>NC_137738.1:113492234-114692234 GCF_963264785.1 Psittacula echo
GTGCATCACCTTGCTGTTGCAGCAAGGCAGACGATTGCTGAGAGAACCTCCTTTGCTCCACTCACTTACCAGCTTCTTTCTCTGCTAAGACTCTTCCCTGTCAATAGTCCCAGTCCCACTAGCTCTTAGGGGTTGCTTAATTTGAGACTACAACTGTTAAGACCATTTCCAGAGATTCTAAAAGGCCATATCACTGTAAGTTGTGCCTGTTCTATGCCAGATATTTGGAATAACAAAGATGAGTGCTTGGAAACTTGTTGCCAGTTGAAGATAAAAATCAGTTTAGCGAATTGAAATGTTCTGGTTTGATACTGGCCTCTAAAGAATGTTACTGCAATTACTTGGAATTTCTAGAAATGCCTTTTCAAACTCAAACTCTGGAGATTTTACCTGGAAATTGGATATTTTCCTCTGCTTCTACCTCTGTGCTCATTGTACAAAAGGATACTTATTAGTCAAGGTTTACAACTGAAGAAGGTAGTCAGGTTCTTTTTATTTCTGAATATTGTTCTAAGAGAATGAAGTTGAAATAATAAGTAGCTCACACAGAACAACCTTTTGGAAAGAGATTTTAGGATCATCACCTAATTTGTTGTTCCTGGGCTGTGTTACGTATATATAAATAATGTGTGACAAATGGTTTCCTGGCCTGTTGGTGAAGAAATTTTGTAATGTGGAGCTCATGTCTTCTGTATGAAACTATTAGATGTTTCTTAGTTGCACCAGATAAATTAAATTCTTCATTTTAATATCTCTGATCCAGATCAGAAGTCTGCATTTGGCCTCCTCCTCAAAAGCTCTTTTACTCATACCCCATATTCAAAAGCCTTTGAATTTAGAAATATCTAAAAGAAGCTTAATATGTCCTACATATAAGTTAGGCTCATCACTCCTTTTGATTTTCAGAGACAGTCTTGTTTATTTTGGATCTTACTCAAAGATACACTTAGTGCATATTCTCTTTCAGTGGGTGCTATGAGCTGCAGAATGCCTTTGGAAATGAAGCCACTTTTTAATTGGAGTACCTCAGTAGGAGATAGACCTCCAAGGAAGTCAGCAGGTTTTTGGAAGGATATAAGCAGGAGAAGCTGGATGCTGCATTTCTTAAAAAAATTAACCATTATCTGTTGCTACAATCTCAAATTTAAGCTAAACTGTCAGCACCTTCCTTTGCCCTTTCTGTGCTCTGTTGCCAAAGCCCTTTGATTTGTTATCATCACTTCAGCATCTTCTTTTTTTTTCCTCTATTTATTCAGTGAACATGAATTTCTGTTCTTTTGCCTCAGACAGAATCCTGCTTCTTTGTGTCTCTCCTTTTGAATATCGTGGTGGTTTTGCCATTGTCACTGGCAACTTGGCATTTCACCCTGTATTTCTGTGGCAGGCAGAATGGTTCCAAGAATTTCCTTCTGCTGTTCCCATAATCCCACTTTTACCTGAAAGACACCCTCCTTTTCCTTATTTCTACCATCTCAGCATAAACATACAGACCAGAGCATGTCTCTATGCAACACTTTTATGTCAAGGAGTGTGTATTTCAAACATGGAGGTCTGGCTTGTTTGGGCGCATGCAGAGAGGGGTCCTATCCCCGCTCCTGATCAAGGCATCAAGTATTTTAAGCTCATGCCCCATTCTACTGCCCAAAATGTTTTTTCGTGCTTCATTAAAAGTTAATAGCTCTTTTTTTTCCTCACAACTTATTGGCAATTAAAGGGCTGTCAGGAGTTCAGTGTCAATCTGAGAAAGATTAATAAACTGTGAAAGCTTCATTGCAGGTATCATACGTTGCTGGTTGTTTCTGCACACACTTGAAATAAATTCTAACCCAACAGAAGAATGGCTAATGGTAGTTTCATTTGAAGCTTCTTAGAGCATGAAACCATGGTCTTGGAGTCAGGATGAGTCATGGAAAGCTGCAATCACAACTTATTTATGACTTCAAAAAAAGGTTTTTAAAGCTCTTTTGATGTGGTGTCAAAACAGCAGGGACAGATCAGCCATCTTTTCATAACATTTTTGAAGTCTGAGGCAGCAATGTAGAAGCGACTGCTCTGACAGGAGATGAAAGGTATGTCCATGCTGCCCAAACAAGGTGCAGATGAAATAAATCCATCCCGGAAGGTACACATCCATGTTTTGGGATGATGGCTGTGTCCCTCTGAGCACCCCAGGGCTATGGTGGAGCATGCATGCTGCTGCCAGTCCATGGCTCTGTGGGAACAAAGATGTTTTGGGTTAGGGTCAAAAGAAGGCAGATCTTAACCTGAGAAAGACAACTCAAGGGCACAGATGTCAGGGTCAGGGGCACAGATGTCAGAGCCAAGGGCTCAGCATCTCCCCTCCTAGTATGATGTGTGATAGTTAAATACCATAGGGCAGAAGCAACAAAACCCCCACACTGAGAAAGGAATCTCTTTGCCTCCCTGCCACCACCAAAACATCAAACCTGCCCTTCTCTCTGCTGGTGCTTACAGTGATCCATTGCCCATGAAGCAGTTGGTGATCCACAGACCAGTTAACCTGCGAAAGCATGTTGCCCTGTGCCACATTCATAACTTGGATTTTGTGCCTGTGTGATGCTGTGCATATCCCCTGCTGCAAGGAAATCTTAGTTAGCTGATTGTAATGAAGGAGCCTGCAGGCTTCTTCCCCTCAGTACAGGCAATTATACCACCTGTGTGTCCTTAACTAAAAGCGCAGTGACAAGTTCTCATATAAACATCCTTTCTGTTGGATAGGAGGAATGATGAACAGAACTGTTTTCTTTTCATAAAATCCTGTCCAAGACCAAAGCAAGGTAATCTTTCTACAGATGGCATCAACACGGTGTGCTGCACTGCGACTGGAGATCTGTTCAATACCGCACAGCTCAGGGGTCCCACCATCTGAAGGGAGGTAAGATTATCTATACTATCATCTTCGTAGTGTTAGCTCTACTGAATGACATTTTAGGTGATGATTCAGAAACTTTGAGAGCTTTGCTTACTAGGATCACAAAAAACTAGCACTTCCTGGTTCAAGACAGTGGTGGTCTGCTTTTCACAGAATATTTAGAAACAATGTGGGCAGATGAGAGGCAATAGGAGAGTGTGGCATGGCTAAAGCTGTGTGAGAAGGGGCAGCCCTCAGTTCCAGAATTACAAGTTCTTGAGGGAGAAAATGTAAAGTAAGTCCCAACCTTTTCTAAAGGCTGTTGTTGCTGATACTTGGTAGAGAACAAAATTTGCAGGGAATGGTATTAGCCTTTTGAAATCAAACCCCGTTAACTGTAGGAATTGTAAATGACCCACTGCACAGCGATTGTGACACAGTCTCAGTGCCACAAAAGTAACTCAGGAAGAATGGGCTATTCAGCTAAAACTGCATTCTAGCTGCTAAATCCATGAAGCTGAGAGATGCCGATCTCTAGAAGTTCTTTCAGGAAGAAATTTAGGTGTTCAGAGGTTATCTGAGCCTGTTGACTATTGATACCAAAGTAAATCAGTAGGAGTTCGCTTTGATGCACGATGCATACGATGCACAAAGGCCAGCATTGTGGATCCGGTGCAGGTTTTGGATCAGAGCATAACTTAGCTGCCGTGAGACAATCTTTGAAGGAGTCACAAGGTGACTGCTGATGGACAGCCTGCTCTTACCCACAGTATTCTTCTAAGCAAACTTTTATTTAAATGAGCTTGACATTTTAAGCCCCAAGTTTTCCCAGAAGAAATATTTCATACAAGCCCAAATGGCCTTTTTAAATGAAATTGTTTATTAACCTATTTGTTGTCATTAGCCACCAGAAAGCCCAACTTTAAAACACTCTTAACCATATAAAAAACCAGTTTCCCAGTACCCTAAATTATGTAATTTTGCTGCAGGGAGTTCATTTTGAAGAGAAAAGGATGACAGATTGGTTATTTGAGTACCATTCAGAAGGTTTTTTTAAGGTTCATTTGCCTTTCAAACTTACTAATGTTCTCTCAGATCATTGTCAGATGCCTTTCTACCCAATACCTGAAACATTACCTTACCACTGAAGGTTTCTACCTTACTATTTTCTACTTTTTGCTGCTTTTAGAGCTGGCTGTGTATTCCAGGTCTGTAGCTCCCTGTTGGACCTGGCACACCCTTTAGCCAAAGATAAATATAATGAAAGAAAGGTGATGAAAAGTTTCCCCCTCCCTACTATGCAGGGACATTAAACAATGTTCTTTCTGCCAAGGCAAATGGATTTTTCGGAGCTTTCTGCTTTGGTTTCCTGGGCAGAGGAACATTTTTTGCTTGTATTTTTATCCTGTTTAGCTGATTGAGTTACGAGATCATTTGCTAAAGCCCACAGAAAACTAGACCATGTATAAATTTATTTCAGCCCACTTAGTGAGAAAGCTGCAGACACGATGATGTGAAACATTGCGTGAAGACCTTTGGGAGGCAAGGAGCTTGCTTCTGTCCCCTGCTAAGGAAGAGACATTTCAAAGTACACAAAGTCAAAGGACCAGTGCTCCCCAGGGTACATCAACTGGTGATTGTCTTCAGGGTATGCATTTTTTTGCAGTGAGATTAGACAGCCTTCAAATATAGATCTGACTAATGAGATTAAGCCAGGAAGTTTAACAGCAGTCAGATGGAGGTGTGCCAGTCTGCTCCTGTGAATGAAAGCTCCTCCTCATCTGCAGTAGTATCAGTCATAGGAAAGTCTGTAGATAGGGCTGACAAGTCAGCAGGGGATAAGAAAATACTGAGAACCCTCACCTATACCTATAACAGGTCCACTACCACTTCTTGTGCATTGAGGCAGTCAGCTGATCGGAGCTAGCACAGCTAGAGCCGGAGCCGGCACGCTTCAGAGACCACGAGGGTCAGCAGAAGATTAGGAAAATCAGAGGGGACAGCGCAGAGACATCGCGATTCCCGACATCTCCCGATCCCCGAAGCCCCAGCAGCCCTTGCGAGAGAGCGGCTGACGTGGCAGGGGGCGTTCCCGCGGTAACGGCGACCGCACCCCTGCCCCTTGCCTTGAAAGAGCCTTTGGGAGGGCAGCGACCGGGCGCAGGGAGGAACAAGCAGGTCGTGTTGCGGACTCTGTTGCTGGTGTCCCAAACTGCTGACCAATATGGTCGCCTCCAGAAGGAGAGCTTGCAGTAAGGAGACTGTAGCAACTCAGACAGAGACCCTGCCCCAAACCGTGGCTGTTCAGGTCTCTGGCTGCAGGGAGTGCCAGAGCCTGCTGCTGCCGAGGGAGGGAGGCCAGCATTCCACCTGTGTGAGGTGTGAGCAGGTAGAAGATCTGCTTAGATTGGTGGCAGAACTTAAGGAGGAGGTCGAGACGCTGAGGACCATCAGGGACTGTGAAAGGGAGATCGACTGGTGGAGTAACTCCCTAGCATGTCAGCAGGAACGGTTCCAGGGAGATACCCCCCACAAGGGGATGGACCCCCTGTCCTCTCAGACAGAGGGGGATGACCCGAGACAGCCCCTGCTCTGTAGCTGTCGCGCAGAGGTAAGGGACCAAAAAGACGATGAGGGCTGGAAGCGAGTTCCAGTTCGGAACCGTGGGCAACCTTCCTCCCTTCCTGCCCTGCTTCCCCAGGTGCCCCTCAGTAATAGGTTTGAGGCCCTGGATCTTGATGGAGAGGTAAGTGAGGATGTGGTGCAAGGCCAGACTACAAGGTCACATAGGAAAAGGCGGTCGACTTCGCACCTCAAGACTGCCTCTGACAAGAAAGAAAGAAAAGTCATTGTCGTAGGCGATTCCCTTCTGAGAGGAACAGAGGGCCCGATATGCAGAGTTGACCCTCATCATAGGGAAGTGTGTAGTCTGCCTGGAGCCCGGATCAGGGATATCACCAAGGTGCTCCCCAGCCTGGTGCACCCGACAGACTACTGCCTGCTGCTGGTCTTCCAGACAGGTGGGGGGGAAGCTGCTTCCCGCAGTCTGAGGGGGATGAAGAAAGACTACAGGGCCTTGGGGCGGATGGTGAAAGAGTCTGGGGCTCAAGTGATCTTCTCCTCACTTCTTCCATCTTCCGGTGATGATGTGGGATTGAATGGGAAAATTCAGTCCGTAAACAATTGGCTACGAGACTGGTGCTTTAGGCAGGGCTTTGGGTTCCTTGATAACAGCTGGTTTTATAAGGCTCCAGTCTGGATGATGGCACGTGGGAAAGGTTTAACTCACAGAGGCAAAAGGATGCTGGGGCATGAATTAGCAGGGCTCATTTGGAGAGCTTTAAACTAGATTCGAAGGGGGATGGGGTTGTAACTGGGCTTGCCCCAGTGGGGCAGCACTCTAGGATTGATGAAGACTGGGAGGCCTCCTATAATCCTAGGGTGAAATTGGTGAAATTTCCCTCCTTGAAATGCCTGTACACCAATGCGTGCAGCATGGGAAATAAGCAGGAGGAGTTGGAGACCTGTGTTAAGTCAGGAGATTATGATCTGGTGGCAATTACAGAGACGTGGTGGGACAGCTCACATGACTGGAATATACTCATGGAGGGCTATGTCCTTTTCAGGAAAGACAGGCCAGCCAGGCGGGGTGGTGGGGTTGCTCTTTATGTGCGAGAGCAGCTGCAATGTACTGAGCTCTGTCCAGGGACAGGGGATGAGCGAGTTGAGAGTCTGTGGGTGAGAATTAAGGGGCAGGCTGGCAGGGGCGATACTGTTGTGGGTGTCTGTTACAGGCCACCAGATCAGGGTGAGGAAGTTGACGAGGCCTTCTACAAGCAGCTGAGAGCGGCCTCACAGTCACAGGACGTGGTCGTCGTGGGGGATTTTAATTTCCCTGATGTTTGCTGGAAGGACTACTCAGCAACCCAGCCACAGTCCAGGAGGTTCCTCCAGTGTATGGATGATAACTTCCTCATCCAAATGGTGGATCAGCCAACCAGGAGAGGAGTGCTGCTGGATCTCATCCTCACTAACAAGGAGGGGCTGGTCGAAGCAGTAAAGGTTGAGGGCTGCCTTGGTTGCAGCGACCACGAGATGGTGGAATTCAGGATCTTGTGTGGTAGGACCAGTGGAATAGCAAGTAGAATTGCAACCCTGGACTTCAGCAGGGCAAACTTTGGCCTTTTCAAGCAATTGCTAGGGGAAATCCCATGGGCAAGGCTGCTTGAAGGTAAAGGGGCCCAAGATAGTTGGTTGGCATTCAAGAACTGCTTATTCCAAGCTCAAGAGCTGAGCATCCCGACACGTAGGAAGTCAAGGAAGAGGGCCAGGAGACCTGCGTGGCTGAATAAGGAACTGCTGGGTATGCTCAAGTGGAAGAGCAGAGTTTATAGGTCATGGAAGGAGGGGCTGGCCACTCGGGAGGAATATAAGGCTGCTGCTAGAGGATGTAGGAAGGCAGCTAGGATGGCTAAGGCCTCCTTAGAATTAAATCTGGCCAGAGGGGTCAAGGACAACAGAAAGAGCTTTTTCAAATACATAGCTGATAAAACTAACACCAGAGGCAAGGTTGGCCCACTGGTGAATGGGATGGGTGCCCTGGTGACAGAAGATACTGAGATGGCAGAGTTATTGAATGCCTTCTTTGTCTCAGTCTACTCTGCCGGAGGCAGTCCTGAAGAGCCCTGTACTCCTGAGACCTCAGATGAAGTCAGGTCACTGGAGCAGTTTGCCTTAGTCCATGAGGAATGGGTTAGGGACCAGTTGAGCAATCTGGACATCCATAAATCCATGGGTCCAGATGGGATGCACCCGCGGGTGCTGAGGGAACTGGCGGAAGTCATTGCTAGACCACTCTCCATCATCTTTACCAAGTCTTGGGAAACGGGAGAGGTGCCTGAGGACTGGAGGAAAGCAAATGTCACTCCAGTCTTCAAAAAGGGCAAGAAGGAGGACCCGGGTAACTATAGACCGGTCAGCCTCACCTCCATCCCTGGGAAAGTGATGGAACACCTTATCCTTGATGCCATCTTAAGGCATGTCAAGGATAAGAGGGTTATGAGGGGCAGTCAACATGGCTTTACCAAGGGGAAGTCATGCTTGACCAACCTCCTAGCCTTTTATGAGGAAATAACATTGTGGATGGATGATGGCAGAGCGGTGGATGTGGTCTACCTTGACTTCAGCAAAGCATTTGACACAGTCTCCCACAGCATCCTCATAGCTAAATTGAGGAAGTGTGGCCTGGATGATCAGGTAGTGAGATGGACTGCGAACTGGCTGAAGGACAGAAGCCAGAGAGTTGTAGTCTATGGGGCGGAGTCCAGTTGGAGGCCTGTATCTAGTGGAGTGCCTCAAGGGTCAGTATTGGGACCAGTATTATTTAATATATTCATCAATGATTTAGATGAGGGAATTGAGTGTACTGTCAGCAAGTTTGCTGATGACACTAAGCTGGGAGGAGTGGCTGACACGCCAGAAGGCTGTGCTGCCATCCAGCGAGACCTGGACAGACTGGAGAGTTGGGCAGGGAGTAACTTGATGAAATATAACAAGGGAAAGTGTAGAGTCCTGCATCTGGGCAGGAACAACCCCAGGTTCCAGTATAGGTTGGGGAACGACCTGTTAGAGAGTAGTGTAGGGGAGAGGGACCTGGGGGTCCTAGTGGACAGCAGGATGACCATGAGCCAACACTGTGCCCTTGTGGCCAAGAAGGCCAATGGCATCCTGGGGTGTATTAGAAGGGGGGTGGTCAGTAGGTCGAGAGAGGTCCTCCTTCCCCTCTACTTGGCCCTGGTGAGACCGCACCTGGAATATTGTGTCCAGTTCTGGGCCCCTCAGTTCAAGAAGGACAGGGACCTGCTGGAGAGAGTCCAGCGCAGGGCGACAAAGATGATGAAGGGAGTGGAGCATCTCCCTTATGAGGAAAGGCTGAGGGAGCTGGGTCTCTATAGTTTGGAGAAGAGGAGACTGCGGGGGGACCTTATTAGTGTATATAAATATATAAAGGGGGAGTGTCATGAGGATGGAGCCAGGCTCTTCTCAACGGCAAACTATGATAAGACAAGGGGTAATGGGTATAAACTGGAACACAAGAGGTTCCACTTAAACTTGAGAAGAAACTTCTTCTCAGTGAGGGTGACAGAACTCTGGAACAGGCTGCCCAGGGAGGTTGTGGAGTCTCCTTCTCTGGAGACATTCAAAACCCGCCTGGACACATTCCTGTGTAATCTTATCTAGGTGTTCCTGCTCTGGCAGGGGGATTGGACTAGATGATCTTTTGAGGTCCCTTCCAATCTCTAACATACTGTGAGGCTATTCAGAACAAAATGACCCTAAGATTACTTTGATCGCTTTGAGGGTTGTTGCAGCAATGCTTTAGAGTTCCTTCTTCTACTTGCATTGCTCTGTGTTGCTCCAGCACTTTTTGGGTTCTTTTCCTGAAACATTACTAATGTGAAGGGAAATAGCAGGCTACTGCTGAGCTCTGGTACACGGGTCCTCTTGCCTGAGGCAACCTTTCTGCTGGACTTTTAAAGAAAGTCTCCTGGTGCTGGTGGGGTGGTCTAAGTCTTGAGCCATCATGCTGACAGGCAGGAGTCTTTAACAAATTCTGCAATTAAAATGGCAGGCAACACAGATTACCAGTCATTAAAACCAATCCTTTTCTGCTTCATGAAGGTGAACAATTTAAAAAGATCTAATCCGGAAAAGATTAGACATTAATTACATAAGTTCGATTGCCTGGGATTGCTCAGAGATGATAAACCTCTCCAGAAGTCACACAGGCAGACAAACAAGTTACTGCTAAGCTGGGTGGGGGTAGAGGGAGGTAGAAAGGGGCTCTTCCATTACAAGTGCTCTGTGAGTGCTCAGGCACCATGGTAAGTCTGCTGCAGTTAACTTTCTGCTATGAAATGATATATTTGAAACCACTTTGAAGCCCTCACTGTCTGCCAGTGCCTGCTTCACTGTGCTGCCAAATAAAGTGACAAGATCTGTCCTCAAAAAAGTGACATGATTTAAAATTTAAAGAAAAAATATTTCTACTCTTGTCCAGCAAATGTCACCCAATGGATTTCAGGAATGGCTCAAATGTTCTTCATGAGATTGTTACCTAACAAATAAAGGGAAAAATCCTCCAAACCCTTGAATTTCCTGTTAGCTTCTGCAAGCTGTCAATACTAGATCAAACAATTCTCTTTGTCTCCTGAAGGTCAAATTTCACTTTTAATATTATGAGACCTCGCTTGGAGTATTGTGTGCAGTTCTGGTGTCCTCAACATAAAAAGGACATGGAACTGTTGGAACAAGTCCAGAGGAGGCCACAAGGATGATCAGGGGACTGGTGCACCTCCTGTATGAAGATAGGCTGAGAAAGTTGGGGCTGTTCAGCCTGGAGAAGAGAAGGCTGCGTGGAGACCTCAGAGCAGCCTTCCAGAATCTGAAGGGGGTCTACAAGGATGCTGGGGATGGACTCTTCATTAGGGACTGTAGTGACAGGACAAGGGGTAATGGGTTCAAACTTAAACAGGGGAAGTTTAGATTGGATCTAAGGAAGAAATTCTTTAGTGTTATGGTGGTGAGGCACTGGAATGGGTTGCCCAGGGAGGCTGTGAATGCTCCTCCCTTGGTGGTGTTCAAAGCCAGGCTGGATGAGGCCTTGGGTGACATGGTTTAGTGTGAGGTGTCCCTGCCCATGGCTGGGGGGCTGGAACTAGATGACCTTAAGGTCCTTTCCAACCCTAACTGTTCTATGATTCTGTGATACCTCTTTGCTCCTGACTGATCATTTCCATGAAAATTGGATGAAATTGGGTTTACTAGAGCCTACAGGCCTACGTACAAATGGCTGAAAAATTCCACCCCTTCACCCTCCAGTATACATCATGTATGAGTTTACCACAGTACCATAAATTCAGTATTCAGGTATGCGTAGTTTTAAAGGTTATTTTCTTTGTCATTCATTTGGTGGGTAGAAATGATGAATGAGAAGATGAACCTTGTATTTCTCACTCCTCTGTTTGCTTCCCTTGAAGCTCAAAGTGATCAACCTTCACTATCTGCTCTGAGAAATTTTGACCTAGTGGTTTACCCTAACAATGAGACACACTTTGTATGGTCCCCCAAATGCTCTAAACATAAAGCTGCTCTCTCAGGGATGGGAGGAATAAAATCACATCTTTGAATAGAGTTTCTAAAAAAAAAGACACAATGAACAATCCCAGTTCTTATAAATATTGATTGCACAAACTCAGTATCAGGCTCTGTAGGCACTAATAGCTCCTAATGACCCTGATTAGCCCCACCTGGAGCCTCCACCTATACTCCTGCCCAGGTACCCAGGAGCCTAAATTCAGGAGCCAAGCTCAGGGCAGCTCTTGTATGTCCCCACCGCTTGCACCAGGCATGTTGTTCTGTGTCTGTCTGCTGCTTTGCATCTGGCTGTGTCTCCTGAATGGACCTGAGGTTCATATTGTTGCCTTGGTTCAGGCTTTGTTTTTTTCTCCTCTGATGGACTTTGTGGTTTTTCTGGAAAACTGCTTTTGCTGAAACACTTGCTTTGAGAAGTGTGGTTCGGAAATGTGGATGTTATTTTGATTGTCATCTGCAGGCTCAAGAAGGATTCAGGTGTTTTTTTAGTTTCAAGGTAGTTTCTTATGCTGTGTGGATAAGAAATGCGTATAATGTGTAAACAAATATATACGTGTGTATTTTGTATAAAATGTATAAGCAAATGTGAAGTCACATGTATGTGCTGGGTTTAGGAATGGTGTTAGACTAGGCTGGTAACAAAGCATTCTTATGGAAGAATTGTGATGCTTGGAAAATAATCATTATTTTTCAGATAGATATGAGACACACACATGCCCGCAACATTACTAGATCTTAAAGGAAGCTCAGTAAAGCACACTTACTTGATGTTATTGTTATCTGGCATGTAATTTTGCTGTAAGGCAAAAATTACTCCCAAATCAATTTCAAAGTCTGTGCAACAAAGAGAGAAAGTTCACCAAAATACGCCAGTGTACGTCTTGATATATGAATTTAATAGCTGGCCAACAGCAGGGAACAGAGGCTCAGGTGCCCATGCCGTTAGAATTTAAAAGTCACAGAAATGGATGTAGGCTCCATCAAAGCTGTATTTCCAATAACTTTTGGTTCTTATGTGTAAAGTTTGGGACTGGGATTTAAGGAAGAAGTCTTGGAGGTTTTTTACTGGACTATTGACCTAGTGGGTAGCTGTGGTTAACTTTTTTGCTTTCTTCCTGCGAATGAAAGGATAACAGCAATGTTCTCTGAGCAATACTTTGATACCTGAAGATGACAAGCACCACATAAAGCAGTCATTTAGATCCTGAGGACTTACTGATTATAGATTTATGGGTTCAAACACATGAAGTCTTCAGAATCACTCTAACTACACACTTCCCTACTATGCTGTAGGGATCGGTTGGTTTGTGCTTGCTCCTGTTTCACAGGTCTGCTGAAAGTAGCTCTCCAGGTGTCTAAGGATGCACAGATGTTTGCAACTGTGGAAGCTGCCAGGGTAAATTTGTAGTTAAAGGAATGTAACCCAGTAATGTCTCCTGCAATGCAAGCATGCCTTTCTGATTTTCATAAATGAGCAGTAACCTCTTGCTACAGACTTTAGGAATGATGTTCACATTTCAGTTTTCTCTTTCCACTGAAAGCTAACGGTCTACAATTGGTTCCAAGTCCCCACTTCTGAGTTAAGGTAATACTAAGTGTGCTGCTCCTATGGGTCATCTCTCTGTATTGTCACATTAGTTACACGATTCCTTAGAATTGTGGCAGTTAGCAAGCTACTTCAGGAGTCCATTCCTCCCAGGGACAGATACCTGTCCCTCTTAACACTGAAATGATAGGTTTGCTCACCTCTTTACTCTTTTTCTGAGACAGTATATTTCTGAAACAAATCTCTCCAATTACATGGCAGAGAATGGAGGAGCGGAGGAGGGAGATGTTTTCTGAATGTTCTCTGTTGTTAAGTCTGTTCTTTGTAATACATTTACATTTCTCTCTGAGGAAGGTGCACTTCTTTGTTGTTTTTGAGTTCAGGGCTTAGAGTGTAACTGAGCCTGACCAGTTTGCAATTGGGAAGTGGTAGTAGGAGCAGTAGTGTGCAACCTGACATAATTGTAGTACAAGTCCATGGCTGGTGGAGGGAAATAGAATCATAGAATAGTTAGGGTTGGAAAGGACCTTAAGATCATCTAGTTCCAACCCCCCTGCCATGGACAGGGACACTGAACAGGAGGTCTGAACAACTCTTGGTCTGGTGTGGGTGCAACTGGTAAGCAGCATTGCTCACAGAAAAGCACAGCTAGCCTAAAAAGCAGTGACTTAATGTGAAACAGGCTGAGATTTGGTGATGCATAGAAGTGAATAGCATTAAAATATAGTTTCTGGATTGCTGGAGTAACACAAAGGGAGGTATTGATTGTTGGATGATATGCTTAATCAGACCAATGTTGACCAACATATGAATCTGTCTGTAAACTGTTAGCTCAGCAACTGCTGGTTCATGCTAGGAGCTAGCATTTGAATTGATTTAACATTTATTTTCTAGTAGTTTGGCATCACAGCAGCCAGAAGTGTCTCAGCACTTGTTCTTTAAAATTATTTTGCCTGGGATACTAACACATTATTCTGTCCTTGAGATCAAATTCAGCTCCCACAATATGCAGAAGCAACTGATTTTTCTTCTGAAAAACTGGAAGAAAATGTGCAGAAGTTGTTTTCTCGAAATTCTTCATGGTCCTTCAAAGCTTCAGATTCTGTTTTTTCTTTTGAAATAGCACTTTAAAGAGATTTCTTTGTGATGTGATGACTGAAATCGATGTAATTGCGTTATGAAGCAATGACAAAATGCTTGAAGAGGTAACATTGTTCAACCTCTGGTAGCATGGTGAGTTGCTGAAATGCTCTGATTTATATGCCAAGGATTTGACAACATATTTCTTGAACAAAGTTATTGAAGAAGACAACAAGTATGGGAATTCAAAGGCAGGGGTGAATATGCAGCAAAGACATACTGATCTAGCAGAATATTGTTCAACTGTGTTGTCCATACTCAATTGAAGACAAACTTCCCCTGCACGCACCCCTCCCTCCCACCCCCCAATTACTCACTGGGAAAATAGTATTCATCAAGGTTTTGTAAAACATTATAAGAATGAAATTACTTGATTTTCTGCAAAATAGCTGCCGGAAATTGGCTGACAGAACGGAAGAACTAAAAAGAGCTTCAGAACAAAGCTGAGCAAATAGAAGCTAGTGGCTGTGGACAGATTCTGTTCTGAATTTTAAACTTCATATTATTTTGCTCACCGTCAGAAACTGCCTTTGCAAAATGTCTTGCTGTGCTTTCACATATCAGACCTTAATTCACTGTTGGGCTGTGTTTTCCTTTGGGGAAGTATTTACAGGGAAGGGTTTATGTTTGGCGGCGGGGGGAAAAAAGCAAGCAGTGCACCTTAATGTTACATCTAATGTAACATTACAGAGCCACGTTTTTACCTTGAGAAGAGCTTAAGCTAAAGACATTTTCAGACAGTCATTTAGTTGTTTAGATAGGGGTTTTTTTTGTCCTTCCAAACAACAGAGTGGGAACTGTCAGTTTCTAGGTTTGTGGGACTTCAGGACTGCAAAACAAGTAAAATGATGGGTGATTGTGAAAGGCAAGGTTTGTTAGAGTCAAGTAACCTAAAAAAACCTGAACATGGAAGAAAATCAGTCATCTGCTTTTGTTGGGAGCAGGCAGAGAGAAAACTGTTTAAGCGTTGCTAAGGTCAAAGGGTGACTTGTCAGCAGATGGATTGCATAGGAGGTAAACCTGGACAATTGAAACTTCAGTGTAGCATGGAAATGGGGACAAACTACTAGTCAGGCTAAAGACTTGGAACCCCACTGAGGCAGATGACCTGCAACAGAAGTTGTCTTCAATTAAAACTTGTTGTGTGCTACCAAGGTGACCTTGAAATTTGCATCAGAAAAGACACTTTGCTCCTAAGGTGTTGATAGCTCTGTTATGGGGATAGTGGCTTATGGAACTAAATGTAATATCAATCAAGCTTATGGCTGGGTGGCCCAATGCCAAGGTGCTGATTGTAGCTTTTAGTCATGTGGGTTTTCTGCAGGGTCCAAAACGTTAGACAAGCTGCAGTACCTAATGGCATTTGTGTTTTCTCTGCAAGTTATTCCAAGACTTGGAAATATCTAGAGACCAAATGCATTAGAGTATATGGACCTGTCATTCCACTTGCAGTACCCTCTCCAGTGGGTTTGTAGTGGTGCGTAAAAACAGTCAGATCTCCTTTGTTCATGTTCCAAATGATGGTGAACACTACCCTGGCAGAGCAGCAGCATTCTGTCCTCAGCTGCTTCTGCTTTTCCTTGAGCATAATTAAACAGAGTGCAGGCATAGGGAGAATAGGCCTCTAGAGCCATACTTGCAGGTGTGAATTAATTTGAAAGAGAAGTCAGGAAATTTATAGAATCATTCCGATACTCTGAGGAAAGATTAAGGAAATCTGTGATGCCATAAAGTTAAACTAAGTTGCAGTCATCCCCAAGGGCAAAAGGATTTTTACAATGCTTATGTATGCACCCTGTAAAATTAAGATCGTGTTGATAGATAATGATATTTCAAACCTCACCAGCATTTTTGCTCTTTTGTATTACTTTACTTATCTCCAACCTAAATTACCTTCAGTACTGCAAATGCTGTAAGATTCACACATTGTGATCCTGAACTTGCAGTCGTGATTAGGAAAGTTGTAGGTAAGCTTAGCTGGTTGAAAGAATGGGTGTAGAGCTAAGGGAATAAGGGGAGTAATCAGTATGCTGAAGACCTTATCTGTCTTTGCCTGTTTCAGAAAGGGAGGTTAAAATTCTCTTGGTTTCTAGAAAAGGTTAGAATGTGCATCAATATCAACTGGGAAAGCATCATGCATGTTAAAGAAAATGAGGTTAAGCAGTAAACATGATCTAGGCTCTTTTGATAGCATGTTTATTTTTTATGTAGAGTTTTCCATGTTATTTGAACATCTGGCTGGCCTGTGATGAGCATGCCACAGTTGGGACTGTGTTGTTCTTGCTGGCATCTGGCTATGCAGCTGTGTCCTTTCCTCCTGAGTGAAAAGCTTGGTACTGTCATCCCCGCCTCAGCTTCATCAGTGATGTAAAGTTATGCTGCAGTTTGCTTCAGGCTACACTTGGATCCATTTGAGGTTAAATCTGGGCAGACAATATAGCTACTCTTCATGCTTTGTCAGAAAGGCTTTTCATGTTGACTGCCTCGATGCTGAGTAGTTCTACCTTGCTGCCTGTTGTTCCACATGGCAAGAGAAATACTTTTCTCTACCTGTATTTGCATTTAGATATTGCTCTCTTCCTGTTCTAGGAGCCCAGTTTGAGTAGATACTCCCTTCATTTACATAAGAAATCTCATTGGAAGGAAAAGCTCCATGAACCTGTGTTCAGTTCCTCATTAATCCCCTAGCCCAGCAGTCCACTTAGCCTAATTAGTCACTCAGCAGGAGTGTGGCTGGAAAGACCACCAATTTTTTGAGTTTCAGCCTGTACAAGAGCAGAGCAGATGTTACCACGTTATCTGTACAGATCTGATGGTCTTGGTCCCAGCTGCATTGTTGCATTAAACGATGGATAGTTTTTGTTGTGTTTGGTCTTTCGGAGGAGTATGAGCATGTTAAGACTGCACCGTGAGTACACAACTGGCAGAGTGGTGAAGGCATGCCAGTGAAATTCTGCATTGAGAAGATGTGCATGTGGAAAAGGGCCCGAGGGAGTCCTTTGAAATCAGTGCCAATCTTTTCTAGTTCAAAAACAGCGGGATTCAGCAGGGAGATTCCCCTGTCTGGGGTTCAGAAAAGCTACCACGAAAAGGAAACCAGGTATGTGGGTTACATGTTTCCATATATTTCTGGTTCTTTCACGTGGGCTGGAATGTGTTGGAGACTGGCTAAGCATGTAGTTACACATCATGCCCGTTTAGTGGTTTCTGCCAGAAGGGAGGGAGGTAGAGGCAGAGCCTCCTTGGGAGCAGAAGACTTCCTGGAGCTCCCTACTGTGCCAAGTCCAATTGTGTTCCTATCTGCTCTATCCTGGGTGCAGCATTCACCCTTCTTCACCTGTCCAGCGGGTCCTCACATTCATCAGATCCCTGTGAGGTAACTCTGGGTCCCTTGGCAGTGTGAGATGAAGCATTGTGTGGGAAGTTTAAATGTGCTGGTTTTCTATGTGAATTTAAGGACCTTAGCCTTCAACCCATTGAAAGCGTGTGGTGCCTACACAGGTCTTCATAAAAAGCCTCAGTCAGCTTTCTTAGCAAAAATATGTGACTTACTGCCAGGTAATTACATCTTTTGCAATATACTGAGGTTGACACAGCTTTAATCTGTGAAAATGCTGCTTTGGAAAGTGTATGTCAATGCATGAAGTCATTGAACTTCTAATTCACTGAAACCTCTTTTATACATGATTTACTGGGTTGTTTGCAAATGGTGCATTTCAATTTCTGAGTGCCTGGTGCTGTAAATCCATTCCTTGTCATTTCATTCGGTGTCCACGAGTGCGCCTAGGCAGTATGAAAGTAATCAGTACAGCCATTTCATGCAGGATGGATCTTGGAAGATCTTGTGCATTTTGTAAGATAAACTTATTCCAGCTTTGGCTTTCCATTTAGTACTGCATAGCATATGATAAATGTACCACTGCTATGACTTTAATCCTGGGCACCAAAAATACCTCTGGTAGTGTTCAGGTAGGAGAATGAGTAAAATTTACTTTGCACTGTTTACTCCTGTTGCAAAAATGGGTAACATCAGTGTCTTGTCTCTCTGTTAGGCTGATCTGTGTATTTGCTGTTTCTCCAATTAATTTTTTTCAAAAGGTAATGAGAGGGAATGTTTATTTCTTTTTCCTTTTAAAGATAAATCTGTTCTGTGTCTTGGAGCTGCCCTTATAGATTACTTGATACTTAATCAAAGCTAAGGCTTAACATTTCAAATCCAGCTGTTTTCAGCAGCAAATGCTAGAGGGTTATTGAATGCTCTTAGCCTAGGTTTAATATGCCTCAAAGCAATTCTCTTTGATTGCAGAGGAAACAGTTTTCAAGTTAGCATTTATCTTCTGTTTCATAGAATCATAGAATAGTTAGGGTTGGAAAGGACCTTAAGATCATCTAGTTCCAACCCCCCTGCCATGGGCAGGGACACCTCACACTAAACCATGCCACCCAAGGCCTCATCCAGCCTGGCCTTGAACACCACCAAGGATGGAGCATTCACAACCTCCCTGGGCAACCCATTCCAGTGCCTCACCACCTTCACAGTAAAGAATTTCTTCCTTCCTTAAACTTTTGAACTAGCACAGATTTACAGTGCTCTCGTGAACTGCCCTGCAGGTTTGCAGCATGCCAGCCAAAGAGGGCATATTCCAATACGTAGTTGTAGAGGAAGGAAAATCTTCAGATGGGTGGTGTAAAACCACTATTGATTTGCTCTATTTGCAAAGCTGAATAGTAAACTACCTACTCTTATCAAAGCAGATGGCTTTTACTACTGCTAGGGGGCTTTTATGGGATTCCTGGAAATATAAACAGTAGAATGGGGTTCGGATTTTCATCTGTTTCAGGTTTCTTCACAGGAAAACTTGGTATCTTCAGTTATTTGCCTGTCACTTAGTACAACAGAGTCTACTAAATTAAATAAAATTTCAGCTTCTTAGCAAGGGGGGTACAGGCTGGGCTTCAGCATTTCCTAACTCCCAGCATTTCGGAATGCTGAGGCTTAGTTTAATTGCCTTTTACGTACACTTCTCTGAGGAGACAGATTAACACTTCTGCTGCTGTGCAGGAATAGTCTCCATCATTTGCTAGGAAGAAGCAATAGTGTCAGTCTTTCTATGGTTTTCATGTTTTTATAGCTTTGCTTCCCTATGTATTGCTAACCAATTCCTACTGATCTTATTCCTGGACAAAAGCATAGTATGAAAGCCACAGATTATGCTACAAATCGTTTCTTGTTTTTCCACATCTATAATACAAATGCCATGCTGCTCCGGGTTCAGCTGGTAATGATTCAGATTGTTGGAGTGAGGAGCTGTAAAATAAATCCTTGATAATGCATATGTGTGAATTTAATGGTTATGAGTAGTTTAACCTTGATCCAAACGGAGTGACAACCTTGTCTTGATTTATAACCAGTAGTTATGTTACCAAAGAGAGTTAATTGGCTTTGAACAGTCTTCTTTATATATGTATTGTATTAGCTGCTGTACTCTTCATAGAGCCGACTGTCTATTTTGGAAGTCGCTTGATGCTCACTCGGAGAAATCCAAACTATTTTTCTATTTAAGTCTTATTTCACATTGGAACATCTGATACAGATGTTTGACAACTGCACACTATTTATTTCCTTAAAAGAAACCTGTATAGATTCAGAAGGCAGTTACATATATTCAGAGCAATTAAGTTTTGATTTTGCAATTAAGTGTTCTAATTCTTCTCTGAAAGAATCTCACTTTTCAGAAATTCTAGCTTCTTGATTACCTAAAAACTGTAGATAGCATAAGCAGTATGAAGTTAGCGGGATTGTATTCCTTAGTAATAAATAAATCTTAATGAAAGCACATTGAAACAAGACATTAGCACTATGACAGCGTATCTGTTGTCATGGAGTTCTGTAAGCCTCAGAAGGCACCTGACTGTACTACTGTTGCATTGCAGCTTGAATGCTCAGTGACCTCTAGTTTTAAGTGGATTTACAATATTAAAAGCCAAGATAATTTTACTGGACTAAATAGGTTACGCTTTGAAGCAAAATGTTATTGCTTATCTTGCCGTATTTTGTAATTGAAAACTGCTTCTGGCTTCCACGTTCTCATGCCCTTTTCTTTAATTCTGTGTGAAGAGTATTTTGAAAGGAAGGGCAATAACAGGCAAATATCTTGGGCTGTTGGGATAAGAGGTAAGAAGCTATTATTAATCTCTCTTAATAGCTGTATTTTCAAAGATCTCATTTGTTGAAGTTCAATGAATGGCAAATTGCTTTAAAATATAGAAAAAATTTAGAAACACAATCTATATTAAAATAAGCAACTGGTGATGGATGATTTTATTGCTCTGTTCTTACACTCCAAAGTTATACAGATTATATAGTGTTATTAAAATTGAAAGTAGCACATTTAGAGTTTAGACTTGCATACTATTCCGTGTTACCTGAAAATAAAATAAAAGCTGAAGCCCATAATGGATATATTTCATTTCAGTTACTGGCTGCCCTTCAGACAAGCTCACATTGCATTTTTCATTCCTTCTGAACAGCAGTTTATGTGGCAAGAGGAATTTGAAGTTGCTGATTAGATTTTTAACTTGGCTTTTTACCACCAGACAGACTTAGTAGGTCTGAAAATCTGTGCCTGTTGTTGTCTTTGAGATGCAGGGAAAGAATAGCTGGGAAGTTATTAGAGGATTGTGGTTTTGTGGGGAGGCCCAAGGTGCTCCCAAATTTCCTAAATGCTTGTAAGGATAAGTATGCCAGAGGCTTTTATTTGCGATTCTGTTGATGGAAGATCATTAAGGACAAATGCATCCCTCAATTTCCTGTGTAACCACAGAAGAGCCCCACTAATACTTGCTTCTAACTCAAAAGTTCTCTAAACCAGATACTTCTGGCAGAAAGGCAAAGGGTTTCTGATACACCAAAGTTAATTTCAAACATGATAGAAGTGTACTGAAAATATAGCTGATCTTCTTTTTAACTAGCTAGCTCTGAAATAAGAAGGTGCTTTTGTACTTAAGTTTTCCTTTTCCATTCCACGACACAGCTTCCTAAGGATGACTGGACAGTATTGATATTTGAATACTTTAATGTTTAACATTTCAACTTTATATTACATGTTTGCTCACTTTCCCTGTTAAGTAGATGACATATACTATTCTTTACTGCCAACATAGGGGGGTATCTATTTCTTTGTCATCTTGCTGGTTATTATTTGTAAGGTCATCTTGCATATTTTTATGTATCTTTGACTTTTTTTACTCTTTATGTCTCACAGTTGACACCATCTCTATCATAGCTGACGCCATCTGTACCACACTGCACAGAAGTCTGTCTCGGAGAGAGGTGAGTGCTGAAGAGACAGAGTGCAGAAAACCAAATTGGCTTTCACAATGCTCTCTTCACAGCCTTTTGGCAGGGGCCAAAAGTATATGGTAAATTAGTATATGAGTAAAATCCTGATAGGGATTTTAAAATCCTGATAGGGATTTTACTCAGCACAGAGACATCAAGTGACAGCATGCATTACTGCAGTTGTGTACCTGCAATAGGGCAGTCCTGAGTTACTGGTTTCTTTGGTAAACAAATTTATCTGTGAGATAAAAGAGAATATTAGAGCTTAGCTGGATCTTTAGACACAAAGGGCACAATCCTTCCTTATTTTGTAGGTGTTTTAGAAGGTTTGGGATTTATTGGTAATGCAGGTTAGTTACACAACGTCACTTCTCAGTAGTGGTTGTGTAGCCAATTACTCTGTCATACACTAAAACTGCAGGAAAGCTTCAGCTACAAGTGAAATCAAACCGCAGACAGTCTGTGTATAGAAGGGTTATTTATAGGAACATTCTTGATAGTACTTTAAAAATCTGCTTTTCTTCTGATGTGGAAAATTTTAAAGGGGGCACAGATGGGACTTTTTCACAGCTGGAGGTTGGCCTAGCACACCATGTTAGCACTGCTGGGGCCTCTGCAGGCTGCAGAACAGCTCCTGTGCCTTAGGGCAGGGCACAGCTGCAGTTGTGGTGTCTCCTGCAGGCTGCCACTATGCCCGGCTGACGCACCAGGTAGTAGGGACCCAAGGAGTCCAACTTCCTTGCTGAGGAAGGCCATGGGTGCTTGTGATGTAATGTATCTGCACAGCCTGCTATACAGCCTTTCCTAAGCCTTTTCCATTTGTCTGATCAGGGCATGTAAACATCTCATGCTCCGAAACACTGGTTTCTGTGATGAAATTAATGAAAACAGGAAGACCTTACTTTATTCTCTTACCTGCTATGTATTTGTCTGGTTGCAAGCATCTATTTTCACCATTCAGTTGTTCCGCTGCTTTGTGATCATGATGGTCTTTGAGGCTGACTGAACTGGATTGCCTGTGCCTTATGCATGGGAAACCCTACAAATTATTACCTGGCTTTGAAACTGAATTGGTAATAAATCTATGAAAAACGTTATTTATGGCTTAAGACCATTAATGTTGCAGGACATGATTCACCAGTATTCCCTGATTTCCGCAAGGCCCTGTGAATTAACTGGGTTTATGGGATGTGGCTGTGCAGTGAGAGCAGTGGCTGTAAGAGGTGGAAATCCAATCAGTAAGTAACTTTAAAATCACCCTTTCTATACTTCTATGTCTGTAAACTTGCTGGTTTGGTTACTCCTGATGGGATTGGAAGATGTAACTAGGAGAAATCCTGCTATTTGAGAAAGCAGCAGTACTGCGAGGAAGCGGCAGCCTCATCAACATTTTAATTCCAGATACATTAATGCTGTTGGAGCAGGCAATCACCTGTCTCAGAGATAGGCTTCCATGTTTTTATCTCCTTTTTCCCTTCCTGACAAAGCTCCTAGGCATTGGCATTTGTTTTAGTGTTTTTAACCTGTTGCGATTTCCCACTGTTGCCAACTCTGTGCTTTGCAAAACTTGTGAAAAATGAATTGCTGGTGTCAGTTTCCTACTAAAATAAATTATCTTGGGGCTGTAGAACTGTGATGTTTTAATTAGCGAAGAAAATATGCATGACAGTGAAAACCATGGTAGGTTAGTGCTCTTGACTTTCAGAAATCGTTTTGCTCTGACCAAATAATAGAAGTTCATCTATTCAATCATAAGGTTAAAGAAAAAATAAATCCAGGCCAACTGCAGCATCCAAATTGGTCTTCTCAGATAATTATTCTGAAAATGGTCTAAACAGACTAAAAGCTGAAGGCTTCTGAACAGAATATACCTAATTATATGAAGATGCATTATTTAGTAGATGTTCTGAGAGTTTATTTACCACCCTTCTTTTCTACGAAGAGTTGTGCAGAAGAGACAAGCTAGTATCCAATGTTTGCTCCTCTTTAACCCATGTAGAGGTTGTATATTGATGGTGGATAATTTTTTATATACAAGCCATCCGAAATGAATGGTTCATCCCACTAATTTATGTTCATAATAAAGCAGTGACTGAGACACATTTCTTCACGGTCATCACCTAAGTGCTCCTCTACTTTTACTTATCTACTCCTGCAGCTGTAAGATAACTTTCCAAGTACTTTACTTGAGCTAATCTAGTGTGTACATGGACAAGGAGATGATATACTGTGCTTTTATTGCCTGCCAGACCTGAACAGATCATGCTGTGGCCCATGTTTCATCAGGGCTGACAAGCCCCCTCCAAATATGCTCACACTAGCCCAGATAGTGAATTGATCCTGAATGGCAATATGCCCTCAGATGTACTCAGCTTTCGGCAGTCACTGCAATGTTGGCAAGGGTTTGACATTCTTACTCGCTGAAAAGGTAATGGGAAACAAGGTGGGATTTCTAGTTGGTTCACGTTAGTGCTGGGCCTGAGCTGTGAGGACCATATACATAGGCTGAGAACTGGATCCAGTGAAAACCATGGCTAAGAACATGGAAGATATAAAATTGAAAAAAGTTTTTAGAAACATTCCCATCTATCAGATAATCAAAAATTAACTTCCCTTGTGCACATGGTAATGAGACTTTTTTTCCTGGGAAGGCTGAAGCACTTCATATCTCCCCAGCCTGCTCTTTTGTAATGATCTGATTGCTGTTGATTACTTATGATTGTCACAAAGTGCATGGATATGAATAACTGTGACCTGTGGGTTTTATCATTTGAAAAGATTATCTGTTTGTCTCTGAGGGCAGAAAAGCAGCTTAAATTTTCATATAATCAGATATTCTGAAACAGAGAGCCTTGAAGTTATGTCTGTGCCACACTAATTGGGATTTGTGTTTTGAGATTTGTATATGCTTTACATGCAAGCAATTGGAGGAAGAGCTAGCTGTTTAATGAAGGAGTTGGGAAGGAGCTACTAAGTTTCCTGAAGGATTTCCTAGGATTTTTTTTTTTTGTTTGTTTTATTTTTAGAGGAAGGGGGAAAATATCGACATTTCAAACACAATCTTTACACTTCTCCTTCTTCAAATTCAAGAAAGTGAGGGTGAAATATTGAACTTTCATAATTGGGATTCTTTTGTGGCTGTTGCACGCGTCATGAGTACCTTCCCTCAAATAAATCCTAGAAATACACCTGCTGAAATGCTGCAATTTACTGGGATGTCACTGTGCTCCAGAGATTGCTGCCAGGCTGATCCTGTACGCTGTCAAGCTTCTCCAGCAAAACACAGAGCATCCTCCATTGACCCTGACATTGTCTGACATGAGACATTTCAGCTCTTGCCAAAATTCTTTCACGTCGGAAGTTCAGACTTGAGGATTTTTCAAATAACGCAGGCTGTTGTGCTGCACGCTCAGTTTTAAAAACAATTTTCTCTTAGGTAGGATGAGAGGATTTAAAGGAAGAATTCTCAGCCCTGAGGAAACTCTTCCTTGGAGTGCCTTTGCTGTGCTAGGAAAATACAGTGACACAGAAGAGCTGTTGGTGGCTTTATAATAATTAACAGAATTTTTATTTTTAAAATAAGTTTTAGTGCTAAAGGCAATTTTTTAATTTTTTATTTTATTCCCACAGTTGTTTTTCTATTTGGTCACTGCCTTGTATTGTCACTAATGATGATACTCTGGAAGGACTGTATCCCAAGCTTTCATCTGGATATACAGGGTGCTAGCATGCAACACATCAAAACACTGTGATCTGAAACTCTTACAATTTGGAACAATGAAGACTAGAACGATGCATGTGCTTCATTATAGCTGTCATACCACTTCCAAGATTTTCAATCTTGATGTCCTTTTATTAGGGATGTTTCCTTGACTATGCAATTAATGCCTTTTTTATCATCACGACAAAGAGTTACTCCTGAATGATTCTGAGAAGATTTAAGCTTAGTTTATTGAAGCTTTTGTCTTCTCTGCAATTCATGACTGTGAAACACACAGGAACTGCAGGAGCAGTGGCCTCCTACATTTAGACAAAGACGGCTTATGCCTCTGCTCAGCTATTACTTCTTTGATTCTCAAGCTGCCTGATAGATGTAAGGGGAGGGTGGGAAGGCAGGGAGAAATTTGGAACTCAGGGAAATAGAACACAGGCTAAAAGTAGTTTCACTTCTCAGGAGACATTTTTATTAACAACACTGCAGGGTTTTTGACAGCCTGGAGCTCTTTGCACAGACGAAGTCTGAGTTATAGCCTGCAAACCTGTTACTGTAAAGCAGAGCCAGTGAGTCCTACTCCTTTGCTGAAGTCTTTCAGTGCCATTCATGTGCACTAAAAAGCAAACCGGATAAATGCTGGACAGAAAAGGAGCAGGCAAGACCTGTTCTTGAACTCGTCAGCTGCCATTACAGCTACTTGGTCAGGGATCAGTCTTGATTATTTAGAAGGTTGTGCTGAAAAGGGGGAAAGTGGGTTTTCTTTTTCTGGTAGAGGCAGGCTGTGTGAGCTTGTGGGGTTTTTTTATTTGGGTTTGTTGAGTGGTTTTGTTGTGTTTTGGGGTTTTTTTTTGATTTCTTTTTTTGGGGGGGGTTGGTTTTGGTGTGTGATGCGTTTTGAGTTTTGTGGTGTGAGGTTTTGTTTTGTTTTTTATTTCCATTCAGTAGTTCCTACAATGTGAAAAAAAGCCCCTTGGGGCAGAAGCTGTTCAAGTGGAGAGGCAGGAAGACTGCTGGTTTCTGAGGTGCAGCCTCAGGATGAGGCAGTAATGGGCAGTCAAAGGCTACGTGCTCTTGTTTTAGCAGGGCTGTATGTGTTTTATAAATACAGTCTGAAGCGGCAGCCTAGGTATTCTGGGGGCTTTTTTTATGGTGTGTTCTTTCATTTGCTTTAAAAACTAGATGGTGTTTTTACAAACTGAGTAGCACTGAGTCTGGAAACCCATTTGGTTGTCTTTAGTGAGGGTGAGCTGCTGCCTGAGCTGGCATGCTTTTCAGAGATACCCAATCTTGCTGAGTCTCCAAGCACGATGGTTTGCCTCTGCCATTGTGGGCCCATATAATGCTGGCCCTATGCTTTCTCATAGCTTTGAGCACATAGAGTACAGCTGTAAAGTGCACGTTGTCTCTGAGGCAGATTTGCTGCTGTCCTTGAGGTGCAAACACACTTCTGCAGGCTCGGGATCAGCAGCTTCAAAGATATGTAGGTAAAGTGTTGTAGGGAGTGAGGCAACACCTTTTACTCCACCAGCTGGTGGAAGTGAGAAGAGACAAGATGTTTCTTCTGGGCAAATGAGTTGCTTCAATAAAAGAACATTGCTGCTTCTACAATCCTCCTGCCTCTGAAATGCAGAAGCCAACTTTAAATAACAATTACATGTTTCAGAAACTTCTTAAAAAGATGATTAGTTACTTATGAATGAGACATAGCAGCCTTCAATGCAAGCCATATGTATTGCACAGTCCCAATTAACCAGTCTATTTTTGGGGGGTTTTTTTCTCCATAAATTGTCTGGTTTTGCTCATCACTCAAGTGTGTTGTATGATCACATAATTACATACAGGGAGATGCCAATTAGTAATAATGCTACAGCAGACCTTTACAAGTTATTTTGATGTGCCTTTTTTCTACTGTACACATTAATTATTGGCATTGTTTTTCTCAGTGACACCTCCACTGTCTAAGTGACAGCAGTATAACTCAACTAGTTTCATATTTCTGCTGTGTCTATATAGAAAAGCTGCTGGAAGAGACAACCTGTTATTTTAAAATCAGCACTGGGAAGTTCCTTTTCTGTGCATGCAAAGTTATAGCAGAAACACTGGAAACAGCAGCGCAGCTGAAGGCAGGTGCATAGCAGATATCAAATATCAAATGCCAAGCAGTCACTCAAACAGCTGAGAGCATCAAAACAACTTATTTTATAGGTAAGAATACCTAATGTCATGTTCTTTGAAAAGAAGGTAAGACTGATGGGTTTTTCTCATTATAAGCTAGTGATTTATTTTATCCTTAAGTGTCTTTATTTCCAGTGAAGAGTACAAGCATGTTCTCTAATGAGTGATGATTGGGTTCAATGATGCGTCCCCATTGTTCTATAAAAAAACTGCTCAAATCTTAACAAAAATATTATAATTTCCAATTCTTTAGTCTAAAGCACTTGTCACTTCTCGTTTACTTGAAGCTTCTGAAAGTGTGAGTGTTCTTCATACATGATATTGAAATGTGCTGAAACAGGTGGGGTTTTCCCCCTAGTTACTTTGTAATTACAATTGCTAAAGCAGTAGCAGATTTCAGTCTGTTTGTCATGCAATTGTGCCTTTTAAGGCTGAGAATATTCAAAGGAGGAAGTCTTGAAGATGTTTATCAAAGATGAACCATACAAACTTTTGATCCAACCTCATTTCTACCAATGAGAATAGTTGCAAGTAATAGCTATACACGTAGAAATGTGGATGTGAGAAGCCACGTGTTCTAGGGCTTTGTTTGTATGTGAAAAGGGATAAACACTTCTTCTGTGTGCTGGCTGTAGGGTGAACAGATTTTGTACAAGAGCTCCTGAATTTGTCATTCTAACACAGGCTGTACTTTTTCATTTCTTTGAGATTTAATATTTTATATTGTGAATTATCAGATAGTTTGATTGAAGTTGCTTCTACTTTTCAGTGTGTGATAGCTTTAGTAAAATGTTTGAGGATATTACTGTAAGTAGAGTGCATATATACAAATCCTAATTACACTTTTAAATTAACACCTGTGTGAACAAAATCATTCCTTCCAAAAGCGTTTTTAGTAACAGCAGCAGCACACGGGTTGTGTCAAAGTGGATGATTATGGATGCTGTTCATACATCTTTGGGTGTTTTTCCAAGTTGAGGAAAGGTACAGAACAGCTTCTGTTGGTATTCTTGTGGTTGTTCAAGAATGTACCCAAGATAGCCCTTGGAAATTAGGTTAAAAGCTGCA
Organism: Psittacula echo; assembly: GCF_963264785.1. Lineage (NCBI taxonomy): Eukaryota > Metazoa > Chordata > Aves > Psittaciformes > Psittacidae > Psittacula > Psittacula echo. The sequence continues at coordinate 113,520,247 of NC_137738.1, forward strand.
TGCTTTTAATAAGGTATTCATCAGATGTCCCTTCCTACTTAAATTACCCCATGGTTCTTAGGTTTATGGCAAATCCCACTATCTAAAGCAACCCCATCACCTTTTTTATGTCTTTACCTGTCACTTTACTGCGTTCTCCAATTCTAACATGACATAATTTCTTAAATACTTGGATAGGACAAGAAAATTCACACTGTAGTGCTCAGGGCTTGTAACCTCGTACATGCCTGTGTGGTCTTTGTGTCAGGTGTTTCACAAAGTGATGGTGCTGGTGTAATATAGGAAGGTTTTTTCAGATTAAATCGTAGCACCCTGCTCACTGAAATGTACAGTTGTAGTCCTTGATTTATGTCCCTGCAGCTTAGCTCCTCGTTTTGCAAACAAAAAATAGAGAACTTTGAGGCAAGCTTTAATACGTGTTAATGTAAGGACTGTGCTGAAGTGTGGTAACAAAACTATTCCAAGTTTAGGATTCTTTCTAATACATCTTGTAGCCCAGCCAAACAGCATTTTCTGAGGGGAAAAATTATGCTGATGAATATGGCTTCCAAACCTGTGTGAGAAGTTCTCACTCCTGGAGCAAGTGGTAATTCTGTTTCAACTGCAGCAAAGAGGTAGTGTGCTGGGTGACAGATTCTGTTATCTTTGTTCCTGGATCCGTGTATATCCTCTGGGAAAATAAGTGATAATCTCCTGTTTCTGCTCTTATCTCTTTCTATATTGTTTTGGATGTAGATGGGGCTTATGCTCAAATATACCTAAGACTGTCAGCCTAGTATGCTGTAGAATAAATTATATGTCTCTACCAGGATGAGCTCATGTGGACCCTTTCATTCAGCTTCTTACAAACTGCACATTACTATGGCTAGTTTATTTCTGACATCTGCACCAGCTCCCATACCTCAACAATCTATTGGCATCTACAGTATAAAAAAATCTTCATTGCTCTTGCTTTTGATGACACATCAGAGAGGGGCCCTGGCCTCAGGGTTTTCACATGTTCCTGTAAAACGAATGAGAGTTGCTGAACGAAAGAATTGTGGCTTCTCTTTGAAAGTCATAATAAAGAAAAAAAAATTACCACTCAAAGGATGGTTCAAATGCAGATTGCCGGTGCTTCTCCACTTGCTTCTCGGGGTGAAGCTTCCTTCCTCCCTGTTTTAGTCACCCTTGTTAATGTCAGCTCAATATTAGGATACTTGGTTGGCAGCTCTGTAATTACACTGAATCTCTTAGTTCTCTGTGGGGTTTCCTGGAGGGCAGTATCATGCTTCATTAATAAACTTCCTGTGACTTTAATAAGAAATCACTAAATTGCACACTTGCTATGGCTTTCCTTTCATTATTCTGATTAGAATTATGGTTTTGTAGAATTGTGTTCTTTATGTTCCTTCTTAGTCTTCTGCAATCCTCACAAAACAAAACCACCAAAAACCAACCAAAACCCCAGGCAAAACCTAAAAAAACCAAAATCCAAACAAAACATCACCCACAATATGAATCAAAGGAGGCTATAATTCTGATTTATGTGAGAGGAAAGGGAAAAAGAAATATTACAGAACAGGCACCAGAGAAAAGAGAAAATTGGAAAAGCGTTGGTCTTTAATGAGTTGAGTATTAGTTGAAGTAGATGAGGCACTGTGCAGATAAAACGGTAAGTTGCTTTAGAAGAGTGGATAGGACAGGATATGTAATAAAACTAATATGCCTTGAGTCCTTCTAAGTCAAGCTTTGTATTACAGAGCTGAACTGGCATAAATTATCATGAGACAGAAGGTGTCACTGGTTTGAAGAGCTTTCCATTCTAATTGTGTGCATTGCTCTGCTTAAGTCACTTGAGAGTAAAGTCACTTCTAAAATACGTGGGTGTTTCTTAATTACTTTTTCTGCCAGAGGAGTGGCTCTGATCCCAGCAGGCTTGGTGTTGTTCTGGTGGTGTAACACGGGTTGTCTGCCCCAGCATTTTCCTTGTAGACTAAAATATGGCCATTAGCCACTTCTTTCTGAACCTACCCACAGTGTTTTGCCAAGTGTTGATGGCTTGCTCACTCTCTGTATGGCCTTGCTAAAATGCTTGCTGGATGTGAGGAAATTTCTCAAAGCTGGCTACAACTTTGGGTAAAACTGATCCATTTAATCCTTTGCTCAAGTGAGAAAACTAATTAATGATTTATTCTTTAAGAAACTACACTAATTATCCTTCTTTAAAGAGATTCTATAGAATTCAGTTACGACATTCAATTCTCAAAAAGCATACTTTAGGCTAATGATAGACCCATGACCCTTAAGTCTTATAAATATTGCATTTTTCATTGCTGAACACCTATCCTTTCTAACAGCTTTTCCAAAACTCAAGTTTCCTCTGATTCTCCTCTCAATTCCCACATCAAGATCTATACTACCGCTCTTGAAACATTCAGGCACCTCAGTTGCTTTCCTGAGCAAAATACCCGAGCAGGATAGACAACCATAGGCTGACCACAGTTTTATTTTTATGCAGCCCTGCAGTTATTTCTTTGTATACATAGATGATAAAAATAAATGTGGTCACTTGTGGGGATTTTGCTCTTATTTGCTTGTGCACATATGACATCCAATTCTCATGCCCTAGGGACTCTCTGCTACTACAGTAGTTATGGGGCCTTTAAATATTACTACCTCATTTTCATGGATTGCCATAAAAAGACTGAAGTGTAGAAGAGAATCAATATTGTTGTGATTTTAGTGGGAATTAAGTCACTGTAAATTCATGATAATCTTGTTCTTATCTTCTAATCTGTGTGGTCATTAAGGGTTTGGGTTTTTTTTTTTTTGAGGGGGGAATTAGGGGGTTCCTTTTTCGTAGAATGAATTCTCACAGCCTCTACCATAGAAGCTCAGATCCTAGAGTGCTGTGCCATTCACTGGGCACGTACAGTTCTTGGGGGAGAATAATTTTCTACCAGAGAGGGCTGGAAAATAGTGAGATCAAATTTTGGAAACTCCCTGTGACAATCATGTTCTGTCTGTTGGCTCTCAAGGCATCTAGAACCTGTGTTTGTACTAAATATGCAGTGTTTTGCAGAGGGGAAGCTGGGAAGGTTTTCAACGCTGTTATGAATTACAACTTGAATGGCTTTGAATGGTCTCATGTTGTAGAATTTCTTCCCAGTCTAGTGCTCTGTTAGTGTGGTTAGGGGCAGCATTTGATGATCACGATGCTATTGGGAAGTAAGAGTGGTCACAGCAAAGTTGGAGGATTTAACCAGGGTAAGTGAGAAAGTCCTTCAGACTGACTTGCAAAATACAGGATGGGGAAGAAAGCAGTCGAGGTTTATTTCTATTTGGATAAAGTTGTCACCACTGCAAACAGAATAAGGATTAAAAGCTGGATGAAAACAAAGCAAAGAAAAGTCAATATTGAGTCAGATAAACCTTACAGTGCTTGTAGAAAGTGCTTCGATACATAGAATCATAGAATAGTTAACGGTTGGAAAGGAACTTAAGATCATCCAGTTCCAACCCCCCTGCCATGGGCAGGGACACCTCACACTAAACCATGTCACCCAAGGCTTTGTCCAACCTGGCCTTGAACACCGCCAGGGATTGAGCATTCACAACTTCCCTGGACAACCCATTCCAGTGCCTCACCACCCTCAAAGTCAAGATCTTCTTCCTTATATCGAATCTAAACTTCCTCTGTTTAGGTTAGAACCTATTACCCCTTGTCCTATCACTAAAGTCTCTAATGGAGAGTCCCTCCCCAGCATCCTTATAGGCCTCCTTCAGGTACTGGAAGGCTGCTATGAGGTCTCCACGCAGCCTTTATTTTCAGTGAAAATAACTTACAAGTAGTGTAGTTATTTTCTTATTGTCCCCGTCAATGCTTTCCTTCAGTTATCACTTTCTTACTTTGTGCTGTGGCAGTCTGCAGTTTTTAAGTGTGGTACCTCAGGTTTAACCTAGCAGCAAGCAAAGCTTTTTCTCATGTATACCACCATAAATTTAATTGCAAAAGAATGCAGAATGTTGATCACCAATCACCTCCCCAGGTAAAAAAAAGCCCCAGAACCCCAAACCCTGGCAATGTTGTTTTTGTAATTTCCTGTGTACCTGCTCTGACAAAGTACAGCACATTTGACCGAGGTACTTGCAAAGGAGTTGAATTAATCTTTTTGTCCTGAACTTACTGACACAAACATACGTCATTCAATATAGCAGATACGTCACTCCCTGTAATACCGGCATAATAACAGTAATGCCAGAATAAGTTCAGGCTTACTTTTTCCAGTAATTTTATGCATTTAATCTCACTTTTTGAATGCTCTTTCATGCTGATATTAAACGTACTTCCACTTCTAATAGTCACATCAAAATACCCCTTCTTTTTTTTTTTTTTCTATGAATTAAAATTTCTAAATCTCTACATTTTCAAAATTGATCCAGCATTTTGCATGGGTAAGATGCAGACTGGTTTACATTTAATCATAATCTACTTGTACGAAATAGCATTTTTAAAGCAATAGAGAAATATCCATTCAATTCTTTTTGGATGCTTCAGAAGACCGTGTTTCGAGCTTTGTGCTGACATCAGGGAGCTCACTATCATTTTGATCATAGCAGTGATAATCACTTTATTTTTATGAGCAACAGCTGGCCACAGTGTTTTATAAGAATACACAGATAAAAAAGTACAGAACAATGATTTCTATAGATTTGTCTCACTTCTTTGCATCTTTCTGAGGGTATTTCAGGTCTCTCCTTTCACGTTTGTCAGTACTTTATTCTAAAGAATGGAAATCAGTGACATTGAGTTACAGATGTGATGAGCTGACTCCAGCCAGCACATCCGAGCTGCTCCTGGGGAGCTATGCAAATCCCTTTCAGCATCATCATTCTTTAACAAAAATCAGAACAATCCTCCTGATTTCAGAGACATCGTTTCTATACTCTCTGATTTCACACACAGACGTGCTGCAGTGCTTTAACTGCTGATTGTCCTCTCAACTTCGGAGTTCTGTAAACAATCAGGGAAACTGCTGGCTCTCTAATTAATCCACTTTGCCATGATGCTGAAATACTTTGGGAAGAAAACATCATTGTTTGGAATGAATGCATGTTTATTTAAACAAACTGTCAACTATACTTTCAGAGTGAAGCCAATGCAATTCCTTCAGAATCTATAGTGCACTAAAGCAGGCAGGAGACTTTCTCCTACACAAATACTGTTCTAATCTTTTTCAAACCAGCACTTAATTTGATATGTTACTCTGTCCTCTGTGCTTTGAAATCTCCTTGTTTCACAAGCCACTGTAGTGTTGTAGTATCAGCACCTTAATCTGAATAGTCACCTTTATTCCCATACTTTATTCTGCTTCTTTATATATCCACAATACTGTTTGAACAACTTCCTTTTGCAAGTCTCTGTATGAATCAAAGCTTACTCAGTTCTGGGGAGGTTCTGTAGTTGCACTGTGCTTGTGACGAATGCTGTGTTGCCCTCTGTCAGTACCATGTTGGAAGATCTCCATGAAAGCAAGGGACAAGAACATAAATTGCCTTGGGGGGAGGAGCGTGGAGGTGTAGAATTACCAAAACAACCCCACAAAACAAGTAAAAAATCAGAAGTATAGATGTCTTGAACCTGATTATTAGGATCCTGATAATCCTAATCCTGATTTCTATCCATGGCTATGTTTAGAGTTTTGTTCTGAATTTTTCTTTTAAAGTTTGTGTGCCTTAAAGTTTCAGTTCTAGATCAAGTTTAGCATCTCAGTACCTCTGTGATTGTAGGATAGAACACTTCTCATTTTACAGAAGACTACAGGTGGCTTGTGGTGACTTTCTGTAGTACTTTGTGATAGGGCAGTGACTGACAGATTGATGCACTATCACTGTCCATTCACCATGGATCTGACCTTCCCTTTATGAAATGATCTTGATATTAAATGTATTAATGAATGACTAGGGGAATAAAAACAAGAGCATCGTATAGTGTAAGAGAAGAAAAGGGGAAAAATATGCCTCTGACAGTATTTTGCAAGTAAATAAGTTTTAAAATACTTTGATAGCCTTTCTTGGGAGAAATGAGCAAACAACGCAGTTGCAAGTATTACTTCAAGTTCATGGTCAAAAAATTCAAGAGTTTATAGTTCAGAAGAAATAACTTCAGCTGCTTGGGCTCTTTACTTAATGGCACTATAATTATAATATCAGTATATTTGTGGCTCCCCAGCTGGAAAGCCTCGCCATATAGGGAGCAGCCATTGAAGAGCAACAAAATAAGAGGGTGTATGAAGAGTGGGAGGAAGATACCGGGGATTTAATGAACTGAAAGTAAAGCACTTGAAATATAGTTATGTGAAGAATATTTGTTTCTCCTCTTGTGATTATGCTTGAATGACTGCAGTATCTGCTAAGGAATTGGGAAGTAAATAACAGCTAGGGATTTGTTTTCTTTAGTTTCAAGAAGAGACATGATTTAAAGTGTAGTATTTGATTTAAATGATCTCTATGAATTTGAGAAGTAAGAGAGATAAACTGCAATTTGTTTAAGTCAGGAGGACCAGGTCCCCTTTTAGTGAGTACACAGATATACTTTCAATTAAGTCAAGGCAGTAGTTTTGATTTATTCCAGCTGTGCTGTGCAACAGTCACAGAAGCACCGGGCTACCTCATTTGCATGCAGTTGCCATTTGTGCCTGGTTTTGAGTAAGCTGTGCTCACATATCTCAAGTGAGGGCATGAGATTTGCCGTGTAGCCTTTTGACCTGAGACTGTGTAGGCAGGAGGAGAGAGGGGCCAGGCAGTTGGAAAGGGACACATTTCAGCCGTTTTATATCTCTTCTGAGTTAAAGTGCTTCTCTTGCCATCACCAAGTGCAGGTATTGAGTAAGGAGCAACTGCCCAGTCTGTGCTGCACAGTCAGTCTGGAAAATGCTGCAGCATTGGTTTAATTATAAAGTGTGCTGCTCTGATATACAAGGGTTGTTAAAAAAAGCCAACAAAACCCCCCACATTATTTCCAGAAAAGAGGTTGGTCTTCAAAATCGAATGACTGAAACAGCAATTCAGTTAAAGCTTTAGTACTTCTGGGAAGGACTTTATGATGTAGCTAGGAAGACTGAGTTTACCTCATTCTGATAGGTCTCCCCCAAACATTGCCTTGGTGGGGCCAATGCAAACTGAGTGCTCCCCTGCGTCTTACATGAGGTTCCTTCAGGTGTCCTGCTTGGGGCCCAGCTATGTCCTGGATGTCCTACCAGCAGGATGCCCATCTTGCTGATCCTTTGGGTGCTGATGGTCAGCCTGGCTTACTCTTCTTTTTTCATACGTGTATGATGGGTGAAAGTTGTTTCCCCTAACCTTACAGACCTGTCAATTAGACACACAACCCTAAAGCTGTCCTAGGATGGACATTTTAGCCAAAACTTCACATCATCCCATAGCGGTCCTCATCAGACAGTAAAGATGATGCACCATTCACAGGAGCCCTTTGTGTTGCTTGACCATAAAGGACAGTTGCTTGCTTTGTGAAAAGGTCTGTTCTCAGCTGCTGTCTTTCTGCTGCAGAGCAATTGAGCAGCAAATGTCAAGATACATCCCAGAAAAATGGTCTCCACTCCTCTCTGTATAGCTTTAAGTGGTTGCAAACTGACAGTAAGGTATGTACGAAGTGAGCCTGCTGGCAGTTTTAAAGCTGTATTTAGTGTTCACCAAGCACAAAGCAAATAAATGTATGGTATTTATCCCTTTCATTTCTAAGGAGGATGATGCTTCTCCTAGGGAACCATAAAGGCTGAAACAGGTTATTTTAAAACTAAGGTTTTTCTATTTTCAATTTACTTCTAGGTGCCACTTGAACATAAAAGGTAGAAAATGAGACATGCAGGCTGTCAAAAAAGGCCACCTCTAGAACCTCTTGATCTGTTTAATACCCAAAGGCTCTTCTGTCATTTGGCTGTAGCACATAGTGCTGCTTTAAGACCGAACATCAGAATGATTTTGTTTTTCTTTTTAAATGGCAACCCGTTTTCCAGCAGACCAGGAGAGCTTTTAACCACTGTCACTGAGGCTTGAGGCAAAATTGGTAACTACAGTTTTCTGGCAGCATGCACTTTCCTTAGCTTTACTTTCTCGTAAATCAGAAACTTTCACTCATTTTTGTGGCCGGTTCAGGATCTTGACGTTTTCTGTCTTATGCCAGAAAATGTAGATGATCATACTGTGGATGATCACAATAATCAGCTTTACTGGTCTTGTTCAGCCTTGCTACAAGTTTTTGTCCTTGCAGTTGTGTCAGGGTGGGAGGGTCGTCTGCCAGCATGCACTGGGCATTAAAGCAGTAGAGGTAGAAGTGAAGCTGGCTGCCTCGGCATGCAACCCAAAGCTGGCTTCCTTCAGCTGTTCTCTGTTGGGTTACAAAAGGAGGAGAAGGGAACTTTAGGTCTAACACACTCGATTAACAGGGATTTTGGTGTAGAAATGTTTGTAGCTAGAAGTTATCTAAGACCTAGATCACAGTAATTAAAAAGGAGGATAAAGGGGATTTTTGAGGCTGGAATGTGTGGTTTGCTGGAATTCCTTATGCTGGGCAACAAAGAGAATGATTAATTGTAACAATAATCCAACTACAGTACTGTGACTAAAGATAAAATAATATCTAATAAAATTGTAGTATTGATAACGAATGTTAAAGGCATCATAGCCTGAATAGGCTTAAGGGCTCTCTGCTGCCTTCCTCAGGATGGTAACCCTGGACTCTGCAATCATCCTTCTGTTATCTCTGTTAAGATGGCCTAAACCAAACAAAACTGCTTTGCTTTAACAGTAAAGGCTCTCTATTTCTGGGAAAGATAACTAGCAGGACTGGCAAGTGTTAATTAGGTCCTATTTAACTTCACCCCAGTCTGGCAGATGACATAAGCCTGAGGGCATGCTGGTGCAGAGCTCCTGAAATAAGGGCCATACATCTCTATTTCCTGCGTAGTGTCCTCAATCTCTCTTCACTAAAGAAATGCCATTGCTGTACTCTTTCCACTGATGATCTGCTGCAACAAAAAACCTAGAGTGCAAAAAGCCTTGAGCACTGGTAAGGGGAGCAGTCCCTATGAGTGGAAATACTAGTGTGTTCTGTGGTCTTGCATTTCATTCTCTTTTAGAAAATCACTAACTTTTAAGTTCATAACTCTTGGTACATACATGAAAGGGTAAATGAAGAAGCCATTTACGTCCTTTAACCCTGATTACAAATGAAACTGTGCAGATGGAGCAGGCCTTAACATCCCAGGAGGCAGGAGTACCATAACATTTTAATAAATTCCTAAACACTCAGGAATGAAAAGGTCAAAAAACATCCTGCACCTGTGACTGCTGCCTGCTAAAATACTTCTTAAATTTAAGCATCTGCCTAGGTGAAATACACCTTTTTCCATCAGCAGAACTGAAAGCCTTTTGCCACAATAGAAGGTGGCAGGGCTCTGCCAAAATTCATACTCATTCAGGGCTCATTCTCCATCAGGGCAGGGTCTGAGGGCTCTCCATTCTGTGGGGAGCATGGTACTGGAGTCAGGCACCAGAGCTCTGCAGAAGGAGGAGTGTTTTCTGATGCATCCCTGCAGTTAGCATTTCTCATGGACCACTGCTAGCCCTATAGCTCCTCACACTTTGTGAATTGCAGATAGAAACTCCAAATTCCTGGAGCTGCCTCAAAACTGTATAGCCCAAGAAGACTTCTCTCTTCTCTGCCCTGGTTTTTGGTGATGTGGATTTAGGCAGTGTATTAAGGGCTCAATGCAAACCCATATTTTTTTGCCAGCAAAACTAATGTTTCCATTGCACTAAACAGTTCTTCCTTGCCATTCATGCCTGGCATGGGGTAGGTAACAATCAAGCTGTGCCTCAGTAGGAGCACGCGGGCAGTCAAACGTATGCTCAGTTAAGGCTCTGATCTTGCATTGTTATGAACTACTTCAGTCCAGAAGCTAAATAGTTGGGTTGGTGTGGTGCTGTGCCCAAGCAAATGTGTTTTACCTCTGAGCAGCACAGTGATGCTGTTGTCGCACAGCTCACCAGCCAGGGATGTTTGTGCCCACCTGATTTGTGCATTTGCTCTGTTTACACTTACATCTGTCTGCCCTCCTTGGAGTGCACATATTGTTTCTGCTAACATGGGTGCATGATCACAGACAGGCTTAGAAACAAAAGGTAGCATAGTGCACTTACCTGGCAATCACTGAGGGTGTTAGAACAACCATAATTACAAGATGCTTCAGAATTGCTTGGCTTCATTTCCAGTCATCTGTGAAATGCCTTTACCAGTGGCTGGCTATCTATGTATGGCTCTAGTGTGAATCCTTCATATTAATTTGGGGGGGGGGGGGGGGGGGGCTGTCCAAAGCATGTAGGTTCCTCGGGCACTTAATGCTACTGAGTTTAAAAACAACATCTAAACCCCCCAGAACATACTGACTATCAGTGGGATTCAGGCTGTGCTGCTGTTTATCACAAGGTGTTACCACCTCCTTTAATCATCAAGGGTATATCTAACCAGGGTCCCACTGAAGGGTGCATGAATATCTTGGCAGAGCTGGACTGAGACACTGGTCAGAGTTCACTGTTCAATATGAAAAAACCCTAGGTTTTCCATTTGAAATGAAGAACATAAGTAAAGCCATCATTAGACCAGCCACAAAAAAAAAAACAACAGGTAGTGTGGTATCGTGCCCTTTTTGCTCCCTGACAATATGCACTCTGCTGGGTAAAGCATCAGACAAATCCATCATTAACTACTAAAGGAGCCAGTCTGCAAAAAATCTCTGTTAGAAATGACAGGAAATTTTGTGCCCCAAGTCCTGCCTCTAGCCATAATAGCTGGCCCTGGTCTTCAGCAGACACCAGTATTTTGAGGCCAGAGAGGATGCTAATGTTGCAGTGTGGTTATTTTTGCATGCCCATGTGATGAATGGATAGCTAAGTCACAGCCTGCCTGAATATGCCAACTTGGGAACGTCTTCAGGTCTGCAGTCAATGGTGAAGTGCTGCATAGAGGAGTTAACCAAAGTGGGGTTATTTCAGTTTAAGCAATTTTACTGTTTCCTTCTCTATCCGTCCCTGCCCCCCTCCTCCATTCTTTTACCCCTCCCAGTATTTAATTTTGTTTCTATTTTACTGTGGGTTTTATTTTTCCTGTTGTGTAGGTTTTTGGGGTGTTCTGTGGCTTGTTTGTTGGGGTATTTTCACTTGTGTGGCTTTGTTTTTGGGGGTTTTTGGGTTTTTTTGGGGGGTGTGTTAGTGTGCTTGGGTTTGGTTTTGTTTGTTTTGTTTTGGGTGGTTTATTTTTTGGTGTTTTGTTCATACAGCCATACTAAATAAGCTTGCAAGGAGGATCTCACTGGGCAGTGGCAACGCTTGAGCCACATTAATAAGTCATTGAATAAAGTGCACAAATAGTGAGATCCCCTCTTCCACTGATGTGTGCAGTATTAGCTCATAACTTGACCCAAGAAATCAGACAGGCTAGTGTCAGGAGCCAAAGCTGTCTAGGATAGAGGGCATCTCAGACAAATCTTGCACCAAGTAACATTGGGATAAATCCGAGCCCTGAGCCTGGGCTTCTGTCTGCAGAGGGAAATTTTTCTGTACTGAGCTGCTGTACACAGAAAGTGCTTGTGTGAAAGAAGCAACGACTTCTTATCCCATAAGATTAAGAGCTGGCAAAGGGGGAAGAGACCAGTGTGAGTAGCCTTTTGCATACAGAGTAGTGGAAAAAAATCTCCGTGATGCCTGCAAACTGTTTCTCTGAGGATCACTGAAGAGTAATAAATCATTCACAGACTTATTAGAGCAGCTGCCTGTGGCACGCCATCTCTGTGGATGTAGCTGAGCTAATCTTTATAAAAGCAGCTTTTTGAAAAATGGGCATTATTCCCAGCTAACATAGGACTTGGTTTCAAAACTGTCACTTCATAGCTGATACCTGGGGGTTTTAGCCTGTCTTTTAAAGAAGTCCTTTCTTTTCCATTTCAGAAGGATGTTTTTCATTAAATGCTTTTATCACCCCTTTTTTTTTCTTTCTTTATTTTTTTCCCCTCCTTTTTTTTTTTTTCCCCCATTTTTTTCTGTTGTGTTTTTTTTTTTTTTTTTTTTTTTTTTTCCATTTTTTGTCTGGGTTTTTTCCTGTTTTTTTTTTTTTTTTTTCTTTTTTCTAATTTTTCCCTTTTTTCTTTTCTGCCTTTTTTTTTTTTCGGTTTTGTTTTCTGTTTGGTTTTTTCTGGTTGTTTCTTTTTTTTTCTTTTTCCACAAATCAAGACAGATCTCTCTTCTTTTGGAGACCACGTATTCTTCAATTCATATTGAAAAAGTACTTTTGCACATTTTTAATAGAGTAGGCAGAAACATTTTTCTTGTTTATTGTGTTTTAATTGAGGTGAAATGTCAGTGCTGAGCATTTGCATAAAATGAAAATATTGCTAGGTTTTGAAACATTTTATTTTAGTTCTGCTGTCTCTTATTTCTAATATTTACTTTTCTTTCAAACCAAAAGTGATTTCAAAGCAGAAAGCAAGCAGTTCTTCAGAAATATGAAGAGAAACTCTTTCCACAGCTTCATAGCTGAAAGCTCAAGTGAGAAATCCCTCAAAACTGACTTTCACTGTGACCAATTTTGTTAAAAATAAAGGAGCATCTTCCAATAAAAGCTATCTATTGAAAAGTTTCTGACAAGCAAAAGTACCACAACTTGTACTTTTGCATGGTCCCCTTGTTTTCCAAGGGGTCTTTGCAAAACTCTGCTTTGTTTTCCAGGGGGACTCATCCCATGTGCATTTCAGGTCCAGTTTTCTACGGGTAGGAAATGCTGGGGCGTACCCTAAATGTCAAAATATAGGATATGTTCATTGTCATCCGACTTTAAAAAGGTGATTCAGCCTGATATACTGGTGGGATTTTTCACTGGCTGTGGTGCTTATCTGTGTAGCAGTGTATGCCCTATGCCGGAAGGGCCAGGGTAGCCTTTGGTGAGCATGGTGTGAACAGGCACATAGCAGCATTAAATTAATTGAAGGGAAAATAGCACTTTACCTATAGATGGCATTTGAGATTGTGCAAACATGAATTACTCTTTGCATTTACTGAAAAATTCAAAACTACTGTTATTACAAAGCTGCCATGGGGAATGAGCCATGGTAGTTCTTACTGCTGCTGTGTCTCTTGCAGAAGTAGGACTTATTTCTATTAAGCTCCAGTAATCCCCATTAATGTGAAACTTCATCTTGCATCAGAAAAATGGGATTTTTCAAGAACATTCACTGTCTGTCCAACCCGCTTCTGTTGAAGTCTTGCCAATGCCATGTGCTTCAGTGAATTAACTTGAGTGTTTCATACTTTGGGCATCTTGGCTGGATATGAAAAAAAGAAAATGAGAAGCAATGAGCTGCATTGCCAACCCAAATGACTTCAGCAGAAATCCTTAGGATATTTGTCAGAGCACTGTCTCTTAGAAGCCTGTGACAGACCCATTTTTTATTTAAACAGCACAGAAGAAACTTGAAGCACCCAAACTTTATGGCTCTGGGGAAATGTAATTATCATTTCTAGAATAGTTTGTGTTATATATATATATATGTATTTTCTCTTTTTTTTTTACCATCACTTGTTCGTACAGCTTTTGTGAGGAGTTGCCCTTTTGACTCCTCGGCGCTGGTAATTACTGTGTCTGGAGAGAGGGCATGAAAGAGTCAGAAGTTCATCCCTGAAATGAGGTGAAGAGGATTGCTCAGGGCCAGGGCTGAGATTCAAAATCGGGTAAATTAAAAATGAGTGAAGTTAAGTGGAGATACTTACACACTGAAAAACTATCTAGATTAAAAAAAAGAAGACACACACACACACACACACACAATACCCCCAAAGAAACCCAACCAAAACCCCACAAACCCCAAACCAAAAAACACCTACAATAAACGTAATTTCTATATGATGGCTCTTGACCAAAGTTGGCTTTTTTGTGATGGTCTGGACTTTTAAAGAACAGATATCTTACTTCAGATCACTATAAATAGAAATTGCCTCCTTTGCCATGCATACAAGGAAGTTCAGGCCTCACTGAAAATGGAGTGCAAGAGCTATGAAACCAAGAACAGCTTCTCTATATTATCTCTCTAATTAAAATAAACTGTTATAGAAGATAAGTAAATCTGTGTGGAAAGTAAACCAGGTTGCAAACTTTTTTTTTTGAGGCTGTTTCGATGCAGCTCATGTTGGTGATTGTCCTTGGTGATTCCAAGTTGGGAAAGTGTGAAAAGATGAACATTTACCTAAACAAAAGGCTAATGTGCAACCCTAACACTGGCTGCATTTCTTGTCTCCACAAAGTGGTGAATTACCTCGAAAAGTTCTATGTATGCGTGGACATAAAAGTTTGCACTTGTGTAAATGGGGGTTTATTTAAGAATAGGCTAAATACATGGCTCTTCTATATGTTCCAGCTATCCGTGTAACCAGAAGGGCTAGTTTTGTTTGTGTAACAAGCAGATGAATTTCATTCCTGCTTGTGTGTGTGTGTTAGACACCCTGCCACAAGTAGTCAACACTGACCGGTGTGGGCAGCTTACAGACCTCCAGCCACATAGACGTAAGTATTCTCTAGGGCCGTCTCTCTGCGGACAGCTTATATTTAACAGTTGAGAGATTAAATCATGGAGCTGTATTTATGGAGAAAAAGCAGAGCTTCACCTTCTGAAGCTATTTTGTCTATGTAATTCTTTGCTTTTTTTCCCTTCAGAAGTCTGTCACAGACATTTCACAGAATAGCAGAATGCCTGAGGCTGGAAGGGACCATCAGCATTCACGTAGTCCAGCTCTACCCACTCAAGTAAAGTCACCTAGAGCACATTGTTCAGGATTGTGTCCAGAGAGCTCTTGAGTATCTGCTGGGAAGGGGACATAACAACCTTTTTGGGCAACCTGTTCCAGTGCTCAGCCACCCTCACAGTGAAGAAGTTCTTCCCCATGTTCAAGTGGAACTTCCTGTGGTTTAGGTTATGCCTGTTGCCTCTTGCCCTATTGCCTGGAACCACTGAGAAGAGATCCTCTTGACACCTGCCCTTCAGATACTTATAGACACTGATCAAATCCTTCCTGATTCTTCTCTTCTCTAGGCTGAATAGGCACAGCCTTTCCTTAGATGAGAGAGGAATTGCTGTATTTCTGGTTTGTGTTTTGACATCCTGAGTGTTAATACACATCTTAGAGCAACCCTGGTTTTCTCTGTTTCTGGCAGTTGCAGATAACAAATATGCAGATAACAAATGCACATTCTGTGCTATATCACCATGCTTCTATGGCTGAGGCCTCATTTTTTGTTTGATTTCTGGTTTCTGTGGTTACCATCTATTGGAGTAAAACACAGCAGAAACATGAATAAAATAGTGATGTTAGAAAAGCTATTAATAGCAATTATGCAATTTATGCTATTTGTGCCTTGAAAGTACCCACAGCATTAATTTCCTCAAATGCTTAAACAAAATTCAGACCTTCTCCCTACCCCTTCCAGTTTCTGTTGTATCTTAATGTTTGTCATCCTCTCCTTCCTACACTCTAGAGAGGCCCACAGCTGCCTGTACTTTTCCTCATCTTCATATTGAGTTTCACATCCTGCTGCAGTGTTCCCACCTATAAAATTGGGATAATGACCCCCACCATATAAAGTAATAGGAAAAATTCATCGGAAAAACCCCAGGCGCATAAGCTGAGCATTATATTTGTTATGTTAGGAAATAATTGGAGAGTGCCTTGGGCTAGGAGATTTTTCGGAGCGCTATGAGATTAATGGAGGACTTCCATGTGGTCTGCCTTTATTAATCTTGCAGGCTGGGCAATGCTGAGGAAAACCGATTGCCTGATATTTGCTATGACAACAGTGGGGTAAGGTTAAAAGCAATTAATCTCTTTTTAAGATGACAAATAAGAGAAATAAGAAATGAAAATTACTACAAGTCAAACCCTTTTATTCCAAATAAGGAAGAACATCATGGTGATTAATCTATTTTATCTAAATTGGGCAAATTGATAATAATGCAAGTTAATAAGCTTAGGTCACATACATGTTGTAGCTTCATCTAGTGATTTCATTGTGCATAAACTTCTTTTGTGCCAGGTATGAATAAAAAGTGAAGCTGTATTTAGCATCCTTTTATGTGAACCTGTGGTAAATTTGCTGAAATTTATTTTTCATTGTCTCAGCTATTCATTTGATACAGAGTTCCTACAGCTTTACCTGCCTGCCTGCTTATCAGAAGTGGGGATAAGCATCTTTTTTTGGCGTATATATCTTTTTTTTGGTCTATGTTGATTTCCTGTTTGGCTACTCATTATTAGCAATAAATTGTCCTAATAAATACTTGGGACTTGCATATAGCAACAGGCAAAGTGTAAACAACAGACTTTGTGGCAGTGAAATATCATAAGACCTTGGAAGTAGCAACCAGTCTAGTTTCACATGTTTGCTCTTTCCATACAGTTTCTTACATTGCTTTTTTGGCACTTTGGGATGTGTCCAGCATCCCAACTTTGACCATTCACAGGGAAAACAACTTCTGCTGCAGACAATGCAAATGTCCATTTACTAGCTAAATATTTACTGTATTTGTTAGAGTAAATTCTATTTGTGTACTCATGAAGAAGTCCAAGGTGATATCTTGAATCTGTGTAAAGCAGATGGAGTTTCACAGCTGTCTTCAGAAGCATTCACATTTCTAGACAGCAGCAGTATGGGAAGCTTATGAGGTCTAACTGCCTTAAAGCATGATTGAGGTTGGCATCTAGACCATACGTTGTTGTAGCTTAGAGCCTATCTCAGTCACAGAAGGCCATGTATCAGTCTTTCCTTGGAAAACAGATATGCGAAAGGCACAGAAAACAGAACAAAGGTTGTTTTCCCCCCAGAGCACTTAGGTAGTTAGTGGTTACTGTCTATAGTGCAGATCCAGAAATCCCAGTGAAGCTGAGTGAATGGCATACTTTGTCCTGGCATCGTGTAAGAGTTGAGGCTATTGAAGTTTGGGCCTGTCAAGTCAGAAGGCAGCAGGATAGCAGTAGTTTGTGAGGTCAGTGAGAGGGTCTGCAGGGCCATGGCAGCACAATGCATGGGGTGCAGGAGCTGTAGCCAACTGAGACCTGGGTTTGTTCAAGTTATCTGTGCCTCTTGGCAGGAGATGTTCCCATATCTGTGCAGAGCTAATAATATTTGAGGAAACACCTCAAAACTTGTTAGGTTTACTGGTGAATGAGGGCATCTCTCCATCTGCTTAGGGTCTCAAGCATGCTGCTGTGACCAGCTGATCAGTGTCTTGCAGAGAATGGCTATCATCTTGTTGCATACCTGCACTAGGATGTTTCCTTCTGCTTGCTCCAGCTTTAATGCACAATGCAGCCCACAGGATAATTGCTGTGTAAAACCTTGGTTTTAATTCAAGGGCTTGCATGGAGTCATATAAACCATGTGAGCTATGGGACTCAACAGCATGTGCACCCTCAACCAGCAGTTCTGCTGGTGAAGGCTCTTGGAAAGCTCTTGGGAGATGGCAATTCATATTTGCTTGCCCTGAGCTGCTCCTGTTCACAAAGCATCTGAGTTTGGCTGCAGACAGAGTCAGGGATGTGAGCCAGATGGCCATCCTTTGGTTCTCAAGGCAGCAGATAGAGTTGCAAGAAGTGTTCAGCTTTTTGTTCCCAGAGGGCATGACTTGGATGACATTTGCTGAGGCCGAAGAACACACACAGCTCAGGGGATATGTGAGTGTAGAACTCCACTCTGTATCAGCCCCAGAGGTACTGGTCACAAAGCTTGGATTTTCCAAGTTACTTCAGTCTGCCCTGCTCTGGTCAGCCAGGGTTACATCTTAGCTGTGGTAATCGCATGGAAATAGATTGATAGACGCTCCCCAAAGTGAGATCTAGTCCATATAAAACCACAAGGAGCCACTTTTATTATTCACATCAAAGTTTTTTTATGCAAGGTAAGGACATGACTCAACTATGGAAGAAGTCTCCAGTGTCTTATATTGGCATTTGCATGTTTGCATCACTATTTGCTGATCATTTAATTCTCTACTAACTGTGGAAAAGCAGCTGACTCAAACTGTCTCAGCTAAGGGAAAATGAGCTGAAGGGTACGTTTATTTAAAAAACAAACAAGCAAACAAACCCGAAGTCTAGAAAAGCAGTCGGGAAAGGGTGGAAACTCATTTAAGAACCTCAACATATACTTAGCCATCTAAAAAAATTATTTAAAAGCTTGAAAACTTATGCACCTGCAGGATAGGATTAGATTCCCCACCCAGAAACAGCCTATTTAACATTGCTCTGCAGTATTTTGAGGAATATCCTTTGGTGCATTCTGAAAACCAGAATAAACACAAATTCCTCCTAAAAAACACCACAGAATGCCTGATCTCTCATGCAATGAAATACTAAACAAATGCATTTCAGAAAGGTTTGAATCCAGATTCTTGTTCTGCTACATCTATCTGAGCTATCCACTGCTTTGTAGTTACCTTCAGGAGGAGAGGAAAGGGCAAACATCTTGTGTTCAAGGAGTTTCATGGTCATGCTTAGTTGAAACTCTGCAGTTACTCTGCAGTTTCCTGGGAAAGGAAGCATCAAAGGAGATGATCCTGCCACTCTGCTCTCGTGAGACCTCACTTGGCCTACAAGGATGTTGGGGATGGACTCTTCATTAAGGACTGTAGTGACAGGCCAAGGGGTAATGGGTTCAAACTTAAACAGGGGAAGTTTAGATTGGATATAAGGAAGAAATTCTTTACTGAGAGGGTGGTGAGGCACTGGAATGGGTTGCCCAGGGAGGTTGTGAATGCTCCATCCTTGGCGGTGTTCAAGGCCAGGTTGGACGAAGCCTTGGATGACATGGTTTAGTGTGAGGTGTCCCTGCCCATGCCAGGGGGTTGGAACTAGATGATCTTAAGGTCCCTTGAACCCTAACTATTCTATGATTCTATGACTTCTCAGTGGTACAATCAAGAAGATGAAAACAAAATAATTCAATTTCATTATTTTTTGTTAAAGCAGGGGTATGTCAGCTGAAAATTTAGGGAGTAGGTGAGTTCTTCATATTGCTGCAGAGGAAGCTTGGAAGAGAAAAGAAACTGTGTGAAGGCAAGAAAATGAGCTGCTGTCCATTTTCTTTGTAATGTCTTTGTAGCACACCCCTCTGCTTGATGGGTTGGGTTTCTACTGTCTTTAATCAATCTCATGCAATGCAAGGAAGTGTACTGTTTCACCATCTTTACCCAGATCAAGAAGGATGCAGTGCGTTTCAATCATTACTTACTTATGAGTGTTTTCAGGTTTACTATGTGAGGTCAAAGGAACCAGGTGTAACAGTGCTAATCACTAAGCTCCTAGTCCTGCTATAATTGCTGTACTGTTGTCATTTGTGTGTCATTAACATTTATCATGGCATTTTAAAAGATCACATTAATCAGCCAGGAAGATTTATGGTGTTTTCTAGTATCATCACTATCAACATGCGCAAATAAATATTTGTGGTATTTGAGGTAGATTTTTTTTCCTGGCAGGTCAATAAGGCAAAAGGCAATACTTATCCATTAATCATTTTCCTCCCTCTCTGCTTCTGTATTAGATTAGAAACATACAGAAACACTTTGCTACAGATTGTTGTACTTACTGTAATTTCTTTTCCTTAGCTTCTTAACTTGACCAGAAAACTGAGCTGAAAAACAGTGATCTCTTGATCTGTAAAACTACAGCCAGGTTCCTAACCCAGACAGATGTCTGCTACAACTGTTACTTCACCAAATTGCTTTATCTCTGACTGTGCTTCAGTTCACAAGGAGCTATTTCCTTTTTTAAGTGTTGGTTTCTAAGTTCAGGAAATTACTATCCATCCACGTATCTTGATTCTTTGTTGTATACTTCTGTTTCATTTTTACTAGTTGCTCCCTTCTGAGTCTTCTTTATATAACATCTTCAGATGTTAAACAAAGGAGAAAGGGAGCATCTGGCCCCACCAGTGTCACATGTGGAACAATGTTTTGAGGGTTATTTTGGTTGTTGAATCTTCCTGTGCTTTAAGCTATCACCGTTTCATCTAAGGCATCTTTCCCACAATGTTGTTGAATTGTAGACTGCTTGCTCTATCGAAACCCACTAACGAACTAACACTGTTGTGCTGTAAAGAAGTGCTATAATCAAGTTTTACAAACAGCGAAGTAAAGCACCTGCCCACACAAACAACAATAGATTCAAACCAAGCTCTGCACAGTAGTAATAAACCAGAAGCTGTTAAATGCCTTGAGGAATTGAAAACTTTGTAGGAGATGCATCTGCTTTTGTTTGGAGGCTCAGCCCTGCCAATACAAATGCCGGATGCTTAGGAAAACAGATCTTTACAATTCTGCTAATTTGAAACCCTGTGGGGTTTATAAAGTTAAGTTTATAAAGGTAAGAGTTTGCTATTAAGCAGTAACATACTCTGTACTAAGAGGCAGTGATTTATTACAATCAAATGGTGCCAGAGCTGGTAAGCCTGAGGAGGTGTACCTATATGTACTCACAGGTGTCTGAGCCATTTTCTTCACACTCACACAAACCTTTGCTACTGGGTGTACTGCTGATGTGTAGCTGTTGATTTGTTTCACAAATGTGATATTCCAGTGGTGCAGTTCCTGCCCTCGGGTCTGCTTCTGCAAGGACTTTTTTAGGACTGAATTTGAAATGGGTTTTTTTCAGTTCAGGGCAGAAGGACACTTTTTATTTATCAAAAGGAGAATCTTTCCAAATTAGACATGAGAGTCAAGAGGTGAAAAAATACTTTCCAGTGTAGCAAATGGCATCAACATTCATAAGAAGAAAGAGCTTTCAGCCCTTTCAGCTTAACAAAACCAGGCCTCAGCACTATCTACAAAATTTGCTCTAAAAGCTTTGTTAACTCAGAGTTAATCAACATGCCAGGTGACACATTATTGTGGATATAGAGCCACAGGAGTGCTGCAATAACTTGAGTGTGTTTACTTCTACTGTGGCACTGCAGACACACCCATTAAGTTTATCATGGCCGTAACTCTTCCTTTTCAGATGCTAAATTGACTCTTTTTCATGTTATAAAGCATATTATTTGGAATTTGGAGACCTTTACTTGACTTCTGAAACCTTCTTAGGGTTGCAGCAACATGAACCCTAGATCTATTGCTACACACAGGTAATGACTCCCTGTTGCAACTTGGCAGTCATCTACTTATGGAAGGGGTTTAAAGATGGAAAGAAGTTAATGAGGGGAAAAGGTGGAAGGATTTTCAGAACTGCTTTATATATTATGCAAAAAAAAACCTTTAAAAAGGGAAAAGTTTTTAAAATATAGTATGGTGGGGGTTTTTAGTCAAAAATAATTAAGGAAAATGTGAAATATTTCATTTCTTTGAAAAGTAATTATTCTTGAATGCTTTGATGGTAAGTCTTCAGTCAGCTCTGACTATTGATCAAATGGCTGAAAGCCAAGAGTTATTTACTACCTAAGTGTTACTTAGGCCACAGCACACAATCAAGGGCACTATCACAATTATACAAGGATTATTTTGGAAGAAGAATGTGCCATTTGAATCCATAAATAATGCATTTCATCTTAACGTTGTGAAGGGGGGCACTGGCACGGAGTAACTGCAGACTTCTGAGAAACTGCTTTGGGGAGATTTTCAAAGATGCCATCAGGGAGGCAGGCATCTGTCTCCTCAAAGTCAAATGACAAATAGATATCATTTGAGTTTAAGCATACCTGATGCTTGGTTGCTTCTGGACTGCTGCTTTTTCCTGAGGATCACTGTTGCTGCATGGTCTTTCATGTACTCTGGAGCAAAATGGGGACTTGAAGTCACAGCTGCTGCTTGGACCTTCCCTATATTCTTGGTGAAGGACACTAACAACTCATCTTGTGACAGACTTATGTCTGTTTGCATATCCATGCAGACTTACAGTGCTGTAAGAAACGAGGTTTTCTTGGCCGCTGCTGTGCTCCTTGCTCAAAGGAGCTCATGTGTAATGCTACACATGCCAATTATCTCCTTGTATAGTCACTCACACCATGTTCTCACAGACAGACCCAAGGATTTCATGTTGTACTTCTCATCTTTGAAGGTGGTCACTTCCCCTTGCCCGTAACTCCAGCTTTGTCCTCCAACTGATTCACCTGTATGAGCTTTTGTGTTTGGGTAAGCGAAAAATGTGAGGAATCGGTTGACTAGGCCAGTGGACAACTGACCTGGCAGTGCTGAAGGAGAAAAAGCACAGCCTCTTGCCAAATGAACTTGTTGGTTTGACTCATCCTGCACCTGCAACATCAATAGACTTAATATAAGCAAAGAGGAGGGAGATGCAGGACCACTTTGATCCATTACACTGGACCATGTGTAAATGTTGAATGTGCGTAATGAGTATCTAATATTAGACACCTAGGGGAAAAAATCTGCAGTAATTCAGAGTAGTCTTGTTTGTGGTCAGTACACTGAATGCAGAAAATACTGTAAAAATGCCTCCTAATCTGAAAAGTCAAACCTGGTGCAGAGCAATGCTACAATAATTCATGGAGTGCACACAGGGAAATCTTTTGTGTTGTATTCAATTTAGGATCTGAAATGATACTAAGTAATTTAACCCCTGGAGTCTATAGGTGCTTAGTGAGAAGAGTAAATTATCCATTAACAGAGGGGTGAGTGATCTTTCGAGTGTAAAATCATGTTTTAAAAGGCCATGTTGTAATGCACAGGAATATGAAGTACATTGGCATTTCCTGATTATTTATTTTTTGCTGAGATTTAGTACTTCTTATGTGTTGCTTTTACTCTATTTAATACTGAGTTCTTTGCTGGAGCATTTAGTTGCTTACATCCTTGGTGTCCTTTCAGCTTCCTTGAATATAAAAGTGGAGGTAGTGTTCAAGCTAAACATTTGGAATATGGACTTCAAGATGGAGGTGTTTGACTGACTTGTATGAGTAAATGCTTCATCTTTACATTGTTTGTTCTTGTCATGGTACTAAACTGAAAAAAAATAAATCATCTCTTTACCTCTGTTGACATGTACAAAACTGACATTTGACCAGAAGTGTTGTTAGACCATGACGTTTCTGGAATAGGCAAAATCCATCCCTGTCATCATCACCTCACTTTTTTGTCTTGGCTTTGTCAACTTGGGATGTCATTGGCAAGGTCAGATAGGAGAAGCGGGAGACACTTGGGAATCTCTGCATAGGATTTCAATTGGAAAGGTCAGATAATGTCAGATCATCTTTCCTGACTGCTCTGGGTCAAGTGACAGGAGCGTACTGCCACAATCTAGCTCCTAACTGGGATCATCCTGTTATCTGCAGTGAAGTTTCTCTAGATGTGTAACTGAGTGAGGGAGACCATGCAAATTTTGACAAGACAAACAAAAGCCAACAGAACTTACATGTGGAGTACATAGACTGGAAGATTTTTCCTAAGGCTAAAGTGCCATGTAAAAGTACTTTCTGTAAGACATTGGCAACACAAAGAGATCAGCCTAAATCCGTGAAGACAGGGAGTATATAAAAGTCAGACCTTCATAGAATCATAGAATAGTTAGGGTTGGAAAGCACCTTAAGATCATCCAGTTCCAACCCCCCTGCCATGGGCAGGGACACCTCACACTAAACCATGTCACCTTCATAGAATCATAGAATCATAGAACAGTTAGGGTTGGAAAGGACCTTAAGATCATCTAGTTCCAACCTCCCTGCCATGGGCAGGGACACCCCACGCTGAACCATGTCAACTAAGGCCTCATCCAACCTCTCCTTGAACACCACCAAGGATGGAGCATTCACAACCTCCCTGGGCAACCCATTCCAGTGCCTCACCACCCTCTCAGTAAAGAATTTCTTCCTTAGATCCAATCTAAACTTCCCCTGTTCAAGTTTGAACCCGTTACCCCTTGTCCTGTCACTACAGTCCCTGATGAAGAGTCCATCCCCAGCATCCTTGTAGGCCCCCTTCAGATACTGGAAGGCTGCTATGAGGTCTCCACGCAGCCTTTCATCTCAGGTTTGTTTTTTTTTTTAGATCCTTCTGTATTGGGGAACATGACTTATTCTTGAATTTCTTGTATAAGAGGTTGTATTTAATAACTTCATTGGGTCATAAGCTCCTTAGTTGTAGTGTAGTCTTTTCACTGGCATATCCAAAGTAGCATATACAGTGTTTCTTAAAAGCAAACATAGGATGCACATTCTGCTTTGTTTCTCAGACACTGCTTTATAGTGAAGCACTGAAAACTCCATCAAGTTTTGTTACCCATATTTTTCAATAACAGAAATCACGAAAGACTAACAAAATCCTCTACCAGTGACACTATATAGGAAATTAATGTTGAACCTGTAGTAAGTTTTAGAAAACAATGTACATAGTTTACAAATTCTCATCTGGTTTTGCTTTGTATTGATCAATCTAACCTTGCTTTTGATGACATCCAGACAAAAATAAGAGAAGGTGTAGTCTGCAGAGATTAAAATAAAACTTTACTGTATATGGACACCAAGGAAATATTTCAAACTTTTAAAATGGTCAAAGTCCATTCAAGACCTGATTTTCAGAAGTCCTGACCATCCCCTGACCCCATCAAAATGAGTAGGAACTGAAATGAGAGTCAGTATTGAACAGTAAAATCACTTTATTTTTCCATGTATTCAAAAGTTGCAGGGAATGTTTAGGCATTCTTAGGAAAAACAGACAGACATACTGTGTTGATTTACCATGCTACTCCTGTTCATTGCTGATGTAACAGGCAACTGCATGCATATTGCATTTGTAGGCTGAGTTATTACCTGTTTCTAAAAGTTTTACTGAGTATCTCTCAACTGTTTCAGAACTCGTGCATTATAGATTCAGGTCATGGCTGACAGTCTGTATTCACACTTGGCTTGATGCACAGAACCAAAACCTCTGCTTTGTAGTTTCAGAGAGAGTAAACCCAGCTGCTGCAAACACAGGGGGAAGGTGAGGCTGAGCCTCTGTCCCCTGTGGAATAGTCTGACTCTCTTTGCTCTCTTCCTATGCTCTTCCCTTCAGTCTCGGCTGGATCCTGCTCATACAGCTGGGCATGAACCTAATGAAACAATGAAATGGGGCAAGAGAGAGCAAAAAAAGGAAAAGTGAAAAAACAAGGAGAAAAATAACTGCTGGCAGAGGACAACAGATACCAATAATAAAGAGGATACAGAACAGCCTACCTCTTTATTCACAGTTAGAGAGAGGATATTGAACCTCTGAGTGACAGAATATCCTCAATATCTGAGGATATTGACTCTTTGAGTGAGGTTATTACCGCTGAATCTGGAGGTGGGCAGAATGAAACTGTACATTTACACAATAATTTTCCCTCTAAGGAAAGTCTGTGACTAAGTTCTGGAGACAAGAGTTTGGTTACTCCTCAAAGTGAGAGAATTCACATTTCTTTCTATACAAAATGCATTATTTCACTAATAAGGCCTCCTTAGAATTAAATCTGGCCAGAGGGGTCAAGGACAACAGAAAGAGCTTTTTCAAATACATAGCTGATAAAACTAACACCAGAGGCAAGGTTGGCCCACTGGTGAATGGGATGGGTGCCCTGGTGACAGAAGATACTGAGATGGCAGAGTTATTGAATGCCTTCTTTGTCTCAGTCTACTCTGCCGGAGGCAGTCCTGAAGAGCCCTGTACTCCCGAGACCTCAGATGAAGTCAGGTCACTGGAGCGGTTTGCCTTAGTCCATGAGGAATGGGTTAGGGACCAGCTGAGCAATCTGGACATCCATAAATCCATGGGTCCAGATGGGATGCACCCGCGGGTGCTGAGGGAACTGGCGGAAGTCATTGCTAGACCACTCTCCATCATCTTTACCAAGTCTTGGGAAACGGGAGAGGTGCCTGAGGACTGGAGGAAAGCAAATGTCACTCCAGTCTTCAAAAAGGGCAAGAAGGAGGACCCGGGTAACTATAGACCGGTCAGCCTCACCTCCATCCCTGGGAAAGTGATGGAACACCTTATCCTTGATGCCATCTTAAGGCATGTCAAGGATAAGAGGGTTATGAGGGGCAGTCAACATGGCTTTACCAAGGGGAAGTCATGCTTGACCAACCTCCTAGCCTTTTATGAGCAAATAACATTGTGGATGGATGATGGCAGAGCGGTGGATGTGGTCTACCTTGACTTCAGCAAAGCATTTGACACAGTCTCCCACAGCATCCTCATAGCTAAATTGAGGAAGTGTGGCCTGGATGATCAGGTAGTGAGATGGACCGCGAACTGGCTGAAGGACAGAAGCCAGAGAGTTGTAGTCTATGGGGCAGAGTCCAGTTGGAGGCCTGTATCTAGTGGAGTGCCTCAAGGGTCAGTATTGGGACCAGTATTATTTAATATATTCATCAATGATTTAGATGAGGGAATTGAGTGTACTGTCAGCAAGTTTGCTGATGACACTAAGCTGGGAGGAATGGCTGACACGCCAGAAGGCTGTGCTGCCATCCAGCGGGACCTGGACAGGCTGGAGAGTTGGGCAGGGAGAAACTTGATGAAATATAACAAGGGAAAGTGTAGAGTCCTGCATCTGGGCAGGAACAACCCCAGGTTCCAGTATAGGTTGGGGAACGACCTGTTAGAGAGTAGTGTAGGGGAGAGGGACCTGGGGGTCCTAGTGGACAGCAGGATGACCATGAGCCAACACTGTGCCCTTGTGGCCAAGAAGGCCAATGGCATCCTGGGGTGTATTAGAAGGGGGGTGGTCAGTAGGTCGAGAGAGGTCCTCCTTCCCCTCTACTCTGCCCTGGTGAGACCGCACCTGGAATATTGTGTCCAGTTCTGGGCCCCTCAGTTCAAGAAGGACAGGGACCTGCTGGAGAGAGTCCAGCGCAGGGCGACAAAGATGATGAAGGGAGTGGAGCATCTCCCTTATGAGGAAGGGCTGAGGGAGCTGGGTCTCTATAGTTTGGAGAAGAGGAGACTGCGGGGGGACCTTATTAGTGTATATAAATATATAAAGGGGGAGTGTCATGAGGATGGAGCCAGGCTCTTCTCAATGGCAAACAATGATAGGACAAGGGGTAATGGGTATAAACTGGAACACAAGAGATTCCACTTAAACTTGAGAAGAAACTTCTTCTCAGTGAGGGTGACAGAACACTGGAACAGGCTGCCCAGGGAGGTTGTGGAGTCTCCTTCTCTGGAGGCATTCAAAACCCGCCTGGACACATTCCTGTGTAACCTCATCTAAGTGTTCCTGCTCTGGCAGGGGGATTGGACTAGATGATCTTTTGAGGTCCCTTCCAATCTCTAACATACTGTGATACTGTGTGATACTGTGATACTTCCTCTTTTGCATTGAATGTGCATTTTAAGAGTAAATGGAATAAACAGTACAGAAGGTAAATGTGAAAGCTGTCCCCATGTCTCTGGCATGGAAGGACTGGGCAGCAGGAGGGAACATTGCCATGTGTTAATGTAATTGGACATCGCTGCTCCTTCCTGCAGTGTCACTTGCTTAACCCATCCCAGAACACTCTTTAAAATGAAAAAATATGAAAAGTCAGCTGCTGTGTACTGTGGAGCAACTTTGTTAGTGTGCAGCGCTCTGCCTTAGGCCACCTCCCATGAAATTTGACATCAGTCTGTTTCAATTGCACTTTCAAATGGGTTCATCATCTGAGGGGACAGCAGCTTGTTTCATGATGGATTGTTATTACCAAAATACATTCCTAACTGCCAATCTGCAGAGGGATGTAGCATAAAACCATGCCAAGTCTGTTGAGATTCCTGTTTTGGGAGCTGCGAATGATGCAGCAGTGCAGTAGTACCAGACTTCTACCTACATAGGTCACTCTGTAGGCATTCACAGTCTTCTCATCAGCTTGTCTTCCTGAAATCAAGATGCATCACCCAAAACCAGCCCTCTTCGTACATAACTTTTTCCCCACTACTGGTGATGTCCTCAACTCCTCCAAAGCCAGGATCCCTCTGCTCTCTGGGTTGTTATAAGTCAAGTGCATCCAGAGAAGGGCCACAAAGATGCTCTGAGGCCTGGAGTGCTTCCTCTATGAAGACTAAGATAAGAGGGCTGGGCTTGCTCAGACTGGAGAAAAGAAGGGAGACCTTAGAGCAGCTTCCAGTGCCTACAGGGGGCCTACAAAAAGCCTGGAGAAGGGCTTTTTACAAGAGCATGTAATGACAGGACAAGAGCAAATGGCTTTAAACTGAAAGAAGAGAGATTTAGATTAGATATTAGGAAGAAATTCTTCACTATGAGAGTGGTGAGACACTGGCACAGGTTGTCCAGAGAAGCTGTGGCTGCCCCATCCCTGGCAGTGTTCAAGGCCAGGTTGAATGGATCATCCAGTTGGATGCTTCATCCAGTTGGATGGAGCAACTTGGTCTAGTGGAAGGTGTTCCTGTTTATGGCAGGGAGATTGGAACTTAAATGATTTTTAAGGTCACTTTCAAACCATTCTATGACTCTATGATTCTGATGATTTTTTTGTTTACTGCATCCCTGTTACAGAAAAAACAGGTTCACGATCACAAGCCTGGTGGAGAAAGAAAACAACCTATGGAAAGAAACTTGAACCCATAGTATGTTGTTTTTATCCATTGTTCAGTGACAAGGTTATTTTTTCTCATGCTAAAATAGCTCATAGCAGCATGTTCTCCCCCTAAATAAACTACTGCCATAAACAAAGCATGTAAATTTAGTACTCTCTCAAAAACAAGTGGATTTTTCAACCCAGCTGCCTATTTGCAGTCTTGATAGATGTGCAAAACCTCTCTCTACCCTAATTTGGCTGATGCTGGAAATTGAATTTCACTGGGAGAAAGAAGTGAGTACTGGGACTGGCAGCCTCACAGTCACACAGAGGGTGCAGTTGTACAAACTTCATTGTTGCCGGAAATCATGATTTAATCTGATCCCTCAAGGTCTTTGTCAGGGAAGCAGCTTCTATTTCTTTTGAAATTGAATATTTAAGAGGGTTTTGGGTTTGTTTCAGATTTTTTTTGTGGTGGTTTGTTTTGGGGTTTTTAATATTTTTGGGGGGAGGTTGGTTGTGGAGGTTGTGGGGGTTTTTTTATTATTGTTATTCTTACAGAACATAAAAAGTAAATGCGATTGAACACACCAACGTTATGATGCTAACTCACCCTTCAGGATGTAGGCTTTTTGCCTTGAGATGAATGTCAAAGCTGGTGTCCAATTTCTGATCAAGCTAAAACCAAACAGCAATATTTCAGAATAGCTTGCACAGGAAATCTCCTGTCTCCATGTAGATCTCTAACATTAGAATAAACTAAATGCTTCCCTTTGCTTGAAATGGCTAATAAAGTTCCAGTAAATGTACTGTAAGCATTGCTTTGAATACAGGGGACTATTGCCAAATGCAGCCAGGCAGATTTTGCTGTAGAACTGAGGACTGCCTCCCCAGGGAGCACTTTAGGGACAAAGGGATACCCCTCAGAGTACCTCTGTTTTAGAGGGATACTAAGGAGTGAACAGGATCTCCCAGCTGGTCCCAGTGCTTCTTCAGATTCTGCCTGTTGGTTACTGGAACTATGGGGCTTCTCCTTTGCTCACAGTTGGAGAAACAAAAGGCTGAGTGAGCCTTGAGGCTAATGTTTTCCGAAGGTGATGGGAGAGGAGGAGCTGCTGGAAATAGGTAGCATGTTTTTCTCAAGTCTCTGCTTTTCCAGTACGTGTGCATCTCATGCCTCAGGGTTGATAATCCTGTACTGGTGTGAACCCCAGATTCACAGAGAGACTTTTAAAAGTGTATTTTGCAAGAGGCTTATAGGATAGAAATCATTAAAAAGAAATGATGGATGCTTTCTGTGATCCTACACTGAATTTATCACCTTTGCTCTTTGTAGCATCAAGTATGCTGCTTCTTCAGCTACCTCTTACATTGTTCATTAATATTGATTGACTCGGTGGGTCAGAGAGAACAAGTGAAAAGTGTTTTCTACCTGACTTTCAGCACAAGTATTTTGGAGGAATTCTCTAGAAGTGTTCCCAGGTTTAGCTGGTACTATGTTTAATTATTTGTTATTTGAACTAACAAAAAAGCTGTGCCTCTGTGTAAGGTTCTGTGAACTGTAGCAAACTGCAAAATCTTGGGTTAAAATGGGTTTTTGACATCTGTTCCTCCAAAGAAAAACTAATAATTTTTGATTGCTTCTCTTGGGGCACAAGTATTTTTATCTCATAAATCAATGAGAAACAAGTAAACTTTAGCTGGGACCTGCAAAACTCCAATCTTGTATATAAGTGATCATTTCAGAGCAGCCCTGCAGAGAAGGACTTGGGAGTGTTGGTCGATGAGAAAATGAACATGAGCCGGCTTCAGTGTGCGCTCGCAGCCCAGAAAGCAACCGTATCCTGGGCTGCATCAAGAGGAGCATGACCAGCAGGTGGAAGGAGGTGATCCTGCCCCTCTACTCTGCTCTCATGAGACCTCACTTGGAGTATTGTGTGCAGTTCTGGTGTCCTCAACATAAAGAGGACCTGGAACTGTTGGAACAAGTCCAGAGGAGGCCACGAGGATGATCAGGGGACTGGAGCACCTCCTGTATGGAGACAGGCTGAGAAAGTTGGGGCTGTTCAGCCTGGAGAAGAGAAGGCTGCGTGGAGACCTCAGAGCAGCCTTCCAGTATCTGAAGGGGGCCTACAAGGATGCTGGGGAGGGACTCTTCATCAGGGACTGTAGTGACAGGACAAGGGGTAACAGGTTCAAACTTAAACAGGGGAAGTTTAGATTGGATCTAAGGAAGAAATTCTTTACTGAGAGGGTGGTGAGGCACTGGAATGGGTTGCCCAAGGAAGCTGTGAATGCTGCATCCTTGGCGGTGTTCAAGGCCAGGTTGGATGAGGCCTTGGGTGGCGTGGTTTAGTGTGGGGTGTCCCTGCCCATGGCAGGGGGGTTTTAACTTGACGATCTTAAGGTCCTTTCCAACCCTAACTATTCTATGATTCTATGATTTCTGAGACCACAAAGCATCTATATTGTAGTTGTCTCTTACCATTTATCTTAGAGTAGCAGCTAAAAACCTCAGCAGAGATTAAAAGCAAAATTCTGTCCTAACACTCTGTGAAAGACAGCTTCTTCCCCAAGAGATTTATTCTTTAAATAGACAGGTAAATAACAGCAAATGCACAAGGAGCCTGTTTGGAATATGGAAATACTTCACACGTAGAAATGTGACCCTCTAGAGCTGAGCACTCCTTGAGAAGAGCTTTGGGTCCTTTGGTTTCCAGCAAGTCAAGAGCAACCATCATTTGTCATGGTGCTGTTAAGGAGTCACATGGTCCTGATATTATTCTGCAGAAACCAGGAGCTTAAGTGTTGACTCCGTAAATATCTCCCTCCTTTAAATGTGAGAAGTGCAGTCTGCTGCTAGCACTTCATTTTTTCATTTACTTGTAATCCCATTGATTTAAAACCTATATAAAGTGTTTTTCTGCTCAGGGACCCTAATTAGCTCTTTGTGCTAACACTTGAAAGATGATGGTAATGTTTTTCAGATTCACATGGGATGTCTGCTGGGTTCTCTGTCACACTGCGGCTGGGAACATGGTACAATTTGGGAACAGGAGGCACTCATTTTGGCTTTTATCACACCAGAAAAATCAAAGATTTAGCTAACTGGAAGTGAGAGAAGCATCAGTGATTAAGGTCCAGCATTTGAATCTCATTTGCAGGCTATAAATGTTTATTTGCTTTTAGCCTGTGCTTGTGGCCACTTAATGCCTGCAGAAGGTTATAGCTCAAGTGAGCAAAAAACAGATTCTTCTTGTGCTGGGAATGCACTAAAGAAAGCTGTGAGCAAGGGGATGGACTTAGTGAAGAAACATCTTTGAGTAAAAGGAGACTTAGCTCACAGGGGGTGCAATCCAAACGAAATGAGAGTGTTTTCAACAGAATTTCTGAGTCACCTGTTGTAGATGGCTCTTGAAAGTACCTGTGCTGAGGTAAGTTCAGAGATGAGAGTGGCTTCTTACGTTATACCTGAAGGGACAGATGCGCATACTGTGCATTTACCACACCTCCCTCATCTTTCACCATCCTGCAGCTTGCACAGTGTAAATATGCGTTCAGAGCCCATTTCAACGCAATCCAGAACAGAATAGCATCATTTATCACTTCTTAGCCGTAAAGCTGATTATAAACCCTCCTACTTTACTGCAGCTCATTAGTTCCTTAGCTGCACAGACACCTGATTCTATAGAAAGGTTTATGCTGCCTGCAAATCCCATGCTGAACAGTCTACATGTGCCTGTATGTCATGGTTTAAGCCCAGGCTCAACACAGGACACTGCAGCATCACAGATGTACTTTTCAAGATGATCTGAATAGAATGCACTGGGGGAAGGCAGGGAGCCAGGGCGTGCTGTACCCATGTTGGAATGAGTTCTGGAGTCAGATGTAGGCAGCTAGGGACTTTTTTCCAGCCCTGGTCTCCAAGCATGTCTTCTGATCCTCTCTTGGTGTGTTGGTTAGAGGAGACATTACACAAGGTGATGGTTGTGATAGCATTGCAGCTCCATGATCAAAAATATCCTACTGGAATCTGAGGACCTTGTGAGGGTATATGTGCTCTATGCCTTTACTGTGAAATTCTGATTCGTACTGGTCTTGGTGTTTGCAGTTTCTTTGAAAGTCAACAAAAGCTGAAGAAGATATTTTTCTCTTCCAGCATAAATGTTACTTTTCAAATCATAATCACCAATGTAAATGGTTTTATTCACCTACTGCTAGATGGCAGCTGGGACCAGATGAGAAAATAGTAAAGATGGAATGAAAGGCATAAATCTAAAATGTGTATGAGGATAATTTTTTTCTTTTCTCTAAAGAAATAAATGAAGATTGGGGAAGAAAACACAGAAAAGGCCAGACCTTTCGTATTGAGTAAGAATTGATGTGAGCCACTGAGCAGACTTGAGATGATTTTACTAGATTTTTTGGGCTTTGGCATTTTTTGGGGAGGATTTTTTTATTTGTGGGTGGTTTTTTGTTTGTGGCTTTTTGTTTGGTTTTTTTTGGGGGGGGAGGTTCTTTTTTTTGTGTTGTGTGTGTGTGAGGCTTTTCTTATTTTTTGCTTTGCCTTTTGTTAGCAAAGACAGTGAACTACAAGGTATTTAACTAAATTGTGTGCCCATGAGATAACAAGTTTACTTATTCAGTTTCAAATTTGAAATAGTGTGGAAAAGTATTTGTGCTCATCTTGTCATATTTATTTTATGTGCATTACTGAGCTACCTTTTGCTGCATACTGTTCTATACAGAGGTCAGTCTCTGTTGACCGGCACATCGTATTTTAATAAGGTTCAGACTACACATGTCAAACTTCAGAACCCTGTGGATCAATCCTTGACCAGCAGGAACAATAAGTTCATTTGCGTGTTTTCAAATTCACATCTACAAAAATGTCTAGGTGCAGACAATATAAACCATTATAGTAATGCTTTACTTGATGGAGAGAAAGCCTTCACCTTCTTAGCGTTATGATCACAGGATGATTTTCTGATCTGGCTCTTTGCATAGTTCCAGGAAGTCCTGCTGTATCTGCAGGGGTATAAACTGTCACCAGAATTTAGGTTCACATCTTTGGAGTTTGTCTTGATCCCTTTCCTTCAGCAGAATCCAAATAAGTTAATTGATCATCTGGCTTCTTTGTGACACAGAAAACTCCTTGCCTGTGTGAAGTGGTCTATCATTTTGTTACCCTGTGGTGATCTGATAGGAAGATTAGAGACAGACATTTCTCATCCATTTATATTTAATTAGAAGTAGCCATTAGCAAGTTTGGGACTTTCAGTAACTGTATTTCCTGCTTGCATTTATTTTTCCTTATCATTGCTTTCCTGTAACTCTTACGTTAACCAGTAACGACGCACTGATTGATTGTGATGTTGTAAATAAATTCTCAGAACTGGTGTGTGCTTGATTCCACATGGGAACAGCAAGGATTCTGATAACTGAGAAATGCTGCATAAATACCAAGTTTTTATGTTTACTCATACTCAATTACACACTTTTGTTTAGGTTCTTCAAATGGTCGTGATGGACCTTAATAACTATCTTGGAATAAAATATGTCTCCTGAATGCCAGTTAGCGTGTCAGAATCCCAGCCTAAGCAGATTATCTAAGATATTTGCACTTTCTGAAAAGTTCATTAAAACATTGAAATCAATTCTCATTAATTTTAGAATAGTGCATTTTTATTTCAGTAAATGCTAAGCACCACAAAAAGGTAAGTTGCTGTTAGCAGTTGCTCTAGATCAGATTGGCTTGGATACCCTTCAAAAACCAATTTGCACTCATTTTAAAATAGTGTGATAATGAATTGCATTAATTGTTAATGTTCACTTCCAGTGTCATTACAGAACATGTCCTAAATCCTTCCCCACAGGACACCCAATTGGCAATACATGCTGAGATGAGAAATGCAAGAAGCCTGAGCATAATTGTTTGTTTGTAATGGCTCAAGCCCCATTACTTACTTAGCAGAGTGGTTTTGCTCATGTGCTTGCACTCTTGCAGCTCAGTAACAGAGGTCCCTGGCAGATCTATCTCACTTTGCATCAACAGGATTGACTTCAGCAGGATTTGTACAGACCAAGTAGCAGGGCCAAAATGACTTAAGAAGTATCAGCTATCATGTCCTGACAGAGTTCCGATGACCTTTTGATAAATACTTCATTCAGTTTTTAAAAAGGCAAAGGGGTTATGACATGAAGCAAAGCAACAATTAAAATGCACTTGAAGAACAAGGGTGTCTCAGGAATCTTTCATCAGGTGGTTTATGCGCACAAGCCATATTAACTGTTTCCAGGACCAGATGAAATAGAGCTTCCCAGTGCAAACCCATTTGAAAGTGCTGGAAATCACTACATCAAAATCAAGAACATTGCAAATATGTTCTGTTTTTGCTAACAGTGTAAAATTTCAAAGGGAAAAACTTCTTTCACACAGAGTCACACAATTGTTAGAGTTAGGGATTTTGTTAGGGAAGGGACCTCTGGAGATCATGTAGTCCAACCCCCTTCTTTAAAACAGTTTTTACCTATCAAAATCTTTTGCAGTGCCTCTGATAAGATCCCTGTAGTGGTTGACTCTGCTTGTACCCTGATTGAATTTATGCTGGTTGTCAAAACAAAAAGCATGAGGAATCCAGTGAAATGTGAATGTGAGAGGGTTCCAGAAGGAACTCTTCGCCTGGAACTGACAGAAACAAAAGAGCATTCTTCTCTGTAAATCAAAGGTCAGTTATTTGGGAGGGTAGATGGATAAGGGAAAAGACTGAGTGACGTTTGGAAAAGGAAGGGAAGTTGGAGTAGTGAAATAGAGAGGATGAAGGAAAATACAGGGTGAAAAGTTTAGGCTTCAAAGAGAAAAATGAGGAGTGAGTGCTGTAGTAGTACAGAACTCCTATATAGCCAACAAGTACCTTTTAAAGCAAAGATTTCAGTCCCTTTTGATTAGATGACAGGGAAGAGCCACACAAAGTAAATAAATAAGGAAGGAAGCATGCAGGAAGTAAAGTGTCTCCTTATGGAGAAAAAAAGGAGGCAAATTCATCTGCTACTGAGTGCCAGCTGACCTGATAGGGGAGGACAGGCAAATTCAGAAACCTGTCATATCACACCAGGGACATGGGCTGCTCTGAAGAGCCAGCCAGCAAATGTTGAAGCTGGTCCATTCTCCAGAATGAAGTTTAATTTGGTTGTTTCTTACAACTTATTGGCTTCTATAAACACACATAAAACCTTTTTTCCCCTACCTGCAGAGCAAATATCCTGAAACCACAGCAGTCAGTGGCACAGCAAGACAGGCATGTCTCACTGCTAGTTGTTAACAGAGTCATGCTGGTGCCTAATTGCTTGTCATGGTTCATGGGATCAATACTTTGAGACTACCCGAGGAGTCACAGACAAAAACACCAACTACCAGATCCTTGAAGTGTTAATATTTTGCTGCATGTCATGATGGCAGCTGCTGGAGTAGGTTACCTTATAAATGGAGTCTCATCAAAGTAGTCAAGTCCTGGAGACAGGATATCAATTCCAAACAGCAGCAGCTGATGGTAGGTGCATTTAGATTTCATTCAGCCTTTTGCACCTGCTTCACACCACCTGAAGGCCCTGCACACTCTTGATCAGTATAATTATCTGTACTCATTGGTTTAAATTTAGGGTATGAATTAGCTGAAAGAAATCAGGCACATTCAACAGTACACTGGAACACTGCTGAGCTTTTGAGTGCATTGAAGTGAATGAAATTCATTCTTGTTTCATTTTGAGAAAAAGATACCTAGGTGACTAATGGTGGAGGTGGCAGACTCAGCGATACACAGTGACCTCTCCAATGTGTAGCATCAGGTCAGATTTCAGGTAGGCTGCAACTAACCAAATATTATAATGGTTTTTAGCACATCTGTGGGTAACATGGAAGCACTGCACCATCAGCAGTTACATTAGCAAAGGGAAGGTTAGTAAGAGCTGAAGGTGTTCAGAATCTCTTGGGGTCTGGCTCAGGTGTAGTTTTGGAATAACTACTCCAAATTCACCTGTGGTCTTCCTCTTTCTCAAGCTTTAACAGCCATGTCTCATCTTGCCAAAATGCAAATCTCTGCTGTTTAAAGATGGCAGGCACACATAACACACAAGATACATTGCTATTCAGAATGATGAGAGAACATTACAAGAGATGACTGGAGCTGATCGTTATTCAAATGCTGGCATGGTAGAAAACAGTTTATTTTCCACTTTGACTGAGGGCTGTGGAGCCTTGATAGGCCAGGTCCCTACTTCTATTACAATCTGAACTCAGTGTGTGTACCTATGCCTATCTCACAGATAGGTAGCACAGACAGATACTAACTCAACGGTCTTAAGCCCATTACTCAGTTTACCGCTCAAACAGAGATTTTACACCTCCTGATAAATCTAAGAACTTCTCTTGCAAGATGCAAATGATATCCTTAGGGCATGATCTGTTTTTAAAATTTGGAAGTTCCACTTCCTCAGCCAAGAGGCAGGAAATTACCTGTAAATGATCCCTGGCTGCTGTGAAAGTAAAGGAAAAGGAATCAGCTCCAACCATCTCCATTACCTCAGCTTTGTGAGGAGCAATGTACCTCCAAGGTTATCGTATTCCTTTTCAGCAATGAGTGATAAAGTCTCATTTTCTCCAAGGATTAGTGGGCATTCAGGTATTTTACAGTAAAGTAGACAATATTGATGGAAGAGCTTTTTGAACCAATGAATCTTTGATACCTTTCATGCAGAGAGCAATGGACTTAAGGGTGCTCTCTGCTTCCTGAGCTGAATGGCTATCCCAAGCATGAGGAAACTACCATTTCCTTTGCAATCTCAGTACAAGGGGCAAGGCTAGGTCTGATTAGAGCTTGAATAGGTATGTTACCCTGAGAAGTTACCTGTCCAGGTCATCGGTGTGGTATACTCATGCATCTTGACTGTGGTGAAGGGAAAAGAAACAGCTTTCAAAGGCTTATGTTAATTACACAGTTTACACAAGAAGCCTGTGCCTGTGTCGATCAGAAAAGGCAGCCCTTCAGAAGAGTTGGAGAAATGTTTGCCTTTTCATGAAACAGAGGTGAGAAGCAGATCGAGGGCAAGGTGATGAAAGAAAGTTGCCTATCTGGAGGCTGTATTCTCCCTGCTTCACTGGTACAACGTTTAACTGAGCTGTGTAGTCCCCATGTCCCCTCCTTACAGACCATGCCAGGTCTCATCTCAGGAGTTCTCTGACCTAAGCCAAGCCCACATACTTTTTGGATGATTTCTCCCAGTCGTGCAGTCACCCTTCTCATTCTCTAGAGAGAACAGGAGGCCTTTCTAACTAAGCCTGTGTCTTGTAATCTCCCAGGAAGGTGATCTCGCTGCTGTCAAGGCTCTCTTGGCAGGGCAGCTCTCTTTCAGCTCCTCTTTGCCTGCAAAGTTAAGGATTGCAATTTGTTTCAAAAGAGGATATTGCCAAGGTTTACTCAAAAAAAAAAAAGCATTTTGAGTATTTCAAGATAACATGCAAAGAAACTTGCTCTGAAGCAGGTCCCAAAGCAAGCAGCCCTGAGAGGTAGGGCTTGGTCATTTTAAACTCGTCAGCATGCTGATGTGTAACCCTATTTTCAGGGAAAATCATCTGCATCTAGCAATATTGACAGCTAGGAGGGCAGACATGCATCTGAGTATATTTCTCCATAAGTATAAGTTTACAAATATATATGTGTGTATGTGCACGTGTATATATATACACAAGATGACTATATATATATATAAAAATAAAAGCTCAAAATTATTATTACTTTCTCAGGAAATGCATAAACGTTACACTGCATCTCTGGCAAGGGCATCCTGTACAACTTTCAGCCATACTGCATGAAAACAAATAAACCAGAACCAAAAACCTATTCACAGAGAAGATCTATTGCTCTAAAATTAAATGACTGAATGTTCAGCGCTATCCTTCAAGCGAGGAGAAAAGGCCACGTTTCCTTTTCCAGAGAAGTCTGAATATATTGATTCAAGTTGCCTGCAAAAACCTCCAGGCCCTCAAGAATTGCTAGTACTTGTTCTAACATTTCAACATCTTTAATTGGTGACATGACACAACTAAAGTGTGACTCAGCTAAGAATTTACTGGATGATGGAAGAAGTATCACAAAATACTTGTTCTCACCATTTTCAGCCAGCTTTTGGTCTTTGTGGTAGATAGAGTAACAGATTATTGATCAGTGAGCCCTTTTTTAACCTTATTTACTTTCATGATCAAAGCACTAACAGCCTGGCTCTCTTGAGAATATCAATAACATTTAACCTGCTGACAGCAGCTGAGGGCAGGAGCAGAACAAAATATGAAGTATGTCCATAAAAGTATAGGACAGAGCAATGGCTAAATATAAGTGGCTCAATTCAGCCTATGAAATTCAGAGAACGACTCCTGTAGGAATCTAGCGCCCATGTTAAAGCTTCAATTTTAGGATAAGTCTATTTGTTTTAGACTGCATGGGAGAAATACAGGCTTTATGAATCTGATCCATTCCACTGGATGACCCAGCTACCCTCACCTCAGAGTTTGTTCTCCAAGAGGACCTTTGGGAGAGCTCCAGTTTGTCTGCTGGGTCCTAATGGCATTGAGCCTGCAGCCTCACAGATCGTGGTAAGGAATTCACTTGGAAATAAGAAATTGTAAATTCATTTCCTTCCTCATTACAAAAAACTGAATTTCAGTTGGCTTTCCTCCCTCTCTCCTTGGAGGTTGCAATGACTGGAAATGTTCTGCCTTAGAAATAACATCTTCCAGCAGATCAGAAAAGACTGCCAAGCAATTATCAAGAAAGAGCCCTTGGCATAGATAAGACAGCTTAACTGCACCCACTAGCAAGGCAAAGTCCTGTGCCTTCTGGTCTGCCTTTAGTATCTCTTGCCATGTCTTTTGATCATGGCTCAGCCAATGCAGCCATGAATTTGTAGCTGAAACATCATTCAGACAACACATCTGGCACCAGCAGGTTGTTCTGTGTCTGTTGAGTTCACAGAAAGGGATGAAAGTGTAGGGTTGCTGAGAGAGTTATGTCTGATTCACAAAAGTAGAGGAGCTTTAGTTCAGGGAGGGAGACTGGGGAAACTGAGCTGAGACAAAGACTCGGGGAGAAACACACTGGAAGGGAGTGTGCTGAAGGGAAAATAAGAACAAGAGAGGGAGTAAGGAGGTGAAGAGATTTTAAAACCTTTAGATTACATCCAAAGAGATAAAGCCAATAATAAGGTTGCCTTTTTTAGCACAGCTTTATTTTCTTCCTACATTTTTCAGTGCATTCAATACTCTGGAACGTGGCAGCCATAAACTGTCACGTGGCAGGACTGAAACACAAATGATAAATAAAAGGCAATTCACTGAATGGTCAAGGTTACATATGCTGTTTCCTTGAGCTCACTGCTTCACATCTCGTTAGTCCTCAACAAGTTTTAAGATCGTTCTCAGCAATGATAAATGTGTATATGAGAGGGTTATATTGGGACTCATCTTAATCTGAGGCACCCTCCTTCAGATTAAGGCTTGTTGTGAAATTGGTTCCCTCTAGAACAACCTCAGAGCAGCTGTGCTGATGCAAACCTGTGGTTCAGGGTCAGCATTGTCACCAGCAAAGGACATTAAGCACGTACATAGAAATGAGTAAGTGCAAGGCTCACGTAAATGAGCCTGTTCCCCAGTTCTCTTCTAGCCTATGGCTACTTCAGTTTGGAGGTTTTATGCAATTGTTTGGCTGCTTAAGACTTCCCAGTGCATCTTTTCTTTCAAATATCAAAATTCTTTTAAGTGGGATGGACAAGTGATTAAAGGCAATTGAGAAACAAGAGGCACCTGGAAAGTGGTGAGGGCAGCCTGTGGATGCAAAGCTTTTAATGGCCAGAATGTGTTGACCCATGACTAAATCTAGGTTATGTTGTGATGGAGGGCTACTTAGGTCATTTCACAAAGGTACACTGACCTGGGAACAGTGCACAAGTTCCATATTTGCAAAGGACATCAGCTGCTTCACATCTGGATGCTGCAGCTCTCTCTGGAGACATTCAAAACACATCTGGATGAGTTCCTGTGTAACAGGTTCTAGGTGGCCCTGCCTTGGCAAGGGGGTAAGACTAGATGATCTCTAGAGATCACTTCCAACCTTAATGGTTTTGTGACTGCGCAGTGCAACCAGTTGCCTTCAGGATCCTGAACCTACCCTCCAAGTTGTTTTCAGCAGGTGGTTGTACCCCAGGAAAGCTGATAAGCCTTATCAAGAGTGGGCTGTGGTTGTACCTCAAACAGATCCGTGTGTTTCTCAGCAGTTATTAGTCACTGATGTTCTATTCATTTCCAAGAATTTTGCCATTTAGGAAATGTGAGACTGAAAGTGACTCTTGTGTTATTAACACATTTAGCAAAGAGCCCCTTGTTTTGTGGTTAAAACTAAGGGTGTAAAAATGAGACCTAGGAGATGGAAAATTGCTGATGGATAAATAGGAAGTTGCAAAGGAGAAGGCAAGCTTTTATTTCAAATTATGATGCATTTTCTTGGCCTTTTTTTGAGCAGGTTGCTTTGACACACTGAACCAAAACAAGTTAATCTTTTGGCCTCAAAAATAGCATGTATTTGAAGCCGATTTCTGCAGTAATGTGTTGAGAATGTTCCTAAATAACTTATGGGAGAAGATGAAGGGAGTGAAGACAGTCATTTTTGCATTTTATTACAAAGGTCATCCTGCTTTATCCTCCCCTACAGCCTTTAGGGATCCACTTTAAAAGCTCAGGGATGTTGCTGTGAATTATGCAAGCTTCTTTCCCGTATCTCTAGGCATCTGTCAACTTTGGAAATCTAGTTATCACATCAGACCTGTTGATTCAGCACGCAAATCCTTCTCAACATGATGAGTTCTTTGTTGAAATCAATGTCTTTTGTCTTAAAAGGCACAAACACAACCTGTTCTGATAGCTTCTCCTAATTTCCTCTCTGTACTTCTGTACTCCCAATAAAAGCAAAACAGTACAGAAAATTACTTCTATGTACTTCTCATTAGCTGGTTTATCAACTGACATTTGATTTCTCCAATGTCTTTTTGAAACAACAAAGGCAATCTGTTCATGCTGTGCATCTTTACTGAAGCCCTTCCAGCATAAGTTATCGTATTTAGCCAAGAGCAGATGAGAGAATACTTCTAACAGCTACCACCACCTAGAAACAACAGGCCACAGATTCTCATCCTATTCTTTGAAGTGGCTGAAAATTGATCCAGCATTCACTAAGATTTGGCCAATTCACATGGAAAGAGAAAGCAAGAGTATTACATTATTTTCTGTCTTTCAGATCCCCAGGCATACTTTATATCAAAGAAACCAGCCTTTATTATTGTTTAGCACTTGCATTAGCAAAATACTTAGTATCTGTATCTATGGAATAGGACCTGTGGCACTGAATAAGATGACCATCCTTCTTACAAGAGGTTTACAGAGTATGGAAAAGGCCAGTGGATAGAGATCTTTAGAAACTGAGAGTTAAAAAGGGCATATAGCAGACTTCAGACACCCAAAGCCAGGCATGTGGATCTCCTTTTCAACTGCCTTGGAAATGAATTTCGAAAGCTGTAAATTTCAAGCCTTATGACTGATTCATGCATCCTCTGCCACACACATTTTAATGTATCCCAGTAAAATGGGAAGTTCTAATTCTTTCTTTTTGCACCTGCTTATTAAAATATGAAAGGCTGTTTCATGTCAGCATTTTGAAAAAACTACTAGTTTACCTAATTATGGGCAACTAAGCTGTATCCACACTGTTAGAAGTGTTACTTTCCAGTTGGATAGAAATGTCCTTTGGGACCCCTTTTGCAAGAGCAGTCATTCCAAGTGTGACGGTTGCTTTTGTCTGTGCAGGATGGATCTACAGGAGGTATGTTAACGTGTACAGAAGAGTGACAGTAATTTTGTCGACAACAGAGGAGTGAAAGCTTCAAAGGAAAACATTAGTGACAAATGTGCTAGAAATACAAAATACCAGCTGGCTGATCCTCCCTGGAGGCGAACCTATTTTGTAAATTGAAAGGTCTTTCTCTTTAGGTGGTCTGTTTATCTGTTGTAATTTGACAATGTATGAAAATGATACCTGAATGTATTTTTTCAGACGATAGTTGCCCTGGCATGAAATCTCTGTGTCATCTTCTAAATCTTCCCAACTCTTTATTGTTCTTCTGTTCCCAGGCAGATTATACATCTCCGAAAGGAAGTGGTATTTTCCCTTCACATGGACAGTCGCTTAGTGGCTGTCACCGCATGAAAATACTTGTTTGTACAAGGAGGTAAGCACTGGAAGGAATAAATACAGCAGACAGGCAACGGGGCTTGCAAAGCATGTTGGAAATTCCTCCCGGTACCGGAGGATTCTCTTCATCACATTTCCCACACCAGGTAAACAAAATCATGTTTCTTTACAGCTTGCTTTGATGCCTGGGGAGGTGTTTCTGTGTAACGAGCATCACAGAAACAGCCACATAGGGCTCAGAGGGCCCTTGGAATCCCTGATGTCAACCCTGGCATCTCCTGGCCTCCAGTTCATTCATCTTCAGGTCCTCCCATACTAATCTCACAGTAAGGGAGCAGAATGATTGCAGGCGCAGCTCTGGGATGCCAGTCAGCTTTGGGAAGATGCCCATCACCTGCCAGGTTCTTGGTCATGTCAGTTCCCCTCTACTTCTCAACAATGATGTATCTGATCAGGCACTGGAGGGGATTAAGGTTGGCCCTTAGACAGCAAAAAATACAGAACTTGCAAAAGATTGGCACCAAGACACCAAAAAGGTCAATTATCATGGCTTTAGACTGTGGGCATAAAAAACCATGAATAAATCTGTGCTACTACTCTCAGAGGACAGAGAGAATTTTATAGCAGGTAGTGTCAGTAACTGAGAACCTAAGTACACATGGTCATGTGCTGTCATTGACCTGTGTGGGATTTGCCCCATGAGACATTTTCTTATGCTTTGTTA
This sequence comes from Psittacula echo, assembly GCF_963264785.1. NCBI lineage: Eukaryota > Metazoa > Chordata > Aves > Psittaciformes > Psittacidae > Psittacula > Psittacula echo. The sequence continues at coordinate 113,563,838 of NC_137738.1, forward strand.
TTTTGCCATTCCAAAGTCAACATTTCTCTTCTCATTGCCCCACAAAATTTTACAACATGGAAATCATAGAATCATAGAATAGTTAGGGTTGGAAAGGACCTTAAGATCAAGATTGTTTTTGAGCTTTTTGCAGCCTGTAGGATTCTGGCTTTCAGGTTCAATACATGTTTTCTTCAGGCCTCAAATTCTCTCTGCAGAAGTTCTGGGTAGTATATTCGAGGATTTCCATTTAATTGATATCTTATATTGGATTCTATTTTAAAAATTATTTGGTGCTGGTAGTTGGGGTTTGACATGGAGTGCTGGTCAGCTGTTGTGTAAGCTTTTTAGTGATGCAGCAGAATTTACAGCACTGCTCAGTTTTGAGCATCTGCAAATGTTCTTTCCTTGTTTTTTTCCTAGGCACAATCATGCTGCTCTGACGCTTGACAATCTGGATCCTTTATGAAATGCCTTGGTAGGTGAAGCTGGATGATGAACCCCCAAAAGCTGGCCCAAAACAATGCTGTTGATTTCAGTTTTTGTTTTAAAGCAAGTGAAATTAGCATGATTGCTCCAGTAAACACTGTTCTTTCAAAGATGTAAGTAAGATATTAATGGTTGGGGATTTTTAAACAATACTGATGTCTGTTCATATCCTTTGGTACATCAATTCCATTATAGTCCTGTAACATCATAACCTTATCTATTCTCAGATGCTGAAATCATTTTGAATCTAGCACAAATGCACTTCTGAACTTTTACCTTAAAGTCTCACTAAAAGTTATTTGGATTCTTATTCCAAAATGATTTTTGAAAGATGGAAGTCCTGAAAAATATTACTCCTGCAGTACTTTAAAATACTTTACTTGCTACCAACTCCACATTTTCCTTCTGTGTTGCCAAAGTCTTTCATTAATTTATTGACATGTTTAAATTTGTGCTTTTCTGTAGAAGACATCTGGGGATACTGGATTCTGCATGCATTGTGTTGGAGCCCGCCAGGAAATGGCTGTGCATACTTTTCACATGTATCATGGCAGGATGGAAAGATCTTCAGGTCTTGGGACTATCTCTGTAGGTTTACACCCTGGATATTTTTGTAGGTAAGAGTGATGTGAGCATACTTGGCAATAATGAGTTTCTATTTCTCTGCAAATGCATCCTTTGCCACTCCTCTTTGCCACTCTTAAAGATTACTCTTTACAGCCTCTCTGCAACAGGTTTAACTTAGGGCAGTTCTCTGCAGCGTAGAAGATAAGAAAAATTAGGTGTGTGAGATGTTTATGTTTGTGATGCACAGAAGGGATCTAGGGGTGCTTGTGGAGCATCTGCCGACTTTCTCATGCCAGAAAAGACATGAGGATTGGGAAAGGAAACAAACACAATGGGGATGTGGGAAAGGAAATGGAGAAAATTAATTGAAAGCCCTTGCCCTCTCTCTCTCCCCTATTTCTACTGCAAACAAATGCTTGTGGGAAATACTTTCATCCCGTATGTGGTGGATGTGTACGCAGAAACTGCTCATTCTGCTCATAGTTCTTATCCCATTTCCTAGCAATTCTACCAGGAGCTGCCTTGCATGCAAGCAGTGAGCTACCAATTTCCTGCTGTAAAACAAAAGAGTATAAGAATAAATTACGTGTTGAGCAAGCCAGTTACTCATCCGTTAGCGGATTTTCCCTTCTGACCATCTTCACTGCAGCCTTTGGCCTCTCTGTTAGTTGTCTCCATCTTTTTCACAGCAATAGGTAACTGTTCCCTGTTTGCAATTCTGCAGGGAAGCAAACACCAGCCCAGGACATCAGCATTCTGTCCCGTGTGTCTCAGCCTCACCAGGGATAATGTCAGAGGCCATGAAATAGAAACATTAAAGTCAACAGCCCAATTCTATTAAAATCAATGCCAAAATTTCTCCTGACTTCCCCTGCTCCAGCCAGCATCCACACTGAAGATTTCAACTGCAGTCTGTTGCACACTGACACATTCAGTACAGCTTTCTATGGCTCCAGTTTGGTATTTGGGAAATGTGTGTCTGCTCGTGGCTAAAGATGAACAGATTGAACTATTTCAGAAGCTCAAAAAAGCCTGGGTTGCTGTTGGAATCTTATTTTATTTTGGTAACATTCAGTTATCCCTTTCCACTTCATTTTAAAAATCTGACCTTTCACTAAATTCCCACAAAAATACTAGTTTTCAGAAACATGTATTTGCTTGAAAATGTTCAATGTTGTTTTCACTGAGAGTGTAGAGAAAGAGAAACTTTGAAGGCAGAAAAATTAACAGTCAGTCAAAATTGAGGTGAAAATAGAGAGGCATGTTCAGAGTAAATGGCCATGCAAGATGAGAGCCTAGCCCACAATCTGGGTTTTTTTCCTATCCATTTGAAGGATTTTAGTCTAACAGCAAGATTTGACAGACGTTCATCGCAGTATGTTTCCACCCTAAAATGCTCCCCTATATATCCTTCCTCCAAAGGCAAGGGTAGTAGTAATATAGATTGAGGTATGTGGATTGGCTTCCTAATGAGAAGTTCGTAGTGGGAACTCTTCTGTTCTTGCTTTATTCTGTCAGTATTGTTATACTTCTGAAAGGGCCTCTGAGCTCCTGAGTAACAAAATGTATTAGCTGTCATACTCTGTATTTACTTTTACTGCAACGAACAGTGGTACTGTATTATGGCCAGCAGAGGTTAGCAGTGGTTAAGAGTGTCTGTTAAGTGAAAAGGCACACCTGGACACTGATCCTGCACTTCTGGTGGATTATTAGCAGGGTGTCTGCAGTGAACACCTTCTGGATCACAACACACCCCTGCAAAAGAGACTCAGACTGCAGTATCCCATCCCCAAACACACAGCCCAGCCTGGTGGTGCCACAGAGTTGAACTTCTCCCAGGAGTCAGCTCAGAGAAAACAACCCCTAAAGCATGTTACTCTGCACGTTATGGATCAGTTGGAATAAAAACTGTTCAAGGGAGAGTAGTGCAATGGTGGCTCATCTGGAAGCACCTGGTTGAACCCAGTAGTTGTGGTGTGGTGGCACTTACTGAATGACAGCAGCTGTAATTGGAAGCCAGTTCAATTAATGCCACTGCAACCAGCAAAATAGCAGACAGCTGCTCTGCATGGGAAGGGAAGAGGAGGAGTGAATTAGACTCAGACCATGATAAATAACAGCTGGCTGGCAGAAGGCATTTTGTCTGCCCAGCAGTTGAAAGCTTTTCATTACAGATAATGTCCCAGCGCAGCCCAGGCAGGACAAGCTGCCTCTTGACATGTTGGAAGGGGAAGCAAGCTGCTGTTTTGCATTGATAAATGCGCTACAGTATTGATAGGTAAATAGTATATTCATTTTTCATTTTCAAAATATACATTCTTCGGAATGCAGTTAGGAGGAATTTGCCTTGGAACTCTAACATGAGTATTAGAAAACAGTGTCCTTAGGCTAAAAACAAAAGAAATATCTGATGGAATGTATAAGGGAGACAGTTTCAGCCTTTTGTAAAACAGATAAAACATGTATTTTGAGTACTAGAACTTTAGGTATCTTTTAAAATGTTGCTGAAATTACACACGTGTAAAAATTTTGCCTTTTGTGGTGGTACAGATAATAAGGTGATGAATAGCATCAAACTGATTGATCCTACCTGTTAAAATTGCAGGGTTGCTTTGCATCAGTTTTGGTAGAAGAAGAGTGAAGCCTTATTCCTAACCTCTCAAAATATTTTGCAAAACTTCCAATCACTGACTCCTGATTATGAATAAGTGGGAAAAAAAAAAAATGGTTTGTTTCTGGGTAAAATGCTGCTGTGCTGAATTCATGGTGACTTTCAGAAATGGAAATATGGTGTTGTCAGACCATCACCGTAACTGGTGCTTCTGCAGTCACATAGCCAGCAAGGTCCTGTCTCAAGCATCCCAGTTATCAGCGTGTTCTTAAACACTTTTTCCCATAAAAGTAATTTCTCTGGTGCTAAAAATTCCTTTGATTATCAGTTTGCCTGTATTTGAACCAGACAAGGCTATTTTTCATCTGAGTGATTTTAACCTGTATTCAAAGTGTTTGCTAACAGTACTATAAATCAAGATAGCACAGTGTTCAAGAAGTGGCACATTTCTTAGAGTTTATATCAAAAGTATCATCCTGGGTGTGTTTTAATGAGAAGCACTCCAGGTTGTGGGCTCACTCCTGGGTTCAGGGTCCAGATCTCATGGCAGGGCTTAGAGCCTACCCTGGTCAGACCTTGGCTGCATGCAGCCCTCACCGGCTCACTGTCTGTCTCTGCAAGACAATTTTCTCTCAGCTGGTGTTACCCTACACTTCACTGCCTGCTTGGTAGAAAGAAAAAATCAAATAAACCCCAAACCATCTAGGTGTCTTCTCTTCAAGCCTCACCTCACTGCTGCCTTGCTTTTATGCTTGGGAAATCCCATTATTTTCAGGATGGGTTTACATTCCGGAAAGAAGAATCACACTGTTATTCACATGGCTATATGCAGTCATGTCTCATGGCAGAAAGTGGTTTGGGTGTAATATCAAGGATGAATTCACCTTCAGTTATCACTGTGGAAGCACTGTTATTTAATCTGTTGTAGAGCAACAACATCTAACAGATGTTGTTTCTCATTATTAATCAACAAAATCGCTTATCACCAACTTCAACATGCCATCGATTTTCTGCCTCCACTGCTGGGAGGAAGAAGTGCAGGAACAAAGCTCCTCAAAACTGATTCTTGTGTTTAAAGCCGTGGATACAACAAATGGCTGGTTGGGCATAGGACAGGTTACCACGGCTGCTTCCTGCTCCTGCCTGCTATTTCCCTGCTGGCAGTTCTGCTCTTTGTCAGCAGAAGGTGTTGCCCAAGAAATATTTGTCCATCAAAATGTTTCTCCCACCCACCTTGTCTGTGATCTGGTCACAAAAAGCATTTGCATCTTTGATCCCTGCAAAGGCATGAAATGTCTGTGACTGTAAGAGGAGGCAGAGTACACTCTCTAACTGTTTCCTCAGTGTGACGAAACCTAATGAATGCACACCCCCTTCATATTAGATTTCATTACTTTTTTTTTCCGCCATGGAAATGAAAAATCCTTTATCCATGCCTTCTTGCTTGTTTTCCCATCCTTCCTTTCTGAAAAGGTAAGTTAGTTTGGATGTTCTCAGAGTTAAATACAAATATAAACTCCACACTCCTTTTGATCTAGCACTGGTGAAGTGAAGGTGAATAGAGTTCAAAGCAGTGACCAGAAACCTCTGCATGTTTCTGGGCATTTTAAGTTTTGGGGTTGTTTTGAATAAATAGGCATATACTTTGTAAGAATGTGTCACCGTAATTGCCTGGCTGATTCCTGAGTCAAAGTGACCATTAATTTCTGTGGTTCTCAGAATATAGCATTGAAAAAAAGCCCTGTTCATTTGGACATTCATCATGTAATTCGTTATTGTACATTAAACATTCTTATCTTTAACATAATGGCCCAGCTTTTATCAGCCACAAGACTCCTAGTTCTTAGTTTAGTTCAAAGATTGGGACATAACTAAAGTTCTTCCAGAGAAGTTCAGTGACACTGAACACTTAGAGGACTGTTTGCAGTGGAAAACATTTCTGTTCTGTTTATGTCACAAAATAAACATGCCTTTTCATTTCCAGTCAGCATTTCAGTATTCATTAAGCAGTAAAGACTAATGGTGCAATCCTTAGTCAGTCCAGAACCAATGGGAGACAGAAAGGGTCCACAGAGAAGTCAAGGATAATGTTTTAATGGAGAGTCTCTATCTTTTTGCTGTTGTTGCTACACAGAGTGTAAAGCTGTGTACTCCAAATGAGGGGGAAGATATATGGGGCAGGTGGTGAGGAGATAAGGAAAGGAAGGGGTAACTGAAATAATATAAAGATGTGTTTGCATTTCCTCCAAGCTAGTGGCAACAGCATTACCTCAAACCCAAAACTTGGCTGTCTAGACCCCATGAAATCTGATATGCTGATAAATAAGGCCTGCTGGACAGATCCTGCTGGAGACAGACCATCCCATACCAAGGGGACCTGGGACTGAGCTGAGGAACACTACAGGGATACCCGGCGCAACACTGGTTAGCCTTGCTCGACTGCTTCTGACTGCAGGTAGGAAGGGAAGGAGATCCTTAGCTGGGTGTTCTGCTGGGGGCAAACAGAGCAAAACAGTAATGGAGCCAAGCCCAGAGAACAGGATGGAAGGAAACAGCTGGGATTTAATAAATGAGGACTGTAGGAACTGGTTTGGCTTAGTTACAGGATCAGTGCCTGCTGAGTCCTTGTTCAACAGCCTCAATAACAGGGAGGATATTTGGGAGGGTCCAGTTGGTGCCAAAACCTTCTGCCACATCTCTCCATTGCCAGCCTTATCAGAGCACAATGGCAAATGATAGTCATCTCAGTGGAAAAATCCTGTAATTTGACATAGTCTCATTTTCAGTGACAATGTTCTCCCCTGCCACTTCCCTTACAAAAATTTAATGGTTTTGATTTCATCCCTGACTCGCTAGTGCGGGAAGCACCGGTCACAATGCAAAGCCACCCACCTGAGAGTGCAAGGAGAGCATGAATAATTTTCTCCCCTTCAGCTGTAATAGGGGACACTGATTTCTCTGAGATCAGTGTTTCTTGTTCGCTTAGCACAGTGCTTAGGGACCTCTGCTGAGCTTACAACTTGAACATGCTAAGCATTGTACAAACACATAGCAGAAAATGGCTTATCTGCTATTTTCGTTAATGTAAACTTTATAAGGCAGAAGATGTGTTTTTTTTTTAATCCATCATGGTGTTAAAGTGTTTGTTGTAATATGGCATGCATGCCAGAAATGAACAATACTGGGCACTGCTTCCCCCTGCCAACTCCAGCCAGTTCAATGGCCGAGCAGAAGCTACTGACCCAGGCAGAAGATGGCCTCAATGATTGTCTCCTTTTGTTCTCTTAAAGCAGTTATGAGAAATTGCCATGCAAAAAGGCAGCTTGAGTTATTCTGCCTGCAAGCTAAGGTCAGTCCCTGTCTAAGGCTTGCTGTCTATCATGGCATGCACAGTATGTGTTACTTCTTGTGCTTAAGCACACAGTGCTCCAGGAGAAGTCGCGAACACCATGTGTGATCTTCAGGGTGTCAGGAACAGGGTATACAGAGGGCAGTCAAACATGGTAGTATTCAGAGGAAGTTGTCTGATTCAGGTAGATAAAAGACAAGATTTTCTTAATCAAGGGTTCTGCCAGACCCAAAACGCTACTTTTGTGCTGCTGCCATTCTCCTTATTCAGCTCCAGAATACTGGCTGTTTGTCAATTGCTTTTCCTTCACCCATTTATATAAAACATGGCATTAAGCCCAAATGAGTTTTACCTTTCCTCTGTTTCTTCCCACTCACAGCAAGGGACATTTAAAGACAGGTTTATGTAAAAGGCCCGCTGCAAAAAGCAGTATACTGGCATGATGTACCCACCCTGTTGTAGGATAGCATCCCTACAAATGTAACTTCTATCCAGAAGTGAGGTGCTGCAGTCACTGAGATAAATGAATAGGTCAGGCTGAGGTACCACCTAAGGCTCAGCATTGCACAGTTAGGAAGCTCAATGGTAAATATCCTATAAGAGATGCAATCTTTTGTAAGCTAAATAGGAATCTTGTTTCTTACAAAATAGTTTTGCTTCCCAGTATCTAGAGGACTCTGGGTGTCAGAAAGTAGCTGCCAGTTTTAAGCAAAGGCCTTGTATGAGTCCAGTCATCGCCTGGGTCCAAGCAGTCACTGATGCCACCCCTACCTTTGGAGAGCTATTTTTCTGTTAGCCTGGCTAAATACAAATAAAAGTCACAGACCTGTCTCCTCAGCTTTAAGGCAAAAAACCTCTCACCACCAGAGCATAGCCCTGACACCTTCTCCCTAACAACAGGTCCAGCTCACAGCACTTTACCACCAAGTCTCTGCCACCAGCCCACAATTCTACCAGCTGCCTCACCCGCTTCCTGGAGCTGTAGGAGGTACCCAGGGCCCGAGGCTCACTGATGCCCTCATTACCCTGAGCAGCCTCCTCTGGGACTCAAACCCTGCTGCAAGTGTATTTAAGCTTAGTCCCAGGCACCTAGAGCATTCTCTGAGCTGTGCTGTCCATGTGCTGCTCCAACCCTGCCTCCTGGATGGACTGTAGCCAAGGCAATGGTGTATGTTGCTTCTCTTGTTCTGGGGGCAGAATTTCTTTTTCTTCTGTTCAGGGTTAGAACCATAGAATCATAGAATAGTTAGGATTGGAAGGGACCTTAAGATCATCCAGTTCCAACCCCCCTGCCATGGGCAGGGACACCCCACACTAAACCATGTCACCCAAGGCCTCATCCAACCTGGCCTTGAACACCGCCAAGGATGGAGCATTCACAACCCCCCTGGGCAACCCATTCCAGTGCCTCACCACCCTCTCAGTAAAGAATTTCTTCCTTATATCCAATCTAAACTTCCCCTGTTTCAGTTTGAACCCGTTACCCCTTGTCCTATCACTACAGTCCCTGATGAATAGTCCATCCCCAGCATCCGTGTAGGCCCCCTTCAGATACTGGAAGGCTGCTCTGAGGTCTCCACGCAGCCTTCTCTTCTCCAGGCTGAACAGCCCCAACTTTCTCAGCCTGTCTCCATACAGGAGGTGCTCCAGTCCCCTGATCGTCCTCGTGGCCTCCTCTGGACTTGTTCCAACAGTTCCGTGTCCTTTTTATGTTGAGGACACCAGAACTGCACACAATACTCCAAGTGAGGTCTCACGAGAGCAGGGAAGAGGGGCAGGATCCCCTCCTTCGACCTGCTGGTCACACTCCTCTTGATGCAGCCCAGGATACAGTTGGCTTTCTGGGCTGTGAGCGCACACTGAAGCCGGCTCATGTTCGTTTTCTCATCAACCAACACCCCCAAGTCCTTCTCTGCAGGGCTGCTCTGAATCTCTTCTCTGCCCAACCTGTAGCTGTGCCTGGGATTGCTCCAACCCAGGTGTAGGACCTTGCACTTGGCATGGTTAAACTTCATCAGGTTGGCATCAGCCCACCTCACAAGCGTGTCGAGGTCCCTCTGGATGGCATCCCTTCCCTCCAGCGTATCAACCGAACCACACAGCTTGGTGTCATCGGCAAACTTGCTGAGGGCGCATTCAATCCCACTGTCCATGTCACCGACAAAGATGTTGAACAAGACCGGTCCCAACACCGGTCCCTGAGGGACACCACTCGTTACCGGTCTCCAGCCAGACATGGAGCCATTGACCACAACTCTTTGTGTGTGGCCATCCAGCCAGTTCTTTATCCACTGAGTGGTCCACCCATCAAATTGATGTCTCTCCAATTTAGAGACAAGGATGTCATGTGGGACAGTGTCGAACGCTTTGCACAAGTCCAGGTAGATGACGTCAACTGCTCTGCCCCTGTCCATCAGTTTTGTGGCCCCATCATAGAAGGCCACCAAATTGGTCAGGCAGGATTTCTCCTTAGTGAAGCCATGCTGGCTGTCACCAACCACCTCCTTGTTTTTCATGTGCCTTAGCATGCCTTCCAGGAGAATCTGCTCCAAGAGTTTGCCAGGCACAGAGGTGAGACTGACTGGTCTGTAACTCCCCGGGTCATCTATTTTCCCCTTCTTGAAAATGGGGGTTACATTTCCCTTTTTCCAGTGGTTGAGAACTTCACCCGACTGCCATGATTTTTCAAATATGATGGACAGTGGCTTAGCAACTTCGTTCACCAGCTGCTTCAGGACCCGCAGATGGATGTTGTCAGGTCCCATGGACTTGTGTACATTTAGGTTTTTAAGATGGTCTCGAACCAGATCCTCTCCTACAGTGGGCCTAGGGTCTTCATTCTCAAAGTCCCTGCATCCACCTTCCAAGACTTGGGTGGTGCAGTCAGAGCCTTTGCCAGTGAAGACCGAGGCAAAGAAGTCATTCAGAACCTCAGCCTTCTCCAAATCCTGGGTAGCCAGTTCTCCTGATATCTTCCGGAGGGGGCCTGTGTTGTCCCTAGTCTGTCTTTTACTCGCTATGTACCTATAGAATCCCTTCCTATTATCCATAACATGCCTAGCCAAGTTCAATTCTAACTGGGCCTTAGCCTTCCTCACCTGGTCCCTAGCTTCCCGAACAGCATCCCTGTATTCTTCCCAGGCCGCCTGTCCCTGCTTCCACCTTCTATAAGCCTCTTTTTTCCTTTGAATTTTCCTCAGCAGCTCCTTATCCATCCAAGGAGGTCTCCTGGCCCTCCTGCTGCACTTCCTTCTAGTTGGGATGCAACACTCCTGAGCTTGGAGCAGGTGATCCTTGAATAACAACCAGCAGTCTTGGGCCCCCCCTGCCCTCTAGGGCTGTATCCCATGGAACCTTACTAAGCAGGTTCCTGAAGAGGCCAAAGTCTGCTCTCTTGAAGTCCAGGGCAGTGAGCTTGCTGCACGCTCTTCTCACTGTCCCGAGGATCTCGAATTCGACCATCTCGTGATCGCTGCAACCAAGACTGCCCTGGAGCATCACATTTCCAACCAGCCCTTCCCTGTTGGTGAGCACGAGGTCAAGCATGGCACCTCTCCTTGTCAGCTCCTCTATTACTTGCAGAAGGAAGTTGTCTTCCACACGATTGAGGAACCTCCTGGATTGCTTGTGCCGGGCCATACCTTCACTCCAACAGATGTCAGGGTGGTTGAAGTCTCCCATGACTTCTTTTTTCTGTGCTTAAATCAGGTTTCTTCATTTCTTCCAAACACAGCAGCCAGGGTACTTGGCAGTAGTGGTTGCTCGAGAGAATGTTGGTCACTGCATGACATTCCTAAATATTAAAGTATAAAGTCTTGTATTTATGAATTTTTGTGTTAATGAACTGTTCTGTAAATCAAAACAGATTGTTGTTGGGGCTGTTCAGCCTGGAGAAGAGAAGGCTGCGTGGAGACCTCATAGCAGCCTTCCAGTATCTGAAGGGGGCCTACAAGGATGCTGGGGAGGGGCTATTCATCAGGGACTGTAGTGACAGGACAAGGGGTAACAGGTTCAAACTTAAACAGGGGAAGTTTAGATTGGATCTAAGGAAGAAATTCTTTACTGAGAGGGTGATGAGGCACTGGAATGGGTTGCCCAGGGAGGTTGTGAATGCTGCATCCTTGGCGGTGTTCAAGGCCAGGTTGGATGAGGCCTTGGGTGACATGGTTTAGTGTGAGGTGTCCCTGCCCATGGCAGGGGGGTTGGAACTAAATGATCTCAAGGTCCTTTCCAACCCTAACTATTCTATGATTCTATGATTTTTAAAGAAGAAAAAATAAAAACACCTCTAGAAAGTCACATACATCTTTACACCCAATTAGCCAGAAGTGCCATTGCTAGAAGTGTCCTGATTTTCTTATCAGCCTGTAAGTTTGCACAGAACATCCCAGCTGCACAACTGATAAAAAGCGACTTGTGGAGAAGTGTGCATGGAGCCTGTGTACCACAGGCTGACATCCACCTCCTGCCTCATCACACTGACCCAAGGACATTGATCTTGGCTTCCATCTGTGTTTTCAGACTGCCCAGCAATAGCCTGATTTCTGTGTTTTAAAAGTGTCCTACCCACATGATCTCAAAGCAGCCTCTGTCTGGCTCCTAACTTCCTTCCCTTCAGGAAAAGAAATTTCCACTTTCTATATGCCTTTATATAAAGATACCTGTATTTTAAAACATAGGCAAATACAAAGATACAGCCATTAGGAAAAGGCCCAGAAGGATCCTGCCTCCAGCTCTGAGGCCCCCCCACATGAGAAGAAAATGAGGAGGCCACGAAGATGATCAGTGGCTGGAGCACCTCTCCTATGAAGACAGGTAGAGAGACCTGGGCTTGTAGGGCCTCAAGAAGAGAAGACTCCAGGGAGACCTTCCAATATTTAAAGGGGCCTACAAGAAATCTGGAGAGGGACTTTTGGTGAGAGTGAGTACTGATGAGACAAGAGGGAATGACTTTAAACTGCAAGACGGTACATTTAGACATTAGGGAGAAGTTCTGCATTTTGAGGGTGGTGAGACACGGGAACAGGTTGACAGGTTGACCAAAGAATTTGTGGCTGCCCCATCCCCGGAAGAGTTCGAGGCCAGGGTGGATGGAGGTTTGAGCAACCTGGTCTAGCGAAGGGTGTCACTGCTCATGGCAGGTGTGTTGGATTAGAAGGTCCCTTCCAACCTGAAACATTCTCTAATTGTATGATACTCAGGAAAGGGCCTGGCAGATTTACCCATGCACAAAGACCACACAAAGCAGAAGAATCAGCCAATGGTTCATGAATCAGGAAATTTTATTGCAGGTCAGTTTCACACAGGGAGGGTGAGTGGCACAGAGCTCCCCTTCTCCATGGCGGTGCGGAGCCTCCAGCTGCCTGTGGGAAGATGCCGCGGCGCAGGCTGAGGCTGTCTATGCTTCCTTGTCCTTAGGTCAATGGCTTTATGGAACGCTACAGAAATCTCTGAGTGCCTGCGGAGAGAAGGCAGTGAGTGTGCCATGGTCTGGTCTTGTCCTTGTCTGGGCCTGCGTAGTTCAGGGAGTTAAATTTTCAACTGTGTCATGTCACTGTCGGTATCCTCATTCTTCTCAACGGCATGAAAATGGGTTGATTATCCAGGCTCTCTGTCTGTGTGGCTGGGGACAGGAGCGCACCATGGTCTGGTCCATTCCCTCTTATGGCCTGCGTCTGCCAAAGACAGGAGAACAAACTACACGGCAGCTGCACTGCCTCACCATGGGAAAGCCCTGCCCAGGGCTCTGCCAGACTGCCAACTGAAGTCAGTTCAGGCTCTGAAGTGACTTAACTTTGTGTCAGCATCCTTATGGAAGGTAGCAAATCTCTCTGCGTGAGCGGATGAGGACCGGAGCGTGCTGGGGTCTGATCCTGTCCCGTTGCGTGTCTGCGGCTGCAAAAGAGAAGAGAACTGCAGATCAGCCACCCGTGCTCACCACACACAAGCCCTGCGCAGGGCCCTGCCAGGCTCGAAGACTTAACTTTGTGTCCTTGCAGCAGGAGGCGAGTGCCTGGCTGTGTGGCCGGGGTCAGGGATGCTCCGTGTTCCGGTCCTGTCCTTGCCTGAGCTTCTGGCTCTGGAAGTGACAGGAGGAGCAGCCACCATCTGCGGTGCATGGGGCAGCTGCTGCCTCCCTGCCCGGGGCCCAGCAGCCGGGCCCTCCCCTCCCTGCCTTCCTCCTGCCCTCTCACCTCAGCCCTGGCTCACCCACCTGCTCTCCTCCAGGCTGGTCTGGCCCTTGTCACCGCGCAGCCCTTTAGATACCCGTCCTGGTATCCAGGCTACCAACCCCTGTGGAATGGAATGGCCACCACCAACATTCCATCACCTGGGATACAGTCACCAACATTCTCTGCCCTGGGACATGGCCAACACCAAAATTCTACCTGCTGGGATATGGCCACCAAAAAACAGCTGACACAGAGCTCGCTGTCACTCCTGCCTGTGCTGGGACACAGCCTCTTGACCTGGGGCTGTGGTCACCTCACAGGTCCTCACTGTCCTGTTGCACCTCAGTTCCCCTGGGCCTCCTGCTTGCTGTCAGGGCTGGGGGCAGAGCAAGATGGAGCTGAGCAGGAGGGTGCAGACAAATGAAAGGGATGTCTAACCACCAGGAGCAATTCAGGTGTTTGTCAGTCTGACCTAGTGCCACCTGGGCTGTCTTACAGCCCATATCCTTTGGATATGCATGAAACTGGCAGACAGGAGTCTTAGCTGATTTATTGGTAATGCAGTTCTGATGAAGGAGATAATCTAATTACCACGTACTCTCACTGCTTTCCCTTCTCTCACCCCCTCCCAGAGCTGATTCAAAAATTAAGTTATTGATGCAACAATGACTTTTTACATTGCTACTCAGTGCTGTGGTTCAAGACAGCTTCAGTGTTTTCTGAGCTGCATTTTCATGTCAGTATGAAGACTTGGATGAAGTAGCCTGCTCATGTTACAGAGAAGTTACAGAGGCTGATGTGTAAAACAGCCCCCTTGTTTTTTGTTTTTGGGGTTTTTTTAGTTTTTTGGGGTTTGGTGGTTTTTTTTTAGAGAAACTGAATATTTACCAATAGAGATGTGCTTTTCCCTCATGTCAGTGCAGCACAGGCTGTGCATGGATGCTGACAGGAGCAGCAGGCAAATGCACAATATAAAGAGAGTATCTGGTAGGTGGCAGCTAAGCAAGGAAACGGGGGGAAGGAAGGTGGACTTCCCTCTGAGTCACTCAATTATGGACCCTGGTGCAGAAGTGAAAAATAGACTTCTTCACCATGAGGCTGGGGAGGGCCCAGCACAGGTTGCCCAGAGAAGCTGTGGCTGCCCCATCCCTGGCAGTGTTCAAGGCCAGGTTGAATGTGGCTTGGAGCAACCTGATGTAGTGGAAGGTGTCTTTGCCCATGGCAGGGGGGGATGGAACTAGATGATCCTCAAATTCCTTTCCTTCCAACACAAACCATTGTATGAAACAAATAAAAATGAAAAAATAAAAATGAAAAAAAAAGTCCAACCCTGCAGAACCCCCCCCAGCAGCCACCCACGTTTGGAAGGCTTTATCAAAAGGACAAAATTTATTTTATTGTTTCCTTATCTTTACTTGAAGAAATATGACCTTGTAGCCACAGTTTATGTAGTGAGCGATGTCTGAATGGTTTGAGATGGTACTGTAGCAACGTTGACTGATGTGAAAATTGGGTTCAGCTCAAAGCAGAACTAAACATGATGCTATGCTTACAAATGTTTCATGCAGACATGAATGCAAACAAGGACAGACCTCTGCAGAGGCCACACAAACTGTAATAGGAGTGGTGCTGTCAGGGGAAAAAAATAAGAATCATGGTCTCTGACAATCAACTAATACAAAGTGACATCTGCTAAGTGGAGAGCCAGGCCCTTTGCTGGTGCCAAGTAGCCGTGCAACTGGAGGCTTGTCTCTGCTAGCTGCTTTGCACCACTGTACCAGCAATGGGGCTTGTGTCCAGATGCATTAAACCAAAGAACACGAATCCAGGCAGACAGCAGCAGTGAAGTTATCATGAAACATGAATAAGGCTGTGCTGGTCCAGAACAAACCCAGAAATGCCTTGTTAAGGAATATTTCTGTTTGCCAATGCCACCTCTAGTGAAGAGCTTTATTGTGTACCTTGGAAAGGAGTACCAAGCATGAGGTGCCTTAGGTTGCATATGAAACTTTGTCTACCACACAGTGTTGGTGTTTGTGCACCAGTGAGCAATGCACAGCGTTAGCTAGGTGAGTCTCACAGCAATCACACATATTAATGAACTTCACTGGCAGACACAGGGCTTAAAGCAGCTCCACATCCAATAATTGAAATGTGTAATTTCAGACCTACGGGTCTCTTATGGGAAGGTGCAAAGAGCAGGATCCCAACCTGTTGGACCTGGAGAATGGCTGAAATACCTTGCCTTTGAGCAGCTGCACTCAACCTTTGCTTCAGCACACATTTGCCCAAATATTACTTCTTACTAAGTACGTGCATGTCCATGTAATGGGTAACCTTTAAGTATTAATAACTACCTCTCCACCACACTCCCTAAAAAGCAAATAGCTGTAAGGTTTCCTACTGATTTCTTGACAGAAGAAGAAATAGACTGTACCGAAAGTAATCTAAAATACTGAGCTTTGGGAAGCATTAGTGTTGGTAGTTCCTGTTGCAGCTCCGCTAGCCTGTAGTTCCCACCTCTATCCTTGAGAAGCACCTAAATACAAATAAGCTTCTGGCTGTTTATCCAAACCAGGAGGCTTATGACTTAATATTACCATAATAAACATGAAGCAGATATTGGTCAGAGAGAGACTTTACAAAGGGAGATAGGAGTTAAAGCAAGTGTTTCCTGCAGCTCTTGTCCCCATCAAATAATTGATGCAACAAAAGGGGAAAAAAGAAAATGAATCCCAAAGGCACTCTGAGTTCAATGCATAAATAATCCTGGGCATCAGGAATGGTCTTAGTAACCACATGCTGTGCATGTTGTGTATTAGCTGAGCACAGGCAGAGATTGGTGGTGCGGAAATACATAAGACAGCATCAGGCTGGCTGTTCAGCAGTGGATGGACAGCTGCTGTTAGACTCCTGGCTTGGTAATTAGCAACCTAGGTTTTTGGGAGTGTTGAGTGCCTGACAGCTCCAGCTGGCTTCTGTCATAATTATTAGGATTTCAATGTTCAATACCTTTGAAATACTTTTTGGTTTAGCCCTGCATTTAGAAATCTTGAGTGTTGGGAGCAGTTTGCTAAACACTAATCCACCGGCAGAACTTGAGGGCTGATCCTGAAAACACAGTATTGCTGTAAAAGCTGGAGGTAGGGATGGTGTGTTAAGGCATATGGATACCTGCATAGAAACTGACTTTAGAAACTGGCTGCTCTGCCATGTATCATTCAAGAAGGCTGCTCCGAGGGACTTTAGCTACTTTTCTGTTATCTGCTCTTCACAGGAAGCTTTCAGCTTCAGTGCTCTGAGTCTGGCTCCTGTAATGTAGAGAGACAGATAAAACATAATGTTGGCAGGCAGAGATGCCATGGCATAAATGTCCAGAGAAAGTATTAAGAAAGAATGAACTGTTGTCAAGTTTTGATAGACTCCTTTTAAGAGAGACTGTTTTTGAGAAAGGTTGGTGTTAAAGATACCTAGCAATGCTTTGGCAGAACAGAGAGAGGAGTCAGTGGTTTAGCTCGTCAGCTTTTTGTTATTTATTGGTCCTTTATGTATTCCAGACAGAAATCTTAAATATTATGAATATCTCAATGGAAAAGGAAAGATGCTGAAAGGCAAAACAGTTTGATAATTTGTTCCAGAATATACTTACTGCATTTTAACTGGTAAGATCCTTGTTGTTAAAGTTGCCAATTATTTCTCACTAAAATACTCTAGATGGATTTACTTAAGGTTTGATTGAAATTTATAAGAATTTGGGGTGAAATTTGCTGTGTGGAGCTCTGAGCTAAGCATTTGAACAAAAAATTTCCAAGTTGTTCAAAACCAGTATTTTTGCTAAACTTTCAAAATCTCCTTTTTTTCTTGACACAAAATGAAAAGCCTTGGTAGCTTACAGGCCTCCACTTCTTTGAAAACCTCAACTTTGTCTTGAGACAGCTGAGTTGAAAGCTCCTGAAGTCCTTGAGCACTTCAAGGTCTATTGATGAAAAAGAACAGGTTATTACTGAGACTGTCTGAGAAAGTATCCGTCGAACTTGGCTTTTCCTCTGTGTATAGAATTAAAGCTATAATGAATTGTAATCTAATTATGAATGGCTCTTGGGTACATGGCTTGTAGCATGGTTAATCAAATTGGAGGTGCAGAGGACTCGTCTGCAACCCAGGGCAATCTGTTCTGCAAGGCGGAGATCGAAATAGTTATTCTTCCAGTGCCTCAGGTGGTTGTGTCTCCTCTAGCATGTGATGAGGAATGGAATTCTTCATATCAATTCAGAAATTTTTTGAAACAAAAGTCTTGGGTTTCTGCACTTCAATTACAAGATGTGAATCTACATGTTTATTTCTAAATTCATGCTGATACTCAAGTATTGCCTAATATCTTCTTGGAGTTGTTCCCTCAGTTTGGACAGTAAAATGAATGTGGTTGCTTGCAGCCCCTCAGAGACTTACATTGAGATACCAGAGGCCAGTTCTATTTTCCAGTATGATGCAGTTACCATGCTTCTGATTTTAAAACTGGAATTCAGTTAATTCTGTTGTTCTAACTTAGGCACTGTGGGATCTCACTGGTTTTGTAGAAAGGTGACTAATGGTAATGAAAGCAATTAATTACGAAATGGTGTTATGGAATACATGCAATTTAAAGTTAATTGCATCTCAGTTGTTTGGGCTTCTTAATGAACCACAACTTTAATGATCAGCATCAACAGATCTTGCAGGTGTAAGAAGTAAACATACAAACAAAAAGAAGAAATGTAATTAAACTCAGTTAGAAGGAAAGATGAAGTAACAAGCAGGAGTACATTCTGGGAAGAGGAGTAATGACTTTGAGAGGGCTGAGGGGAAAACTGACCTGATTTGATGGCTGAGGAAGAAGGGGTGGGAGGCTGATGGCAAAACCCAGATCAGGCCAGCAGATCTAGGACTATTCTAGATCAGATCACCCTTTTTACATCTAGTCACTATTTTCTTCACTACGTTAATGTTAACTTATTTACAACTTTTCAGTACCCTTCCTACTTGCTTTTCTGTCATTGATGCATCTGTTTTAAATTGCCTTGAAGATGAAGTTATTCCTGAAGGAATTTTTGTTCGTTTTCCCCCAGCTGTTCATCGTTCATATCTGCTATATTCATTGTCAAAAGAAAGATGATTATTGCTTTGGTTTTGTTTATATATATATGTGTGTGTGTGTGTGTGTATACACTGAGCAATTTAAACTACTTTCTCATTTTTATTTCTGGAGATTTAGCTATTAATTAGCTCCTGCCTACTTACAGAGTTTAACCTTTCTAGAAGCTTGACTTTATTTGTTTCTCTTTTATTATAATCCAGATTCTTGAGGTTTCTTGCACAGAATCTGTTCCTCAATTCTTCTCTCAATCTTCATTTCTCTGAAAGGATGCAATGGAACTGATTAGTGTATTTCAAATTCCACTTTCTGCATCAAAAGAAAGCAGAATATTGTGCTTATTCCCTCTACTATTTAGGAAACAAAGGAACTAAAGATGAAATGTGAGTTGTATGAAGTATGTTCTAGTATAATGACACATCTATCCAGATATTCATTCATCGAAGTGCAGACATTCCTTACATGACATGCATGTCAAGCCAGGCAGGAAGCTTCTTGCATTTCATTACGTTTAAATGTCCTGCCCATATTATGAGCATCTTGCCTAGAGAGGGCACAGAGGTCGTGTTATTTCTTTTCAATACAGAAATCCTTTTCATATATGGAAATTGTTACTGGCTCCCACTCACTGCTCTGAACATCTGACGCCCATGCATCATGTCCCCATCTGACGTTATCTTTCTTACAAACTGGAGGATATTGCTGACTCCCTGTTACTATCATCATACCTTTCTGCAGAACTGTCAGCCACCTAATTGCGCCTCATTTCACACTTGTAGATTATTATTACAAACTAAATGCTGAATCTTTATTTGCCTTTCTTTTTTCAGTCCATTCCTGAAACTTTTCAGGAATATTCTGTATTTTGTACTAAATAGGCCTATAAAAATATATACAAAGTGCACATTCAGAATGAGAACTTTGAGGAGATTCATCACTGCAGAACAATCCAGAGAAGTCATCATTAAGGGGAAATGGATGGCCCAACTGTGAAGCTAAGAAACAGTTGGCAAACCTAATTAGCCAAGGAGTATGTTTGATGAAATGACATTTCTAATTACTTATATTAAAAACAAATAGTAAAGAAAAAGCAGATCAATAACAGGATGCATCATCACAGGAGAAAAAACGAAGTTGCAGTTATCTGCATTTTTAGATGATATCAATTCGAAGTTAAGGAAATGGAAATAAAGGCTCAGTTGCTAATGGAACGTGTACTTGGAATGGATCAAGATAAGTGTGAAAGTATCGGGGACAAATGACATTTCTGAGAAACCTACATATATTGGCCTTGTTAATGAAGCTTGGAGTCATGGTAACAATTTTCTGCCTCCTGAGAGTTTGCTTGCAGAGGCTTTTCTAATTCCAGTGTGTTCAAACTTATCAGTAAACAGACATGGAAAGGAAAATTAAACCCTTCTGATGTCTGTTCATTGACAGCAATGGGGATGCAAATTATACCACTGTGATAGAACCAGGCTATGTCTTCACCAAACCTTAGACCAGTCAACAAAGAGCTTTTCTCTGAAAGAGTAGAATATTTGAGTCAACTCACTGGTTTTTTCCCCCTAGAAGTAAATGTAGGTGACTTAACTCATGTCTACTGAACCACTGAGAGTGGTGTAACGTTACTGCACAATGTTAACATGTCTGATCTAATCAGTGCCCTATTTTTTTTTTAGCTGAAAAAGGAGGGTAGAAAACTTCTGACTTCCAAAAGAAATCATCATATGAGGTCCTCACTGATATCTACAGGAGAAAAGGCTGGATTGAGTGAGGTGGTTTTTGGCTTGAAATTCCTAATTTATGGGGCTGAATGCTGTTTATTGTTGGCAGTGTTATTACTTGTTTTCAGACATTTTAATTTGTTGTGATTTGGGGTTTTGTTTGTGCTTGGGAAAGAAAGGCATCGTTATATTAGTCATAGTCATAGTAATTGGTGAGGAAAAAACAAATAAATGTTTCATGGAAAGGCTGCAAAATAGTTTCTTTTGTAAAACTACCTGAGGAAGGCTTTACTTGTTCCCTCAAAAGCAAGCTGCATATCTACTCACCATAGGAGCTTTTGGTTATCTTTCTTCCTTTCCTGAATTGTGAGAGAATGAGCAGGCTTGGAAAAGACAGCTCCAAAAGAATTCGCTACCTTCATTTCAGCTGAGGCAACAAAGCACCAAGATTGTATTACCTGAAAAATAGAGAGTATTCTCTGATGCCAAATAGAGATGTCGATAGAGATACTTGTGATATCAGAGAGCTGCTGCCAAAAGAGGGAAGGCTTAAATATAAGTATAGTTTGCTTTTAACAGAAAGCCATAAGAAGTATTTTCTCAATGGGGGAGGGTATGACAGAAAAATAAGCTCAAGTAACTTGTGCCTAAAGCCTTGAGGGCAACACAGTGGCAATCTCAAAACTGATTAAAAGCAAATGAAATCCGATAGCTTCCAGGGCTATTTACCTGCTAGAACCAGGTGCACCTCAGTGCTTGTTATCCTGCAACTCGCAAGGACTGAAAACTGGAAGAGCTCTGTTTTGGATGTATGTTTATCTGCAAATCCCTCTTACCTGTGAAGAGCTGCTTTCCCTCCTAGTCACTTTGAGGTGCTTTTTCCATTCCTTCTGCAAGGGCATGTGGAAAGATGTGAGTGCACCTTCTTCATTTAGGCTCTCTGATGCAGGACATTTTAAGTTCAAAGGGAATAATAAGAGACAGGAAAAGTGATACACAAGCACAACAACATAAACTGGATGGACTAGTGATAAAGGACATGGTATCCAAGACTAAAACTCTTCAGCTGCTAGTTGATGGGCCATTAAAACTACAGGCATATGCTCAAAGAGGTGTGGCCTGGACTTTGTAACTGATAAGAGGGAATAAAGATTAATAGCAGCATTATGAGATACTGAAGGGGGAACCATGGGACTATGCGAAAATTCGTAAGGAAATCTCCCTGACTTATATGCACTTAAATATGAGTATGTCACCATGAACAACACTAGCCATAAGAGGATGTGTCTGATCAAAGATGCCATGCAGAGTCTTGTGTTATCAATAGCATCATATATGTGTAGGAATTACTATGTATTTACAGCCACAGTGACTCTGGTCCATCCTTTGTTGTGATTGAGCTCTGCTTCAGAAGCAGCTAATAAATCAAAAGAAAGGGAATAGGATCTGCTGGTGTGGACGTGCTCCTCATTTCAAGTGTGTCGGGCTATGGCCTCCACAGTGGGGGAACATAAAAAGCTTGCAATTACCTGGAATGTGGCACTGTTTTGCTCATGCTGGAAAGGGCGAGGCAAAGGGAATAGTGCAACACAGCAATTGCTGTACTGGGTTGAATGCTGAACAGTTTTGCTCTTCGCAAGAACAGGGGATGGTGGGAAGGACAGGTCACTCCCGAGTGATAGCAGGATGTGACTGCCCTAGCTTTAGCTTTTACAGTCTCACACAGCCCTCCAATACTACTATCATCGTGCTTTGAACTCCAGTGAGTGCAAAACACAGCTTGGTCTGTAAAATATCAGCAGGGGTGACTTTCAATGCAGCCGCCAGATGTATACAGGCACTTTAGATACTTTGAACAGGAAAAACATGTTAAAAACGACATTTCCTGACTCACAGGACATTTTAGGCTTCAGGCTAAGAGAAGTGGCACCAGCTCTTCCACAGAGTGTAGGAAAATGGCTGCAAGATATGAAAGATCCCTCTATTAACATGTAAATATTATTTTACATGCAGAAGGGTAATATTTCCCTTTGTCTTTACAGAAAACCACCAGCTAAATCTTGGCACACCTTGGGAATACCTTGCTCTCTAGTGGAGAACAGGAAACTTCGTTTCTGGTAATGGCAGTGGTAGGTTTTGTATATTATTATTATCTTTTAATTTTTTTAATTTATTTTTCTTAATTTTTGGTCTGAAGGACTCTGCTGAAATTGCTGTTGGTGAAACTACTCCATGTTAACACTGCATTTTGGCTTTGGCCTTAGGCAACTCTAATAGAAAACAGCCCTGTGGCTAATAAAGTGATCTGTAGAGTGTATTTACACACTATTTAAACAAAAAGCAGGACTGCAAGCTGCTGTTGTTTCCTGCAGAAGAGCTGGTTCGAGCAGGATAAACTGGGCAGCTGTTGCCCACGCTGCAACGACCTGAAGCATGGAGCGGGAACATAGCTTTGTGCAATGTTTATACAGCTGATTTCTTCCAGGAACTTGGGTGTACCAGCAGCTATGCTCTTACTGCCAAAACATGGTCCCTGGTCCATTTCCTTATTTTACCCATCACAGGGTAAAATATTCCTGCATTCTGCTGATTTGAGACAGCAAACTGGGACAGAGCATAGAAAATCTCTGTGTACGTTCAGGCACACATTTGCCATCCTGGAGCTAGATTCATTTATGTTATCTGACGTTACCTTGCAGTAAGCTGGACTTAAATTGAGAGTTAAGCATAGCTGTGGGCAACTATTTTTTGTGTACAATTGCAGTAATAATTTCAAATAATTTCTTTTGCTATTTTGTTATGTCAGGGTTTTAAGCCATTTAAAATGAAAAGACACACACAGGGGAGTTTGTTATAAACATGCCTCAAGATTCCATTTAGAATAATTGTGATGCTTCAGCCTGCACAAACCTTTCACAGCGAGGGGATAAATAGCACTTTATTAAAACAGGAAATGTCCACAGCGAAGACTGCAGGAAGCAGTCAACATAAAAATCACTTCTTTGAAAATTCACTCCTTTTGGTGAAAGCACAGCTTCCACTCTTTTGATAAAACACTGAGTACTGAACTAAACAGAAGCCATTTAAGGGAAATAAGTATCAACTGTCAATTATAAATGAAAATCAGAGTTCATTATTTAATATCTCTATGCTTTGACACTGTAGAGGATGCTTCAAGATCAGGAAGAGATAGCAAATGAGTGTCTCTGAGTTTATTGGGATATACCCTTCTTTTTTTAATGTATTACAGTGAAAAACAGTGTCCTGCAAGTGAATAACTGTCCATGGTGTTTAGTGGGACTTTGTTTTCTTATATGCTTTGGTTTAACCATTGTTTTTATCAGTTGAAAATCTGAAATACACTGTCATAACTTCAAGACCTTTACTTAAGTGAAACACTCTAGACGAACATTTCAGCCACTAATCTTTAATCTAGCTCATCTAGATACAAAGCTTAAGGGAAAAGTTTTATTCCGTTCTTTTGGTTTTGCAAAACCTCTTGATAGTGCCAGGAACTTGGGAGATGGGTCACAGAACATGCCCATGAAACTCCCCACTAATAACTGTTCAGTGAATTTGTATGCACCTGATTGAAAATCAGTCTTAAGTTTCCACATTCGTCTAGTTTCCAGATAGAGTGGGGGGAAAAAAGCTTCGCAGTGATAAAACAGGTAAGATCATGAAATGGAGCAGGTCAGTTCAATCTGTTCCCGGTTAGTTTTGGAACTTTCAGTGAAGCCATTAAATAAATCACAGGAGACACCAGAAGGAAAATTGTACATCAGAACCTGATTCCTAATGATTTGTGAGATTTACAGTAAAACTCTATCAATGCCAATAAATTTTGTCATTTCTGAAGATGGTAGCCATACTTTTATATTAATTAGTTTACAGCAGGAAGTAGGTTTTTTTACCTGAAATGGCTTGTACACACAAAACTGAGTAATTCTGAGAATAAAGAGGGAGCAGAATTCAGAAAATGGAGTTGTAGTTTGTGGGTCAGGCTTGGCAAGTTGTGAAGCTATAGTACTGCAATGGATGTGGTAAGTAGCAAACCTTTTAAAAGTAATTGCAGCAAAAATACATGTGGAGGGCTGCGAAAATATCTACCGAGTCCAGCCCTGATTAAAAATGAGGCTCAGTTTCAAAGAGCAAAAGATAGGGTCAAACCAGAAATTGTGTGGGCTTACAGCAAAGATCACATGGATGAGGTGGAGGGGATATGCTAAAAATAAGTGATGACAAAAAGATAAATTGGTCCAGACACCTCAAAACAACTGGGACATGTAGCCTGGGTACAGTCTGTTCAGATGTGAAGCAGGAGCTGGAAGATAAGCCAAATGCAGATAAAAAGTGACACTAAGTGTCCCCCTCCCTTGCTCCCAAGGACAACAGGGGTACAACAGTGACAGCTGGGACAAGGAGTCAGTGAGAGGAGCAGATCAGGCATCTGCAAACACTGGGGCTGCTGGGCCAGATCCTTCCCCAGGGAGCTGCTACCAGTGGTGGCCCCAGTGGAGGAGTACTACAGGGGAAGAGCTGTACCATGTGCCTGAGAACCAGAAGATCTAAAGGCTGCTTTTCCCTGTTAATCTTTCTCAACTCCATTTTCTCTTCACAAGGGTAATAATTCATATTTTCTAGGCAGATCCTTCCTAATTCCTTGACCCAACTTGCCAAGTGTCAAATGGAATTTGTGGCATCATGGAGAAAACAAGAACTCATCCTGAAATGCATCTTGTCATGGGGCACTTGGTGTCCTTTATGCAAGTTGGCACTGGGGATCTTTTCTGTTCCTAATACACCTCCTTTAAATAATACACATAATTGCATAGTGATGACCACTTTCTGTATTTATATTAGGGGGTAATGAAATAATAGCATATGTTGGGATCTGGCAGTAACCCCAAAGCAGAATCATAGAATCACAGAATGGTTTAGGTTGGAAGGAACCTTAAGATCATCCAGTTCCAACCGTTCTGCAGGGACACCTTCCACTAAAGCAGATTGCCCCAAGCCCCGTCCAACCTGGCCTTGAACACTTATATGTTTCCATACGTTTCCATATGTTTCCATATGTTTATATGTTTCCATAATGTATAATGGAGTGTTACTTCATGTGATGGCACCTCGAAGTTCAGCATGTCTGCTTTGCTTCAAGGGTTGCTAGTGGCAAGGGCGGACAGGACAGTATGGCTCTTCCAAAACAGGCCCCCCACCGTTGCCAGAGATCTTTGCATTGCTTCCTTGTTCTTCCATTATAGTCTGCATTATATATTTAACCTGCAGGGTCCTGATATTTCCACTGCTATCCCCAGAGCTCTGAGGATTGCTGTCATCGTCTTGCTCAATGCGAGAGGCATTGGCACTGATTTTCATTCAAGAGACAACTGGTCCCTCATCAGCTGCAAACAGCCATAAATTGACCCTAGGACTTATTTGCATAATGATCTGATCCATTTTGTGCTGAAAAGTTGATAGCAGGCTTTTTGGACAGTAATGGCCTGTGCGAGCCTTTCTGTGCACCTTATTAACTTTACAAAGACAGGCAGCAGATGATGCTCTGTGTTTGTAGCCTCAAGTTGGATTGTTTGTTATGACATAAGTAGTTCCTGTTTTAACATATTGGGCACTCTTTTATGTTCTGGAAGATTTATGATTAGCAAGTATTCACAAAGCAATCCAATCAGGAAAAACTAGTAATTATTTTTCTCAGCAACAGAGCAGTCATTTAAGTGTTTTTCACGATGTGAGAGGCACTTTGATAAGCCCAATTAGGGAAATACTTGTATCCTAATAGTCTGCATTTGTTCACATCTCTGATCTTGTAGGGAAGGCTGCCCTTTTTGAAAAGTTATCGTTATTTTATTAAAGAAATAGTCTTTGTCTTCTCATCTGTCTGGAGGAATCTCAAAAAGGAAAAAAACCTGTGGTATTTCTCACTGCTGCAAGGATTTTTCCTGAGTCTGACTGAGTTCATTTCAGAAGCTTGACACAACTGACAGCCACTTCAGACTGCTCCCCTGCTTATTGCTGTTGGTATTTAGATGCAACCAAGACAGTGGAGTTGGAGTCTTGATGACAGCCAAAGGTACCAGCAAGGAAACCTCTAACAACTCAGGCCACAGCAGCACTGGTATAAAACAGAGTGGATGAAAGGCAGATCCCTTAAAAGTCTAATTAGGACCATGGCATCGAAGAGGCATTTTCTAGCACTGTTCTGAAGCTAGAGACAGATGACAATTCACAATGCAAGTGCTACTCTTAAGCTTTCCAGGCAGCATTTTGTTTTCAAAGTACAGGGGCTTTAAAGTGCATTTTAGTCAGAGAGGCAGAGAGATGCTTAAATAGATGATTTGTAACAGGCTGTACTAAGACTTAAAAAAAAAAATAACAATGTCAAAGTGGCCATTTATTTGTGAGATGAGCAGGCAGCAGTCACCAGGCAGGGTAATGAAGTACCTCCTGGATACGCTGCTCTTTCCAATCCTGCCTCCAAATACCAGCACAGCTCAGAAGTGAGCGCAATGATACTTTCCAGGACTGAACCCTGCTCTGCATTGCAGAATAGTGATGATAGCTTTGTGGATCAGCACAAAGCTGAGGGTAGGAGGTATAAAGGTGAAATCCCATGTTCATGTCTACTTCTACTATGCCTTCCTGTTGAGGACCTGTGAACTTGCAGGGTGGTCTTTTTCTTTTCATGGTTCTGTGTGCATGCTTGGGGGTTCCTAAAAGGCTATAATGCAGTGATTCAGCTGTGTCCTGGTTTAGCAGTAGCAGTCATTTTTTCTACTGGTGCAGTGCTGTGTTTTGACTTTCGACCTGAGAATAATATGATAAAGCTGATGTTTTCAGTTGTGGGTCAGAATGTTTACCCTGACCAAGGACTTTGTGAGTCTCATGCTCTGCCAGGGAGGAGGAGAAGCCGGGAGGAAGCAGGGACAGGACACCTGACCCAAACTAGCCAAAGAGGTATTCCATACCACAGCACGTCATGCCCAGGAGGTAGAACGGAGAGTGGCCCGGAAGGGCTGGAACACGGCGGGGTGGGGGTGAGGTACCAGTTGGTGAGCGGTTGTATTCTCTTCCTTGTTATTTCCTTTATCATTATTACTATTAGTGGCAGCAGTAGTGATTTGTGTTATACCTTAGTTATTAAACTGTTCTTATCTCAACCCGTGGGAGTTGCATTCTTTTGATTCTCCTCCCCGTCCCTCCAGAAGCGGAGGGAAGAAAGGTGGGGGGGGGGGGGAAGTGGACTTCGTGGCTCTGATTTACGGCCTGGGCTTAAACCACGACAAGCTGCCAGAAAGATTTATAACCCTTTGGGAGGAAGGAGTGGCCAGAGAGGCTAAGAAACACTCCAGGAGCTCGATCTTCAAACACCCAGAGATGAAGTCAAACAAGGGCAACTAAGATGATTAAGGGAGTGGAGCATCTCCCTTATGAGGAAAGGCTGAGGGAGCTGGGTCTCTATAGTTTGGAGAAGAGGAGACTGAGGGGTGACCTTATTAGTGTATATAGATACATAAAGGGGGAGTGTCACGAAGATGGAGCCAGGCTCTTCTCAGTGGCAACAATGATAGAACAAGGGGTAATGGGTACAAACTGGAACACAAGAGGTTCCACTTAAACTTGAGAAGAAACTTCTTCTCAGTGAGGGTGACAGAACACTGGAACAGGCTGCCCAGGGGGGTTGTGGAGTCTCCTTCTCTGGAGACATTCAAAACCCGCCTGGACACATTCCTGTGTAACCTCATCTAGGTGTTCCTGCTCTGGCAGGGGGATTGGACTAGATGATCTTTTGAGGTCCCTTCCAATCTCTAACATACTGTGATACTGTGTGATACTGTGAAGGATTGTCATTATTTCCTCCAAATCTGAATTAGCCACTCCAGCCCTTCTCAGCAAGCTGCTCCCAGCAGAAACCAGTCAGAAGCAGGCTGGGAATAAACAGGACTCCTCTCTTAAGTACCTGTGAACATCAGTGATAAATGGTGCACCCATGGCCAACTTCTCCGTGATGTAGGCAATCAGGGTAATGGACAAGAGAGTTTGTAAATGGCTTTATAACACAGAAAACCTTGGCTTTATGGTGAAAGCTGATGTTTTCCACAATATGCATCAATCTGATTAATTTCTATATTTGTAGCCTGCATATCCTCTAACCAGTCTTACCCGGTAGCAACTACAGCAACCTGATTGCTGTACCATTGCAACCATTGATGGCAGTGAACAGATGTATTGCTGCTTCAGCAATAGCAGGGGGTTAATTTCTAAAAACCCCATTATTTAGGTCTTCTACTCTAATCGCAGACTTTATCTTTTTGTTTTCTAAGCTTTTAGCGAGAGAGTGCTAAGTGCTTCTGGTGCCAGGCAGTAGGACAAGAGGTGGTGGGCATAAACTAAGTAAACAACATGAAGTTCCACCTGCCATGAGGAAGAACTTTACTGTGAGGGTGACTGAGCGTTGGAATAAGCTGCCTGGAGAGATTGTGAAGTCTTCTTCACTGGAGATATCCAACAGCTGTCTAGACACAAACCTGAGCATCATGCTTTAGGTGACCCTGCTTCAGCAGGGAGGTTGGACTAGAGCTACAGTGATCCCTTCAAACCTTAACAATTCTGTGATAATGTTTTCTGTATAATGGAATTTATGGCAAGCAGGAGTGAAAAGCAATGCAAACATAACAGGAGTTAACTTTGTTTTCTACTGTTATTTACTCAAAATTCCTTCATTTATCCTTCTGTATGTCTTGCATGCTATAACATTTCCCTTTTCTTTTTTGGTGAAAAGAAATAGAGGAAAGAGCAGAAGAAAACATTACCCATGTGCCTAGTGTGGGTTTGTTTTTTGGGGGGGTTTTTAATAACTTTTCTCTGTTTGATCAATTTTATTGTAATTGGTGAATTCTGTTTCCTGACCCCAAGGCACAAACCTCCGAGTTGTTTACTTCTTTCTCCCTAAGTTTCAGTTTGCTGCTGGGCTGCCTTTGGCAGCTCTGAGGGCAGAGTGATTCTTCCAGAAAGACAGTGCGGGTTTTAAAAATTGCTTTTTGAATTAGAAGCTGTCTGCTTCACTCTGAGGATGCTGCGCTGAAGACATGATCCAGTAGAAATCAGCTCTGCTCAGTACCTTTCATTGTGCTTGCTACCAGAGAGAATTCAAGCATTCAAGTTTTATTAACTTCCGGAAACTTGAGGCAGGATTTTAGCAGTTCTCTGCTAAATATTCACAGAGGTGGGAAAGAAAAATCAATGGCATGTGTTTAAAATTCAGTTTTCTCTGCACCAAGTGTGTGTGTAATGCTTCATTTCATTTTGGGGCTATGTATTCAGCTCCGGCATCGCGATGAGACATCACTGAGATGTGTCTGACAGCAGCTCCCTAAAGTGAGCAAACGCCCCTACATGGACGCTGTTAGGCAAACATCATCATTTGACAGCTGTTTGGATTTAGACTGTGGGTTTCCAGGCAGGAAAAAGCAAGAACAGCTGCCGGCACCAGAGGTAGGGATGGGATGCTCTGTGCACCTGATGCTGCTGGGGAGGAAAGGGACCAGTGTTTGGCCTCCACCTCATTCCTTTTTTTGGTCCCTGGGGGCAGGAAAGGCTCCTTAGCTCTGAATGTTTAACCTTAAAGGCAGGTGGGTTTGGTAGCTGTAAGGACCCCAGAGACAGCTTCTCAGATTTGCATGTGCTGGAATATGCGTGGCTTCTGGTTCCACTCCCCTTCCTCTGTGAAGGCAGCTGAAGTCAACCATCTGTCTTTAACAAGACTCTCACACTGAGTCACTCTGGGGAAGGAGTAGGGGCAGGAAAGGAGAGGGATTCAAGCTGATCTCCTCCCACTCTGCTAAAGGCTCCTGACCAGTCTGCCAAGCTGGACCTCACACCACCTTCTCCACTGAGATGCTACCACTGCATCACCATTAGTAGCACTCCCCAGACAGCCAGGTTGGCATATACATTTTATCTGCCATATACCAGCCCAAAATTTAAGTTTATCATTTTGACCCCTTTTGAGGTTCTTCTCATCTCCCTTCCTCAGTTCTGCTTTGTTCATTCGGGGTATTTTTTTCCAGCAGAAATCGTACATCTCCTCTGGCTCCTGTTTTCTTTGTTCTCTCTGTTACAGGAATTCTGATTATTGCCTACAGGGCTCAAGTACAGGCCTTTTCACTTCCCCCTTATCTCCCATAGGAAATAAAACAAACACCTTTTCAGAAAACAAAGCTTGCTACTCTGTTTTTCCCGGGTGGAAATATAGGCCGTGTGGTTTATGGAGCAGTCTTTTCTCATATTCGGAACTCTTCAGGGAGAAAACCATCTTTATTTTCTCTCTTGTATACTGTAAAGTATATTATTGGCACCATCAAAATTATGTATCAATTACAATCTTTCCTCAACCCACCCCTCCAAAGGAAATGGGAAAAATTTTAAGCTTGAATGGGAAAGTTTGGGCCAAAATATTTGTTCCTAAGAGACATTCTGAAAAAGAATTGCTCAAATTAGTTGTTTGTTCTGAAGTGCCAAGGTACTTTACTTGAAATTTTCTGAATGAACACCTTAACAAATGGATGTTGTTTCTACAAAGACAAACAGGTATTTCAGTTTTCATTGGTTTCAGGATGACAACATACAGACATATCAGAGTATCTCTAAAATGTTCCATTCCCCCAATTACGCGATATTATTAATGAGATATATGGGTAGGGGCCATCCTGCGCCTCAAGACGGGGGATGTTGAGTGCTGAAATGGGATTACCTGCAATTAGCTCAAACTTTCTTTCACTTTCTTCATTTCCACTTTTTTTCCCCCAGGTATCTGAGATCTAAACCAATTGTCATTTTCCAGAAATCTCATTTCTTTTTCACATATTGCCTTTTTGCTGCATTATTCAGAAAGGGAAAAAAAAAAACCTAAGTGGTTTTAATTAAAAGGAAAGTAGAAAATTAAAAAAGAAAAACCTGAGAATTTAGCCCATTTTCCTGTCTGATCCTTTGACTGAAAGGGCATCTTTCAGAGTGGTGTTTCTGCCAACGGATATCCAAAATGAAGGAGAATGAAACCTCTGAGCTTACCTTGGTAAAGCTTGTCTACCTAATGCTGCAGTTGGAAAGCTTAGTTACTACTACAGACTTGCCAGTGCAAAACAGAGCAAAAATTTACTGCCAGTTTTATTTTATTCATCATTGCTACAGAAAATTAAGTGGTGTTTTCTTCAATCAGATTCCTCATATTGTGCCCTGCTGTTTGAAGAGCACTGCCTAGCATCAGGTGTGTGCAGCAGGTATTCTGCTGATCTGATTTCACAGTGGCAGCTGAGCTGTTACTTCAAGGCACTTATCTGAGCTGTTTTGGTGTGGGGAGGATGTCCTAAGCAATGCAGCAGATCCACACCTCTACAGCAACACATTCATCGCTGTTAGGGAATTCATAACAACCCCGCCAGAGTTGGGTCCCCTTGAGCAGAAGCCACGGCTTGTTGCAGCACATCTTCTATCGCAGTAAGGACAAACCCCAGCTTGTTTCATACTGCAGAGCAAATTCTCTGTGACCAAGAGTCAATGGTGTAACTTATGTTGGGAACCGGTGCGTTTGGTACTGAATCTCCAACCCACAGCCTACTCCTGCTGTAGGACTACAGCCCTCTGGTGGTACTTAATCATGTATTTTGTGAAAAGCAGCATAGCATTACAGTTAAAACTCACCTTTGGGCCCTGACCTTTATGGTATTGCCTGGAGGGGTAGGAATACCTCTAGCGGGGGGAAGTCCAAAAAGCAGGGTGCATTTAGCATCCAGCTGTGATGCATTATATGGAAATCACTCACCTGAAGATAATTTCTAAAGCAAATACAAAGGCTGGATGCAAAGTTCCTAAAGAAGGGGGAGGGTATGGATCTCATAGGATTGGGTAAGACCTCAGAAATCATTGCCAGGGCCCTGGGGGCACTCAGAGGCCAGAAGGGCCCCATGTGTAGTATGTTGACAGTCATCAGTAAACTTTTCTACTTCTAAGGTAGGATGAACAAAGTATTCTTCAGTCCTGGGATGTTTGCTTAGTCTATGTTGAAGTGCTTCAGGGACTGAGATTTTGCAAACCTATTTCCTATGCTTCATTAGAAGAACAGTTAAACTACTTTCCTCATAACTCATTCATATCTTACACTGTAGAATTTAAACTCATTATTTCTTGTCCTGTTCATCCTGCTCACTATGGACATAGAAAAGAAAAAACCAGCAAACCCTTTTTTCCCTGTGCTGGATTCTTTCATATTTGAATGTATGATCCTTTGAGTCTTTGTTAAAGCTAATCAGCACAAATTCATTTCATCTTCCTCACTGGTCATATTCACAATGAAGTTCTGCTTTGAACACCTTCACAGCAGCTCTTTTCAGCCATGAGACGTGATGTACTTGGATGTGGCTTTTGAGCATCCGTTCTCAAAATGAAAGATAACCTCTATTTCCATCTAATGAGACCTTGCCACAAAATGCTTGTGATGCACTTCGTTAGCACATTATTCTCTGAAGTTTTGTTCTGGACTACAGGAACAGTAAGCTCTGGGCTATAGCATCAGGCTCTGAATAAAGTAACTTCAAAAGACAGCAATGGTGAACAAAGTGCCTCAGCTCGACTGTACCAGTAGAGGCCCACCGTTGTCTGTGATCATTTCATAGCAGCTAAATAGACATACTAACAAGCTATCAATCATGTTATTACAGGGAAAATACTGAGCTTGGATTGTTAATTTGAAAACCCTGAGCAGGCTGTCTGTGGAGATCTGTTTTGACTCTTACCTTGTCTTCACTCACCGATGTCAAAAGGGTCTTCCCCATGAGGAAAGGTGCAGAGCAGGAAGCCTCTCGGGTAAGGAGAGTACAGGAGCCTCAGGGCTGCCTCGCAGCCATGGCCAGCACAAGCTCAGCTGCCAGCCTGGCCGACCATAGGTAGGGCTGGGCCTTTTCTTAGTAGGAAGATAGGGTTTCACGTGGATTATTTTGTTGTTGTTTTGTTTTGTTAGTTGTTTTGATTTAGCATAGAATCATAGAATAGTTAGGGTTGGAAAAGACCTTAAGATCATCCAGTTCCAACTCCCCTGCCATGGGCAGGGACACCTCACACTAAACCATGTCACCCAAGGCCTCATCCAACCTGGCCTTGAACATCGTCAGGGATGGAGCATTCACAACTTCCCTGGGCAACCCATTCCAGTGCCTCATCACCCTCTCAGTAAAGAATTTCTTCCTTAGATCCAATCTAAACTTCCCCTGTTTAAGTTTGAACCCGTTACCCCTTGTCCTGTCACTACAGTCCCTGATGAAGAGTCCCTCCCCAGCATCCTTGTAGGCCCCCTTCAGATACTGGAAGGCTGCTCTGAGGTCTCCACGCAGCCTTCTCTTCTCCAGGCTGAACAGTCCCAACTTTCTCAGCCTCTCTTCATACGGGAGGTGCTCCAGTCCCCTGATCATCCTCGTGGCCTCCTCTGGACTTGTTCCAACAGTTCCATGTCCTTTTTATGTTGAGGACACCAGAACTGCACACAATACTCCAAGTGAGGTCCTTGTGTTGGCTTAGCCAAGCAGTGAAGAGTAAAGACGTTGGAGAGGGACTCTTCATCGGGGACTGTAGAGATAGGACCAGGGGTGATGGGTTTAAACTAAAACAGAGGAAGTTCAAGTTAGATATGAGGAAGAAGTTCTTTACTGTGAAGGTGGTGAGGCACTGGAACGGATTGCCCAGGGAAGTTGCGAATGCTCCATCCCTGGCAGTGTTCAGGGCCAGGCTGGCAGAGCCTTGAGTGACATTGTCTAGCGTGAGGTGCCCTTGCCCATGTCGAGGGGGTTGGACCTAGATGGTCTTAAGGTCCTTTCCAACCCAAACCATTCTGTGATTCTGTGACTAGAAGCAGGTTGACAGCACTGTTAAAATATACTCATATTGTACATACGGGATAGAGCCAACTTAGTCTGCAAAGGAGTTCATAGCAATACCAGCAATCAAAGAAAATCAAACCACCCTTTTGTACCAGGGATTTATTCAGCTTATAGTGGTAGGTAAACACCCATTCTGGGGCAGTGATGATGTATCACGTAGTGCATTTAAACTGCAAACAGACAGCCTTCAGACTTTGTTCTCAAAACAAGTCACACATACTCTGAGGACAAAGAGAGAAAGATACAAATTGTTTCTTTCTGTTCCTTCTTCCTTATACTGCAGGCATTAAGTTAAAGATATGTTTTGTATAGAAGTGGGTTTATATACACGCTCACTGATTTAAATCTAAAAGCTTCCAGCACTCTATCAGACGCTTCATTAATGTGCATGTAGATAACTTCTCAGTCTTTGTTTGGTTCTTTAGAGCTGTCTCTAAATTGGAAACAGTGTGCAGGAGCCCTTGGTAAAAAATTTACCTTGGTGGTCCATTAGATGAGCCAAATAATTTGGTGCATAACAGGAGCAGATTGATTTTTCTCTGCTGTTTTTGATGTTATCTGTTTGAAAAAGAAGAATAGCAGTTGCAGTCTAGGCCAAACTGTTTCTTTTCAGCCTGTCCCATTCTGGTTTGCTGCACATGAGCAGGCTGGAGGCCAGGCGGTTTTCTTAAGCCACGCAACTGAAAGTCAGAGCTTCATTCACAAGAAGTTGCTTGTCGTGGTAGCTTGCTTTAGTAAAGTTTTTTAGCAAGTCAGCAGAGGAAGCGGCACCAGGTGAGATCTTGGAGTCAGGAATCCCACCTTAGAGAAATGGTTGTAATAGCAAAACATGCTTTAGCAAACTCAGATTTTCCTAGTGGGAAACATAGGATAAATTCTAGCAACAATAATTGGCTCTGGAATGGTTGCCCTGCAGGCAGACCACTCTGTTTATGGACAGAGTGCTGCTGAGAGGCCTATGCAGATATTTTCATGTTATTCCCTAAGCAGTTAAGGTGCATGGGAGCTACTGCTGCTTCCAGCCTCGGAGGGATGGGACAGTACTAGCGTAGTCTATTTTTGCACTGAAAGGCTATCTAAAGCCTAAAACACTCTTGCCATGAAAATACATCGCCCACAATCCAGCAAAATCTATTTTCTGATCTCTTCTGGAAGACTAACTTTGTAAAAAGCTCAGCTACATTGTTCAGCTGCGCAGGCTTGTCCAGCCAAAGAGCTACAATGCCAACAGGTTTGAGCAGCATGGAAAGCAGCAGTTTCACATACATCACTGTATAAAGATCTCCAAAATTCCTAAAGAATGTACTCTAGTTCTGCTGTTTATGTAGTTCAGAGGCTGCCTGTGGAGCTGCGCAATGTGTCTGCAAACCCTACTTAGGTTTTCTGAAAGATCACTTGATCTTTCCCCATTGCACTTGCAAATAATCTGAAGCAGATCAGGAAAGATGCAGAAAGCTTCTAACTAGCTTCTTTTTCCCTTCTGATTCAGACTCAATAACACAGACCCAAACTTTAGAGTCTCCTGAGCACCCAGCTTCTTTCTTCACCTCTGCACTTGCCATCAGTAAGGCCACTCTCCATTAAGGTTCCAGTACATGTAATTTAAACATTCATACAAGAATTGTCCATTAAAAGATAAAACAGTGACTTTTACATACATTAATTCATAACAGAGATCTGAATATGGACTGTCTTCGTATTGGGCCTTTTCAGCTGAGCGAATAGATGTGCTTCCGGAAGAACAGGCCCAACAAACAGCATTTTGCAACGGGAAAGACTGGTAAAAAAGTAATAGAGGAAATACATCCATCACTTCCACTGAAATTAAAGCCTCTTAGGGAACAGCAGCGCTTGAGGCTCCATTACAGTGTGAGTGAAGGAAAATAAGGAAGGAAGGACAGCAGTTCCCAATGGTACAGTATGTCCACCACAGCTACAGGTTGGGCAGAGAAGAGATTCAG
This sequence comes from Psittacula echo, assembly GCF_963264785.1. Lineage (NCBI taxonomy): Eukaryota > Metazoa > Chordata > Aves > Psittaciformes > Psittacidae > Psittacula > Psittacula echo. Next base: position 113,599,771 of record NC_137738.1, read on the forward strand.
AGCAGCCCTGCAGAGAAGGACTTGGGGGTGTTGGTCGATGAGAAAATGAACATGAGCCGGCTTCAGTGTGCGCTCGCAGCCCAGAAAGCAACCGTATCCTGGGCTGCATCAAGAGGAGTGTGACCAGCAGGTCGAAGGAGGTGATCCTGCCCCTCTACTCTGCTCTCGTGAGACCTCACTTGGAGTATTGTGTGCAGTTCTGGTGTCCTCAACATAAAAAGGACACGGAACTGTTGGAACAAGTCCAGAGGAGGCCACGAGGATGATCAGGGGACTGGAGCACCTCCTGTATGGAGACAGGCTGAGAAAGTTGGGGCTGTTCAGCCTGGTGAAGAGAAGGCTGCGTGGAGACCTCAGAGCAGCCTTCCAGTATCTGAAGGGGGCCTACAAGGATGCTGGGGATGGACTATTCATGAGGGACTGTAGTGACAGGACAAGGGGTAACGGGTTCAAACTTGAACAGGGGAAGTTTAGATTGGATCTAAGGAAGAAATTCTTTACTGAGAGGGTGATGAGGCACTGGAATGGGTTGCCCAGGGAAGTTGTGAATGCTCCATCCTTGGCAGTGTTCAAGGCCAGGTTGGACAAAGTCTTGGGTGGCATGGTTTAGTGTGAGGTGTCCCTGCCCATGGCAGGGGGGTTGGAACTGGATGATCTTAAGGTCCTTTCCAACCCTAACTATTCTATGATTCTAAGTCACGAAAAGACAGGGCACTTAGCTATCCTCAAGGAAACCAGCTTCCCAACAGGGTCTTGTTAAGCTTGGGGCTTTTAGTACCACTGCAACTTTGATGTGGTTAGAAATCACCTGCAGAAAAGGCTGACATGAAGAAGTGTGAAGTGGGAATCGGGGAACCAAATCTCAGACTTGGAGCAGGAGTCACATTGACTTTTATACACCATCCCCTCATCCTAAATGATTGCAAAATTGTCAAACAACAAAAATCAAGCGCTGCCATCTGTTCACACCGAAATCCTGGCTCAGCAGAAGGCCTCTGCTCATAGCCCTGGGGACACCACTATGGGACAAAGCTCTCCCCCCAGCAGAGCCCGAAAGGCTTTGAGCTCAGCCTCCGAAACTGCAAAGCTCTCGTTTTGTTGTCCATGGGTAATGCTTTAATCCGCCCGGTGAAAGCTGGATGCTGTTCTCTTTTATTCTGGCCATACACAATTGCAACCCTGGAAAAGAAAAGCCCCTCACCCTCCCGTACCCGCTGCTCCTCCGAAATGCTGACGCCGGGAGAGGCAGCCCCAAGGCGGGGCCATAGGGATTTATTTAGTTCACTGCTGCAGATGATGCCTTTAGTGCCACAAACCGCCCTGGAGACAAATCCTTATCATCTGGGGGGGTGATTATGATCAGTTCTTCCTCCTCAAACACCCCAGCCGTAATTCAGATCCAAACTGGAGAGGCAGGCAGGCACGCAAGAGGGGAACCCGGCACCACACAGCCCCCCCGAAGCCATGTACAGGAGCAGCTTCCTTCGCGAGGTGCGCAAGGAGAAGTACGAGCGGTCGGATGCCTACGATGAGCTACGAGGCTCCCCCGAATTCGACAGTTTGGCCCAAGCCCGGGGCCTGGAGAACCTGCAGGAGCTCAACGAGCGCTTTGCCAGCTACATCAACCGGGCACGCGTGCTGGAGCAGCGCAACACCATCCTGCGCAAGCAGCTGGAGACCTTCCAGCGCATGGATGAGCTGGTGGGATTGGATGAAGCCTTTGCTGGACAGATCGAGTTCAACCGGCAGCGAATGCGGGAGCTGGCGTCCGACCGAGCCAAGCTGGAGCGGGAGGAGAAGGACGCCCAGCGCATGCTCGATGAGTACCGCAACAAGTAAGGCTTACAAATGGAGGAACATACGGTGGTATTGTTTCCATGGTTAATCTTTGTAGTAAGGATAGGTTTGGTGTCGCCACCTCTACTTGTGCACACACAGGTGATGCCTCTCCTTGTGTATCAGACTTGTAGCTGGGGATGGCATGTAGTAAGCCCATGGTGAAAAGCAAGGTGACTGGACTTCGGGAGTGCCAGCTCTGCATTCCATGGTCTCACTGCTACTAGACAGGCAACTGCTCTCCATTCCACGGCAGTGGGTCCTCGCCATGGCACACATTGTTTGCTATTACTCATAAGCTTTAGCAGGATCGTGCTCTGGGCTGCCAAGAGGGAATAACCGAGTTAGAAACCAAACAACTCAAAGCATGTCTTGTGTCTGAGCAGTGCAGAGTTACACAACCCCAAGTATGTCCTGAAATGTGTGGGACGTCTCTGAGAAACTCCTATTTACAGACATTGTGAGATACCTGGGTGTCCAGCCACTACAGATGTGAGATGAAAAGACAGTAAATAAGCAAATTTTATACCAGGAAAAAATCTAATTACCCTTCTCTTCTTCCTTGCATCCCACTATTTAATCTTCTGCTACTAAAGCAATAGCTGTAAGAATAAGTTTCTCCTAACTTCTTAACCTCAGTTGCACCGTAAATCACAGAGCAGGAGCCCTGGGAGCTGAGCCATATGAGTGGCTCCTGATGCATCTAGTTCCTTCCCTTCAGCAACAGCCAGTTTTGGCCATGTTGCTTAATTAATTACACAATGAGACTTGGTGAGTATTGCTCATAAAAGGACTGCTCGCAAGAGAGAAGGATCTTGGCTTCTTGTTACTTATTGGCCAGGGTTTTTTCCCCTTAAACATCTGTCTTGGCTAGTTCAGCCAGGAAAATTTGGCAGCAGCATGGAGGCTGAAGGGGAGCTTTTCATCCTCCCTGCTGAAGGGTGAGGGTGAACTCCATATAACACGCTTTAGCTTAGAAACACTTCACACTGACAGTGATGGGAAGGGGAAAAATGAAATATTTTCAACAAATTTGTGCAGCCACTCCCAGGCAATGCTCACCACACTTACCAGAAACACTTCTATTAAGGCAGGAGGTGAATCATCTGAGCATTATCCTGCTGTGTAGAAATAGAAGGGCCTCAAGATTTCATCCCTTGTCTCCATCACAGCCTTTATGTCTCTTGTTGCCCAAACCACATGATTTTTCAGTCTGATCTTCCACTGATTCCCCCCTTCTCTGGACTAGAATGTGTAAGGCTGATAATATTTCCCTTTTCTGTCTCCAAGCATTTTTCAGCTGGAAAGAGCCCAAAAACAGATGTGACATAATTGACATCGAGGCCATCTGTGTCTTCAGGGCATGGTCTGATGATACACTGATATCTGTAGCTGTACAGTCCTAACAGCCTGCCCTCCTCAGCCCTGCACACTGTCTGATACGCTGTGCTGCCACTGCTATTCCTGGAGCCACCTGACATTTGAATTAAGAAAATGAGCCAGCTAAAAAAAACGCTAATCTAAAAGAAGTAAGATTTCCAACCCAATTCAGTGGGCTGCCACACAAACAGCTCGTGGAGGCTGTGAGCTACAACACAGCTATAGAAATACCAAGCCCTGGTCTCTCTCATCTGACAGCAGAGAATTGCCCACCCAGCTGCACTGAGGCTTAATGCTGGAAATGGTCAGATGTCCACAATGCCTTAACTCAGTGCCAGTGAGTTACAAGATCCTGATTAGGCAGGGGTTTTTACAGGCAATGCTATAATTTAGCTGTTGACTCTGATACTTGCTCATATGTTTTTATTAGTAAACTCAGTACTCCAAAGCCTACCTGTATATTAGTGTGCCAGCTGTATAGAAACGTTTAACGCTGTGATAGAGCTGGGCAGAACTGTGTTATCTCTGTCTGGAGTGCCTCAGGCAGGCGAAGAATCAGTACAGCAAAACACACAATTCCTCCTTTGATTTCAACAGCTTGCAAGGAAAACTGGCAAGAAAAGAATTAGAAAAACTGGCCAGAAACATTTAGCTTGTCCTGGCAACCTGTTCATAGATTCCTGCATCCACCTGAGCTGTCTGTGGATCAACTGCCTGTATAGTTCGCCAGCAGCAGGCAAATCCTGGAGGGGAAGAACACCCAGAGAGGGGGCTGTGCTTTCTGAAAGTGAGATTTAGGACCTGTTGCAGCGGTACTTAGTGACTTCTTAGAAAATAAATAGGAGGTGCCTTGTCATACAGTTATGGAATGTTCACTCAACAGCCATAAACAAAAGTAAAAAGGAAACCTCTACTATATCCAAACCAACAAGTTGCAATTTGAACGTGAAAGATACACAGGGCCATTGCAATGGAAGGGCTGTGGCCGATTTTTAACCAAGTTGCCCCTGTTTTACATCAAGAAGTGAATTTTGGTTTTGTGTTTTTTTCTCTTGTGAGCTGCTGAATTTGACCTGAAGACAGACACAAAAGTTTCTTTAGCATCTGAAAAGAATTTATTGGGGTTTGAATTGCAGGAGTTAAAACAAGGCCAGTGCTCTGACAATGTGTACTCTGCCTTCTCATTGTCTTTCTAGCTCAAAGCCAACCTGATGGCTATGATTTCAGCCATTTAAACCTACAAGTAAAGCTCTCTAAACAAAATACGGGAGGAATAATGTTCTCTGCTGTGTTAGGGTCTTGCCATGCTCTTGAAACCAGAAACATTCCTGTGCTGAAGACTTGCTCTCCCACCTGGGTCTGTACTCAGCCTGCAGCAGGCAGTGTGGTTTCTGGCTTCGTCTGAAGCATAAAGCATCGCTTTTGGCACACAGTGTTTCAGTGGAGCACTGTGTACCAATTAATTGACAGAAGTGTGTGTCCTTCACTAGTGCAAAGAATTTTACAACCGACTCTTTCACTCACATTCACACTTTGGTAAATAGATTTGCATCTATGAGTAAACCTTTAAAACTGCATTTATGTAAGTAGACCTTTAAAAGCTGCATTTGAACACACCAGGGCCTGGGATTACCAGGTCTATACAATTGAATGTGCATGAACCACTGAAAAGTAGATCTTGCGTTACAACTTGTTTTTTAATCCTCTGTAGTTCTATTTATAGCTTTTCACATTAACATGAGTAATTCAGACTCTGTATCAGCAGAGAATTCTTTCACTTGAAGCTGCAAAAAAAAAAGCATTATTAGGAATTGTTTGGATGCATCTGATAAAAATACTAATCATGCTAATTTTATTTAGCATCATTATTATAGCAACATTGCATCTGGCTGTGGAAAAGGACTGCATTTCTCTCTCTGATATGAGGAAAGAATGCTGAAATCCACATTTTAGCGCCCTTGACTGAACAGGATTAATTAACTTCAAAAATTAAAAGTTTTGCAAATCGATTGTTTCATTTAAAATTCATTCAGTGCCAGTCTTGTGGGGTTTGCATGGCAGATGATTCCCTGGAAGTCACTAGACACTGAAATTGGCACTGTGTTCTCCAAGCTGCACCGTGTGGTGATGCTCTGATGATGTGATACCCTTTGGGGCCACAGTGGAGACTCAACACCTGTGAGAGGAAACAAAACCAAGCAGGAAAACACAATAGCTGAGGTATGAGCAGCAGTTGGGACTCCACTGGTAAAGCTATTTCAGTTCCTGTCTGCAGGGGTTGTTTGTGCTGCTGCTCCTCTGGTGATAGGGAGATCTTTATTCTGCTGCAGCTGCAGTTAAGGAGGTCCTGCCTGCCCTCCTCCCCCTCTCCAGACCGTCAAAATCTTGCCCTGTAGCTCTCAGCTGCTTAATAGCAGCTTCTTGGTAATGCAGGTACCAACTGACCTGTTTATAAATCAGCAGAGCACAGCCCTTAATCCTAGCTTCTAGGGTATAAACCACAACTATTACTGGCCTGTCTGTCATCTTTGCAGGACCATTTTTTGCAGTTTGTGTTCTCTTTGGCACCGAAATTACTGCTGTCTCTGTTGAGAAAAGGTTAACAAAGTGCCTCAGGAAAAGTGAAGAGGAAAAATGTAGTAGAAAAGTTTAACCTTGGCTAATGGTAAGCCAAGAGGCTTCATAACTTGCTGGAAGAGTTCAGAAGGGTTCAACAGAGAGGCAGCATTTATCTTCATATTAAAGACATGGGGCTGACACCAAATTGATTACCTGGACATTGAGGATTGCTAGGATGTATTGTGACAATTTTCTCTTTGGAGGGGAGCCAGTCCTTGCACTGCAGCAAAAGCAGGGGCCAAAAAACAAGGGCCAGGTGGAGAAACAAGCTTAGTCATGGGATTCCCTCCTGCATGCCCAATGCTCTCATCAGGCTGGTGTCCCAGGCTGTGGGGAGGGTGTAAAGGGTTTAACAGATATCTCTAAATCTATTAGGTTAGCATTTCTCTGTTGGGGCAGTAAGAGAGGCGAAAGGAACCTTCAAAGCTCTGATCTGCCTTCTCTGAGCCTGGCAGCCCCCTCCACTCTGTTTCCTTTCCCCCTTTTCCCTAAGCAGTCCAAAGAGGTCTATTGCAGCCCTAAAGCTACTTGAGTAGGTGAGAAGAGCTTTTATGTATGTTCAGTTCTGGATTCTGGTGAGGATTGTGCTGTGTTGATGTCCATTGCTTGTACTGCAAATGAAGGACATTCACCACCAGACTTCACTTGCCACCCACCATGAGGGTTTCTTGTAGAAATTAAGAAAATGCCTGCTGTTTATATCTCTGTATCTCTATTATTTTGGGGAAAGCAAAGGGATAAACTGCAATAGACACCACTTATATACTTTGACACTGGCAGCAGATGCAGTTTGATGAGCCACTTGTTCACCACTGATGGCAAAGCCTCATTACCTCGTACTATAAGATCTGGCTGTTTGTGTGGGGTTTTTTTAATGGAGTCTCGTTAAACCGTATCTCCTGTTAAACATTTTATATACAGTTTATTTCGGTAAAGGAATAAACATTAATAATCAACAATTAGGAAGTTTTGTACTCTGCAGCTAAAAGGTTTTTCTTGAAGATAATTCTAACAGACAAGTACAGAGCCCTAATTCTCAAAGAATGTGCTTTTTCCTCAAAGATAAACCCAATATACATCCATTGTTCACTTAGTACACGAACATGCACATTATGCACTTGTGGACTTTTTATAAATGTATATGAACAGTTACAAATGTTATAAAGGTATATGAACAGGCTAAATGCAGTCTTACTAAGACTCTCATATGATTTTGACCAGGTTAAAATATGATTGCTATATCAAAGAGGTATGATTGCTATATCAAAGAGGACACAAAGCTTGATCCATCAAAGCATCCTAATACATCATTAATCATACACAATCAATATGTGAAATTGCAATCTTTGTGTTTAATGTGTCTGTCATGAAAATGCTTACTGAACAACAACAGGTTGAATAGAAAACCAAGTGCTCTGTAATTAAATGCTAATTTGCCAGTGTAGCAAATACTCACATGGTAACCACTGATGAATGGCTGTTACTGCAGTCCAATGCTAATCAAACACAGTTTTATTGCAAATAATCTATTCTTGGGCTTTCTGTGAAAAAGTGATAGCAAATACATGGCATTCAGTTGTCTTCTGCTACATAAATTGAGGACAAGACGTTAGTAAATCCTGGAATTACTCTCAGCATCTGGACCAAAAAAAAAAGCAATGCTAATGCATAAATAAATCTTTTTGTCCCTTTCAAGGTTCGTATTCTGCTTTAGTGTGAAGCATGTATTGTGCATGAGGGTGCAAATAAAAATGCAGTTTGCAGAAGGATGAACCATTGAACTTCGTCTCCTTTGTTCTGTTTGCAGGTATAGAAATGAACGTGAATACCAGCAGAAGCTAAAAGAAACCCTTGAACGCCTTAATAAGGTAAGCCTGGAAAAATGGAAAAGGAAAGGTCTTTATTTCTTTAAGTTCATTTACAACAGCAAGCTGTTTAGAATAAGCAGTGGGAAGATAAAATGTCAGACCACAACATTTCTTGTCATTATGCACTGATGAAAAGTTCTTCTTCCCCTTCATTTGCCTCCCTGAGCTTTGTGCAAATGGCTGAGCCTCAGTGTGTACATACACACTGTGTAGCACCCTGCTCTGTACAGTCCTGCTGATTTTGGTTGTGTAGCACCATGTCATCTGCAGCCCACAGCCTCAGATGAGCTCAGGGCTTCATTAATTTGTCAGTAAGACCAAGAACTAGGAGGACCTCCTGAGTAACACTCCTTTTGGAGCACCAGTAAATAGCTCCTGCGTACATTTCGGGACCTGGAGTTGTCATACGTGTTGCTTCTTTCGCATCTAATATGCAAATTCACACTTGCTGAAGATCTGGAGCATGTTTACGGGCCTTTAATAACTCTTTTTAACTCTGCTAGGACTCTTGTTTTTTGGTCTTTTCTAACTTGGAAGGCAATTTCTTTCTGAGTGAGTTGGAGTCTACACTCAGAGTAGGAGTTTAGGAAAAGCCAGAGATAGGAAAAGCCTATTTGTTAGTCCTACCATGCAGGCAATACATGTATCTAAGGGTCTGAAATATGACCAGAGAAAACGTTTGTTGCTAAATACCTTCTCCATGCCCCTTTTGTTTTAATATAGCTACTGTATTAGAGTATACTTAGTACTAATATTGTGGCATGAGATAATGCTGATTATGTCTAAATCCTGAAGTCTGGTGTGTCTCAAGGCTCCTCAGTCCCTTGCAGGATATGGTCAGCCCTTCCTAGGACAGACCCTCCACTTTCCATTAAGTTTCCAAACAAAAGAAAATACACATCCACCCCCTTGGATTTGTACCTTTTGCGGTGAAACATGAGGAATGTTTCTATCAAGCCACAATTTCCTGAACTAATGCCATGGGAAAAGAAATGATGATGATCATCATCACGATAATGATAAACCCAGAGAAAAGATAGAGTTTACTACCATATTTAGGAAGCTTCCAAGCCAGGTCTGTGAAACTGAGAAAGCCTGATTCATCCTTTATTGCTACTAGTTTTCGTCTGAGTGAAGAAAATTGTATTACGTCTGTTCCCAGATCTATTTTTCACAGCTTACCCTTCATCTTTGGTATTGGGAAACAATTACAGTGAATCAAATAGAGATATTTTGTATTTCCCTGCTACATATGGCAGGAACTGTTTTGCTTGAGCGCTGTCATGTCAACGATGCGCATGTTTTTTATGTAAGAAAATGTGCATTTTAGCATTGCTATCTCCAGTAAGCTCTAGATACCCTGCACCATTGCTATTTTCCAGTGTGCTAACAGGGTTCTTGGACACCCTGCAAGGTCTTCAAAACTATTTGTGGAGGCAAATACTTTGTAAGCGGTAGCTGGAGCTGGTGGGTCCATCTTCACAGTTCCTCTCAGCCAATCTGCAGCTAAAAGAAAGTGAATTGATTTGGCAACCCCAGGCAAAGCTGACAAGATCTTAAGCTGTGGGGGATGTTATTATCCCAGGTTGTGTCTGGGCTATCTCTGTTGCAGCAGCTCCTTGCATTGGGGCACCAAATGAGAAAGGAACACATCTGATTTTCTGTACAGGTGCTCAAGACATAGCCTGAAACCTGCATGTGCGGATATAAACTCATCCCTTTTCCAGCAGTTGGGGAACCTATTGAAAAATCAGCAAACACTGTTTCTGGAAAGTTCTAAGCGATTTCTCTTCCATGGTAAATGAAAATGCTGATTCAGCACATGGATCATCGCTCCGGAATCAGCACCTAAAGCAGAATGGGTTTTTCTGAAGTTGATTGAATAGCAAATACTGCAAGGTTCAGAAGAAAACGTGTAGGCACTGCACTGTTCTGATGTACAGCACCATCAGTGAGGCTGGTCTATTGGAAGGCAGGGAATAAAAGCATAAGTATTTTTCCCCTTTGAAGGAATATTTGGCAAGCTGAGCACTGCTTTTGCTTATTACACGCAGAAATATTTGCTTATCAGTATTATCTAGAGGCTGGGGGGGGGGGGGGGGTTTGGCTCTTTCCCAGACCTCCCAACATGGCTATTATGCTGCTGATCTTCCTGTCAATAGCAGGACAGAGGAGTGCAGAAAAGCAGCGGCATTTCTGCTGACTGGCTCTGAATGTGCTGGTTTGGATGTTTCTGAATTAGCCACTGTCTCACAAAGCAGAGAGACTGATGGAGAGGTCTCTGGCAGGGAGGCTCAGCAGCACAATGAGACAGCTAACATCCACACATTCTTGGGATAGCACATGCTGTGCACGTGGGAAAGGAAAAATCCCCATCTAAGAGCCATGTGCTGCACCCCTAGAATTCAGTAGTTTATTTACAACCTGTGATCCATTCACTGAGGCATTTTTACAGCTGGTAATGGCACATCAGTGTATGACTGGCACATCAGTGTATGACTAGCAATCATGAACTCGAAAGTGCTATATTAGTGTTATTTAATGGTAAACCCAATCAAGAAGGCATGCTGTAAGTAGAAAAATAAAGCAGTTCTCCCCACACTTGTATATTTGTAAAATAGATTGCAATGTTCCACAGAAATTATTTGATACTCAACGATTTGTATTAAATGAAATAACACAGAGAAAAAATGAATTGACTTTTGAACAGAAATGGAGATTTCACTGGGTTTAAATATCAGTGCCACTCAACATACTTTGAGCTCATGATTGCTAGTCATACACCTTGTCCTCTGAATTAATTGGTCATGATGAACTTTCATCCTCACAAATCACAATGTATTAGAAACTTCTGCAGCAAGGTGTTTGTTTTTTTTTTAGCCTTGCTCATCTGTCATTTTTATTTGCAGAAATGACTCCAACATTTCTGGTATTTTACGCCAAAAGGAGTGAAAATACTCTGGGCTGTCCTGTTTGTTGTTTTTTATTAAGGGCTTCTTTACTGGGGATATCAAAAAAGCATCAGGGTACCTTGGGTCCTGTCAAACACTAGAGAAATTAATGCCTTAGCGTGTTGATCTGTTTTAAGATTCATGCATGATTGCAAGCTTTTAGCATCAAAGACTGGTATTTCATAGCTTCTATTACTTGGCTCCCAGCATTCACAAAGCATATGGTGAACGTATTTTGAGAGTACCAGTGCCAAACTGTATCACACTTTATATTTGTGCAGAAAAGCAGTGTGTACAATGGGAGAACACGATAAATAAGATGCCTGTTGTTTGTGGGTTTCATAATACTTCTGTTTCACCCAATAGGTTGCAATTCTCCATGCAGGATGCGTGGTCTTCACACATATGCAACTCACATCGTGGCCAAGTGGCTGCTGTGATTCTGGCACTTCAACCATATGTACTAACCCTGCCACGTGTCTCTGCATTGCAGGAAGCTGATGAAGCGCTGCTGTGCAACCTGGAGCTGCAGATTGAGTCCCAGTTCCTGCAGGATGACATTAATGCCACAAAGGACAGATACAAGAAGGTAAATGGCTGAATCTGCTGGTTTCCTTAGCTCTTTCCTTCTAGAGACATGTGTCAAGACTTGCTCTTCACCATCTGTTCCAATGGCAAATTAAAGCAAATCTCGTTTATGTTTTGGTGAGTAAAGACAGCACTATATATTTCCAAGCCCGATGGCTGGGTGGCTACAAGCATCCAGCTGACTCCCTGAGGTTCCAGTGCCTACAGCTGTAGTAATGTCTTGAATTTGTTGACCTGTTATCATGATTCAACCCAACATGCTGGTCAAGCTGTCTTGTATTTAATGCTAAGAAGCTACTGCTTTCATCAAAGGGGGATATCCAATTTTCTGCACCAGAGCATTCCAGTTAATCAGCAGACAGTAGTACTGTGGCTGTACTATTACGCTGCATCCAACTCTAACACATGCAGCCCCCTTCTCCTTCCTGGTAGAGCTGTGAGGCTTGGGATCAGGCCACTGTCCCATCTGTGCTCTTTTTGAAAGAAGAGATTCACTTTTTTGGACCACATGCAAAGGTATCTGTGGTTCTCATTTTGAAAATCTCCTGTGCATTGGATCTTTTCAGTAAGACTGTGAACTGTATTGTCACATAGCCGATGCCTGTTATGTACCTTCAGCATGAGGAAACTGTTAGCATGCATGCACTCCAAATCAGGTCTAAAACCACATTCCAAGACTAAGTTTGAACATGAACTGGGCTTTTATATTCTGAAAGATGCAAATACCTAGGAATAAGCCCCAGAAGTGGAGCATATTGAAGGGAGCACCTTGCTATAGCATTTTCTGATTAAATGTTTTTTACTTTACCACAGAACCTTATGGAAATCCAGACCTACGTCAATGTTTTGCAGCAGATCATCCAGACAACCCCTCGTGTGTCCCCTATAACCACTGGCATATGTGAGGCAAGTATTGCTCTCAGTAAATACATACTGCTCTAAGTAAGAAAGAGAAAAAAGCTAATTATAGCTTTGGAACACTGGACTGATCAGAAGAATAGAGATTGTGTTAGTCAAGCACACTATAACATATGTATTAGCCTCAAAAATGGCTAGTTTAAAGGCAGTTGAAGCAGTTGTGCTTCCTGTCTGAGGCTGGCAGGGTATATGAGTATCTACAAAGTAAATCTTGTCCTAAAGGGGTGGTAAGATGTGGGAATATTTGTAAATCAAATAAATGGCTACAGACTAAACGAAAACTTGGTGATTCCTACCAAGACGAGTGGCTATGCCAAGAATGTTTATTAGCTGGAAGAAGATAGGAACTGTTGTATCTGCAGGGTGTAATTTCAACATAAGCTGTACTTTCACAGTCCTGCCAACCGACACCTTTTATTCCTAAAGCAATGCCACAGGGATCTACTTGAGGTTCAATACCCATCTTTTTATTTGCCTTCTGTAGTTTTCTGTTTGCATTTACAGTTTCTTTCCAGTAGCGGACTTTAGTTTGGCTCTTTTTAACAGAGTGAAACATACTTTCTGTACACAACGCTGTTTTCTTCCAACCAGGAAAAACTGATAGCGGAGAGGAGGATCCCTGTTCTGCAGAGCCAGCTGGAGGAATACAAGAGCATTCTCTGCCAGCTACAGGCGCAGAAATACAAACTGCAGACCGAGGTAATGCCATCGCTAGCCATAAACAACCAAGATGCTCATGAACACTGCTCTTTTTATGGTCACATGGTAAAACCTGAATGGCCTTTAATGGGGTTGACTCGGAGGTGTGTTTCTTTTAGTTTTCCATCTTTGTCTTCAGCTGTTTCATTCCCATTCTCTCAGTGATCCGAACTGTCAGGTTTAGATGGCCAGGGAGGGCTGCAGGTATATCACAGCCATAATGAAGCAGTCTTTGCTTATCAGAGGACATGGTGGAAGAAGGTTTCTACATTGCAACTGGTTTCCTGCAGGACAGAGTCAGTAGGAGGCTGGGAATGGAAAGGCCACGCAGGGCTGGCCTGGCTTACTTTCTTACTGAGCTCAGGCTGGAAATTGGCTCCATGAAAAATGATGGGGGACCTTCAGGGCTCTGCTGGGAGGTCATCAAGACCACTGCAGGAGCACCAAACATTAAAGAGGTCTGTAGTACCTGTCCACTGGTACACTGCAGTATAACCAAACTAATGCCAAGGGACTTAGATCCTAAATTTAGGCTTTTTAAAAGGTTTTTGCAAATCTTGGCTGTAACATATAGAAATAAATCAATTATTAAAGAATCCATTAGCCAGTTATCGCTCCATTAGCTCTTTGTGAGCTCATCTCTTTAAAAGCTGTTTGAAGGAAAAAAGGTAAACAACGAAGTGATAAAAGAATCATGGTAAAGAGCTGAAAATAGCAGAGGAAAGTAAGAGCAGAACGACACCGTCAAATATCCCCTCTGCAACTCCTGACCCTGGTTTTGTCAAGGCACCTATCGCCACCTCCTGGTTAATGCGCTATCCAATATTTGGAGTTGAAGCCTTATGGCATAGCAGTTATTTTTATCGCTAGAGTAAAAAAGCCAAGGAATTGAATTCAAAAGGAAGGCATCTTATTTTAAAAAAGACCCTTCCTTAACCTCCCATGCTTGGTCTGCAGACCACAGAGATGGAAGAACGGGTTTTGCCTGGCCACAGCTTCCCACTTTTGCTCTCTGTAAGACACTTTCTGCTTTACCAAGGCCACCCACAGTGGGACAACAGCCAGTCTTGGCGGGGGGAAAGGAGACATCACACCCCTGTTCCCCTGATGTACGCTGATCCCATCATGCTTATTGTGGAAAAGAAGCCTTGGGATAAACTAGGGTGCACGGGGGAAAACTTTTGGTTTTGAATAACTAACCAAACACAGCGCCGCTTGACGCATCATAAGAAAACATGTCTGGCCTTTAATTACCCTTGAAATACTGGGATGCTGAATCATAGAATCACAGAATGGTTTGGGTTAGAAAGGACCTTAAGATCATCTCATTCCAACACCCCTGCCGTGGGCAGGGACACCTCGCACTGTTTCAGAGTTGCTTCTTTCACCCACCAATTTTGTTTACCAGACAACCATGCTGGAGCAAACAATTAAAAACACGCAGGAGAGTTACGACGATGAAATTCAGCTTTACAACGAGCAGATTGAAAACCTCAGGAAGGGGATAGAAGAGGCAGAGAGGACCTTGGAGAAGTACACAACCGACTGCCGCCAGCTGGTGATCTACCAGCAGTCCCTGGAGAATGAGCTGGAGCGGTACAAACGCATCATTGAGAACGAGGACAGCCGGTAAGGCTGGTTTCTGGACTCTCCAAAGGGGACAGTGATCTTTTATCTTTTATCTCCTTTGAGAAACGTATGTTTAAGGGCATCTTATCTACCCAAAGCTATGGCCATTTCACACCTTTTACTGGTACATGTTCAGGGTCGGTAATCTAAATAGATGTAAAATCTGGTCAAGCCTCTTCCAAGGAAAGGGTCAGAGCCATTTTGAGCTGCTTCTTTCTACACAGTCTCCTTTCCGTACACTGTCTTGGCATCAGTGCACAGACATCAGGAGCATACAAAAGCAATCTAAACACCTTCTCCACTGCTCGGGTCTTAGTAAAGCTTGATGGGGTGTTACAGGCAGGTTGGTTTTGCGAGGCTCAGGCAGGGCAAATGTCCTGTAAAGCAAAGCACTCTTCACAGCAAACCCGTTCTTCAGGCAGGGGCTGAAAAACGGTGTAATGGAAGAAGTAATGTAAGGGTTGTTTAAACCTAAGGAGGAGCACTGGCTCCCTCTAATGTCAACCATCAGCCTCACATGAGAAAAGGAATGAGAGGAGCTGGGCTTTCACAGCTGCATGAACAGGCAGCAGAGCCAGAGCCCTCAAAGCCAAACTGGTGTGCTGGGTTGTCCAGAAGATGCAGGGGAAGGACACTCACTGATAGTCAACTTCACATGTGGGGAATAGATATTTCATCAATTCTCAGCATCTCATTCTGGACACTGCATTCTGGTTAGGAATCTGATCAGGGTAACTGCCAAAAACCAAAATGTGCATCTCTTGCACATTTACACTGCGCCAGAATGTTCTCTCACATGCTGGCAGAGCAGACTGGAAAGGCCACAGATACAGTAACCGGTTTGCATATAGGCCAGCCTCTCAGTTTTCATTTTTAACCCCTGATTCCTCAAATATTTTCCAAGGAAGACTGCTCGGTTTTCATCTTGCCCTTCTGAAGTCAGGCACATGCAGGTAACTTCGTAATGGCTGCCAAATTTCATCTTACCAGCCAGCAGGTATAGCTCTTGCTGACCTCTGGTAAGAGTGGATTGACTGTTTGCCCATCCAAAATCCTTCCCATCCTTTCAAAGCGCTGTGCTAAATTACAAACCTGTTGCTATGCATTTTAATTACTGGTGTACTTTACCTACTGGAGCATCCCAAGTCTCCTGCTGGTGGAAACCAGCCTGACTCCTGCAAAGGTGCTGTGGCTGTGTTGGATTTCCCCAGACAAGAAGCATGCTCCCATCATTCTCTTTGACTCCTCACCATGGAGAAATACATTTCTTTAACCTCCATGCTTCATTTTGCATGATCTCACTTGCTCTTGATGGAAATGAGGGGGAGAGATCTGACCGATGCGCGTCTTCTCCGGCAGGTTAAACTCTGCTATAGCAGGAACGCCAGTCACACTCTTCACGCAGATCTATAGACCTGTCCAGCCTCAAGCTTCGAGGGGAAGAGGTAAACCTGTGACATGTCTTCCTGTGTCTGTCAAGAGCAGTATCATTGTATTTTAAGATGTTTTTCCATTTGTCTTCCATACCCACACCAGCTGTGACAGCCTGACTCCAGCTTGCTAAGTGAATGCGGTGGTTTCAGCTTAGCTCAGCTGGCTTTGGGACAAGCTGTCAAAGGCCAAAACCACAAGCAAAAGAGTTTCTTTGCTAATTTCTGCAATCTACTGCTTAGGCCAATCAATAGAGGACAGTCAAAAGGCACCTGAAACTACGGCAAGAGCTGGGGTTTTTGTGCTGACTTGTTGAGAGTCATTGGTTCACACTTTAGTGGCGTTCCAAGAGCATCAGGGGGTGCTGAGTGCTGCAGGCAGGCAGAGGACACCCCTTTGGGCCTGTTTACTTCCCATGATTTCCTCTGAATGGTGTTTCCTCCATGTTGTAGGATTGCTTGTTAAACCTAGGATGCTTATAAACATGGTGACAAGGAAATGGCCACGATCAAACTAGTGAGGCTGCTCTTAACAAAGAGGGGAATTGATTTACAGAAAGGTGCTGTGGGTGCTAACATACGGGATGATTTACTGTAGATTAAATCCAAGGCTGACTGAGGTTCTACTAATAACAAACTGTCCTGAGAATGGAGATAAACTGCCAAATGAGGGATTTTTTTGGAGTGCAGCTGTAATTTTTCTAGCTGCTCTGTGAACCGTAGCAGTTGTTTATGGAATGAGTCCATAATGCCTGAGGACAAATCCTCAGCAGCTGTAAATAACTGCAAAGCGCTGCTTTATACCAGCTGAGGATTTGGCCTGTCTCTGGCTATACCTCTGCTTCCTACCTGCGAGGCGAGCACGGCATTTCACCTGTGTTACTGTACCTGCCACATGGGACAGAGCAGGTGCCTTGGGGAAAGCGTATTAATATCTCTGTCCCCATGTTCCTGTAATTCCCAGTACCAGCCTCTGCCTCCTCTGCTCTAGCTGTTCATGACATGGACATCAGTAGCCTGCCTGTGCTCCTGCTGAGCTGCCATGGGCTCTGTGGCTTCTGATAGTGCAGGAGATCAGAACACAGCCCGTGGGCAGGGGTTCCCTCTGCGTGCGCCTAGAGCTCAACATCAGTGTCTGAGCAATGCCCAAGTGCTGCTCCTCAGCACCACTGATGGGGAGGCTGCTCAGATCTGTGCCCTCCTGATGCACCCCCCTGCATCTGCCCATCCCCAAAACTGCTATGAGGAGAGGTGCCTGGCTCACTCTTGGCCCCCCTGGGACACAGTGGCGAGGTGCCCCCCTGTTGAGCCTCCAGAAGCACTGGAATAGCTGGTGGTGACACTCACCTTCCCCATCAGGGCTGGACCACTCACCCAGGAACCTTGTGTTCAGCAGGAAGGCTTTAAACTGGGGTTTTGGTTGTTTCTTTCCCATCCCTAAACCGTAATAGGAGTTGTAAAAGCCAGACAAGCTGTTTCCACTTAGTCCTACTGCCAGGCTTTGGGTACTTGGCTTCAGTCTCAGCTTTAGGAGACAAGGTTCTTGTCCAGTGAACAGGTCCAAACCTTGCCACTGTGCCTGGGAGGAAGGTACTGAGCCCGGCTGCAGCAGCAGGCGCTGAGGGCTCCTGATGAGCATTGATGCAGGCCTGATAGGGGAACCACACACACTTCCCTGTCCTCACACTCTGTATGGCAGTGGTGACCACAATGCTAAACAGCTACTTGGCCGAGGGGCCTATATAAAAGAGGCTGTTTAATGCGCTAACGGGAGCTGTGCTCAACACTTGCTGCTTCATCCAGCTCTCCACCTGCAGCAGTGAGGGGCAGCACCAGCATTTGCAGCGACTGTGTTCAGCACTGTTTGTTGTTTGTTCTGTTTTGGTTTTTCCCTAGATATCACCCAGGCCATGCAAGACATCACCAGCGTCAAGCCCAGACAAAAAGCTCTGACAAAGAAAGTTGCCAGGAAAAAGGGGCTGATGTCTAAAGACATAACCGACGGTCTTTCACCTGAAAGAATGTATGAAAGAACTCTGGAAGGTTTTGACCAAGATCAGCTGGAGTTCAGGCACGAAGGCTCGGTCACATGTGAACCTGGGCAGGAAGAATTAGAACTTGATGAACAAGAAATGGGCCCAGAGGATGTACCCGATGGAGCCCAGATAAGTAAAGCCTTCAGTAAATTGTGTAACCTTGTGAAAGAGAAAATAAGAGTCCACAAGAAAGTAGAGCCTAAACCTGATGCCTATCCCAAAGGGCGTTATGTGCTGGTAACAGGGGAGGAACGCTATGAAGAACCTTGCATCTTGGCCCCCACCGTCCCATCAGCAGCAGGGATCATAGTTTCCAACGGCAACGGGAAGGTGATGAACGGTGGTGAAGTGGAGCCCATTCCAGAGCTACCGGAACCTGCTGAAGAAGCAGAAAAAGGGGTTATCTGTGAAAGGAGGGAAGAGTTTGAAGTCCCTGAAAAACAGAAAGAGGAAGAGAAAGAAGACATACTTGAATGGGGCAGAAAAACAAGAGGAAGAATTGAGCAGATCACGAAGTATCAGGACATTTCTGAGCCTGAGGCAGTTCCTACCCCTGGCCCGATAAGCCCAACTGAGCCAGGAGTCCTTCGAGAGGCAGAATGTGGCCGAGAAGATAAGCAGGGCCTTTTGTTCAGGGAATCAGGCTTGCCTGGCTCCATGAGCTACGAGAAGGTGGAAGTGGTGGAGTCCATCGAGAAGTTCTCAGACGACAGAATTCAGACGTATGAAGAAACAGCGATGATTGTGGAGACAATGATAGAGAAGACAAGCAAGAAGAAACCAGGTGACAAAGGCTCTTAAGTGACAGATCCCCCCCTCGATAGTCAACTTGTCTGGCATAGCTATCAAATGACTGTTTTTTTTCCTGACCGAATGATACAGTAGTGAGATTTTTGCTGTTTGGTATGGAACAGGTTGATACCTTGATGGCAGTTCTGTCTGACATAGGCTCACCTTTGGTGCAATGACCATTAGAGTACTCCAGGGCAACAAGTAATAGGCACATCCTATGCGACTGATTTTCATGATTAGGACACGTTGAAAGTAATTAACATGGTTATTATTAAATTGCTGCCTGGCTGTCCACAGGATCCGGGACAAATCTACGTATTCCTCTGCTGCTCCTATAGCTGCCTTATGATTCCCCATCTCTGACAGCTGCAAATGTTAACTTGTGACATCTGGTTCATTTAATAAAAGTTTTGCCTTCTACTGAAGATACCCACTGTGGGTTTGTGTTGCCTCTACCACTGACTGACCATCCCCGCTATGAACAGCAACTGACTGGGTGTGCAGGAGTTCTTCAGGGGAAGGGCTGGATACCTGTTAAATAACATACTCCAAACCTCTCCCATTTACACTTCAATAGAGATGAGCTTGCCAGGCCTTTCTTTTCAGGTCTAAACACAAACTCTCTGTATTTGACATAATCTTACTGCGTATCTTCTCAGAATAAAACTGGAAATTCCACTAAAGTGGGGGCTGACCCTTATAGAGAAACTAAAGCCATTCATTACTCGTCCTTCGCCATCACAACTAAGGTATTCATGAACACAGACTGCAGCCGACTCTACCCCCCATGTGTTTTGGTATTTTTTAAGTATTTTCTCAATCAGCAGCATTTTACAGTTTAATAAATACTGCCATGGGATCCTATTGCAGTCCAATGGAATTCCTTGGGGTTGCTGGAACAAGCAATGCCTTCCCACATCCCTGGGGAAGCAACAAGCAATGCTTCTGCCCTGACCTCTTCCAGACACCTTCACCTCAGGGAAGTTTAAAAGCAAGGAAAATGGATCCTTCACTTGTGTAACTACTGAGCACTGCTTAAAGTGCTGATGCAGTATTTAGGCCTTGGCTTGACTTCAGGCGCACAAGTACTCCCGCTGAAGCGAGGTACAGACTGAAGTGCTTTAGTAGGTTCCTTCCCACATCCCAATTCTCAGTTTTAGCCTTTTCCTTCCAGCTGATGACTCCCATCAGCTGCGGAGGAAGCGGCTAAACACAGTTTGAGCTGATGTGCTTGAGCTTCAGGATTCCCTCCTCACGTCTCCCAGGACTTTCCTTCAATACTGTATTGGGCTTTTCCAATAGTGAGTTCCAATGCAGGTGTAGCATCTGTGCTGTGACTGTTATGTCTGCTTAAAGTGGCACCTTCTCTGAACCAGGGAACCCACATAGGCACATTTTTATTCAGGATTTTTTGCTGATGCTGTTCAGTTTATATGCTGTGGGAGCTGACATCAGACGTGGCTGTGCTGCTTTCCAGTTTAATTAATTAACAGTGTAAATAACCGCAGAGAAGGAATTTATCGACCCGTAGGCACGCTGCAACCCGTGAGCTGCTCAGAACTGCTGCTGAAAGCAGGTTTTGACTACTGCAAGGGGGAAATAAAGCCAGCTGCAGCAAGCAGAAGGCTGTTTAATAGCTCTGTCACAAATCAAGGTGTAAATAGATTAAAGTGGTACCTAGACAGTACCAGGTATATCCCCCACATCTGATTTCACTGCAATACAGAGAACTTAATGGTCAGTGTAATACAAAACTGCAGTCAATGGCAAGGCAGCAACACTTCAGAAGATGCTGGGTTCGGTGTCTTATGTGTGAATATCCCCCCCGTCTTCATCTGGCTTGAGCTGTGGCTCTTTGCTGCTGAAAGGGTTTCTGATGCTTGTAAACCTTATCAACAGCACAAAACCTGCTCTTAGAGTGGGGTTGGTGGCACATGTTAGTGAAGAAATCACATACTGCATCACATAGGCAGCAACCTGAGATGCAAGGCTTGAACCAAGCTGGTGCTTAGCTGCACCACGGACACCAACATCAGAAGTCTAAGAAGAAGAACTAAGGCCTGAATTCTGCTACAGTCACTGACCTGCTTTCCATAAACACAGACGGTGCCCGGTAAGGCTGCAGATGATGGGCTTCTTTCTGTGATTCTGTATGAAAGTTATACAGCAACCCACTAGTATTGTTCATCAGGACAGTGCTGGAAGGTACAGTAAACCTCATGATTTATGGGCTAACCTCTCCTTTAAATGTACAGTATCAAATGCAGATTGTCAATGAGGTGTTTAAATGCTGGTTTAAATGCTGAAGTGTTACGGTATTTGTGAGCATCCGTTCAGCAGAGCCTGGGATGAGCCCTGGGTCACTGCAGGCACCTTCTCTCCCCTGTGGCAATCAGAACTAGATCAGGAAGTTCCCTGCCATCTTCTACTGCTGCAGATGGGGTAAGAAATGACAACACTGAACATAAACTGTGCTGTGGGAACGCAGGAGCTAAAAAGCACCCACAAGTGTGGGTGGGAAGTAGGGAGGAAGAGCGGCACAAGGGTTTTTGTGGATCAAAGCGCTCTAAACAGCAGAGAAAATAAAACTGATGTGGCATGTCCAGAGCTGTCCTCGCAGGCAGCGGGTTTGACCCATGGAAGTAATGCCCAAGGCTCTTCCCAGCCTGCGGCCTCAATCTTCTGTGTCCCACCGTATCACAGAGTCAACATAATGCCTGTCACTGTTCATCTGTTGCTAGCAACTCTTAGAGGACTGTGTTTATTTTCCCTGTATCCAGCATACACAGGATGCAAATTCCTTTATCAGTGTAAAAAGCAGAGCACAGCAGAGTGCTTCCTCCCGTGCACCTCTGGATAAGCAATGATGATTGATAGGACCTGCCAGTTTACAACAGCTCTTTATTTTCCTCATATTATAAAACATCATCACAGGGCTTTAGTTAAACAGTGTTCACCTGTTTCAAATCATGAGCTTCATTTTCCCCTTTATTATAAATACGAACAAATTAACTTTATTTTCCATCAGCAATACCATAAAAACTTAGTCTGACTGGACATATTTTTCAGCAATCCCCTGATGCAAAAACCCCAAAGAATTTGAAGTAGAGGTCTGTATCGTATATACACTTAGTTTTATATATACTTATATCAAAACTCACCATTTCTGTATATCACTCATTACCGTGATCTTTCATGTAATATATTATGTCTGCATTATGAAAATATGAACAACCATGTAGTTAATTTGCTGTTTTGTAAGATATTTAATGATTGAACAGAGAACTGCAGAATTACATAAATGCAATGGAAAGTCACATACATGATCATTTCAGATTTCCACATAAGACTTCTCCTATTCCAAAACTTTTCTCACATTTTAGAAGTCCTTCAAAAGCTTCCAGTTACCTCTTTCTTTGAACACATACACACAAGAAGTTATAATGTGTATGTATCATACATTACATACCATATGTAATTCTATATATATTTATAAGCAAATATATGTAACATACTCTGAATATACATATTGTATGTAATATATATACAGAGAGAGAGATACCACAGGTGCGTCGTATGTGTTTAGGCATACAGGTGTATGCATAAATATATATATGGTAAGATTTTCCCTCTGGTATGTATATGCTGCTCTTTCTGAGATCTGGGTGCCTTCCACAGAAACCTACTACCGTCAGTGTGATCCATTCACTCCCAAAGACATGAGCAAACCTTGTTTGTTCCCAAGCCCTTTAACTTCAGTGCGCTTTGGCACATGCCTTGTGAACTCCAGTTCATGATGTAAAATGGCCCCATCTTGTCCTTGTCACTAAGCTAAACACAGTTGGCACTACATAATGTACTGGAAGAAATAACCAGGGGCACGTCAAAAATGAAAACCACACGGGGCCTGATTCTTCTCTCTCTGACTCCTGTTGTACCCCAGTGTGTCTCAACTGTACAAAGGGACTGCTGCATGCCATGAGGAACCTGTGAGTAGTGCTGGGCTGCTTGTCTTAGCTTTAGAGTGTAATTCACATAGACTCTGAGTAGGTTAAGTTGTTTATTTTGCGTTTGGATTTGTCAAGGAAAGAACAGGCCTCCTATGGAAAGATAAAAGATGGATATTGACTAGAAGTAACAGCATAAATTACACATTTTTAAGTGAAACATATCCACCAGAACCTTTGGGTTAAGTTTTTAATCTGTTAGATAAATATTTACTTGCTAAATATGTTTTTACTACTATGCACCTGACCCACCAGGACAACTCTTATTAAAACATTTTAGATTAATACTCTGCATATTAAAAATACATAATAAAATTCTGAAACTAGTCACTGCTAAAAAGCAGATCTTGAATCCTGCAAAGACCTGAGGCACCTGCTTAAAATTCGCATTGGGGTAGGTCCACTGATGTCCTTCACTGTGAATGTGTGCCCAAATATGTGCAGAATCAAGAACCTTTATTATTCCAAGGTTCAATTTGGGATCTCACACCTGAGAACACGTACTGGTTGCTACCATGAGTAACTCCCCACCAAAGAGGATGTTACTTCTTGTGATAATAGCCAGAGCAGACTCTGAGGGCAAGAGAGACTGCCTTTACACATGTATGGAAAGTGAAGGTGGAACGACTCTTGAAACTGCAAAAAGCAACGATTACCAACAAATCTTCCCAAACACACTACATTTGCCAAGAAAGCCAACTTTGCATTACACATTAATAACTTAGGCATATTTTTCTCCTTAAATATATTTGTGTAACATAAAAATAAGAAATCTCTATTCTTAAAAATGAAATTTGAATTAAAAAACCGCTTTGGGACTGAAACGGTGTACTTTAAATTTCTCCCCCCAGCAATTTACTGACAGCCAGGTTGTAAACCCCAGAAAACAGAGGTCTATGGTTGGAAACGCTGACACAGCCTCAGATTGTGCTGGGGTCGTACATCTTGGTACAGAGACGAGCAGATGAATTTCTGCACACAGGCTGCCAGAAATCCTACAGCTCATTCATTCCTTATGTGCTCATTCTGCTGTAAGAAGGTAAATTGACTTAAATTGCCAAAATTAAAACAAAACAAAACTGAAACTTGTGCTTTTAGAATGCCCTGACCCTGTTTGTAAAGCACTTACCCACGTCGCCCAGCTTTGGCATCACTTTGCCTTCCTTATTGCATGCCGGCTGACCCATTCTATGGCCAAAGTGTCTGTGTGTATGTAGTTGTGTAAGTGTATATATTAAAAGAAAACTCTCAAAAGTACTGGATTTCTGCAAATTGGATTGGTAAATTTTCTTTATCTCTGGATTATTTCTTTTTGTAGGGTCTAGTGCTACTTTGGTTGAACCCAGTGAGGAATGTCCCACTGAAGTCAATGATGCCGAAGGAGCTGTTAGATGTTCAAAGACCTCTCCAGCCACCCTCTTTGTGATTCCCTCTCTCACAATAATTTTAAGAAATGTGCCCATTATCACCAACTGCCAATGTTAAAATTCACTCTTTTTTTTTTTCTTTTTAATACAAACAACATTTAACCACAAAAATATGAAGGGAAAAGCCATCAACTTTTTTGCAGGCTATTACCTATTTGTATGACACAAAGAAAAATAATTTACAGTCACAAACTGTACATAGTATTCGGTGGGGGACAGTATATTTATGGTTTAGAGTAAAAAAAGGATTGCTTCAGTAATTAAAATAATCATTGATGAGATATAAGACTTTAAAATCAAGAAAGTGTGATAATTTGGCTACAGAGACGATCATTGTAATATGTCTAACACAGAGGTTTGGATAGTAGAAAGCTGAGTAGAGGGATCTGGGGAAGGAAAGACAACGTCATGCAGAACAGCACTAGTTCTTGCTCAGTATACTCTTCAGGCTTCTCTCCACTGCTTCATCTAATTCTTCTTCCAGCTCTTCCTTCTTGGACATTGCCAGTTTGGACTGATAATCTTTTACTATTTGGTCTATATATGGTGCGCTTTGAGTCCCGTGCAGCATCAGTGTCCACTCCTTCAGCACGCCCCGCTGTGGCTGACTGCCAACAAACCCAATCTCTAGAGCCCAGGTGCCTCGGGGGTCTTCTCCCCAAGTGTGTGTGGTCATGAAAGGCCATTTGTCAAAACCCACCTTGGAGTCATCATCCCTGGGGCGCCGGCTCAGTAAAATGGACTTTGTTCCCATCGGTGAGGTCATGTTGATGTTGAGGTCTCCTCGCCTAGTGGAATTTACAGTTATAACTGCTTGGACGTGTTCCAGGTATCGAACAAAGTTTTCCTTCCCCTCACAAGCATCAGTTGTAAGTGTGAGGACCAGCTTGCCGCTTGGTGGGATCTTTCTGCAGGTCAAAAGATAATTAAGTGAATTAAAAGGATATACAGAGTATGACATGGCTCATGCTTAAACTACTGGGTTGTGGTGCCTCACAGAAAAACCCGTACTATTTTCCCTATTAATGCATGGAAGAGTAGAATCATAGAATCATAGAATAGTTAGGGTTGGAAAGGACCTTAAGATCATCCAGTTCCAACCCCCCTGCCACGGGCAGGGACACCTCACACTAAACCATGTCACCCAAGGCATCATCCAACCTGGCCTTGAACACCGCCAAGGATGGAGCATTCACAGCCTCCCTGGGCAAATAAGTAAGGAAAGAAAGGAAATAAGTAAGGAAGAGTAAGGAAATAGTTGCAAACTTAGGCAGAAAAAGAACATTCTTTTTAGAAAATGGAATCAAACCTTGATTTGAAAATACATTATGAGATGTGCACCCACAAAGAGAGAAGGAATACAGTTAAGAAGGGCATACTGCTCTTTAAGAAATAGTAACATGTATTCAATAGTTGCCTTATCACTACTATATTGGTTAATTGCACAATAATGTGTATAATCAGTAAAAGGACCAGCAGCAGTCAGTCATGTCAGGTAGTCACCTTAAAAAGACAGCAGCAAGCAAAAGACAGAGGCCAGTGGCACAAAACTTCAGCACAGTCACATAAAAGCCTACATTCTTGCTCTAATATGGGATCCTCATTTGAAAACTATTTTTCATGAAAACTGCTATCGTTGCCCTGCTCCTGTACAGGAGGAGCACACACAGTGCGCAAAGAAGTCACACTTGCTTACTGAGCTGACAAAGTGATGCACTTGGAGTCACAAATGTATTGGCTATTATAACTCGGCCCTTAGGAAGGCCAACACACGATTAACTGAAGGACATCTGTCCCAAGTGTAACCAGAAAGCTAGACCTGCAGATGGAGCACAGGCTCAGTCCTGCTGCATTTATTTTGTGAGGACCCTGTTACCAAACAGAAAGCAGATCTCTGTTATCAGTACAGGGCTCCTTGCTGGAGACAGTCAGACACCTGAGGACACAGAGCCTGGAAGTGGCACACAAGAGAAGACAAACCACTTCGTGCTGGGCTGTGCAGTCACAGCTCTTAATGGCCTCACCAACATTTGTCAATGGGATGAATTGCAGACAACAGGGTGCAATTTTACGCTGGTCAGTTTGGCTCTCTTAGTGCTGGGCACCCACAGTGTTTGCTCCCCATGTGGCTGGGGAAACACCTGAGGCACCCAAAGTTTCCACACATCATTTCTAAACTGTGCTTCTAAGGAAGAGGCAACAGCATGCTGGGTTTGAGCAAGGCACATCCAGGCCTTCCCCGCTCTTGCAAAGGAGGCCGGTAGCCACTATGTGCTGGGCAGTTCTGTTTGGCATCTCAGCACCAGCCCAAAGGTGCCAAGTGCCTGCTAAACCCCACAGAGTCAGGATGTAACTGGCAAATACCAGTTGCCTCCGAAACTGGCTGGCAAAATACACTGCAAGTGTAAACAGAATTCTCTGTGTCTTCACCATCAGCCTGCTGTGAGCAGGGTGACACTTTCCTCTGTCTAAAAGAAATACTTTAAAGACAAGAATTACTACAATCATCAAAAAAGGGAGTAAGTCATGAAGTACTCCAGTGGCTTCTCCCTGAGCTAGCTTTTGCAGTAAAATAGAGGGTCCCTTTTAAAGGGCATTGACTACACTGTGGTAATTAATACTTTCTTTTCAAAATAAATGAGTACCAGCCTTTCCCTTTGCTAATGAAATACTGTGTCCTTCAGAGACCAGTGAAAGCATTTCCTTCAAGCCTAGCTTCCAGGAATTCTATTCTTGAGATGAGCTCCAGGTATTAGAGTTTCCAACATGACTAATTGGCTCAGGCCAGTGTCTGCTCCCCTTTCGTAACAGTATTGCCTTCTTGGGAGTACTTCTAGAGTAAAAAGACATTCAGGTCCTCAAGGCATTTAAACACTTACCTTAAACTGTTGTTTAATGTAAGCCTGTGTGGTTCTGAATCTTATGAATGCCCTGGAGCAGAAGCCGGTATAACATAAATGTTGTATGGCTAAAATATTTGAACATATAATTACAATACCCTTGAGACTTATTTTGTGTGCCAAAGCACAAGGAAATGCACTATAATGCAGCCAGAGGTGAAGGATCGTAATCTCACAGTTGCCACACACTTGCAATTTCTCTGCTTGGGAAGCATCACCCTCAAATCAATCTGAATTCACATTGTCTCACGGCCCTCACACACTAGACAATACTTTGTCAAACAGTTGTGCTTGTGCTCCACATCTCCTTCATAGGAGGAATGACATCACACGAGGGAGGACACCACAGTGTGAGTCTCTTCTGCCTATCAACACCAAATGCCAAAGATAAGAGCAGTATTATCATTCCACCTGCTTTGCAGACAGCCTGACAACTGCAGACAGCTTTTCTCTCTGCCTTCTGAAGTGCTGCAATGCAAAAGTTACCTCAGCTCTCTCAAACCGGCGGTGGTAGAAAAAGTCTAACTTGAAAGGAGCAGAACATCTATAGAATACATAGAGAAAATGTAAGGCCAAAGTAGAAAAATAACCCAATTATCCATGGCAGCAGTGCAGCGTAGTTCTAATTTCCAAGGAATCTCTGGAGATGCTGGAACTTCACTAGTTTATTGCAGGGTAATTAAAAAATGTGGATGTTGCAATTGAGGATGCTTACCTCCTGTCAGTGACATTTTTGTTGAGGGATGTTAACTATTATAGCAGCCCTATTAACATATAGATGTGCCAGCTAATTATAGGTGGGGAGCTGGCCTGATACTGAGATTATATTGCAGTAGGGTTAGGAAGTTTAGGTGGTGACTGACTTTCCAAATCCGTGTGCTGTAAGTACAAAGCCTCTTCTAGGTGCTGTTCTCAGAAGACACCAATACAAGGCAGAGTATTTCTCAACTCTTGAGCTTGTTGGGCAATGACAGCAATAGGGAAGATTTACTGCAGTTCCAGATATCTGGGCTGGAGGAAATGCATCACCTCTGCATTTCTATCTGCTTAACAGCAGAAACAGGTCACAAAAACAAAGGCAAAAGGAGACAATACTACTGCATAGCATTTGCCCAACTCTGGCCCAGTCTGTTGACAGAATATCTCTACCACATTCTCTGAAGCAACATTTTTTCTCTTCCTCTCGGATGATCCCCAAGCATCTAAGATAAATGAGATTATTTGTCTGCAATTAAATTATGAATAAACTAGATATAGCCCAAAATTAGCTTCAGCACTCTCTTATTTGTTTCCTACCTGTGAGCACACATAGGGCAGAAAAATTAAAGCTCAGATCTCAGCTGTATAACCTTGGAATAAGCTGTATAAACCCACCTGGAAGGTTGGGAACAAACTTACTCTTTACCTGGCTGAGCTATGTGCCAGGGTGGCAATCTGGTCTGCTTTCTTTTTCCAACAGAATACAGATGCCTTCAAAAATAGCACTGGAAGTCAAATTTCAAATGGTATAGACATAAATTGGCCATTATTAAGTTAGTATTTCAAATAATTGAAACTGAACTATAGCTGTTGCAGTCAATTAGTATTAATTCATTCACTTGTTGACTCATACACTTTAGCACATGAAAGTAAATCAGAAAATAATTTGACTACCTAGCCTGCAATTAGAGATTTGAAGAACATCATAAACCAAACACAATTAAATGCAGTAGTATTCAAACTGAATCACTGGTACCTGTAGATGATTGTTTCAGCCTTCTGGAGATAAAACTGTCTGCTGGAATACATCACAAGGAGATATGACCTGGCTGACAGATACTCCATGTGGCAACAGTTATGTAATTTACAGCACCAGCCTCCCAGATTTTCACTTTTGCACAGGTGCTTTATTCATAGAAACTTTGGCACAAACGTACCTGTAAGTACCCAGAAGAAATGGATGTTTCCACTAACACTGCTGGCACTAGCAGTGATCATACAGCTGAGCTACAGAATACACTCCTCCAGCAAACCAGGAACTGAAAGATCATGTAGTTTATTTTATCAATAGTTGGAATAGTTGAATGTTTCTGGTAATAGGCTTTCTTAGAATAATAATTCCATTATGTTTCTTTGACTACCTGTGTCTTTGTCAATATATTTGCATGCTTATGGTCTCCTAAAAGCCTGGAAGAAGCTGAACACATATACTAGACTATTCACTTACTCAGGTTCCTGTATTGACCCTCCAACACAATGGAATCTCTCTGGAACAGTCTTCCAGTCTTTTGCCATCTTAACCATTGCTCCTGCATCTAGGACACCATAGCCAAACAAATGGTTGAATTCCAGCCCAACGCCATTTCTGCGCCATTGATGAACCTCATCATGAAGCTGGTTCCTTTTGGAGGTGAGCACTGTCAGATGCTGCATATCCCTCCAGGTAAGATCCAAGCTGTGGAAGAGCACCATGGAAAACAAACAGTACAGTATTTCCAAGCTGATATTAAAGAAATTAAAGTAGGACAGTGTGTTTGAGTAAGCCTTTTGGTGAAATTTGTTTCTATGAATCACACAGGAATTGTATCTATACACGTATCAATAACAAAGCTGGTGAGAAAAGGAATAGGTTTTAATTTTATAGTGCTTCCCCAAATATAGTCCCCAAAATTGCAAAAGAATTTCTGATTGTCTCCCAGAAAACAACTGCTTTTAACTACACACAGATCCACCATGCAATTTTTAAGCAAATAAAATGAGTAAGATATTATACCAGATCCTGAGAATATAAAAAGAAAAAGATGATGACCTTGCCTTCATCTTACATCTGGCCCTCTTTTCCTTGCCTTCTCCTCCTGCTTTTCCCATAGACCTCTGAGATTCACCCAGAATAATTTCAGTATTCTGTGAATATGGGCACATGGGCTGTGGGTGACTGTAGATTTGCATTATAAGGTATGGCAGAGGTTTGTCACCCATGATATACTAGCATAGATGGATGCAGTCAAGTAACATTTGTCTAGCTTCGATGATCGTTTTTCATCATCAGCTCTTGTCTTCCTAGATTTGCAGTGATTATGATGACAGGAAGGGCACTTATAAGTTATTATTCTGGAAGCTTTAGAACTGACATTCTAATTCTACATAACTAAAGCTATTCCAGTTGGTTTATGATGAACTCTTTCAACATTACAATATGTCTGATTCAAGCCATCAACCTAAAAGGATCCGCTTTTCAGCTTTCTGTGCCCCAAGTAATAAGCATGTGTGTATGCTGACTGTACACCAGAATAGCCAATTACTGTTATTTCTCCAAGGTGACACGAGATAGCTGAAAATCAGATATCACATACATCATTCTTACTGAAATCTTTTAAGAGCTGCTACGGATCTTGGAGCTGTACATTTCCATCTTTCCATCTCACAGATTGGTCTGGTTTTAGGGACATGTCAGACATACACTGCACAAGAACTGACAGGCAGATTGCAGGCAAGAGGACTCTGCATCAGAGATTGTTAGCTGCTCCTGTGAAGGCCAGTGGAGCTCATCCAGGGTATTTCTACACAATACAATTTAACAGAGTCAGCCTGGAAGGAGATAGGAGACACTGACAGTTCTTTCTCTCCCCTGCCTCCTCAGCAAAAGCTAGAAACTCAATTGCAAACCAGCGGTATCAGTCTAATTTCAAGTCATGATAGTTTGCAAGAGTAATACCAGTCTTCATGGATAGCCTGAATGAATGATAATCATGAGATATCAAGGTTGTAGCCGAGGTTAAATATGTAGTGATGAGAAAATTCATTGAAACTTTATATTTTTATGGCCATATTAATTTATTACATGCTGGCTGTCCCACAGAATGGGATTGATAGCACAAGGAATGATCATCCAAAGTTAAACACTGGGCATGCATGTTTTATGCATATAAAATCTGAAAAATGATACTTGGCCAAAGTAATTCCCTGAGCACAACAATCATTGCTCTGCTAATGATATAAACTTTGCCTCCTCTGCCAAATCTTCATTCTTCTGCACTGCTGAAATAAAATATGTACATAGTGCTCCCTTCATGCCATGGCTACAGCAACTGAAGCTGTGTAACTGAGCAAATGTTGCCTCTACTTGGTAAAACAGTTTAACATAGAGTAAAAAAATGGTATAGGTTACTGTAAGGAAAACTTATCTCAATCATTAGAGAAGAAGATAATGAAGCAAGATGCATCAGAGGGCTCTAATGT
Organism: Psittacula echo; assembly: GCF_963264785.1. NCBI lineage: Eukaryota > Metazoa > Chordata > Aves > Psittaciformes > Psittacidae > Psittacula > Psittacula echo. The sequence goes on from NC_137738.1 coordinate 113,631,069, forward strand.
TGCGAATGGCATGGAGATGGTAAATAGACAGTGGTATTTTTTCTTTAACGTAAAAGAGCAATTATGTAGCACAGAAGCAAATCACCACCAGTGGGTTAAGGAAAAATCAAAGGAAACATTCCCCACCATCAAAAAATGTTACTGTAGAACTGACTGCCACTGGATGTCACAGGTGTCAAATACAGACAAGTTGAAAAGTGTGACAAATTAAAGGAAGATAAATCTGTCTATGGCTATTAAATAGGATAGGCTGACTGCTCTCTCTCCAAACCACTGATTGCCAAAGCTGCTGTTGAAAGATCACTCTTAATCCCCATTTGTTGTGCTCTCCTCTAAGTATCTGTCATTGTAGACAGGATGTGGCACAAGGCGAAGTCCTGAAGATACTGTAGGTTTGCCCTTACATTTTTGTAGGCTGGGCATTCTACACTGAATATGTGGAGAAATTTAATAATCCCTCCCTCCAAAGAGTGCTGTAGAAGACAAACCCCTGGGAAGCAGTGAGTGGATGGAGAGGACACAGAGAGAGCAAGACATACAGACTGTATCTGCTCTGTGGCTTTGGCTAGGCTGTTGCTCCATCTGTAAGTTACCATGCCCGTCACTACTGTAGCAGGCAGCTTGTTAGCCGCTCATTCTAGCCCCATGCCACAGCCAGCCAATTTCAATGATGAACAACATTAAACAAACCACAGGCCCTCTCCTCTCTAGAGCTCACAAGGCATTTCTCAACAGCATACTTAGCCTCCAGGGCCAAGGCGAACACTCCGGCTGCTTCAGGGGCAGCTGCAGACGTTCCTGAGTGACGCAGGGTGCAGTTGCCATACAAATCTGTTGTAGCCTGCAATGATATCAGATGTAATTAATGAAAACAGCTAGTCCATTTTCCTTGCAGCTACAGACTCATAAAAATACAGAAAGCGGCAGTTTGTGCCCTGGCTCTTCAGAGTAATTGTGTGCTCATGCCTAGGATCTCTTTTCTTTGTTAGAATAGTGTGTAAATTTAAAACCACAATGAGACATAGTTACAGAAAGTGTAACTATCACGATGTAGTAAACCAATGTTCACTAACACTTAGAACTCATAAACTCATATAGATGGCATTTATTTCCTACAAACACAGTTTAACCAAAGGACTTAAATTCCCTTGTGGTTGTCAGAAGTATTTGAAACTAGAATTGTGAACAGCATTGAGCATTCTAACATCTGTGCAACTCCAGAACCAACAGCAGTACCAGGTTGCTACCTTCTGATAGCAGAATTTTGATAGTGCCTGATAGTGACAAAATGACAAAGCGCAGATTTGTCACTAGAAAAGCCCAGAAGGAGATCTTAGAAATACATTTTATGGGGATAATTACAAAGGTGCCACAGATCATCTTGGCTGACATCAACACAGAGCTGATATCAAGACAGAAACCAGTATTTTTCCCTCTGCTGCTGCACACGGGCAGTGAGGCTTACACAATGTGTCTTTGAGAGAGGGCTGTGGAAAATGTATAAAACTAACCTTGAGTTACTACACCTGAATTTTCCACAGTGTGAATCAGACTATGTCCTGGCTAGTCTAAAGATGCTGAAGAGCAGTGATCAGTATGGTGGAAGAAAATCCCAATTACATTTGAACAGAAACTACATATTTTCCAGTTGTAGGTATGGATCTGAAGGGGACTTGAGTATGATGCTCCACACTGCTTAATGGGAGACCGAGGGTGATCTAAACCTCCGTATTTCCTCTGTGGGTGACTGAATGTCTCTCTGCTCTTTACAGCTTGTAGTACAGAAGCAGTCTGGTTCATGACTGCTCTGCCAGTACAAGCAAAAATGATCTCAAATGTTGACACTTTTAATCTAGATTTTTACAGAGGCCTTTTTCCACACCCTCCTCTGGGAAGAGACCAACTGAACTTCCAAATATGGTTTCTGATAAAGGAAAGCACCAACTCTATGAAGCCTTAAGAGATGGAAGATCATTGTTGTTCTCAATTTTACTTCTTCATCTCCTCAGCTGACAGTTTTGGCACCATCATTTACTGCAGATGAGAAAATATCCATCTCAACAAAGAACCATCTGCTGCTCCAAATCAGACAGAGTTGTAATAGGTTGTGGGAGTGCACAAAGACAGCAGCAACAGCACAATAATATCTGGACTCACCACGCCAGCCTCCGGATTTCTCTTCCTCCCATTACTAAAGGTGGAAGCTAAGGTTGAAGAGCAGCTTTCATCATACAGAGCTGTCCGTCCATCATTTATAGCAGAATTGATGGAGATTGTCCACATGCTTGACGCATAGCCATCACAGTTACAGTCATCATAGCTGCCCCCATCTCCGGAGGCCCAGACATAGATGCTTCCTTTGCCACCCCGGCCCTGTGAAAGGGAAAAATCAACCCTCTTGGGTTAAACTGCAAATAGGAGAGAGGAGCTACCTGAAACTCCACATTTAATTGTAAAACTGGACATCTATAAAGGAGAAAACCAGTCCAAACAAAATATACATCAACCTTGAACAGAAATAACATGGACTTTTGCAGGTTATTAAATCCAGTTAACTGGCAGGCACAGCCAGCTCTGCAACCTTATGTACACAGAGCACTTCCATTTATCTCCTGTTTTGCTTGATGCCCTGAAGGCTCCTGTGTCAGATGCTGAGACGTTTTATGGATTCATTAGGGTTTATGTCAAGGTCTAAGTGCTATGAGGAAAGCATTCTTTTAAAAGGGAGACAGGTCATCTCACATGCTGGGTTTGTAAGATCCAATTAGGTCCAGGCAATGGCTGAAAAACCCTGTAAAACGGGCACCTTTTTATCTCAAGATTTTTCTCCAAAGGTATCACTGACTCAGAGCTGTTTATCTGACAAACCAGCTTCTACTACTAAAACAGAAAACAAAGTTATGAGAGCATATAAATCACCTACAGAAAGATGGTCTACCAATTACACTGAAGAGGCGAGAGACTGAAACTGAAGGGAAGCTATAAAGCCTTCCCACTAGTTAAAGGAAAGAAATCCATATCCTTTCACAACTTCCAGACACACAAGGAGTGGGAAGGGATCAGCTCAGCTCCTTCTTCTCATCCCATACTAAGAAAGAGGTAGGGGTTGCCTGCAAGAGGGTGAGACCTGAGAACCCTGATGCTCGGTCCAACTGAACCCAAAGCTCACTGATTCCAGAATAGCCACCATTTCTCTCTGTTCAGATCACTGCCATCCAACATTTACTTCCAACAGCACCAGAAGGGTGCAAGGCCTCAGCTTAACATACTGTTCATATGCATTGGGCAGAAGTTAAAATCTCCTCTAGTCTCTTCATTGTCCAGCATAAAATGGAAGTCAAAGATTATACAAACATAGTAACCTGCAATGGTATTCTAATAGGGAATCTTTTCTGTCTGGAATTTAAACCAAATCCAAGCTCCCAGCAGTAGCTTCTATTTTTCATCATACCCCACTGAAAAGAGCAACCTCATTATTTCAAGCACGTTAGTGAGCTGCCTTATAATCCATTGAACTGCACAGCAGGTTTGCTGCCCCTGGGGTATATAACATCTCAGGACATAGTTTTTCATAATGAAGATGATGACTATGAAAAAGCTTATTGAAATCAGTCTGAGAACTCCCACAAAGATTTGAAATCAATCATCTGAGCTTTAAGGGAGGAGGATACTGCTGCAAAAATAATTCTAAGAACAAAGTAATTCCAGCAAATTATTAATATATACATATATACACAAAAAAAAGATCAGCATAACAAGAACTGTGATGCCTTTTTTCCCTTTGACATTTTCCGTATTCCACCTTGTGTTCTGACAGCTACAGGGCCCAAATCTGGGCCTTGATCTCACTTCAGAGGCTACATCCCAAGCGTGCCACCATAGCCACATCACACCACCTTGCTACCATCTGCCTCCTTTGGACAACCTCTGTGACAGCTCAAGCACATCTCTCTCTGCCCCAAAAATGCAGGCTGCTGCCCAACACAGAGAGCAGACAGCTGCTGTCGCCAGGGATAGGATGTTTGACATGTATGGACCTGTTCTTAAACAACTCTTCCCTTCCAGCTATTTTAAAGGGAGGGGAAACACTTCTTTTCATGTGAAAAAGTAGCTTGGTGCCTGAAAGTTAGACTACACGGTGCTCAGCATAGAGAAACAGCCTTAGCCCTGCTTGGCAAATTGTTCCATGCTGCCAAAACCGGGTATTGCTGCAAAGTGTTTCACTCCACAGGCAGGGATTGTGGCAGACTGGTACAAAACAAGTGTAACAGATTGCTGGTGGAGAGCAGGATAATTCACAGAGGAACCAAAATTCGGGCTGGAGTTCGTGAGTGGAATTGGCCTGCTGAGTGCTGCTGGGGATGGGTTTTACGCATGCAATTACTGTAAAGTGAGAATGGCCTTAGGATATAATTTCTATGAGAGTCTTAGTGTTAAACCCCATAATTCAGCTCTTAATAATCTACTTTCAACAGCCTTTTCTTCTTAGCCAGCGCTGGAAGGAGGAGCAAATAGTGCTGAAATAAACTGATAGTAGCCCAAGTGTGCTATTTGCAAATATGCTTAGGACTTGCTGCTTACATTTCCCACAGCCAGACCTGCAGCAGTGGGGTAGTTTGTACAGGCAAACTGTTTGGTGCCAGACCTCAGGCATCATTACGTTTACCAAGCAGAAATACATGGCTTCAGGGAAAGTGAATTTTCAATTCTCAGAATGGTAATAGCCTAAACCAGAAAAATCCAAGTTGGGTCAACTAAGTGTCGTATTTAAAGCAAACTGAAAGCTCCTATTTGCATATATGAGCCTAAAAATGTCAGTTGCTCAACTTAGGCTACTGTAAATACAGGCCAAAAAGAGGGCTGGAGAAGGTGACAGTAATACAGACTATAAACGCCAGAGGGAGCCTGAAGGAAGACTCAGGAAGAAGGAAGACGAGCAAGATAATAAGGTACATTTTAAAGAGTATCTTTGCTCCAGAATCCTGTTGAAACCTGCTGATTTCCCCCAAAAGCAATGCACAGCGTTGCACCCACACTTCTGAGGCACTGTATCTCCCTCAGAGATGAAAATGGATCTTTTTATGGAATCCCAGACTGGTTTGGGTTGGAAGGGACCTTGAGGCTCATCCAGTTCCAATCCCTCTGCCATAAGCAGAGACATCTTCCACTAGACCTGGTTGCTCCAAGCCCCATCCAACCTGGCCTTGAACACTGCCAGGGATGGGGCAGGCACAGCTTCTCTGGGCACCCTGTGCCAGCACCTCAGCACCCTCACAAGGAAGAATTTTTTCCTAGTATCTAATCTCAATCTCTCCTGTGTCAGTTTAAAGCCATTCCCCTTGTCCCTGTCACTACCTGCCCTTGTAAAAAGCCCCTCTCCAGATTTCTTATAGGCAAGTACTACATTTTAGTATCAGCTGCATTTAGTACTAGCCCAAGAGAGGCTCACCTCTCAACTCAGGCTAAACCAGAATTAAATCTTAGGCAAGGCTATACGCTTAGAACGTCACAGACTGCTACTGAGAAGCTCTCTTAGTGAAAAAAACAGGTTTTCTATTTCCAGTGTCCTTCGTGGGATGCTGTGCTACCAGCAAAAAATATCCCTGAGGAGTTTTCTTGCTCCTTTCGTATGTTCTAAAAAGCATAATCCCAGAGAAACTTCTTTACTCAACCACCTGGGAGAAGTGGGCTGCAGCTTAATTCTCTGTGTAACTTCAGGCATATCTTGAACTCTTCATTTTCTTTCTTACTGTGTTCATTCATCATGCTTGCTGGGCTAGTGCCTAAGTCAGTGTCTCTCAAAGTTTCGATTGCTGGATCACACTTTCCAGATAAATATGAGTGGTACGTGACAAATAAATCCCCCTCCAGCTTCCCTGACTTTTCCCATCAAGGTTGGCAAGCGCCAGTGTGAGTAACAGCTGGGCCTCTACCATGGCACAGCCTCTGCAATGACTCCTCTGGTTCACCCACTCCTGCCTGGCCATCAGGGTTGTTATAAACAAACAACAGGCTCCTGCCCCAAAAAACAACCAAGGTACCAAGGAACAACTGTATCAGGACACAGTGGGCAAGTGGGCTCAGCGTAAGAAATAAAAGCAGCAGCACCTGATTGCGAGAAGGTATTCTTTTAGGCACAATGTAAAAGTATTTCAGGATAAGGACAGCCAAGTGGTTTGCTGCTGTTTATGGACTGTCCCATTTCTAAGGAAGAGAATGCAGATGCAGCATATCTGAAAAACATAGGAAAAATTACAGAACCGAGAATTGTTTTCTGTAACTAACTCAAAGCACATATGACTTTCTAAACACCTTTTTGTGTGACATATGATATGACTATTTTGTAATTCTTCCCTTTTAGAAAACAGAAGTGTTTCAGCACCTTCTGTATAATTCAACAGCAATTTATGTGCCTACTATGGTAAGAGATAGGCTGGTTTTCCAGGGAAAGCAAAAAATTCTACAGCTTTTTCAAGTCTTTCCATGGGTCCTACTGATTTATGAATAGGACTCAGTTTTCATCCCCTATAAATTTCGACTGTGTTTTCCTCTGAAAAGAGCATTTATTTCTCTTCAGGACTGAATTACTTCAAAATCCTTACATGTATTGTAATTAAACCCCACATCCTTCAGTAACGATTGTTAGCTTTCTCAGAAAGTGCAGTCTGCAGCCCAGGCAGCCAACACGAACTCACCCCCAGGCTGGGGCATGCCATGGCAAGGAAAAGGATGGGCAGTGGAAGAGCTGTAGGGCTGTTTGATCGGTGTCATGGCTTGGCAGGGAGCATTGAGCTGGGCTCTCAAGACATCCTGGAGAACCACGCAGAGACATTGCTCTGCCTTAGTCTCCCCATTGCTCCTGTGCATAAGCAGTCTGGCTCTGTGGTGTAAGCCAGCTGGAGACAGTGAATCCTTGGCATCGCTGAACAGCTGCTCATCTTTTGCACTGCCAGGGCTTTCTGAAGCCTGCCTGCATGCTCCTGCATCCCTGACGTGGTGCCAGTTGAAAGCCCATTGAGCCCTTGGTCCTCCAGCTACCTTTGCATCTGCCAGGCTGATTCACCCAGCAATCTGGTAGCCTGTGACTTCCTGGATCCCTGTGCTCCTTTCCTATATGGATTTCTTGGGGAGTGCTAGAATCTAAAGCAGCTTCACCTGTGGCTCTCGCAACACTGCAAAGGTTCCCAGCTTGTAGCATCAGCCTTGTGGGAAGCTAAAGCACAGGGCTGCTGAGTTGCGGCACAGAGATTAAGCAGAAACACTTCTGGGGTCAGAATGATACAGCAAAATCTATGCTTTCAGGCTACATTATTGTCTTGCCTTCTTAGAAAACAGTAATTTAGATGTCAACAAAGAAAATACTTACATTTAGAGCTTCAAATATTGCCATGTTGGCCCAACCACTGATACAACAGCTTTCTGCTCTTTATATGACAGTCATTTGAAATTTTGTGAAGGGTAGTAATTAATCCTGTCACAGACCCATGCAAAGCACAAACCTACAACAGCCAAGGTCCTCAGCTGACCAAGGCATCCCTGAGGAAGCCAGTATCAGAACAGAAATCAGTAGCATTTGAGATCTGCCCATCCTGTCCTCAGAGGCACACATCCATCCCCTTAGGTGTGTCAGGAAAGCAGAGGGTTATGGACCTTGGTCAAAACCTGGGTCATGTACCCAGTCAAAGGTTGTGTATTCCATCACCAGGTCAGTAAAGCTGGTTATGATGTTTTAAAAAAGCCTGAAAATATACCATCAGATGAACAGGGTGACTTCAGGATTCTAAGCAGATATGACATACTTGCGTAGAGTTTTAATACGGTTTGATTTTATCTTACATAAGAAAGACAAGGCACAGAATTATAATGCATATTCCAGACACAACTGCAATGTGATAGTAAAGGGCTCCCAAGTTATAAAGAAGCTTGAAAGGCTTCCTCAGAAATGGAGTAATTAGATGGTTGCCAGATCATAAACTAATTTTGCTGTCCTCACTTGACTGTTGAGCAAATAAAATGATGTTAGAGGTATCTAACTGCATATGCTTTATTAATGTGCTATCTTCAGCATATTTCAAAGAACAATAACAAAATGTCTGTGGCCTTGGAGAGGCAAATGAGAAGTATTTCCTTTCATTTATAACACAGCCCTTTCTTCTTTCATTGGTGAGCCCAATTACAGACCTATGATGAGACTATAAATTCTTAATACTACTCCCCTGGCAATTTGTACTTGTGAGGCATTTCTTAGGTAGAACCATATTATAGAAGCAATAACATTTTCACCAGCACAAGCACAAATGTATCATGTCTTATATATTCTGGCTGAGCCAGCGAAGTCTCAAGGAATTAATTCAGCCCATGAGCAACTCCTCACAACTTATAAAAGACTACATCATAAAATAGTGATAGAGAGAGACCAGCTTAGCTTGATTACATCTTTCTACTGCCTTAAATTCCAATAGCTGAAGCTGGAAAGAACTGGACTCATGAAATGACAAATAAGAAACATTTACCAGTTATTGCATTTAAGGCAGGATACACCATAAAACATGAGTAGAATTTGTTCTTGAGCTAGTTGCTTTTTCTTGTTTAAGGTGACTGCTAATACAGTTCTGGATGCAAGGTAGTAGAGAACCAAAGTCTCTATTTAAGAGAGTTGTGGTGTCACAGTAATCCCTACCTCCCCCTCCAAGCTAGGTAGCCCCCAAAAAGGGCAAGCACAGGTCATACAAGGGATATGTAAATCACATAGCCTTGCTTCGTCCAGCCATCTATATGGAAAATGCTACTACTACATCACTCTTCCCTTATCTCAAATGTACGTATCTCCAAATCAGATGATATAGCTAGCTGTGCTCAACACTGCTGGGCTGCTTTTTCCTAAGTCTATTGTCCTGGCTTTTTGCTCTGCTTTGAATTTGAGTTTGTATTTCTGTACCTGCACTAAAATCCCTCCGTAGCTCATCAAAGAAATATATAAGAGAATCAGCTAGGTTGGAAAAGGCCTTTAAGATCATCAAGTCCAACTGTTACCCCAGGACTGCCAACTTCACCAGTAAACCATGTCACTGAGGGCCTCACTGTCATGGTTTTTGAATACTTCCAGAGAAGGTGATTCCATCACTTCCCCAGGGCAACCTGTTCCAATGCACAGCTACTCTTTCAGTGAAGAAATTTTTCCTAATATCCGATCTAAACCTCCCCCGGTGCAGCTTGAGGCCGTTTCCTCTTGTCCTACCACTTGTTACTTGGAAGAAGAGAGCGACACCCATCTCACTACAACCTCATGTCAGGCAGTTGTAGAGAGTGATAAGGTCCTCCTGAGCCTTCTCTTCTCCAGACTAAACACCCCCAGTCACATTAAACAACACTGGACCTAATACCAAGCCCTGGGGAATACTACGCATGACCAGACGCCAACTTAATGTGACACCATTGACCACCACTCTAGGCTCATCCATCCATTCAGTTTCAGTATCTGCAAATACGTGACAGAGTGGTTAGAAGGGGTGAAACTGAGCATGTGAGCAGCCTGGTCTTGATGCAGGGCTAAGATATCTCAGGACAGCCCAGAACAATGTTAGACTGGTGATCTACTGAAACTGTAAAGAAACATACACCTTTTCTCCCTAGACCCCATGATCACAGATGTGCCTCAGACAGAGTCTAGAGGCCAAATAATAAAATCTCATTGAATATGTTAATTTGTTGCTCCTGGCAGATGTGTTTAAAGAAAGAGACAGCATGACAGAGTGCATTCTCTGGGTCTCTTTCACAAGACAGAACAGCATCTCTCCCTCAGCCTGTTGCAGACTACCCTAAGGGATATCCGGCTTGGGTGCAGACTTGCAGCCTGACAAGTCTCCTGTTACAACTGGCAGCCAGCATCAGATGTCCTGTAGCAAAGGGTGAGTCTCCCTCATTAGGCAGGTACTGAATACTCACAAGTTTCAATCTAGTCTTTAAAAACTAGAAGTTTTACCAAGTCCTTCCCAATTACATCCCGAATATGTCTTTTCTAGCAGCTAGAATTTGCATTAGGTAAGACTGTTCATTTGTGTCAAACCAGTGCTGGTAACTGTCAAACTCTTGTGGATGTCTGTGTATTTGAAACTTTCAATCCCTATTCTCAAGCGCCTGCTAACTCAGCTGTGAGCTCATTTATCTTTGCAGTGCAACTACTGCTGTTCAGTGGCCCAGTCACACTGCTGACTACTGCCCCTGAACAGAAGTCATGAGATAACACAGTGAAGTGTAGATTGCACTAAAAATGAGTAGGAGCATGCCTTGATAAGAAAAAAAGCAGCCTGAGTCGCTTTCCCACTACGTTCTGATTACATGTATTACGCTGACACCAAGCTCGTACCCAAGCCATCCCCTCTGTGTTCAGCCTTAGAAATGCAGTTAGCAAAGAGCACATATGGGAGTTGCCAGAGTGATGGACAGATTTTGATGTCCTTAATCATGTTACTTTAGTGCTGCCTTTATTTACCTTACAAGCAAAGAGCACACCGAATTGAAGGTGTGATTAAGACAGAATACAAGAATTAGCTCAAGAAATACCTAGAAAGTGAAAGAGAAGAGGAAAGCTAAGAAGATACATCAGCCTTCATGCACTTGGTTATGGCTCCATGTCTTCAAGCCATGAACACAGACATATAAATCAGAAGTCTTTCGGTTTCTGCAGTTTTCATCTTCTTATCATTATCAGGTGACTAGCTACCCCTGGCATCCCAGCAGCTCTGGAAAGTGGACCTCTAAAGGACATGACAGTGGAATGGAGTCTGGGAGAAGGACAAAACTCTTGTCAGCGAGTCTCTCCTTAAGCCAGGTTCCTAAGTGCGGTGATAACAAGGTAAATGTTACCTGTGTTTGCCAACTCAGTTAACTGCACATTCCCTGTGCAAATTCCGTATCACTCCCACTTATTTTTAGTTTATTGCATTAGAAGTAAGGATATTAATCGTGCTCTGTGCAAGAGATTTGACATTTCCTTCCAGGACATTTGAAAGTACTGCTTTCAGTTTAATAACACATTTTTATTCTCAGCATGTTGCTTCCTCCCTGCCAATATGGCAGCTTCATCACTACTTTGTGAACCATCACTCTGGTGAGAATCAGCTCTAGACTGAGAAAAGGAATTCCTACATTTATTTGTCTCTGTTAATAAAATATACCTTTCTCTTTAATAAAAGGGGATTTTATTCTGAAAAAATGATCATAAACTAGGTTTACATTTGTACAGCCAACAGAAAATTTGATGCACATGTTATAGACCTAAACTAGGTAAAAGGGTATTTAACTAGGTAAAAGGCTTGTTAGTCTTGCTTTAGATGCAGGAAAGTCTGTGGTGGATTTTTCAAAGCACCATGGGAAGTACCCTGCATCCACTGACATCTTGAAATCTCTCTAGAAAATCTGGCTCTCCACAAAAAGAGAACAAACTATACCCCAAAAAACATTCTCTGACAGGAAATGTAATAAGGAAAATGAGGGTCGAGAAAGTTATGATCCCAATGCAAAGAGGTTTTTTTGAGGTGGAGCCGTCTCTTCTTTTGTGCAGGTATTGCCAGGAGATAGCTGGGACACTGGCACTATAAAATTACGTGTAACTGTCCCTGGGCAGCAATATCTTTCTTAGGTAGGTAGAACTCAGTATTATTCCTTCTGCTCTTTAATTCCTCAATGGCTGTTTGACAGAACTGGTTTAATGCAGGCTCTCCTGTTCATTTTATGTTTTCTGGTAAGGTACAAGAGCAATCCTCCCCAAAGTGCAGCTCAGCATCCCTCTCTCCTTCACAAACACTCAACCTAAGATCTCAGGGCCCCTTCCGATCTTAATACTGCAATATATTTCTTAAAGAGAATCACAAACACTTCTGAGGGGAAGGCATTAAAAGGTAATAAACCCAACACTCCCAAGCATGGGACTGTGACCAGACAAGAGAAGAGAAAAACCCTTTCTCCTGTACTTAACACTCGAAGAGAATGTTAATGACAGTGTAATTCCACAAACTGAAGCATATGGTGATAGGATAGCAAGTTAATGAGAAGATCTTTTAAATACCAAACTTCAAAAAAGCATGACTACAATTTAAAATCTGCTTCCCTTGAGGGGTAAAATACCTTTATTTAGTTTAGTTTGCACTCCCCTGCCAGGGTTATTAGTGTCTTTTCTGTTCTGCATAGGAGGAGAATAACACAAGAATTATATGCGAATTATTCTATATTCAGAGTTCATTCTCCTCCAACCAACCTTAGTGGAAGAAAGATCAAGTATCCACTAACTGTAAGACATAAGGCGTTTCTAAAAGTAGATCAGCTGTGTCACATACCTAAGAAAGATTCTCCCCAAAACAGGAGTATTTAAGGGCATCTTTATGGAAACACTAGATAAATGGAAGTAAATCATGAGAAAAAACACAGCTTACGTCAAGATGACTTCAGAGGGACTTTGAGCTGGTCACAGGTTTGTAAAGTTTACACTACATGAGAAATTGGTGACAAGTCTTCCTGTGTTACTGCAGTACATTGCCAGTGTTCTCATCAAGAGCATGAAGATGACTATAATTTATCTGTTACAGGCAAAACACTTGAGGCTCCAGATTTGAGAAAGCTTTAGATGCTTCACTACTTACCACAGCAGTAGATTTAATTATCATGTCACAAAACATGGTAAACTGAATGTGCTTCTCACAGTGAGGTGGTGATGGAAGAGTGGGAGAAACTGGCACGAGTAAGAAGAAGAAATAATTTGGATAGAAAAATGAGTAATTGCAGAGCTCCCACACAAAACCACCTCAGATGTTCTGGGGAATTTCAGATCTTTTCATTATGGAAACCCATCTATGATCAATCAAGGGGAGGAGGCTCATTCCCTACAGAATCAGAGCAGCTGCATGACACAAAAGAGATGGAGACAGAGCCACGCAAGGTTTGTCTGTTTGTTCTGGACTGATTTGTTTTCTTTTTGAGTTGTGGCACACATTTTACTCAATCTTCTAATAGAGTACAGGTTTAAGAGATTCCAGAACGACAGTGAGTGTCTTTAACATAGACCACAGACTGCTCCTAGTAGGAGGTGGAAAGGTGGAAATAAACTAGGAGGCTCCTGCTACTGGGGAATATATTACCCCATGGACATCTGAACAGTTGTGGTTCAACCACAGCCATAATAATGACCTGAAATACATTACAAATCCAAAACAATAATTAAATAGGTAGCACACCAAAACAGACAATATGATGCCAGTAGTACCTCTGGCATGTTTCAACCTCGGCAATATTTGCAAGATCAGGCTCTTCCATTTCCATATGTAAGCTGAAGAGAGATAAACACAGCTCCATGCAAGACAGCACTGTATCCTTGGAATTTACAACAAAAGCAATGAGCACAATATTTCAGACAGAACATCAATGGACCTTCAAAAGTTGGGATGGTTGACACAATTGCATTGTGTTCTGCAACATCTGTAGGAGGACCATGTATCCCCAAGTCATTGGTTTCAGTGCGAGTGCGTAAATACCATTCTGCCCCAGTACCCAGATTATTTAATAAGACTGTTACCTTGTTCACACCATCTGCCATTGCTTGCAGTGTTAGCTCTCTAGGTCCATCCACAGTCTTTCCATTATCAGTTGGTCCCCAGCTGGCACTATATATATCTATGACTTGGGGCATATGACTGATAGAGGAAGCCTCAATAATGTCTGTCATAAATGGCTGGTCAAGCATTCGAATACCTGTAGATTTAATCAACATAAACATGAATTATGTGTTACCCAGCACAAGATGAAATCTCAGCACCTGGAGACATCCCCCAGTTACAGGTATTTTAATTCACCAGCAGTTGCACCTACTCACTCGCCACTTGCATTTCACCAGGGTGTGCTTACCCAGCAGGATGACAGCAACGTAGCATGGCCCAGAAAGACAAAGCACTTAACTGTTAGCTTTCTTATTACACAGAATTTTCCATCTACTATTTGAAATCAGTTTTAAAACAGTAGTATTCAGCAATCTCAGCATTTCATAGCATTTAAATAATACTAATAGCATTTAAAATAGTATTTTGTAACAACTAGGGAAAACCAAGTAAGGGCTCCCTCATCTCTAATTTACACTCAGTGATGTGTCGACACTTCAGTACTTTTTCCAAGTACTTTTTCTGTTTATTTTGGTTCTTTTACAGAATTTAATCAGAGAGAGGAAACACCCTATGTAACAATTTCCTGGAAAAATATCATTGTGTCAACATGCAGACACAATAGAAAATATGGCCAGTACTTAGAGGAAAATAGCAAACTAAACCTGCTTCCTTTAATCCATACTGTAGTAAAAATCAAATTAAAGGATACAAACCTACGACACGCCAACTTCATAAAACCTCAAAGTGTTGGCCATAAAAAAGCCAGAGTGTGACAAAGACACCTATCATGCCCCACATATAAGACAGTCTCATTGACAGCCAAACTCTTGATGCCTTTTAAATGAGACCTGAGTAACCAGCGATACATCCCAACTCTCACTTGTAGCTTTGAGTTGAAATTCAGTTTTCCCAACAGTTTAAGGACACAGATGGGACAGAAACTAATACCACAGAGCCAAACAGTGTGAATGGCAGCAAGTACCCTGATTTAGAAGCCAGTGTGTTTACTATAGTCAATAAAAACCATGTGCCAAATGCGAGGCTGGAAAATGTGGTATAAACTTCAAAAAGAAACCAGACCACAGCTGGATATTCCTGATCTGCTAATTCAAGTTAGAAATTATGAAGTCAAACTCAATGAGTGAGAAAACCCTTCACATGCCTGTAAAATTAAGACCTGCATTGAAACCACAGAATTAATTATTGACCCTGGAGAGGTGGGGGAATGACAGAAAGAGCCAAACCATCTGGTTTGTCTTCAGGGTAAAAAAGAGGTACAAGAAGTAAAACACATGATGCCCCAGATCCTTTGCTACTGACTTCCAATGCATAGAATCACAGAATCCTAGAATGGTTTCGGTTGGAAGGGACCTTAAAATATCATCTAGTAACAACTCCCCTGCCATGGGCAAGGCTACCTTCCACTAGACCAGGTTGCTCAAAGCCTCATCCAGTTCCATCTGCAAACATGGACCATGAGGTATGACAGTGGCAGACCCTCAGCTCTACCCAACCCGACGTTTCCTCTGACCACATGGTGGTGCTCCAGGTGCACACTGTCCTTAGAGAGGAAGGCTGGGAAAATCTTTGGGGATTTTGCTACTAAGTGGACATGTATGGAAGGTTATTTGTAGGCTGGTGGTCATTGGAAAAGGCCTCCATTCACATTCCTCTAAAAGCAGCTGTTGCCAGAATACAGATTTTGTGAAATGCCCCATCCCTGAAGGGGACGTTACCATTCCTCAGGAAAGCGGACAAGCCCTAGACCTGCCCAGCCAGTTACTAACTCTCAGTAATACTTCTTGGGGTAACAGCTTAGCAAACACTGATTGGTGCCCTTCTACAGCAGAGATTCAGCTTTCGATCCTGTAGGTGACAGGTGAAATATGGCCTTCCCTAGAATCTTCTGACACTGCAGTGAAAAAGGGCCTTGACAAGCAGAGCAGAGCTGCCCATGCATACACACCGTGAACCATTCCCAGGAAGCAATGGCTACCTCCACACTGGTGTTTTGGTGTAGGTTGGGGAATGGGAGTGAAATTCATAAGCATCTATCTCTGCTTGCTATGCCTTGGTTCTCATGGAAGTCTTAGAGAGGGAAAACTGAATTTCTTCAGATTAAACTAATTCGACACAAGCTGAGAGCCTAACTCACTTCTAACACTATATTCAGTCTATCAGTGCAGACAAGAGTTAATTGCAAGTAAAAATATCCAACAGACCCAACATGTGAATGCTAGGTGCTAGGTACCACCCATTTCATTCCGTTCATCTGCTCCCACAACTCTGCATCCCTTGTTAAAATAGAGCAAACCAATGACTGCAGAGATTTACAGCACTGCACGCCCTGCCTGGTGAGAGCCTAAAGAATAAAAGCAGCATAGGATTTGCCTTTTCAAATAGTCTCTAATTGCAGCAGGAATTTAGATTTTACCTCCTGCAAAATGAGATTTGTCACAAATGATTCTGCAGCTACGCAGGGAAGAAGCACTGAAAATCAGTATACCAAAAGAAGTTGGCTTAAGGAGCAGAGTTATTCCTCTCTTATTCAAGACGCCTATATAAAGCCCTCAATTGAAAAGGCAAAACCATGGAGAAATTCCTCTCCTCAGCTGCTGTGAAAAGTAATAAACACATGGCCCAGTGCCCATCTGCAGTCCCTGCAACGCTCCCTGCCTCCCCAGTTCTACGTAATGCACAGTGGCCTAAAGACCATTTACACCTTGAGTTGCTACTGTACCTGCCACCTTGGAGTTGTACGCAACTCCCACGCCGCAGATGTTGTTGTTGGCAGCAGCAGACACCTCTCCCGCACACCTTGTCCCATGGCTGCAAAAGGGAAGATGGAGACATCACATGAACCCCAGCTAATGCATGTGCTGAACTGAGCTGGATCACTGCAATCTTGCTTTGGCCTCACAGTGCTTCAGAGGAGAAACGTTCCACGGCAAACCATTGAGTGCTGTACTTGGATACATGGATGAGCTCATTCCTTCCTGAAGCAGGAGATAAACCAGCCTCCCTTCCACAGTGTAAACAATGCTTGCTCTAAGGTTAACATCTATACTTACAGTTCATTTAGTTTTAAAGTTATTCAGACTTTTTTTTTTCTTTAACTCATAGAATCATAAAATAGTTAGGGTTGGAAAGGACCTTAAGATCATCGAGTTCCAACCCCCCTGCCATGGGCAGGGACACCTCACACTAAACCATGCCACCCAAGGCTTTGTCCAACCTGGCCGTGAACACAGCTTCCTTGGGCAACCCATTCCAGTGCCCCACCACCCACACAGTAAAGAATTTCTTCCTTAGATCCAATCTAAACTTCCCCTGTTTCAGTTTGAACCCGTTACCCCTTGTCCTGTCACTACAGTCCCTGATGAATAGTCCATCCCCAGCATCCTTGTAGGCCCCCTTCAGATACTGGAAGGCTGCTCTGAGGTCTCCACGCAGCCTTCTCTTCTCCAGGCTGAACAGCCCCAACTTTCTCAGCCTGTCTTCATATGGGAGGTGCTCCAGTCCCCTGATCATCCTCATGGCCTCCTCTGGACTTGTTCCAACAGTTCCATGTCCTTTTTATGTTGAGGACACCAGAACTGCACACAATGCTCCAAGTGAGGTCTCACGAGAGCAGAGTAGAGGGGCAGGATCACCTCCTTCGACCTGCTGGTCACGCTCCTCTTGATGCAGCCCAGGATACGGTTGCTTTCTGGGCTGTGAGCACACACTGAAGCCGGCTCATGTTCATTTTCTCATCGACCAACACCCCCAAGTCCTTCTCTGCAGGGCTGCTCTGAATCTCTTCTCTGCTCAACCTGTAGCTGTGCCTGGGATTGCTCCAACCCAGGTGAAACTCTTGGGTTCTGCCTTGTTACCAACTAACAGTCATGAGAAACAGCGTAAAACACTGTAAATAGTGAAAAAATAAGACCACTATTACTGTGAAAAAGTAAGATCAGTATTAATGCTAATGAAAGAGGTGGGTTCAGTATCAAGCTGAAGTAGCAGAAGGGAGCCACAATGGTCACTGCACACCCCAGCAGCAGAGCTGTGGCCTTGCTGACCAGGCCCATAGCTAGCTGGACCTAAGGGCACATGCACCCTTCTCCTCCAATGCCTAATTCCCAGGAGAGCTGACAAGGTGCTTCAGCTGTCAGCTCACGGAGCTACCACTTTCTGCTCAAGTGGCAAATGTCTCGAATCTCACACGGAGGTCCAGGTTTGGGCTGACACACCGCATTTCAAGAACACTTGGCATCTCTGAAGTGCTTCACAGCTGTTAACAGAGACCTTTTAACTGGCAGTGGCTCTGAGGCAGTCCTGAAGGCAGCTGGCATTTTCCTTTCCCCTAATTCATCACAGAAATTAAACTATAGAGAAGATAAATATGGACAATATAATCTGGTTTTTAAAAAACAGCACAGCAGCAGAGAAACTAACGAAACCTGTGCTGCTGTCAGGTTTTTGTAAGTTTAAGATGCTGAATCAATATAAATCCATCTTGCTGCTCACAACAATCCACTCTGTGCATTAAAACTGTGCATTAAAACTCGATTGCTCTTACAGCATGCTAAGGATTCATGCAATTAGCAAGTGCTGTATGATGAAGCACATCTGGAGTACCAGACAAACCATTACAGGAGGCAGCAGAATTGTGTTGTTTTAATAATCTTTTTTCTTTCTCTCCCTTCGAGCATCTCTGGCAAAGGTGAGTGTAATATTAATAAAAGGGGGAGAAGCAACACATTCTTTTTCCTGCTGTACTTGGAAGAATGCATTTTTAAAGGCAGCTCTATGAAGGAAAATAAGTGGCCTCGAATGTACACAGTGATCGTGAAAGGGTGAAGATCTCCTGTGAGCTCCTTTTACAAAGGGAGCAGAGAGGAGAGTGATACAGATTTCTTATTCAGCTGCTGGAGAAATTTCTTTCAACAATCAAGCAGGTTTTCCCTCATGCCCTTGTTCAAGGAACTGTGAAAAACATATACGGTTGCTAGGCATTTATTATCTAGTCACCTACAAGCCACAGAGCACAATAAATGGCTTTGTTTAAAATTTGTCTAGGCTGATGCTGGGCTGCAAAACCTCAGTGACACTTCCAGGTGAGCTCCTCCTCTCACAGAGGGAAAGAACTGTATTAGGACCTTCCTGGTGAGAAGATTTTATCAGAAGGTCCTTTCCTCCACCTTGCCTCTCTGCACTGGCCCACGTGATGAAGGCTGCAAGTCGACCTATTCCAGCAGCTCAGGGTTTGGACATTGTGCTGCTGATGGGAGAAGAAAAATCACATGTGATTCAGTGGAAATGCATCTGGCTGAATTATTAATGGCAAATAGCAGACTTTTCCAATTTAGACCTTTTTGCTCTTCATGTATCATTGATAAACCCATTGTGGTTTGTAAGAAGTGACCCATGTCAAGGGCACAAATCATAGCTTTTCTCTCCAACATTCACCTTTTCACTATTATTTCAACATTTGTAACCAAGGCATAGAAAACAAGAATATTTTTACCTATGAACAAGTTACTTCAAAGGTAAACCATATATTAGCACATAGAGCAAGTCATAAATTAGCATGTAGAATATTTTCCATAAACATTATATAAATGTAAGTATTTTACATGAGCATTCATAAAAAACTAAGGTGGGAGAGGGTGATTCAATTGAAAAACAGTTTTACCTTCAGCTGGCTTAAATGATGTATCTGTACTGGTTATGAAAATTTCACTCTGCTTTTTCTTTGAAAACCATTTCTATTTCTACCACCCACTGCCAATGCTATTGTGTCTATCACCATATTTTTTTAAAGGAGTCAGAGATTTTCCTGGAGGCTCCTTTTTGTCTGCTTTAAAATCCTTCTGCAGACAGCAAAGAACAGGATCCATCCTTCCTAACTTCAGCTGTCTGCAAGGGAAGGCTATGGAAAGCTGCAGTCTCAATAGCTGGGATGATCTGCCTATCTTGTCCTCTTCAGTTGCTTGCACTGGGCAGCAGTTAAATAAGCAAAGCTCAAGGGGACACTTTAATAGGGCAAACACTACCCCCTTTTCATTCACATGACATTGTCAACCTCCGATCATCTGAGTGCTTGCCCAAGGAAAAGCATTCTCCTGTTTTGGGGAACCTGTCACTCTGCCTGCATCCAGACACTCTAAGAACCAGCAGTAGTGCTGTAGCTCCTCCTTGACACTTGTGTTGTCACGCTGTGGGTGGAAAGAGCTGCTAAATCTATTTATATAAGTTCTCAATTATTATGTTGTTTTCATTGTATTGATTGAAAAATGAGGAGGAGGCAAGCAGGTGGTTCTACCCTGTTAATAAGAGCTGTCTGGAAGCCAAGGGGAGTTCTTTTGATTCAGTCGTATTTTGTTTGGATCCATAGTAAGTAAAGGACATAGTAAGTAAACGACATTTTTACCTTTGAAGAATAAAGGTTTCCAAGATAGTGAATAAGTTTTGCCCTGCTAACTACCTCTTATCTGAGTGAGAAAATATACAGAATACAAAGGCTACAGGAGTGGAACTAATTATTGGCTATTTGTATCATGGCAAAAATCTCAGGCAGTTCCCAAAGTGGTTCCTAAAAACAGTCTGAGTGCTGTGGGGCTGCCTCCACTTTTGGGAACGGGGCTTGGTTCAGGTTCCTCCAAACTCCCATTGCTCCTCAGGCTCAAACACAGCCCTTTCCCCATATTGCATCCAGTGTCCCTGTCTCAGCTTGGTCCCTAGGGTGTGGGTCTGAACACAGTCAAGCAGTCAGTAGGGTAAGCATGGGAATGAATCCCTTGGCTGCTCAGTCATCTACGTGCCTTTCCCCATAACAGGAGCTAAACAGCCTGACTGCAATCCTCTGTTTGAAGCACCACACTCTCTCCTTTCAAAACCCGCTATACTTGGTTTCGTAGGCCAGTGGCTATGAAAACCAAATACAAAAATCTAACTGTTAGATGGAAAGGCCAATGTGCTTGCAGCAGCCTTAAAAGGCCCAAAGTGGAAGGGGAATCTGTGCTTACAAGAACAGCAGCTGCAATTAATGAAATACCCCATGCAAAAACCTCTCCCTCTTTTTCTTAAAGTCTAATGACACTTCGCATGTGCAGCTGGCAGCTCACAAAAGCCCCTCGGTGAAGAGTCCTCTGCTTCTGGTTCCACAAATCACTTGAATTACTCAAATAGAAGTGTATTCTTTATGGAAAAAGGGGTATTATGCTATCTGATTTTGAGTCTGATCCTCCTGCACGCATAAAATTCAATGGGAGATATATCACTGACTGCAAACTGAGCAAAATGGAGCCTTTATTGTAGGTTTCTCTTGTCCAGACACACCTGTGCAGCTACACATATGGACAGACAGACTGTCACGGACAGACAGACTGTCACAGGCAGACAGTTGTAACCTATCAGTAATAACACTTCAGAAGTTACGATAATAGCTTATATATGAGTTCATCAGCCTGATTAACAGTATAGCAAAGAAATATGCGGAGAAAACCATAGTAATAACTACTCCTGAACAGGTGGTGTGGTGTGATGGTTTGCATCTTAGCCTGGAGAAAACATGAAGCCTTCATTGAAGCCTTCTTGAACTGTGCAGGCAGGAAAGGGGTGCTTTACTGAATGTGTTGCTCCTGCGACTTACCATGCAAGGCAGAAAATTCCCTGTCTCACCAAAGAAACCTCAAGTCCCATGACAAAGAATGCTATACTTTCTACATATTTTATTTTTTTTTGAAAGAATAATGAAGGAAATCTTCAAAGCTATTTCTGCATTCCTTTTCTCTCCTTGTCTTGAGCTCCCCATCCCCTCGAGAAAAGAAATAGAAGGAAGTGTTGGGAGTTCTCTGAAAACCTGAATCATGTCATTCTCAATAATTAGAGATCGGGTCACTGGTGACTATGCTGCTCACTCTCAATTCTTCACACGGGCGCCTCAAGTCAGAGGCACCTAGGGCCAGAGACTATGACCCTTGCCACATCCAGGACGCTCGAGGCTCATTTTAAGAGACTTTAGGAGATAATTCTGCCTCCAGGGCCACCTTGGGTCTGGTACCTGTGCCCCACTATCAAATACTTGATAGCAGCACAATCAGTGTTAATGGGGCTTGGCAGAACGCACTTAGTTTTATGAAGTTCCACACTGAAAATGACAGAAACTGCCATTACCCACTAAAACTAAATTTAATTTTCCTCTGTGCTGCTTCGGAGCTAAGTGGTATCTTTCTCCTACAAAGATCCTTTGCATAAATAAAGCAAGAAAGGCAGCAGACCTTCACAAATTAGAGCCCTAGACATTCTCTGACTTTCCATTCACTAATTGGATTCATATTAGTTTAAAAGTGTTAGACGTCCTTTCCCAAAATCAAGGAGAAATCTCATTGGCATCTTGCTTTGGCTGAAAAATGGCAAGACTACAAAGGAGGGTATCACAGCTCCTAAATGTGTTTGATCCATTCCAGGAAGCCTGCGTCTGAGGTGGAAGCACAGCTGCTCCTCTTCTTTGTTGTGCCTCACTGACAGAACTAAGATTTATTTCTTTAGAAAGAAAACCAAAAAACAACTCGGAGGCCATCCATACAGCCAGAGTAAGTTAGAGATTAAAATCACATTCAAATATACATTCCAAAATCTCAGTGGTGCTGCTATGCAAATGCTCTCAACATCAATCCTATCTACATCTAGGAGACATTAGGAAATTTCACTGAAAATATCCCAAACCAATTTTTGCAAATCCAAGCCAGAACCTGCCTGGGACCCTGGGGAAAATGCTGCAGAGCTAGAGATGCTGGATGCTGAGATCAGCAGGTAATAAACACACCTTATAGGTGTGCCTTGGACTCTGCATCCTTGACTACATTAACAACTCGCTAGAAGCCTGACAGAAAGGGCTTCTTTATGGGACAGAGGCAGAACTCAGGACACACCTGTGGTTTTTAGAAACCCTGTCCAAATGTGCTTCTGTTCCATTCTAAGAAAAAATGAGTTTAAGGAAACAAAAAAAAAAAAAGTCACACTTTCTAAAATCTGAAGCTTTTTCTTTAGGGCCACTTTATTTATACTATAATTTAAGGACCAGACCTTCTCTTACTGGAAACAACGGAACACACTGAAGGAGGACTGAGTCTTGGTAAGTCATAATGTATTCAGGAGAAATAACACAAGAAGCACAGCAGCACTGCTGATTCCAGGTTTATAAACACAACAGAACAGGTTCCCAGTCAGTGAACATGGACTTTAACTCCTCCAGTAGCTAGAAATATCTCAGAATCAGCCCTGAAATGCTACCCATGCACACTGTCCTTAAATCAAGGTGAAAGACATGATTCAGAACTTTACATAAGGTCTGTTTTTTAAACTGGTCATTCTACGTCATGCTGTTTTCTGCCTCTTGGTCTACAACTGGATGAAAGGACCTTTTTCCCCCAAAGCCTTTTCCTGTCTCCAACTTGCTCCCTTTAAAATTAGCTAGGTATGATACTACCTCGGACACAGTAGATGGGAAACCAATCTATAAAGACTTGTGCTACTGCAATGTCCTAGAATAGCTGAAAGAAAAACGTACATGGCTATCACCCACTCAAAAAATACAAATATATACTCTTCTGAAGCGGCAGCTTCATTTATGAAGTTTAAAATGGTTATCCAGCGCTATTTAGAGGTTACATAAGAAAATTAAGTCATAAGTAACCTCTAACTTTCAAGCAGTAGTGAGACTGCACCTTCTGTTCTGTCAACCATTGAATTTAGCAGAAAATACTAGCAAATACTTATAATCTCTTAAGCAAACCAAAGCAAAGAGCAGGTTGATAAAAGTCCACTTACCTGTTAAACCAGTCATCTGTATAGCGGGGGTAGGGGAAAGGATCGTTACTGCTGAAGTCGTAGCTGGCTTTGGCATTCTGCAAAACACAAAGAAGTTCAGTAAGTCAGCAGAAAAACAGATACGCAAGGCAAAGTGGAACACAAATTGATGGGGGAGCTGAGAATCATTAGGAAACCGTCCTCTTCGTTCCGTGAGATGCATCTGGACACAAACCGGTCCCTGCTGTGCTGTGCGATTTCCCACGCCAGCAAGTCTGGGGAATGATGCTTTCTGGAGAGCAAAGCATCCTGTGGATGACTAATACTTTCAAACAGTGTGGCTAACTGCAAGGTGGTTTCAGAGCTCAGATTACTACTCAGGGACTGCTCACAAACACTTACAAGAGTATTTAGGTGTTAACACTAGTTGGTATGTCAGGAAAAAGGTGAAATCCTGTTTTCCAGATGGTGTAAGTGACCAGACACTTGGGTTTTCCATCAGATAATTCTTTTGAAAAACTCATTTTCGGTTCAATTCAGTCAAAACTGTGCCATTTCTAAAAACATTCCAATTCCTAAGGATATAAATTTCTCAAAATCCAGATGTGAAAACTGCATTAATGGTCAAGATATCCGCTTGAAAATCTCTTTCATAATTTCTTGGTCTTTTACTTGTCTGAACAGCTTCATAAATGTGGCTTTCAGGCACTTTTGAAAATGCTCTATACCATGTCCCTGCTTTTCATACAAATGTAAACCATTCCGGAATTTGCCGTATCAGCAGAGTTAAGGACACTCAGCAACTTTATGAATGCTATATCTGAGCAGGAAATGGAAAGTTTCGGAAAGTCGAGTGCCATCTTTTTTCTTCTTTCTTAATGGAAAAATAAATGAGGGTGACTGAAAATTAAGCTTTTAAAAATATTTAGAAGCTTCCTCTCAAGTGGATGTTCACAGAGTTTATATTTTAATAAACACCATACTCAAGGAACATAATTATGTTAATTCTTAACTAATGTGTACTCGTATTCTTTTTAAGATTTGGCTGAGCATGCTATTGAAAATAATTTGAGACTTGTGGCTGAATAGCTTTGCTCCTAAAAACATTCCCCTTCAGCAGATTCTCAGTTCCTGGGGTACAGGAATAGACAGTTCATTGGTATCACCAAAGTCTTTGGGTTCTGGATTCAAAACGTCTAACTCCCAAAAACTTGTGCCAGAATCAAACAGACACAATGCTGTCCTTGATCCTTGGAGGGTGAAACGAAGTCTCTTTCAAGTTGCTGTACAGTGATTCTTTGGTGACTGCTTCAGAAAACCTGGTTGCTTATGTCCAGAACAGATAACAATTCTGCAGCATTTCAATGGAGCAGAGTTTTACAGAATGGATATCACATGGCTGTTCTTGATCTCAGATATAGCTGAATCCATTTGCGAGTACCCTTATTGATCCCCCTGTATTTCCAAACTAAGGCCCTGATTTTCTGCCTGAAGATGCCTTCCAATAATGTCAGCTATAGCCACACATTCTCAGTGCTTGTAAGTCTGTGCCCAGGTGTATGTTTAATTTACCTCTTCTAATTACCACAACTGCTTACACAGCACTTTGAACAGCACGGATATATGCAAGCTAAGAATAACCAGAACATGACTTTTCAGCAAGGGAAAGAAGGGGAATTGGACAGTGGTCTATAAGTCATGAACAGCACAGTGAAGGTAGATAGTGAGTTATTATATACTACTTCTCATATACAACAACTATTGGGAATCCATAGAAATTACCAAAGGGGAGATTTAGAAGCTGCAGAAAACAAGTAGTTTTCAACAGAACATGTGATTGAGTTACAAAATTTATTGCCCCTTAGCAATACAGAAGTTAAACGCCTGAATGAAATGAAAATGTGGTTAGACAAACTGGAGATAAATAGTGCAGGGGTATTAGATGCTTCCTCTTTCTCCAGCAGTCCATAAAACAGTGAATGCTAGAAACTGGAGGCCATAATCAGGTAGATACCACACAGACTTGGTGACCAAGCTGCACACCAAGCATCCTCTCTACTGGCTGCTGCCGGAGGAAGGATCATGAGCTACAACACTTTAGGCCTCACCCAGTGAACCTGGCAAAAGCCACGTGGCATGAAACATTTCACCTTAATGCAACAGAGGATGTTCGGATTCTGCAGTGTCCTGCGGAGACATGATAAGGACTTCTGCAAGGGAGCAGGTTTCATACAATATATAGCGTCACAGAACGGTTTGGGTTGGAAAAGACCTTAAGAGCATAAAGTTCCAACTCCCCTGCCATAGGCAAGGACACCTCACCCTCGACCATGTCACCCAAGGCTCTGTCCAACCTGTCCTTGAACACTGCCAGGGATGGAGCATTTACCACTTCTTTGGGCAACCCATTCCAGTGCCTCACCAGCCTCTCAGTAAAGAACTTCCTTATATTTAACCTGAACTTCCTGTTTAAGTTTAAACCCCTTATTCCCTTGTCCTATCGCTACAGTCCCTGATGAAGAGTCCTTCTCTGGCACCCTTGTAGGCCCCCTTCAGATACTGGAAGGCTGCTCTGAGGTCTCCACGCAGCCTTCTCTTCTCCAGGCTGAACAGCCCCAACTTTCTCAGCTTGTCTGTAAAAAGAACTGAGGTGGTCAACAGAAGATCCAGTCCTGTTCTTTATCAATAAGTGCAGTGTCTACTCCTAGCAAGGAGAAACAGGAGAATCACATCTTCTGGTAAAGTCAAAATAGCAATGATGACTGAGTAATTTCATTAGCAGATAGAACTTACTCTGCCACAGAGTCTGGCTTGGCAACCTTTGGAGAGAAATGCATTTCAATCACTTTCTCACTTTCTTAAATTAAAGAAATTTTCTTAAACTATTGCCTTGGACTAGACCTGGCCTGGAAACTATGCAGACTGCAAATAACTAAGCTTAGTTCCAGTGGTTTCTGATCACTTCTTTCAGGTAGGTATGGTCTGACTCAGTACTAAATGTCATTAGTTCAATATATTGCCAGCTTCTTGTTCAGCCAGAACTTCTGTTTTCACCCTAAGAATATTGTACAGATGAGAATTTAACCTCAGTCATGGGTCAGCTGTGGGGTTTTTTTCCCATCTGGAAGAAATACAGTCTTACATAAATAGATCCTAAGTTCAAACTGGGTCTGGTGATGCTGGTTTTTCAGGACATCATCAGATGTGCAAGCACCTCGTGGTAGATACATAGGGCTTCTGACCCTAGAATTCCCTTGTGCAAAAATTATGACCAGTAAAGCCCTTCTAGCTGTACAGAGGTACCACTCGTGTCCAGAGAAGTGACAGCAAAGGGATTCCAGCATGAATGATTCAGCCACTCGACAGCAGACTGCATCTCTGCTGTATGCCCCATGTAATCAAATGTCAGCTTATGGAAAGGTTGCTGTAGGCAGGCTATAAACAAAGTTGTGCAGCACTCTCCCACATCCTGTAGCTCTTATTTGCCTGATTTTGGATCACTGCACTCAAAGGAAAAAGATATATAATGTAGCAGGAACCATGCCTGCAAAACAGGCAAAATTAAGAAGAATTCTTGGAAAGAAAACAACTGCTGACTGCACAATTTATCTTCATTAGGGTTTTTGAGAAAAGACAGCGAGTTTCAGCTTCATGAAGGAATATTCCGCCCACACTATGGAAGCAGTGGAATGGGTAATGAAATGCCAGCGACAAGTACAAATGGTCTGCTTCAAGTTCCTAATTTAAACATCAAATCCCCAAATATCTAAACCTCAAACTTTTAAAATAATTTTTTTTTAAAGCATAAACCAGTGACAAATTGAATCAAATTTCAAAACTGGACCAAAAAGAAAACTGCTTCGGTGAATAGTTACAATATTTAATCTGTCATGTGTTTTGGGAAGTGAATATTAAAATCCGTGGTTTGCCATTCTCCTCCACAGGCTGGGCTCCCCAGCAGGCAGCAAGAGGGAATTTATTGCTAACGTGGAGATTTAATAAGGAAAGGAACGCGGGAGGCAGCAACCAAAGCCAGTGCAGATGAGGATCCGCAACAGCACGCTCAAATGAAAACATTTTGCTTTTCAATTCAGATGATTCTGTTTCCAGCTTTAATGCCAAACTGGCAGTTACTTAGACTTGAAGTGTCTAATATTTGGTTTTCAGTGTCAAAGGTAGTTGCCTGGCCTTCTTTTCCAGGCAGCAACTCAAGCCACCAGTCTTAGGCACATAGATTAGTCTAGCCTTAGACTACTCATATAGTACAGATGAATCCTATCAGTCATGTTCAATCAAAACCAGTTCATTACTCCAAACTGATTTGAATTTGATGATTGTCAATCACCAGCTATACAATTACTTATACATATTGTGTATTATATAATAAAAATACTATTACAGAGAGGAATGGTATTTCATTTTAGGCATAGCTCTAGTTTTACTTTCTAACCTCTAACTCAAATAAGATGCTAACAGAAGAGTAATGGATCAGATGATGAGATGCTTTCAATCATTTACTAAGTAATGGCTTGTCTACCACAGCATGGATAGATTACTTCTGCTTGTGTGTAGAATTCTGCTTTCCTTAAAAATTAGCTCAGACTGGCATTTCCCAAAGAACTGCCCTGTACTTCTTAAAATACGTGCAGTAAAATCTTCTAAAACATCCATTATGTAAAATATAACAATAACAATAAATCAGTTGTCCCATGTGCTGCTCAGATCTGTAATAAAATTATGTACCTTGAATAATGCAGCAAGCCCATAAATTCTTACATGGCTTTACAAGCCTCTGAAGTGTAATTCACATATACTTCTCTTTTTCTGCCTAACTCAAGAAATGTGCCTATGCTCCCCTCCTTGTCCAGGAGACAAACAATTAAAGACATATGTCCTGATAGTCACAGTCTGATTCTGTTCATGATGTTACAGCAGTGATGAAGATAGCCCAGAGATTTTTACCTTCTAAAAGAAGAGAAATATTTATAAGATGGGTGGCATCTGGTCTTGCAATCTTCAGGCAACTGCAAATCCTCAGAGATGTGAGGCAGAAAGATACCTTTTGCTTGTTTGATTTCTGTACTGATCTGAAGAGCGAGCAAACCCCTGGGCTCGAATTACAACATATAACATCTCAGAGAAACTGTACTAAAATAACACCGAACATGATGTGGTTGCAAAACGAAATTCAGCTTTGTACACACAGGAAAAGGGAATATGCTCACCAGGAGGCAAAAAGGGAGGTAACATGATATTTTGCTTAGGAGAGGTGCTATAAGGCTTAAAAGTCATTAACGAAAAACAGAGGCACTGTGCTAAGTCAGTAGTCGTACAGTAAGCCTTCTCCTCTCTGCATGCTGCTCTAGTTTGTTTTGGTTTGTGGTTGGTTTGTTTTTATTTCCATTAAAAAAACCCTGCAACTGCTTAAATATCTCTGCCTCTACATGAACTGATTTACATGGTCCTAAATCACTACCCAGCAAACTCAGAGCTGCATTCAAGACCTCAGCGACATCGAGAATATATCCACAAAGTAATGGACTGCGTTCAAAAATATTAACCTTAAAGGGGAAATTCACTGTCAGCTCCCTCCAGAAACAAAGGCTTTTTACCCAGTTCTTACAGGTACATCATAAAAGTAGTCAGCCAGACAACACCAGCCAGATCTTGAATAATGAATAAGACAGCAGCACACTTTTTCTGCCATCTTCCTTTTCAAACAGCCTCCAAATAATACATCAGAGCATCATCTGAAACAGACAGAGCAGAGAAGTGTGCTGGGTCTGAGTAACACCTGAGGTCTCCATGAGCCCTCCTGGTATTCCAGTTTCAGAGGCCTTGCTTGGCCACAGAAGGAGCATGTACAGAGCACACTGCAATGGTGGTTTCATGTTGTGGTTATCAATGAAAAAGCTCGTACTTGAATTTCCTCAACACTCACCAAGCATCTGGGCTTAGGTCAAAAGACCAAAAAACAATAAACTGGCTGCAAACAACAGGTGACAACCGCTTAACTTAGAACAGTAAAAATAGGTGAGATAACTAGCAGTAACAACTTTAATAATCCAGTTTGTTAGAACTATAGAAAGACACTTATTGGCTGTCCCATCTCTGATGTAACTTGTTTTGCAAAGCTGAAATGTTTTCACTGCCCAGGTTTAAAAAACAACAAAAAATGCAGCTGAAAAAAACCACTGAGACTCATGCCAACATTGATATTTATCTTCATTAAGGTAGCCTTACTTTTAAAGTTGCAGTTATGAAGAAATATAGCTTCACTGAGATATAAGGAAGAAATTCTTTACTGAGAGGGTGGTGAGGCACTGGAATGGGTTGCCCAGGGAGGTTGTGAATGCTCCATCCTTGGCGGTGTTCAAGGCCAGGTTGGATGAGGCCTTGGGTGACATGGTTTAGTGTGGGGTGTCCCTGCCCATGGCAGGGGGGTTGGAACTGGATGATCTTAAGGTCCTTTCCAACCCTAACTATTCTATGATTCTATGATTCTACACTGCACTGTTTTTCTATGCTAAACAGATTTCCTTTTTCAAGTAACTGATGATCCTCTCTACATATCATTTGGCACTATAATGGCACGCAACCTCTTAGTTGGCTTTTTTCCCTATTAATTTCCTTCCTCCTTCCCCTGCAGACAAAATCAGAAAACAAACATGAGTTACATCGCTGGCTGGTACATGAAGATCTTCAAAGAGAAAAGCTGCGGCTCAACCAACTTCCTATTTCCCATGGGGATGAAGCACCTAGGCAGCTCAGCACTGATGTATATCATGCCAGTAGACCTAAGCACAGACTTTTCAAGCTTCAAAGAACAGAAGAAATTATCAATTCCATTCTTAGGCACCAAGACTGTTGAATGCTTTCCCAGTAAACAAAATGAAAATCCAAATGCATTCAGCTAAATGTCATCCAACCCTCTGTGGCTGCCTGCTAACGCTTGGCTCAGAGGTATATAGTCAAAGTGGACAAAAACAAACCCCAAGAACCACAAAAAGTCAGAGAAAATTTAGGCTGGGCAGATTTTTTAAGAAGTAGAGAATTAATTTTTTCTTAATAACATTTTATTCATAAGCTAGATTATTGAAATACCCCCCATTTCCTCGCCCCTGTGTCTTCATCTGACATAGGAAAAAGTGCAAGAAATTGAGGCAGGCATGAGACTTTATTAAAAAGCAAGCAGCCAAATGAACTTGCGCCTATAATAAAGAAGCTGCTTCACAATTCACTTCTTGGCACTCTTAGCGTGCTCCACAATTTTCAGGTTGACGTGGAGGAAACCTAAAGCACATCACCAGCTGTTAATTACTTAGAGCCAGAGCTCTGAAGGCAAAAGCAAGTTAACTGAAAAACAAACCCAACCTATTTCTGCTCAGCCAAACATTCCTTAATTTTCAGAGAAGGTGCATAAGAATCTTTGTGCTACACCTACAAAATACTAAATGAGTACTGAATGTTCAAAGGGAAGCATACTGCTAAGACAATTCAATTAATAAAATCAAAATAAATTTAGCATCTAGTTACTGTTAAAGATTTTCAGAGCAAGGACCAAAGTTAAAGCTTCAAAGCTTCAGACTATGGAACGAATTTCTTGATTTCTTTAATTCTGGGAGGGGGGAGGAGGGAAGGAAAAAACTGGTGTCCGTGTGGGTACAGACGTTTGAGCGATTGGATTATTTTATCATAACAGCAAATACAAATTGTGCAATGACTTTTTACTGAAAAATAGCACACATTTCATCTAGCTTTAGCGTTGCATTAAAATCCTGGCCCACATTCCCTTTCCAATACATGGATTTTTTTCTCCTCTTCATATACTTCTATTCTGTATTAGTACGACCTCCTAAAGTTGGAGAGTAATAAAGCTGGCAGCAGAGAAATGAGGTTCAGGTCCACTATTCTTAGTTATACTCCCGTAAGGAGTTATATTCCCATAAGGAAAAATTGGCAAGTTTATCAGTACATCAAATATGAGTTGGGTGTTGAGCTGCAGTAAAGGTGGTGTTTGCAGTGGTTTGATGGCAGACAGCACTTTCAGCCTCTTGGAGGGATGAGCTGAAATAGAAAGGGAGCTAAACCCTCTTGCTCTTGTCAATGAACCCCATCCAAAGTCTACCAAAATTTGCCCATGGGCTCTCCCAGCAAACGCAGCAGCCAGGATTCAGATTATACCCTGCACAAAGGTCTCTTAAGTGGCACTTGGTAGATCAGACAATTTTCCCCAATAGTGTAAGAGAATCTTTAGCCCAGTTTGCAATAGAAACTCAGCAGTCATTCAAATCCAGTCATTTAGCATGACATGGTCTGTGTAAAGACTGCTGGGAGAGAAAGCACTTCCTTGCTGCTGGGGTGGCTGGCAGGCGTTGGCACCCACATTGCTCTCTGTGACCCCTGAGGCATCACAGAGTCATCAAAAACTGATCACAGTATCACAGTATCACAGTATGTTAGAGATTGGAAGGGACCTCAAAAGATCATCCAGTCCAATCCCCCTGCCAGAGCAGGAACACCTAGATGAGGTTACACAGGAATGTGTCCAGGCGGGTTTTGAATGTCTCCAGAGAAGGAGACTCCACAACCCCCCTGGGCAGCCTGTTCCAGTGTTCCGTCACCCTCACTGAGAAGAAGTTTCTTCTCAAGTTTAAGTTACCTGCAATGCTCACAGCAAAGGGCAGGAATACTGCACCTGTGGTTGTAATGGCACTCATAAGACAAATTTGGCAGGATATTACAGATGATCACTTTAACAGGTCACACCAACCTACTGTTACAAAACAGGCAAACTGCAGCTTTGAACAGAGGGAAAACAAAGTGGTTTAGATGGTTTGAGGAGTTAGTTACAACAGACAGACCTGGTCTGTGGTGGTTATGGAGAACAGAAGACAGGAAGAGATATCTGGGGGATACAGAGGAGCTGAAAGTAAGAACAGATGAGACAGAGAAGTGGTTGGGTGTTTCCTTCTTTTGCAAGGTTTCCCAGTTGACAAGAGAAGAAATCATTAACAGCTCCTCAACTGGTGTTTCACCTAAACTGCATGAATATGGTAGAAGATGAATGGACACAGAAACAACATTGTAACCAAATCAAAAGGAGGTGAAGATTTCAGAGAAGAAACTCAAAAAACATATTGCAAAATACTATCTACATTTCTTTAGTCACAAAAAGCAAACACAGGTTGATTTACGTGCCTTAGAGTTAAAAGGTCTTGAAGATCTATTCTGTCTTATTCCAGTTGTGTGCTGACCTCATTAGCATAGTTTGACAGCTTCCCAGGGGAGTATTAAAAATGTGACTAAAATCTGCCAGACATGCTGGGTTCTCAGGGATTTTAATAGACCAATTTATATGCTTTTGCATGAATTAAAAAGTTTGCATTGTTTATTCCGTGTGGAATCAGCAAAACCAATGGGCAGCTAAATCCAAGATCTCAGGGACAGCAGGTAGGCTCTTCAGAACAGAGATGCTCATGGAAATCCACACATATTACATTTTTCAAGTATTTTTGCTTTTAAACAGCACATGATCTTTCCAGGTTCTTCTCTTAAAGATTACTATATTTGATCACAGCTAATGTTTTCACAATAATTTAAGCAATGTCCCAGACATCATTAGCTGGCTGAAAGATTCACAATTACTTCAGTCAGACACGATATCACTGTTGACTAATCATAGAATCATAGAATAGTTAGGGTTGGAAAGGACCTTAAGGTCATCCCGTTCCAACCTCCCTGCCATGGGCAGGGACACCTCACACTAAACCATGACACCCAAGGCCTCATCCAACCTGGCCTTGAACACCGCCAAGGATGGAGCATTCACAACCTCCCTGGGCAACCCATTCCAGTGCCTCACCACCCTCTCAGTAAAGAATTTCTTCCTTAGATCCAATCTAAACTTCCCCTGTTTAAGTTTGAACCCGTTACCCCTTGTCCTCTCACTACAGTCCCTGATGAATAGTCCATCCCCAGCATCCCTGTAGGATTCTGTAATTCTGCAACTGAGTTAAGTGCCACTGAATTAAAGTGATTTAGTTTCTCACAAGAAGTGATTCTAAAAAACAAGTGCTAGGATTGCAATTATGAAGTCCTCGAAGACAGCACAACCTTTGTGCTTTCCTTCATACACACTGAGAGATTCACCTTCTTTAATAAAATCCAGACCCCAACCGGCCCTGCAGAACATTTCCAATGATCCACCATTTACATCAAAGCTTATGAGTAAGGAATAAGGACAGCACATGGAACACGTGACTGAGGTATGGACTATCATATCCATTTAACTGTCACCAAACAACAGCTACACAACACTGGTAAGTGGCTGAAGTTTCACCAAATACAAGCTCCTGTTTTACAACAAAACATGTTACCCTGGGCACTCATGTTTCCACAGCTCGTGGTATCATTATTTGCTCAGTTGAAGCAAAGAAGTCTGCCTCTTATTGTGATGATTTAAAAAAAAAGGAATACACAGCAAAGCAAACCCTACAAACCTGTTATTTACATGATCTGCCAAATTTGTGATTGCTCTGAACTTAATGGAATAACTACCAGCGACTTCAACGAAGCCATCATTTTATTAGACATTGTGCACTACTACTCTGTTCCCCTGTAAGAGATGTTCATCATGCTTACTGCTTCTGCTGGGAATGCAACAGAAATGAAGAACATTATATTTAAATCAAAGTAATCTGAAATATGGCAGGTGTTTCAAAGTATCAACCACCAACATAGCTACTGAGAAATAGAATGCCAATATGGAGAACGCAAATGCATATACCTAAAATCAAGCAATGCAAAGCAAACAACCATGTCAAGATGAAGAGCTAGGACATAAAAAACTGAATTAATTTCAAACTAACCAAATTAATTCACAGACACAGGGAAAGAGAGCTGTTTAAGGTATCGGAGATCATCTGCATCTTCATCTACTCTATTGAGGTTACTATGGTTTTGCAGAAGAAAGTGGACTTCTTGTGCCTCCCTGCTCTCGTCTCCTACAAGTTTGGCTTATCCACAAGGCTTGGTCAAAACTCTCCTTTTAAAACCAGTTGCATGCTCGCTAATTAACAGTGGGTTTGAAATTCTCCTTGCCAAAATCACCACTGGGCCTGAAAGTCTTTACCTCTGTCAAATTTTGATGAAGCTCTGTGATGGACTAGTGTTCCCCACATGGACCATCTAATTCAGCCTTCCCTGGCGATACCTTGGTAGCCAAAATGTAACTACAGTATGAACTTCAATTAAATTCCATTTCAATGCTGATGGATACTAAGGGATTTCAACACAGTATGATTTCATACACCTAACCAGTATGAGCAGTTGAAATAATTATTCTTTGAAAACCAGAAAATCAACGGAAAAACCTTTAAAACTGTTTTTGCCTTTTCCAACCCAAAATGTGGTGTTTTCACTTTAAGGGAACAGAAGCTTTTTATTTCATTGTGTTGAACTTGGTTTAAAAATACATGGTGTGCACCGCTCAAGGGCACTGTGTATCTGACCCTGTTCTCCCAAGTGGACCATATACCAGAGTGGGATTTTGTTGCTGCTGTTTAGTGTTCTAGAAGTTAAATACTTAAAAGGAGTTTGAACTGATCCAAAATAAAAGCATTTCACTTTTATTTGCCCATGGACACTTTACAAAACAC
The DNA here is from genome assembly GCF_963264785.1 of Psittacula echo. Lineage (NCBI taxonomy): Eukaryota > Metazoa > Chordata > Aves > Psittaciformes > Psittacidae > Psittacula > Psittacula echo. The sequence goes on from NC_137738.1 coordinate 113,666,176, forward strand.
TGCTCTTCACTAATGAAAATATTGTTCTAATGAAAGATTTCTGGCCAGTTTCAAAAGCTAACTGGTCTGCGGAAAGGGAAGTAATAAAAAACCCAAAGCAAGGCAGTGCCAGGTCCCTCTATGGTAAACGGTGAGGACTAAAATCTTTCCTCTCCTTTTCTTGCTCAAATAAAAGAGGAAAATATTTCAAAACAAATTTACTTGGAGAAACCCTGGAGAGAGGCACAAGCCAATTTCAAAAGCACCAGCCAGAACTGATGCATAAATGTCCCTATCTGCTCTCTTCCACCCCTGTGCATTTCTCATTTCAGCAATCTTAATTTACTTTCCATGGATGATGCCTTAAATGAAAATTAATACCACTGCTTAATGATTAAGGCGATTAGCCACCTTGCAGTTTCTCAGTGTGCAGCTGATTAATTAAGTACATTGATTACAGAGAAAAATAAATGCTGCGGACAATGTGTTGTCTTCAGCTTGCAAAGCAAGTTGTCTTTGGCATCAACTTATGTGGCCTGCACACTGGGCATGCATTTAACTTGAAGATTATTCCTTTCAGGTTGTTCTAATATAGAATAAAACTGGAAATGTGGAGGACCATGATGATAATCAGAGACTGAGCACCTCTCCTCTGAAGACAGGCTGAGACGGTTGGGGTTGTTCAGCATGAGTAAGAGAAGGCTCCAGGGAGACCTTAGAGCAGCTTGCCATTGCCTAAAGGGGGTCTACAAGAAAGATGAAGAGGGACTTTTCACAAAGTATGTAGCGACAGAACAAGGGGGAATGACTGAAAGCTGGAAGAGGGTAGATTTAGATTAGATGTAAGGAAGAAATTCTTTACTGTGAGGGTGGTGAGGCACTGGCACAGGATGCCCAGAGAAGCTGTGGCTGCCCCATCCCTGGCAGTGTTCAAGGCCAGGTTGCGCAGCCTGGGCTAGTGGAAGGTGCCCTTGCCTGTGGCAGGGGATTTGGATCTGCATGATCTTTAAGGTCCCTTCCAACCCAAACCATTCTATGAAACTTTTTGCAGCATTCAGTGCTCTAAAAACAGGCAAATGCAACTACAATGCATTAGTATCTTTCTGATTCCAAAGGAATTTATTTTGAGGGTATTTTATAGCCAGGAAAAATCAGTGCATCTCCTGAAAAGGCCAGCATCAGTGGAGCCATGCCAACTCCAGAGGTATAGATGACGCTAAGCACCAAGAACTTGTAGAAGCAGTCAGGGTGCAGATCTTTCATAACAGGCTTTAGCAAACTCGTTAGCATAACATCTTTCAGTGTGAGAAATCCAGTTTTCAGCTGCAAACACACCTCTGTATGTGACACAAATCATCTCTCCTTAAGGCATTCATACCTCTTTCACAAGTTGCAGCCTCCCTTGCAGAAAAAGCCCCTGGCCATATGAAATAATCCAGAAGAGAAATAGTCTCTAAATTCTTTTTGCTGTTCCATCTTTTTAAATGAGTTGAAAGCTAGAAGGCTGTGATAACATCTATGATTACAGAACATTTCTATCTTTCACCAAGTAAGAAGACACGGACATCTCCTTTACATAGCACCATGGCTTCTCTCCCCCATTAGCACTGCTCATATAGAGCAGCTGTAAGGCAGAGAAGAGGGAATGTACAGTTAGACTTCGGTACACGAGCACCACTGTGACAGGCACCTGCAAAAACAGGTACTGTTGGGAGCAAGGAAGGATTTTTTTCAGGGCCCCATTAATGTTTTCCAGATGTGAAGCATTTTCTGTAGGAGACAAACCCTGTACACAGAGAACTTTATTTGCCTGGCTGATCTTATCAGAGAAGACATCATCTCATTTTCAGCCTTTCATATGTTCAGAGACAAAAAAACAACCCAGATTGCACAAAACAGAGGGATGAGCCCAGAAGCTGAGTCTGCACAGAGAAACATAAAAAACCAGCCAAGATTGAAACAGAGAACTTCATTCTCTTCCCTGTAAATTGTAATTTATGCCGGTGAAACTTCATTGCCTTGCATGTCCTGACTGATCATCTTCTAAATGCTAAAACCAGCCCCTTAGCTGCCAGAAGCCATCTGAGCAGCACAAACAGCCCAACAGAAGGCCATCGCTTTCAGTTGCTAAGGCATCAGTCAACCTGGCATTTAAATGCTTGATCCATCCTTCTATCCTGGCAAAAGAGAGGTTTCATTTTGTCTCAACTATCTCTTGATGAAATTTCTGCCACAATCCGCTTTAAGAGCATCCATCAAGCAGTGCACTGAATTCGTGATGTTAGTAGAAGGATGCTTTGTGAATTTATCTCAGGTTTTGGTTAATAATTTTTAATTGTTATGCTAGTGATCATTTCAGAAAGCCTATTAGCAAAAAGCCCAGCTCCATAAAAAACAAGGGAAATAAACCAACCCAAAACCCAATTAGTGATGTGTTCAAGCATCTGAAACTGCTTATTCAGTTCTTTTCTTTCAGATAATGTGTTATTTCAACACTGCAATTAAAAACGGGTACTAGCAACAATGGCCAGCAGCAGTTTGCCCAGAAAATAACTTTGATGTATGAGCAGTAAGGGTTTATTGAAATCAAGTGGCTAGTGCCACTTTGAAATGCAGTAAGAAATGGCAGTGCAACTGTCTCAGGCTCTTTTGAAAATCATGTCATAGGACTCAGATCTCATAAAGCTAACTGAAATCATTCGCTGATGCCACGCAAGTATGAACCTGACTCTGTTAAGGTTTGGCTTTACGTTCCCTGTGGATACCTTGGGCTGATATTAATGACAGTGTAGAGACACTGGGAGCTCTTCAAGGTCTTCAAGAGGGTCTCCAACAAATTTCAGCCTTGGAAGGGTAATGTTTTTCTCGCTACCAGTTACATGTGAACTCTGTTTGACTTGGGCAATTACATCAGCCGGGACTTTGTGGGGCAGCTCATCAGGGTCAAAGCAGTATGGTTCAGCAGCTGTCAGTGGAGCTTTGTCAACTTACAAAACCCCACAATTAGGCCCCAGTGATTTCAGTGGAGATACTGATGATTTATATTGGTAAATCATTGAGATCAGGCTCATGGCCTCCAGAGCAATTTGCAGGTCCTTACAGTAGTGTGCAGGGAGGCCAAGGCATACTCAGAAATTCATGTTAATGAAGGAAACACAAGCTTTCTAAAAGAAAGAAGATCCTTTATGCTGTTGCTAAGCTTCGCTACACGTATTGCAGTGTATAATTTATCACCTGTACTATTTCTTATTTCTTTTGTGGCTATGAAGATTATTCAATGATGGTTTTGTTCCTCTAGCAAACAATGGAAATTGCAGCTCATAACAGAAATAGAACATTTCCCTGCTTCACTGCTTATGTGATAAGATAATTATTCCAAAAATATGCTTCTGTTTGCCTTTCAGCAAGGCAGGGGGAGCTGTTATCAAATTAGCTGGTGACAAGTAACCAAAAGTTGTGAGAGAGAGACTGCTTTGTGTTTAGAGATGTCACCAAAGTGGAAAGAGAAGACAGATAAGAGCACCTGCTGTTCACATTTGAGTATGAAATGGTAGATGACAGAAAAGTTCAATTTATTCTGGAGTAACTCCAGAAATTCTTCCCTCATTCCTCACATATGGCCTTTTTTGCTCAGCAAATCCTCTCCTGTGTACAGCTTGACTGACAGCTGGTAAGGACCTTGGAAGACAGAACATAAAGTGGTACCATAGACACATGTTACAGGAAAGACAGAAAGTTAGGGGAAGGACAGCAATGAAGCACTGCTAGCATGGCTGCATGTTTGTTTATGCACACGTTACATCTGTGTAGTTCCAAGGATTTCAGAATCTTTTTTTTCTTATCTGAATATGTTACATCACCATATGTAATGCTGGAGATGGACTCTTCATTAGGGACTGTAGTGACAGGACAAGGGGTAATGGGTTCAAACTTAAACAGGGGAAATTTAGATTGGATATAAGGAAGAAATTCTTTACTGAGAGGGTGGTGAGGCACTGGAATGGGTTGTCCAGGGAGGTTGTGAATGCTCCATCCCTGGCAGTGTTCAAGGCTAGGTTGGACAGAGCCTTGGGTGACATGGTTTAGTGTGGGGTGTCCCTGCCCATGGCACGGGGGTTGGAACGGGATGATCTTAAGGTCCTTTCCAACCCTAACTATTCTATGATTCTATATTACCGAGGATTGCTGCATGATTTTCATTTAATGTTTACTAGTACTTTGTATACCTACTCACACAGTCACCTCTGGGCTTCCTACAGTAAATGTTTGTCTTATTCTCTCTCCCTCCCCAATTTTTGGAAACAAGCTTTCAGCTTTATGCAGAGTTCAGACACTGAAAACAGCAATTTCTTACTCCCGACCCGCGTCTCTTGGTGGCATCCTGATTTTCCTCACTACTGCTAATCAGGAACAAATGCACTTACACGAGACGATCAGCTCCCTGCTGCCGTAAATCGGATAATGCAGCCACACTGACCTTCACCAGCAGACATTGGCCAAGTATAAAAGTACCACAATATGAGATCAGCTTATGTTTCTCTTCTTGGTACATCCAGTCTCCATTTGCTCTCTCTGTTTTTTCTTGAAAACAATGTACTGATATTTGTAACGTACACACCCCACAGCTGCTGTTCTCCTCTTTTATTAGACATATATGATGTGCAGCCCTTGTAACTTCATTTTTCTTTCTCACTTCTCAGACAAGTCAGTCCTGAAAATCACTGGCTTTGTATGTACAGTCTGAGCTGAAAGAAAACCATGAAGTACATTAGGCTTCAGCTTTTTAATTATCAGTTCATAATGAAGGGTTCTCTTTGTGGGGAAAGAAGTAATTTCCCTAAGGCTGAACCTCTGCAGGGTTTCCAAGGCTTGGAAGAAAATATTGATTGTTTGACAATGAGCCTTTCTGCATTCACAGCGCAGAATGGAAAATTCCAGCTTTGCCATAACCCCTTGATCCCAGAAAAGCAAGTAGCTATACTGCAGCAAGCTGGGAGGGGGTGCTGGGAGAGCAGTTCATCCAAGCTGTGAGCAGGCGCACTCCCTTCTGTGTATATAAAGTGCATTAAAAAGAGAAATGGAGATTGAAGCAGTAAAGCTCAGAAACAGCAAAAAAATATATGGATGGAAGTGCACTCCATGCAATAGGTCACAGTTCAGCAATTTTTAGAAGAAAATACAAATTGTTTTTTCTTTAGAAAGGTCTTTTTTCCCTGACCCTCCATTTTGTCTAAGTGCTAACCCCCATTAAACTATTCAAGCAAGAAAATCAGCAAGTCAAAAACATAAAAGCCAAATTAAGCTGAGTAACCAATGCCAAGTTTTTATACTTGAAAATGCTCAAGTGCCGAAAACACCACCTTTGAGAGACTTTCTAATTGCTTCCAATTTTCCAAGCAAGATGCACAGACATTGCCAGGATATGCAGGCATTTACACATTTGAGAAACATATGCTGTAAGCTTTTAACCTAAAAATAAATAATGTAACTTAAGAGAAAGCTGTCCCTAAGTGCAAATGTCGTGAAACACCAAACACGTGGTATAGCAATTGTACAAAGGTGCCTGCAATTGCTATGCCAGCCCGAAGTGAGTTAACAGCTCATCCCTGAAGAGACTCATGCCACTGCATTTTTATGTCCAAACTGATCTTTCCTTCAGCTGGATTTAAGTCCTTGCCTTTAATTCATCCCCAAATTACTACCAACTGAGAAAAAAGGCCCCTGTGGTCCCTGAGACACAGTAGATGCTGTCAGAGCAGGATCTCCTAGGACTGAAGGAGGTCTGTGCAGCCTTGCAGCAAGAGCACTAGAGGCAGAGTGCAGGTGAACCAAGCCCTGCAACCGCTGTGCGGTACTTGGGCCACAGAGAGATGGCAGAACCTAGCAGCAGGAGCTGGAATCCACCTTGCCCTTCATCAGATGCCTCTCAGACACAGCAACAGCAGCCAGCTCTGCGTGAAGAGGTGCCAGCACCTCTCACCAGTTACCAAGTTTTACTTATCTTGCATATAATGTGTGAATTGATCAGCACGTTGCTTGCTGCATCTTCTGGTATATTCAGCACAGAATTAAAAGTGAACCTTATGCAGTAAAGATGAACTATAAACACACTCCAGCCATTCTTTCTTTTTCTTTCCCCCAGTGCTGTGACAGCCTAGAACTACAGATTTCATGGATAGCTCCTATTTTTTTCTTTCTGTAAAAAAAAAAAAGCATTGGGGTGCTATCTCCTTTAAGAAAGTAATCTTTCAGATGGGGTTTCTGCTGCTCCTTTAAATGACTGTCTCACAAACCACTTATTCTTCAGGCTTTTCTCCCCTGTGTCTGGCTATTGATCTGCTCTGAACAAGCCATGCCTAATTCTACATTTTACATTGGCCAATCATCTTTTGTCCCTCCTGATCCTGATCATTGCTCCACTACTGGACCCCTCCTTGCTTGGACAAAGTCCTTCCTACACAAACCTTTTGAGATTGTCATCTCCAGATCGGTCTCCTTCCAAGTCCTTCCTGACTGCCATTAAAGGTTTGTTGTCCTCATGCCCTGACAGCTTTTCTTCTCCAGTTTTCATACCAGTGCTTCTTTTCTGAACTCTCAGATTTCTCTTCAGCTCCGCTACTTTCTGATTTCTAGAATCATGTCTGTGCATTGTCATTCTCTGTGTCATTTTCCATTAATTTCCAAAAACCTCGCCATTGCCACTCATAAAACAGTACATTTCTGCTATAGCCTGACAGATACTTAGCCATCAAGCAGAAAACATTTCTAGAATTAAAAGAGAAAACACTGTATTAGTGAGAAATCTATTTTAGGTCTCCAGGCATAATCCTAGGTTCACTGGAAACAACAGCAGTGTTCCTATTTGACATTGTATCAGGTATGATGCACAGGCTTTTTGCTTCTTTAGCTGAAACATGACTTTTAGAACCAGAATATTCCCACATTGTCCATGCCTGCTGCTGAAAGGTGAATAAAAAGTGCATGCTTTGCCCACATCATGCAACCGAACATACGCACAGAGCACAATTTCTGCAAAGAAAATAGCTGCCTTTTATAAACGTCTTTATTTGTATGAATCTATGGAAACATCCTACTGAGTTATTCCACTGGGAGATAATTTTGCAGTTAGGGCACAGGGTTTAATTAGCTGCTCTCAAGTTATTAAGCCAGTTTGTAAGAAGTGAAACTGGCTATCCTGCACTACACCTCTGTGGTCAGCTATTGCCCAAATTCCTTGTGCAATGTAAATGCCTTCTAGATCCATTTATTCTCTATCAAATGTGCTTTGCTACTTGCAACAACAAATAAATTCTCATCCTGTTTGTTATTATTTTCCAAATTGCGAGTACATAAAAATAACTCATAAAATCATATCACAGAATGGTTTGAGTTGGAAGGGACCTGAAAAGTTCCAACGCCTTGCAATGCCCATGGACATCTTCCACTAGACAAGGTTTCTTCAAGCCCTGTCCAACCTGGCCTTGAACACTTCCAGGGATGGGACATCTCATTTCAGAGCTGTTCTATCTGAATGGCTTGTGTTTTTACCAGGTTTTTACCAGATTTTCACTTGTCTTTGTTCTTCATTTAGTTGCAGCTGCAAACTAACCCATACTGCTCAGCTGAAGAAGCCTGGGCTTCCCTCTGGAAGTCAGTGGCTGCAGGAGAATAGCAAGACCTAAAGCAGAGATACTGCAACCCCCCCAGCAGTGAGCTACAGCTTCTTCATGCCCATTGCCCAAGCACACTGGGAGTGCAGTGCACCACAAAGGCAACTGACAGCCCCAGGGTACTGGGAACCCTTGTAGATGCCTGGAGACAGGAGTGACAGTGTCAGTGGGGGGCTGGGAAGAACCTGGAATAATTAAGAAAGAGTTAGTTTTAAGGAACAATCAATTGGCACAGCATGTACTGAGAATACACAATCTGCTCTGCACACGCTTTGAAGCACTGGATCAAATCACCTGTTATGAAGGAATTAAGCTGTTCTGAGAGAATTCAAAGGCTAATACATGCCTTGTCACAGCCCACAGCTCCTTGCCCCTCCAAGTGACAGGTGCAGCCTGCATCTTAATAGCAGGATTTACAGCCAATTCCCAGGTTACTTATTTCTGTTCTAAATCCAATATCGCAAGCTGCAGCTTATTTAATGTGAGGCAGCACTCTCATTTCTCCACAGCAAGCCCTGTCACCTTTCCATCCCTGGTACATACAGGCAGTCCCATTTTTAGTCTGCTTCTCTCAATGTGAATGTACCATCTGTAAAATAAGCGGTTCAGCTATACTATTGTTTCACTCACTGTTATAAATTTTGTAGCAGAGGGACTATAACAGTAAGAAAATCCACATTTTACAGAAAAAAGTCAGCATGTACTTACGTAATTTGATGCAAGATCAGGGTGCAGATAATCAATTCCTGCAATAAGATAATGACAGAACAGAAACCAAAGGTTAAGAGTTTCAGAAAAGATTTTCTAAGGGTCACAGAAGAAAACGAGAGTCCTTTGCCACCATAGCAAAATAACCATAGTGAATAATGCAATCAACTGAAATGAGATTCCAGTTCTTAAATGTGGGCTTGTGTACTGGTGTACCATTTCGGATGCACTCCCAGCTAGGAATTTTCCATCACTTATGTCAAAATCCAGGTGCCAATTGGAAAGGTGAGCTCAGTGACAAAATTTATTGACCTGCTTTGTAGCCTAGATAATTTTTACTTATTAAGATTTTAAATCACAATTTATCTTTATACAAGTTCTATCATCTCAAAGGATACCCAGACTAGCAAAATCAGTACCCATTGGATCGGTACAGGGTATAAAAAGGAGTACTTTTAACCAGTGAAAACTGTAAAATAAGTAGACAGAAAATTACCTAAACTAGTCTTGGGGAGATGACTAAGACAAACACGTTGGATTATGTGTTTTTAAAAGACAATTTTTAATGTTGTTTTAGAACATTTTAGCAAATATCTGAGCATAGGCTCCACACCTTGGTAGAATGCTAAAGACTGCGACTGGGCGGTGATGCAGAATATCCTCATTCTAATGCATGGTTTCTTTCTACATATGGCAAATATACAAATCCCAGGGTATGGCATAACAGAAAGAAAATCTATACTCCGATGAGATAAGCTGACCTATTATATATCCAGTTAAATTGCACACAGAATAGCCACCAATCTCATGTTACATTTTGATCATTACTCTGTCCCATGTCTGCACCACCACACTATCACATGTTCCATTTTATCTGCAAGGACAATGTTGTATTATGGTGGTTATTCTGATCAATGATTACCTCCTGTTATGTAGAGTCTTCAGCACTAGAGTTGCTGGAAGAGACCCATATATCTGTGGAGAGCCTTACTGATCCAAATGGTAGACGAGACAACAAAAGTCTCAATGAAGAATCATGTTATTCTGGTGCTCTTCCAGAGCTACTGGAAGTGAATATAATGCAAACTACCCCTCCTCTCTAAAAGCTGAACCTTATGGGCCAACAGCCTTATTTGACCTGAAACTCAAATAGTTTGTCATTGTCCCTATTACAGTCATGCTCAGCCATTCTGAAAGCTAAGTCCTGCCTCTGTGAGATCACTGAAACTGTGATTTCTCACAACATCACATGAGAGATGATCTCTCACATGAGACTGATCTCTCATGAAGATACAGATACTTGAGTCTACTTTCTTACTTCCACAAAAAACTTGTCTTAGGAGTAGGCAGACGATGACAGATCTCAGTTGACCCTAGAAAATGTAAGTGGATCCAGGTATTTTATTTATTTATTTATTTTTACAATTATTCAGTCTCCATGAAAGGAAAACAGTCAAAATTTAGCCCAAAGAAAAGCGCTGAGAGACTGCAGAGATTTTCTGTACTTCAGCAAGGAACCCAGGAGTAGAACAGCTGTGATTTCAAGTGTACCTTTTATCTTCACCTTCCCTGAACTTAGCCGCAAATCAGTAATATATTTAATATGCAGGTCTTTATTGACATTGAGCATAAAAGTGTTTAATTATTTCAGCTGTCAAGTATGACTTTGAGAATAATGTAACCCAGAAAATGTTTTCTTAAGTACTTTTTGCACAGCAATTACATCCTCCAGTCAATGCCTCCAGAAGTCAAGGGGAGTCTTTCTTTGGGCTTAACGGCCATTATAGTGTGCCCTGGAAGACAACTGAGTGATAATTGCAAGCTACTTTTAATGCTTGGATATCCATGCTTCAGCATCCCTAGTGAAGTGTTTATGTTTTCCCTGAAGATCTCAAAGTCTTTATGGAGGCTGGTAGTCTCACCATTATAAGCAATTCATCATTACTTTTTTAATCTTCCTTTGACTCTAATTACATGGAAAAAACTACTTAAAATATTACATTAGCATTCAGTCTTCACTTACCATCATCCATAATTCCTATGGTTACTCCCTTCCCTGTGTATCCCAGCTCCCATGCTTCAGCTACATTAAGGTCAAGTCCAGGAGTCCCATCTGCTTGACCAGTGTTAATCTGATATATCAGTGGAAAAAGAATAGGGTTTTTTTACTGGATAGGCACATTTTCACAGCCACTGAAATTTGCTTTATGTCTTTGCATGTATCTTTGGTATGGAAAAATATATTCCATTTGCTTTGGAGTGCACATCAGTACATTTTCATATCTACTGCAATAACGCAATAGTAAAAAATCAAACCAAAGCAAAACATCAAAAAACAAACCCTGTGTAAATTCACTTCTCTGTGGTTGATAAGATTTGGTTAAACCCTGAACCTTTTGGACCCAAAAAAGGACTTTTTTACTTAAAATGTCAGGGCAGTAGGTCAATCCAGAAAAAAAATGTAGACCAATGGATTTTACAAAGGACTTTTCTATGAGCAAGAAATGCTTTTTTCTTGAAGTCAGGGATTTACTGAAATTCATGACCACCGGGTTTAGTACCAGAAACAAGTTCTTTGATAATAAGGTTAGCCCTTCTTCAAGCAGTAAAGCTCACTCAATGAACTTCAAGGGTCTTTTCCAACCTTGTTTCTGTGTGATTCTATGTTTCTGCAATACAGGCAGTTCCCTGTACATTCAGGCATTACTCATGTTCACTCATTTACAAAGTTCTCAAGTTCTGTAGGAAAAATGATATGGCTTTTGCTGTCCAGATGCAAAAAATTTTGATTCTGTATCAGACACATCTAATTTCAAAACACATTTTAGTGTACTTTATAATCTAAAACATGAATAAATTAATATAAGTTTTGTTATTTTTATCACTGCAACGTTTTGACTGAAGTATCAGAAAGAAGTGAATTAATCCAAACTTTATTTTATCATCTCATCAAGGATTAAGTCCCATCCCTGCTAATGCGCCCTCATTCACCTGAAAACTCTTGTTTTAGGGGTAAAAACGCCAACCGTATTGGATGGAATCATTAAACATAAGAAATTAATTAAAAGGAAACAGAATATGAAACACTACTCCTAAGCAAAAAAGACCCTTCCAAAGTTAACAAAGCACTACTGCAGCTACTAAGCATTTCATCATAAATAGGTTGCTTAAAACTGGCCCATAGTACTTTATCAACCTTTTATATAATTTCGGCTACTTCTATGTAATTTTTTTTCTTATATGACTGAAGACTTCTCCCTATAAAATGACACATTAAAAATGAAACAGTTTAGCAAAATATAAATTTCTTTCGACATTAGCTTAAGCCAAAATTCATCAGTTTTCAGCTGTTCTGCTTTTGACAGAAGAGATTCAATTAATATTCATATTTCCATAAGACAAGAAAAACCTTAACTTTTTCTAGCCAATACACTGGAACTTTCTGCTGTAATTCTGTAACAATGTTTTACCTGGCAACAGCTCAAAGACATGATTCATATGCAGTTTTAGGGGTCACATCAGCACACCAGGAATGCCCACAGGACACCAATACAGTTCTCTTTCAAGCCTTCTAAGGATCTTTCCGTTGACTGAAATGAAATTTAGCTCTTGAAATGTGCTGGGTCTTCCCAGCATAAAAGAGGTACAGTTAAACACAAGAGGATCAAGCCTTAGATCCATTCCCAAGTTCTTCTGAGATACTTGGAAAGAACTGTTGCAAAGCACTGCAACAGCACAGAACGGCTTGAATGTAGACTATGTAGTAACGATTACTGTGGTTTTCTTACAAAACTTACCAGATACCATTGCTTTGTAAATAAAGGATCGTTCATGTTGATGTCAATGTCATTGATGTCCCTATATCCTCGCTTCCTTCTGCTGAAGCCTTCCTGTTGAACAGCTTTCCGTACCTGGAAGGATTAATTTTTACATCTTTAGCTCAACATTCTTCACCACATACACAAAGATTTTGTAGCCTAGTTTTCATGGGAGATAAGGATTATGAAATCACACTATTTGTCCCTGTGCCATTCATTTGGCATGGACATCAGTGACTGATCTTGACTGATTTCAGACAAAATTTGCAAGAGGTAGAGAGCTACAGGACTACTACAATGGCTGCATGGGGGAGAGACACTCAGAAGTGTCCTATCTGGAGGAAAACTACAGCTTGAACCTATTTTAGACACCCTGCAATGTGGATAAGAAAGAGACCCTATCCAGGCATCATTATTATCATCAATCTTCTTGCTATACTTTTTGCCACCAAAATCAAAACATAGTTCTTATTAAAAGCTAAAATTATTTAACTAATTCTCAATATGTCACTGTTCCAAGATGCAGGCATTTGAGAAAATGAGCACGCAGGTTTCAACCATGCTTTTGCTCTTCCAGATTTTTCTCCAGGGTATTTTCAGAGTATTAGATCGCCTTTCCTGCCAAAGAGATTTGCTGGGAAAAAAAAATCTGGCATTGTGTGCTTTCATCAAACTCCTGAGGTTCTGAAAAACATGTTGTGTAAAGCAATCTACTTTCAGGGATTATCCTTGCAGTAAATGAGTGATAAATAAATACGCTGGCAAGAAAAACTAAATGGGAAAAAAGCCACTAAATGACCAAGCTGTCTGAAGTGTAAGACATGGAAATACTGGTTATGAAACACAAATAGCCATAGTTTTTCAGAGATAATTTTCTTTATGAACAGCAAATCCAGAAGAACATTAACCAAGCATTTTAGAAAATAAGAAAAGTTAAGAGACACAAATACGTTTGGAGGCAGGAACTACAAATGTCAGACCACAATCACCTTACCTGCACCCATGTATAGGTGCACTCCTAAAGGAGACCAGCTCAATGGTTGTAATTGGAGTAACAGCATGTGCTAACATATTCACAGACCTTGTAGAAGTGCTGTCAAGTCTGGCATACCCTTTTGTACTCTTTAGCTGACCACATGGAACCAAGAGAGCAGGAAGAGTCCTAGCATTTACTTAAAAAATAGGTATGTTCAAAACATCTAGCCTTCTTGATGAGAGAGGAATACTTAAAACCATAAACTGAGTACATCTTGAGGTGCAGCAGGAAGACAGTAAGACCCTTAACATTTCCTTAGGCATTTCCTTGAAAAAAAAAAAGCATGGTTATTAAATAAATCTAGTAACTCAGAGAACCACTTCTACATATGCGGCTTTGGCATTTCTGATTAAGAATACGCATATGGGAGGTACACTGGTGTGTCACAGTAACTCAGACAGTATCAGTCTAAATCAACAGAGGAGAAATTAATCCAAAGGCTAAATCAGATCTTGTGTCAGTTGAGTCATTCTTGGAGGTGTCCTTCTGTCTCTGTTAATTAAAGCAGAAACCTCAAAAGACAGTGCTCACTGAGGTGCCTAAGGCTGAGATGAAACTGGGATCTAATGGATGGGAGCTAAGTTATTTTCCTCACAGCTATACTGCTTCAATTATAACCCTGAAAACCTCATATCAGTTCGCAATGAGCAGGATGAGGCAGCGTGCCCTGAAAAGGCAGTATCAAATGTGTCTGAAAATCTACTCATCTGAATTCTAACTCCTTAAAAGTAAAGGTACCGAATGATAAAATACTGAATTGGTAGGTGCTTTCATTTATATGTGTATTTCCATTACTTGAGCAGGTTCATTAAAAGCAGAGCAGATTGAAAATTAAGAATAAACCTTATGCAAAATAAGCTGGAAAGAGGACGGTGATGAAGTAGGACCCATACTAGGTGTACTTAGTGGTGCCAGGTATCTGCACAGAGTAAAGAAAGCTATAAGTACACTGTTTGATACCTCTAAGATAAGGTTCAGTGATGCCATGGAGACAACAGAGCAATCACCTGTCATTATGCCTTCCTCCGTTACCACCCCTGCCTTTCTGCTTGCGACTGCAAACCCCGAGCTGTCACCACAGAAAATAACTCTGAACAGAAGCCAACCCTCACTTAGAGGGATGCCAGAGAAAAAGATTTCATGTGTCTGTGCTCCCACGCAAGCTTGCTGGCTCTGCAGGACCTGCTGCATTAAGGCACTGAATTAGGATTCGGTACAAAAGGACTTGTACTAATTAAAAAGCAGTGCTGTGGAGCCCTGGCTTTTCTTTAAGACAACCTGGAGGAAGTGAGGGAGAACATCTGCAGAAATAGCACAGGCTGGTCTCGCTCTCCAGGATCACCCCATGTGCCTGATTTGTTCCATCTTCACAATAAAAGAGAATTTATTTTCTGTAGTATATTACATTATATTCGAATTCCCTGAGACAAGGGAATATACCCCTCAAGGAGGTATAACCTTCTCTGGACTAAAACCACTCTGTAGGCTGTTTCCTGATTGTTTCATATGGAGGAGGGCGTATAGGATGTTGCCATCCACAGATCTAACAGTCTCAGAAATTCTGAAGCCGCTTTTTCACTACAGAAAAAAGGGGGTTTTCCTCACTTTTGCAAATGATGGTAACTTGTAAAATAGCATCCAGAAAATGTCATGAAATGAATCAAAAGGTTTGGATAAGGCCTTGGTAGCTTCTCACGTAAGTTGCCTTGTATTAGGATCTTATCCAGCATGAGCTAAGAACTTGCTTTTACCCTGGTGAAAAATGTGTCTAAAAAGTAATAATCCCCAGACAAGATAACTTCCTCATATTCCAGAAAAAATCCCAATAGAACAAATTTGGAAAAAGATGATGTGAATCAAGTTAATTGAGTGGAGAACTGCCCATTTAGGGCTGCAGATAGCTGGCTCAGGAGAACCCTTGTCTTCTTTCCAGCTGCATATCTACATGAGAAAAATGGTGGTTATCCAGAGCTGGGAACTTGTGCTTTCGTATCCAGTCTAGATCAGGAGAGCCACATCTGATTCTGCTTCTATTTTACGATTTTCTTCTTAAAGAAGAGGAGGCCTCCCTGAGATATCAGTAATGTAAATGCATTAAGGATCACGTTACAGGTAACACATTTCCAAAACACATACAAGAAAGAACACCTTTACATGTGCAACAGTAGAAAATAGTTGGAAAACATTCTGATCTTGCAATAGCCATAATCCCATGTACTTGTGTCAGGTGCCAACCCAGAATTCAGTCCTCAATCCTAAGCACAATGCAACCTCATGCCACCTTTCAAATACTTCTCTAACTAAACAGCATTCCTTAAGACTTGGGCTTCTGATAATAGCATTTCTAAATGATTTGAGCCTGTGAAGTGTGCTACATATTAGAAACTAGTGAAGGAATGAGATTTTCTTACTAAAATAGCCTGAATTTCACAATTTCAAAAGTAGGCTTAGTTATCAACAACAACTGCCTTTTCTTTATTTCATTCTTAATTTATTAATTCCTTTTTTGTTAGGATATAGGATTAAGTAGGGAGCAAATTCTGAGCATGTCCTTTATTATTATGGGACTTAATCATATAAAAGTTATTAGCTATGTTGTAATGAGAATGAAGGTCATGTATCGAAGAAGGTAGCCCATGGAAGATAAGATCTTTACAAGGAAAAAAAGGTTCAAGTATTGATTTTTGATATACTTGTACTTACGCATAGTGCATGAAGTCACTTGGATGATAATAAACCAGCAGGATACTGATGCAGAACAAATTAAGAAAATAATCAATTGACTGCAATACTGCTCTGGGAGGGCCAGAAACCACAGCACTCTAACTGTGCTCTATGCTCCCGTGAATGCCAAGATAATCAGCTCCTCATTTTGAAGGAACAGGGTTAATTGTACTGGTGAGCTCCTGCAGTTAAATGACTCTTTTATACTGAGCATAAATGACAGATATACTAAATTACACCAGCGGGTCCACAAAAGTGGAACAGTACACACAACCCCAACCTCAAGAATCAAGAACTTCAGGACAGGAGAATTCAGGCCAAATTCCAGAGGAAAAAGGGAGTCTCACTGGTGACATCTAGTAGGCATGGATTTTTACAAACAAACATAGCAGTGAGATCGTCAGCCAAAGAAGCAGTGGTTCTTTTTTCTCTAAAGCCTCAAGGTCAACGTAGGTCTGCTCCTGAAGGTGAAATAAAGAAGTCAGGCTGGTGGCTGGACTTAGGCCCTATGAGAAGGATACTGAAGATCAGTCTCCCATGAAGGTGGTTTGGAACAGTGTGTCCAAATTCACAAAGGTGTCATCAAATAAAACACCTTTAGTCAGTGGAAAGCTGTCCTGGTTGTGGCTATCATTAACTTCTGGTATCCAAAGAAACATGGAGGCAACAAAAGATGGAGGCAGAGAAGTTCAAGTGAGACAGTGATGTGCACACCTAACTCCCTTTGAAAAGTAACAAGAATGTGGTATCATGCACCTACAGCAACTTCGGGGGTCTAAGTAACATTTTTAATTTTACTATCCACTCCATGTATGTAACCTAACAGGTATATTTATTAGGGAAATACAACCCCACTCACAGAGTATACACTCATCACCTGTGTTGTCTGACAGCCGCTTGCTGGTAAGCTCCGAAGATGTCAGAGAGGAGCACCCATCTCACATCCTTCACGTTTTTGTTAAAGCCCCAAAGTAACCAAGTTTTGTGTGATCCTCCACTACAAAATAAAAGGAATAATGCCAACCCTCCTTGCCAGCAAAAAGAAAGTGCAGACCTACTTGAACTGTAACTAAAGTCAGATGAACCAAACCAAACTGAATCACTTTTAACCTGCAGTGGGGACAGCTCATTTCTGCTACTGAACCGATAACCTGGGGTGGTGAGGCTGTTAGACTCCATCTAGCCACAGCAATGTAGAAAATTGGTGCCTTTTGTTCTTGACACAGCTGGATCCATCTGATTGCAAACTCCCTGAACCTGTTTCAAGGCCCAGGAAGAATAAGCAGGGATGTCAGGTGGCTTGTGTATATCACCGACCATCCGATATTTATTAATCAAATGACAACTGCTCCTCTGATGCAAGAGAATAACTTCCACAGGTTCTCATGAATCTCTCCATACATAGCAATGAGTCACTGTTGTTAACTGTAGGTGTCTCTGGAGGATTACTCATAACAGAGTATCCAAGTGCCTTTCCTAGCTGTATTCATTCATCCCTGGGGAGTTTTCTGTACAGGGACTCTCCCCCCAAGCTATCTTGCCACATCTTGGTAGGCTCAGTTAGAGACGCTACAGCAAAGATGCAGCAGCTGTTAAATCACAAGTCTGAAAGGTTTCATGAAAGTAAAAATGCTTCTCTCTCTCTATCGAAATACCTGTGTCACTCTTGTTTTATACATTTGAAATGGCTATTTTCATAATGACAAGCATAGACAGAATTATAGTTCCTTTGATTTATAGGAAAAGTCATGCCTGCAGTAAGATATGTCAATTTTTCATTGATCTTAGCCATCCCTCTACCTTACTGTTATGTTTTGTTACTAGTTGAAACAGTGTCATTGGATATCAAAGTCCTGCTGCTTTTTTCACTTATTACAATTGAATGTTCTGGATCAGTTCTAGTTTTTCACTTTCTCTAAACAGCCTCATCTGCCTGCCCAAACACTTGTAAGTCTATATAGACCATAAGCACATACTAAAGCCTCTGGACACTTATGCTGTCCCCAGTCATTCCTCTTGGGATGTCTTCTCAGTTCTACTTGACTCCAGCTAGTGCCCTTTGAGCTTTTTTCCCCTCTCTGGATGTGGTATTGTAAAGTGTCACACTCCCAGCAGAACAAAACAAGGACAAAACACTGCACCATTAAACTCTGACAAAAGACTGCTACCAATTGCCTTGCACAGCAAATCCTAGCACTAACTCCTCTGCAAAAAACACTGACAATCATAACATCAGAGGCATGGCCACTTAGGAAACTGCCCTAGAAGTTCAGCATCAACCAGGCATTAGTGAAATACGAACAGCCTGAACCCAAAGGTTCCATGCAGACAATTAACCTTTCATGATGGAAACACAATTGAAAGAACTTGCGTTTCAACCAAGTTCATATTTTTTATAAAAAATATGCAAGAATTGCCTTGCTTCTGCCTTATTTTGTGACCTTTTGTTTTCCTGATATTAGCTCAGTGCTTGGTAAATAAGGAGCTTTCAAAAATGAAAGGAGGGGAAAAGAAATCAATATTTTTGTCCATTTAGCAGGCCTCTCACAGTTCAGTGACATTCAGGAAGCAGTGAGTAAAGAGACAAGGAATCAATGTGTAAGAAGAGGCTGCAGATCATACTCAAGCTGCTCAGCTAAGCAATCAATAGCGCTCCTCTAGCTTCTACTTTGAAATGCAAGTGAGTTGTTTAGGCTGCAGTGTAAAGTGAATGCTGGGTATGGATGGTCTGCCATGGGAAATGTCAATTTATTAAACCAGAAATTTTACAGGATCATGTCCTCTTTGACAAAGCTTTTTTGCTCTAGGATAAAATTTATTAAGGAGAAAGACTGAGCTAGAGAAACAGCCCTGGATATCTTGATGTGGAGTGCACTGCCTCAAGAACAAGCAAACCATTTCACACCTCAGTTTGGTATCAGGGCCATATGAGGATCCACACTATCACAGGTGTTGGCTATTCTAGGAACTCCATTCTTTCTTATTTCCCACTTTTTCTCTGCTTACACAAGCCAGCAAAAAAGCAGAAGTATTTCTGAAATCATAAGGAGTTTCCAAAGGAATGAAAAACTGCTTCTTATTCTACAGACAGAAGCTAGCATTACACTTTATGATATATAATGACCAGAAAAGTCAAAGTAATTTATATTTCAAACAATGTCTTACTGCAAGACAGCAGGACAGTCACCTCGGTTACAAAATCAAAGACCTCTGTAAGAAAGAAATTCCCCCAGAGATGGGCTATAACTGCAGGCATTAGTCTCTCCAGTGGATTTGGAGAGATTGCAAACCACAGGGACACTTTATCAGCAGCTTGTGGGTAAATTTTGCACTTTGCTCTCTCGCACTGGGCCACAGAAATGATCAGCCTCTCCAAATCAATCTGAGCCACCACTTCTCTGTGCAGGTGTAAACAACAGCATGCCTGGTGACAGAAAAGAAAATGAGGCCCCATGCACGTAGGGCACTATCAACTGCACATCCTGCCTTCTTAGCTGCAAAATTAGTTGCTACAAGTCACAGTTTTCCCTTCTGTGACATACCTTTGCCAAGTACTGCAGATTTACTTCTCCTAAAACATCATTCTTGAGCACCCCCCCCTTTTTTCTTCTTTCTCAACAGCAAAAGTCTTCTCATAGAATGATTTTTACTGATTACAAAGGCCACCATCAACCTTTGAGGTGATACCCAAAGTAGGTAGGTCTAAGTTATATTTGCAGCCTCTCTGTGGTCTAAAAGGGTTTTAGCTTAAATGGGAATCAGGCCTAGGCCAACCTTAAGACTGTAAACGTTTTGGCATTGAGACTAGCTTCTGGATATATCTATGCAGTACAAGAGAGAAACGTGTTCACTTGGTGCTGAATCTTCTAATTTAATAAATCCCTCTTTGTCATTTGTTCATTTATAACTTTGGGTTGTTTCTTATATTGCTGGGCAGTCTTCCAGCAAAGGACTTTCCTCCTGCTCACTGGTCGTACAAGGACAGAAGTCCTACACAGTTTGCCTTTATATAACCTCCTTTTTAGATATTCCATTAGTACGGTTCCTGCTTCTACACAAGCAGTAAATATCTGACACATCCCAAGAGAACTGGAGTGCTCATAGGCTAAAGATTCCTCTAACTCTGTTGATTTTAAGTTAATTCATTCTATGAAGCAAGTCTCCAGAAAACATCACTTAAAGAAAAATCTGTTCAGTTTGGTTTGTATGAGAAGACTCAGCTAGCAGGTAAAGTTACTCCCTGTTGAAGTGTGCCCTTGGCTCACCCTGATACAGAAGAGACTTCCTGTAAATGTGTGAATACTTGTGCTAATGCACAAGTCAAGATTTTCAAGATTTTCAGTCACAAAGCATCATTTGTAGCAGCTTTACCTCTACCTTCATGTATTTCCTTTCTAAGGACACCAATTTGCTTCACAGACCTTAAGTTTAAGTGCACTCCATATGGACAGACTGGAAGAGCCTTGCAATATGCCTGTGCAGGTATGCGTCATCATTTAAGGAAACTGAGTCAGCAGAGGATAAGACCTTGAAGTCTGTAGCATGTGCTGAATAGACCTTCTGGTCTCCAAAGTGATTCTGCACTCAAAAGCTGGCTTCTGACCTGCGCTATAACTCATCATACTTCTACTTCATTCTTCACAGCCTCCTTCCCACTCAAATTTCATTTAATAGCTCATCATTCACCTTGAAATATCTGCTTGGAAAAATATAATACACATATTCTTTCACAGAATTACTGACATGGATTATCTCCTTCCCACATCAACAGTAAATACACCATAATGTCACACTCCTTGAAGAGCTGCATGTTCCTCTCTCCTTTATGTGATTTATTTTGCTTTCCATGTGTACTCCTTTTCTAAACACCAAGTCATAAAACAACACACTTTTATACAGCTGCCCCCCAAGCCCAATGACAGCATTCAGCCATGGCAACTGTAATGGGAGCTGTTTGGGGCTCCTCTCATGCAGTGGGGCTTAGAGTAAAAGTTTACTTCAGCTTCCTCTGCTGCTTATAGCCCTTCTAGCAGATGTGCCCTGTTGGATCCAGTAGCAGGGAAGCATTTTCATGGAAAACTGTTGCCAGAATCTCAGCCGAAAAGCAGCTTCCCAGAATAAAAATTGTATCATGGCAGTAGGAGGGAAGAAAGGCAGTGCTGCTGTCCTACCTGCAGTGCATAAAACCAAGCTGGAAGTCAATTTGATATACATCCATTTAAGAAAGTCTGAATTAAAACAGTTACTTAAAACTAGCTGTGGGCTCTCAAAACCTGAACTCATGGTGTTACCATGAAGAAAAGATTGGCTCTACCATGCGGAATCCGGACTTTCTCAACTCTGGGTTCAGAAACAGCACAAGTGCCTTTTGATCTCTTTTTCCTGACTACAACCCTGTGAGTGCCCTACAGAATACAATCCTCCTCTTTTGTAACCTCTTCTGCATTGTCATTGCTCAAAACAATTATTCCCTTCCCTGTTTCTTCTGCTCCAAGAACAAATGCTGCAGCCTGAATTTGGGGAATATCTCCCAAAGAGGCATCTGTTTCAGTCAACGTGGAGGGGCTCACCTCTGCACAGAGGAGGCCATCACAACCAACCACTCACTCTTCCTCTGTCAGCTCTTGCAGTCTCTGCTCTGACTCAAGTCCCCACTGCACCATGCAGGCAGCTTGCTAGCACTGATTACTGCCCACTGCTGTCAACACCTCCCCAGCCAGGTGGTAATGACATCTGCAGAAGGCCATTTAGCTTTAATAAAAAACAAAGGCTATTTTTATGAACCTGCCCACCTGCAGTGATACAGCAACAACTGCCAGAAAGTCTAAGCTAATTCTAATATTTCAAACCTGTAATACTTAAACTTCAAGATTCACATGAGTGGTAGTG
The DNA here is from genome assembly GCF_963264785.1 of Psittacula echo. NCBI lineage: Eukaryota > Metazoa > Chordata > Aves > Psittaciformes > Psittacidae > Psittacula > Psittacula echo. Next base: position 113,688,000 of record NC_137738.1, read on the forward strand.
ATGTATTAGTGAGCCTTTCTTGTCTATTTTTAATGCCTTCAGAACTGCTGCTATCTCAGTGGAGTTGAGATATGGAATTGCAAACCACTGATCTTCCTAAAGTGCTGCCTGGTGGGAATTACATGGGCTGCACAATGTCATCTCTCAGGAAATTCTGTAACAAGAAGCCAGACACAAAACAGAAGCCAATCTTATGACAGAGCGAAAACCGCAATTATGCTGCTGCTCGCATTCATGTATCTGCTCCTGCACCCAACAGCAGAGTAGTTGTTTATAGCACAGCTACTTCTTTATTCTATTACCATAAATACACTGGACAGAAAAAACAAGGGAGCTTGCTCCCATGCATGTCTTTTCCAGCCCAGTAGGAAGCGACTGATGATTTGTATTGATCGGGCTATAAACCATAAAGGTTGCAATTGCACTTCTTCAGCTCCTAGATTCAGAGGTGTATGGATCCCTGCCACAAAGCATGTTAATAAAATGAGCAGAGGTTTATGTATCACTGCTGTACAGCACTGGGTTAGCAGTGTATAGCTGCCAGGGCCAGGCCATCTGCCACAGAGGAAGCATCAAAACAGGACTGCTTCTGGAGAACAATTTCTTTATCAAGAGCAAAGGTAGGAAAAGCTGCAAATAAGAGACTGGTTTGCAAAAAGCAAAGAAGCAGCTGATGTCCTATTGCTCTGGCCCTTACCCAAATCAGTTTTTAATTGTATACTTTCAAAGGCTGACCTTGATCCTTGTCAAGACATCCTGTATATCAGAATTGTTCTGTTAATCTTCCAATGTTCCCCTCCTTGGAGCCCACAAACAGCACAGTTGCAGAGCTCACCGGTGCCCAGCACTGCAGCAGAGAGCACAGCCAAGGCAGAGATATCTACATCAGGGCACTTTTCCCACCTCATCCTACAATCTGGCTGCCATCACGTGGCAGAAATCCATCCTTCTGCCCCTGAACTCACAAACTGCCTAGTGCCTGCTTGAGCAGCATATTGAACCCACACTTCCCTAGGGAAAGCCTACAGCTCTTTTCTTGACAAGAAAGTTAACAGGACATAAGTGATTTGGCAAAGGGATCACATCTAGTGTGAGACTGTAGGCAGGACACCTAACACAGAGCAGAGATGGGTCAGCAAAGCAGGGAAGAGATGCCATGCTGGGGCACAAAGCCAGCCCCCATGTAACAGAGCACACAGAGAATTAACAGGGAAGGAAGCACCTGTGAAACTGAGGCATTAATACACTGAGTTGATCCCAGCTGAAACTCTCCTCAGCTTGTCGCGGACACAGGGCAGTACAAGGCACAGAAGTCTGATCTGAATATCCTTCATGGGTTTTCTCAACAACCCCCTGAGCAGAGAGGCTTTTTACATCCCTGCCCATGTTCTCCACCAGCCTGTCCCGCTGGCTGCTGGCCAAGTCTCTCCTCTCTCCAAAGCACATCTGCACAATTAAATTAATTGTCAGAAATCTTAGAAACAAAGTGCCTTGATTTCAAGGGACCAGGACATCCAACCGGTTCAGATTTGTCACAAGCCCCTCTATTTATCCACTGCCTAAAGCAATGAAAAGCAGCCCCCCAAAGATGACAAAACTCATTATTAATTGGAGGTGCAAGTGCGCTAGCAGGGATTTTGGTGCCAGAGCTTTCCCTTGTCCCCACTGGGTCAGAGCACAGGCTGGTTTAAATGAAATTATAAAATTATCATCCTGCTGCAAATTCTTTGAACTTTGCTGCCTTTTTTTTGCCCAGAAATGAGGGAGTATCTTTACAGTTCAGTTATTTGCATAAAGTAATTAGGCTTTGGGGTATATTCTCCTCCCAGTACACATGCATAACATGCATTAATATTAATAGGGACCTCTGTATTCACACTCACTGAGAAGAGGCTGTACCCCAAGGGTCTGAGAAAGGCTAAACCCAAAATACACTTTTGCTTATCCCTAAAGATATACATACACTCCTGTAAACTGCTATCTTATTATATATTTCTTGCTTTTCCTAGTTTATTTCCATTGAGACAAGTATTCAGCAAATTGCAAAAGAAAATCACTTGTTCAGGTTTCACACAGCGGACAATCAAAAATGATGCATGTGAACTCTATGGAAATGGCTCTTTGTGTCCAGACTTTCAGCCCCAATCCATGTTATGGTTTCCACAGAATAAAAACTTAATGGAGAAGCTTCCCTCATGAAATTACATTTCTTTGATATAAGAAGTGATGAATCTCTGTTTAATACTAATAGTGCCTGCTGCACACATATTTAAGGGCTCTTCAAAAAAAGCCAGCATCAACTTGTGTTAAGGCAAGCACTGAAGAAGTGGCTTGAGACTACCAGCACTTCACAGGACAACAAAAGGGAGGTCTGGAGAAATAAACTACTACCGCAGAAGGACTGACTTTATGGTGGTTTGAACAGACACCTATACTGAGCTATGAAGTCCCACGCCTCAGGCCACTGAAGTCTGAAGTTGTGTAAAACATCCAGTGCTAAATGACAGAATCACGGGCTTGGCAAGCTGTGGACAACATAATAACATCAGAGATTACGTCCTTTGTTCTGGGCCTTTCTTCTAAGAGCAAGGTGAGCTGTACCCATGAATGACCATCACAAAATGAAAATGAGGAACAACGAGGCGCTGTCAGAGACGGAGCAGAATTATGTAAGGGATGGCCCTGCCAAAGTCTTGGCTCAAAATGTCATTTTATGAGACTGACAGTAACAACCATGATCTGCCAAATGGGGAAACAAAAACCCCTGAGGTCCCTGGAAAGGACTGAAATCTATCATCCTTTCTATGCGTAGAGCTCCTCATTGTTCCTTGCTTCCCTTGCAGAAAGGGCAAACCCAGTTCAAGGTATTCCCTCATTTCATCTTGCCACATGTCACCCTGGACTGAATTGCAAATAAGATCAGGGAAGTGCTCTAGCTTAGAAACAGGTTTTTAAATGCAGTCGTATTCCCTATTCCAACACCAGCTATCCCTGCAACAAACAAAAAAGTGGGAATGGTATCAGAGGAACAAACAGGGAGGTTAGGAGACAAGAATACCTAAACTCAGGAACACCACTGAGAACAACATCAGGTGAAACCACCGCAGTGGAACAATGCACATTTGGTGCTAGCTTCTTGGCTGAGATTCAATTCTCCAGAGGTGCAAAGACCCAGACCTCTTTTTGTCCAAGGATAAACACAGACTCACTCCTTTCATTTCCATGAAATCTCAGGTTTTCACTGCTGCCAATTGGAGAAACATCCATCTCTTGTGTTTAACACCATGCCTGTGAGAAGAAAAACTGTTAACAGCCTCCCTGTGGCTGAACTCAAGTTCAAACTTGCTTGGCTGAACTTGTGAGGACAAATTATTATTCTTTGCTTCAGAGGAGAATGCTTGTTTCAAAAAAAGTAACCTAATCAGAATACACAACCCACGGGTGAGGGAAAGATGCTGAGGCTATTGAGGGGAAATCAGGAAGCAGGGATGCTCAGAAGGGATGTGTATATGAGGCTGGAGTAGCATGCAGAGCCTCGTGAACCAGTATGTTCAGTGCTCCTCAAGCAGCAGTGGCACATGGACATGACATGGAGACCTCCTAGTGTATGTGCACTGCTGCACGTTGTGTTGGCTCACAGGTTGCTCCTCTCCAGCATTTCCATCTTGGAGCTTGTGGAGGGGTCAGCATAAGCTCATGTGACCCACTGCACAGAAATAGGGCAAAAATCCCAGCGTGATCCCCATCTGAGGCACTTGCTCCTTCACACGTGTCTCCTCCTCCTCATTTAAGCCAGGCACCCTGTTCCTCCACAGGTGCCTACAGGTGAAGGAAATTGTCCAGGGCAATTTATCTTCCCATTATAACTCACAAAGCAGACAATGGTTAGAGAGGAAGAAAGCACAAACACCTCATGCCTTACACTAGTGTGTAACTGAACTCATGGTTTAGTCAGGGATGAAGGAAGCAGCTGGTTATTTGGTTTGCTTTGCCTTGAGATTTGTTAGGAAACCAGAGTCCTGGAAAGCTACTGTGCTGTCCAGTGAAAACTCACCCGAGGTCCTTATGGAAAACATGGAGGAAAACAAAAAAAATCCCTTTCCTGCTGTCAACCTTCACAAAAGAAAATAAAGGCAGAACTGAGAAAAGTTCTTTCCTATACCCCCGTCATATGTCCTCTCTCAATTTAACTCACAACTTGACACGAAAACTCCATATAAATCTCACAGACAGCATTCATCATGTCTTTCATCAAGGTCCCTAGTTCCTCTAGTCAGGCAAAACATATTAAAAGAGGTTTCAAATCACCTCACAAAGGAGACAAAAACTATTTATCCTTTCATTCTACATCTCCATCTGAGGGTAACACACACAAAGAAGATAGAACCTCAGCCTGGAGGCAGTGCTGCAGCTTGGGATCAGAGCTAAGAATATGTCTTGTCCTGGCGTTCTATGGATGCTTCTGGCAGTTGGGGCAGGAAAACTGAAAGGAGCTAAATGTCAGCTTCCTACTTGCAGAGATCTGAAAGAGTTCCCATTTCCATGAGCAAATAGTGTAATAAAAACCACGCAACACCAACACAGCCCTAATTGCTAAGAAATCACTGATACATCTCTCTGCCAAACAATACCTTCCCCAGCCCACCAACACACATTTGGGGTAAGTAGCATAGTCTAAAGTAGCACAAAGACACACATTCCCTGCCTGTTTCTTTTCATCTGAAAATGCAAAGACAGGGGGGTGTTGGATTTTACTTTCTGGGAAATGCTGCACCTATATGTTTTAAAGATATAAACTGCGACACGTTCACTTACATAACTTGTGCATAGTTTATGCAAAAAAATTAGTTGCTTATTGACAGCAAGAATGAAACAGTAAATGAAAAAGTATTACTTGGGTTACAGTCCCCTGAACACAGAGATCTCTCACTCAAATCTGTATCGCGCTAGAGACGTAAATATGTTTTCTCCATCTGCTGCGGCTGTTATGCAGGACGAGGAAGCGCCATCCTGCGAAAAGCTGGAAGGAGCTGCGGGGAAGCAAGGACAGGAGCAGAGGCAGGACCACTAGTATTGGATTATACCCAGGGACAAATGCCTCCATACAATTCGGTTATTATTTTATGCTTAGATAGCCTCTAGCACAGTAATTTCCCCTGAGCCTCCAGATCATGCATGTGGAAACACTAAATGACAACAGTAATTACAGTTTAAGGTTACTGTGCTTTGTTTAATTCTTTTGGGCTTCAGAGGATCTGCACTAATCTCTTGGTTTTTATTTTTCCCCCTGTTCTCATCTCAGCTTTCTCATTGCCCAGGTGCTGTAAAGACCACAAATGGCTGTAATCCAACCTTGGGTTTAATTTTCTTCTTTCCCCTCCCTTCCAAAGCAGCAGATTAGCATCTGGAAGCTACTCCTGCATATGCTCTGCTTTGCTGTGTGACCTTTTGGAAAATTTAAAGCCTCCCCTCTGTTTATTTCCAGCATTTGTGAAATGGGCATACTCCATATCTGAAACATGCTTTGAAACATGTAGTTAAAGACTGTTTCATTATGTACCGTGAAATACCACAAATTACTTCAGACAGATCATTTCAGTGGGAGATCTGCAAGTCTTAAGCCACCAAAGCAGTCCCTTCCTCACCATCATCTATTTTGCAGGCAGACAAAGTATTTGAGATTTATTTGACTTCATGGCTTACACTGAATTATTCATTGTTTGCAAGTCAGGTAGGTAATTCACCTTGCACACACTTCTCAAGTACAGTGCTAATAAGAAAACCACGATGAGTAGATTCTCCTGACAAATAGCATTCTCAGGTAAACAGCTGTCTTTAGGGAAATACGTCCTTTATGCAAAAATGTTCAGTGTTTCACAGTGAATGGCAGGACACCAGCAGACGTCAGTTTGACTCATACTCCTAAAAGCAGTGCCCTTTTTCATACCTCTCAGTCTGAAATTTGCATTTCTTTCATACACTCAAACTTTCTTCCGAACCTCACTGACACATGAAAGTGAAAACATTTCATAATTAAACTCCACATTCCACTGAGAGTGCATATGGCAACTCCGAAATGGAACAAAAAACATTTTTTCACTATGACAAGTTGCTCACTGCAGGAAGTTTTCTTCCTTAGACAAAATTAACCAAATCTAGTCATTTACATCCCCTTTTCCAGGTTTCTCTCCAAACAGACTCCTGGAAGTAAAAAAGAAATAAATCATTAATTAGGAAAAAGCTCTTCCCTGTGAGGGTGCTGAGGCACTGGCACAGGATGCCCAGAGAAGCTGTGGCTGCCCCATCCCTGGCAGTGTTCAAGGCCAGGGTGGACACAGGGGCTTGGAGCAACCTGGTCTAGTGGAAGGTGTCCCTGTCCATGGCAGGGGGTTTGGAACTGGATGAGCTTTAAGGTCTCTTCCAACCCAAACCATTCTATGATTCATGCCTAAACTTCTGTATATGTCAAATTAACTACTGGGGGTTTTGGTTTGTTTTTCAGTGAATTATAACCTATGAGTAAAAAATGCTTCCTTCTTTGGAGGACTGCAACACTCAGCTCCCATTCCATCCTCAGAACAGAAGCTCATGAAAGAACAGAAGCTGTCAGGAGAAGAGCTATGCCCTCACTGAGGGAAACGTTAGCCTCCGTAGATGTTTTTAGAAGGGGCAGGGTGAGTTGAGCTCCCCTGGATTTGCTCATGATACAACTCTTGAGACAATTTTAGCCATCAATGGCTTCCGAGGGTAATATCCAAACAGGACTAAAAAAACCTTCAATGCAGATGTTCAGCAAATGGTCATTGTTCAGTGAATTGGCAATAGAAACAGCTGGCTTGTGCCAAGCCGCTTTGCTTCTATTTTTCACAATGGCTATGGACCAAAGACCCAGTGGAGGTTTGTTAAAGATATCTGGCATCAGAGAGCAAGAGGTCTGCACAGCTGTGAGAAGCTCTAACCCTCACCGTGGTACTACTGCCTTTAGATCCATTCATAGCCATTTAGATTCAATTAAGAAGAGCAGTGAGTTACCCATTTCTATGAGCAGGAGAAGGCTGTAGTCCTGGCTGATAATCAGTTGCTTCTTTTAGAGGTTGTCTCGCACTAGCTATTTTTGGTTGCACAAAACATACTTTTCACATTGTGGCAACTGGACGTTCATTTGGAAGGAAATAATGAAACTGAAGAAAACAAGCAAAAACTATCATGAAATAAAATCTCGTAGAAGTTCTGACCAGCAAGGTTGAAACAAAATGAAACTAGGGTGGTTTTTCCCCTAAATAAAATCACTTGGTGCAGTACAGTATTTTCCCCCAATTCGGTATTTCACATATGAAAAGGTTGATTTTGTTTCTGTTATTTTTGTGGCTGCAATGTCAGAAATAAAATGAGTTTGAGTCTCAAAAGTTGTTTTTTTTTTTTCTTTCGGAAAATGATTTTTTCAGTTAGTCTGACAGGAAAATTTTCATAGCTTTTCTCAGAACATGCCCTGTACAACCCGGGGAAGGACTGTTGAGATTTAGGCGATATGGTTAGATCTGGAAACAAGGAAGTAAGTTTAACATGGAGGTTTCCCTTCCTCTTTTCAGAAAATCAACAGTCCAAACAGGAATCCTCTTCCTATAGCAACCAAGGGAACTATACCAAGACAAGTTCCAAAACAAATAAAATGGATTCCAAATAACTTTTTCCCAGGAGAGCATCACTATTGAGAAAAGAAAATGAAGCAATCACTGTTCAACTATGTCAGTATCTCCTGGCCTAAGAGAATCGGCATTTTTGTCCAAACTCTGCCAGAGATTGCTTGTTGCCTCACGATGTCAGATCCATAAGATGCAAGAGGCAGGCTATTACAAGAGGAATTCAGCTTGTACCTATAAGGTTTATAAAAGGTATCTCTCAGTTTTAAGACACTGTGCAGACATGACTAGAAAGTGGCTTTTCCAAAAAGCAGAGGGGCCCTGCTTGCAGCGGCCTTGAGTTCCTTCTTTTGTTGGGAGAGAATGCTTTCAGGCATTATGTATTTAAGAGGGGCCTATAAGAAAGATGGGGAGAGACTTTTTATCAGGGCTTGTTGCACTAGGACAAGGGGTGATGGTTTTAAACTGAAAGAAGGAGATACAGGCTGGACCTGAGGAAAAAATTTACAATGAGGGTGGTAAAACACTGTTCCCCTCTGGGCAACCTGTATCTAGTTGAAGATGTCCCTGCTCATTGCAAAGGGGTTGGACTAGATGTGCTTTGAACACCCCTTCCAACCCAAACTGTTCTATGACTCTACAGTGCTGACTTTGGTGTAATCACCAGTAGAACAAAAGTGACCCAGTGATCCAGAGGCTATGCAGGTGAAGGCTGGCAGGAAAACCAGTAGCTTAACATAGAAGATGAGTTTATCGTATTTGCCAGACAACAGTGCCAAGTTAGATAGGAACAAATGCAACCAATCACTCAGCCTCAGACTCTGAGACAAAACACAGGGGATCTCCTTGCCTCGGTGGCTTATTTTGTTTTTCAGGATCTTGACAAAGATACAACCAACCCATCTGGACTTCCTCCAAAGAACAGGAATAGGAGAGAACATGCGGAGCTGGTGAGGAAGAAGAGAACCAGCTATGAATGTTAAGCGTAGCACTGCAGTGTTACATAACCTAGAGCCCAGCAGTAATCAGCTTAGTGATACTTCTGTGAGATCAGGGCTATCAAAATAATAATTAGATCTGGTCATTCTGGTCCTTCTGTGAAGACTTCATGTTTGCAATGCTCATGGATCCCTTACTGTGTATTCCTCTATATGAAAGATTAATTCTTGGAATCATTAAAGATAAAATGAATAGAAACAGGCTACTTACATTTATGCAATATGAAAAGCATAAAAGCATATTTCTTTTCAGGACTCAGACAGTAGACAGCTATCATATAAAACATAAAGCTGTATCTTCACAGAAATGTGGCCATTCAGCTATCACTTCATATAAGCAAAATAATTAGAATCCATTTATGACAGTATGGAACTGATAATGTATAACTAATTTGGGAAAATATGTACCACAGAGATGTTAAGGCATTTCTTAGTCTTTCCACAATGTTTTATTCTGCCCAGTCCTGTTCTCCTCTCAGCTGGAAGTTTACAAGGCAAAGAAGCATTATTCAACTTCCCCTGCCCATGACATACATATTAGCATTTTAATTACTATGGGCTATTCTCAGCTGTTGGAGGCACCCATTTTGCTGATGTTCCAATGCAGCATCAAATAATAACTGCAGAAAACTATTCAGAAATAATTTAAATCTCAACCTTTAATTCATTTCCATTGTATCTCCAAATACTGCAATCAACTTTCTCTGACCTTTGGAAACCCCTTTTTGTATTCACGGAACGCATCATGCGTACAAGCAATGATTTCACAGATGTATTTGTAACTCCTTGTTGGCTCTGGGCTGCTGAGTTGATAGGAAAAAAAATTAACATTATACTTAAGATATTTCATATATACTTTGAAGAACTGGAAACACAGAATGCTTGCGACAACAGTGCTTTGGAACAGGCTGCAATAAACTAATAGACTGAAATGCTGTTTAGAAAGGAAACACTCATCAAATTTTAAACAGTACTAAAGTATGTTAAATGGCATGGGAGGATGCATTACACAATACATTTATTGTGTGGTATAGTAACATATGCCATTATATCGATTCTTTTAGCTTGAGTCTCTTAGAAGTGGGGGGAGGGTTAACATTACAGCCCTGCAATACAAGCCCTGGCACAGCACATTCAGATATCCCACAAAACTACAACAAAAATTGTTCCTGTCATATGTTGCTATTGATTTAACTGTACAACCTCAGCTGCGCCACCTTTTAGTTATTGCCAATGTCACAGAATCGTAGAATAGTTAGGGTTGGAAAGGACCTGAAGACCATCTAGTTCCAAACCCCACTGTGGGTGGGGAACGTCATATACAGCAAATGGTTCTGATCATCTAACTGCACATGAAAGAAACTCAGATCTCCTGAAGTAAAGAAAGAATAAACTGGTATAAATTTATTTTGTTTCATTTTAAATCTACCATGTCACATTCTAAAATACATGGGCATCATGTAATATCAGGAATAACGTTTGAACTAATTCTATATTCTTCCCAAAGTATACATCAGCCAGTGTATTTTCAAGTTTTCAAAAGGGTTTAACTCAAAGGCAGTTTCACAGTCTCCAGATTTTCTGTTAGGCTTAAGAGATTTGCCAAAAGAAAACGGACTCAAAAATGTCTTGCATTGCTCCTGAGGAAGTTTTTCTAGCATAGAGTTTACTTCCCACAGAGAAAGTCATGAGTATCACCAATACCACATCCACAGATTCCTGGATCCAGTGAATATCAAGATATTCATGAACTTCAGTGACTGATAGCTCAGCACATCAAAGCACCAGATTTCTTATTCAAAACCAAACTTGTCCCAAACCAAAGCAGATCTGAGCAGCAAAATAGCTTCCACGTTAATCCAAAGTCACTGTCTGACACTGTTCATTCTTCTCAACATCCTGCTAACAAAAAGCTTAAATATTCCCACCACTGTCACTGCTCGTATTATAATATTAAACAGATCCCACTGACCATTCAAGGTCGGAAACTGCGCAGATAAATAACAAAGACAAGGCCTGCTCCACAAAACAGAGACTCTAATCATCAGGCAGGATGCAAGAGACAGGAAAAGGCAGAGGGAGACTGGGGAGTGATGCTGCAGTCAAGAGAACAGACATCAACAATAAAGCAGAAACTTAACTAATGCCAGTTCAGCAATTTACAGGCAGCAGAGCGGAGGCTGAGTGTGGTCTGCTGTCTCAACAGGCTTTTGTAAAACTATTGAACTTCCAAGCAGGTACAAGTATTTTTGAGGAATAAAGCTCTTTTTATTGCCTTACCCCATGTATCATGTTCAGCAATATGAAAATGATGTAATTACATGTCTGGAAACAACTTCAGGTCATCTGAGCCATCCTAATGCCCTAGGGAAATATCAGCAACACCTGAGTCACTTACGATCACGGTTAACTGTATCTTGAAACCACTGACCACATGGACTCCACAGACCCCAGTGCACCAGGACTCCAGTGCGTCAGTACTTCTATTTTGGGAAAATTCTATGTGAATCTGCACAGCATTGTCTTCACTTATCAGTCTATTATCTTGTGGTACACTCTGTTATATTTTTTTCTAATAGAAATAGTCTTAGCTTACCCTATAATTTTAGTTATACACTGTCTCCATAAAAGACACATGTATGTTTGAGTTTGACGTCATTTTGCTAGTCTGTTATTTTATTATGTGCAGCTAATGGTGCTTTTTCATATAATACATCTATAAAAGATTCTTTAGTGCTGATGTTGATGGACTTTTTTTCTCCCTGAAGCTGTCTTTCTAGTTACAAACAGAAATAATAGACCAATTTAGCTTCACTTTTACATCATGCTGGATATAACTGCATTTGCTCCAGCAGCAAATTGTTTGAAATATTTAATATTCCATGCTCAAGTGTTGTGATATTTTACGTTAGAACTGTATTGCACATCACAAATACAACATACACACAGAGCCGACGTATGGGCCAGCAATGCCAAGCTTAGCATCAGGAATAAAAACTTAGGATCAGCAATATAAACTTAGGAACTGGGAAGTTCTTCATCATGTGCTTAATATACTCTCTGCAGTGAAAGGGACTACCCTGTCAACCCTAAGTGACATCTTAAGTACCTGAGTACCTCTAGACCTCATTATTTTTTATATCTGAGAATATTTTTATTCTTATTACAGAATCTGACTGCTATTCAATAATTGTGGTATCTCAAAGAGCAGTGAAGTGCTTTACAGCTGGAGTCACTGCTGGTCAGCTATGCAAAAGGTAGCTGGAGAAGGCTTTCTGTAAGCAGTTAATCTTCATCAACTCTTCTTGGACAGGTAGAGAGTCTACCAAGGCCAGGGACAAGAATAGGACTCCCTCAGATTCAGTTTTCAAAAAGCAATCACAAAGAATTTAGCAATCACTATTTGCAGTGACAACAGCCACGCTATGGGTATAGTAGAGTCATGAACCACACTTGCTATTTCAGTGTATTTACATCATCTTTTTTCCCCTCTACTCTGCCCTGGTGAGACCGCATCTGGAATATTGTGTCCAGTTCTGGGCCCCTCAGTTCAAGAAGGACAGGGACCTGCTGGAGAGAGTCCAGAACAGGGCAATTAAGATGATTAAGGGAGTGGAGCATCTCCCTCATGAGGAAAGACTGAGGGAGCTGGGTCTCTATAGTTTGGAGAAGAGGAGACTGAGGGGTGACCTTATTATATCTGGTGTCCTCAACATAAAAAGGACATGGAACTGTTGGAACAAGTCCAGAGGAGGGCCACGAGGATGATCAGGGGACTGGAGCACCTCCTGTATGGAGACAGGCTGAGAAAGTTGGGGCTGTTCAGCCTGGAGAAGAGAAGGCTGCGTGGAGACCTCAGAGCAGCCTTCCAGTATCTGAAGGGGGCCTACAAGGATGCTGGGGATGGACTATTCATTAGGGACTGTAGTGACAGGACAAGGGGTAACGGGTTCAAACTGAAACAGGGGAAGTTTAGATTGGATCTAAGGAAGAAATTCTTTACTGAGAGGGTGGTGAGGCACTGGAATGGGTTGCCCAGGGAAGTTGTGAATGCTCCATCCTTGGTGGTGTTCAAGACCAGGTTGGATGAGGCCTTGGGTGGCATGGTTTAGTGTGAGGTGTCCCTGCCCATGGCAGGGGGGTTGGAACTAGATGATCTTAAGGCCCTTTCCAACCCTAACTATTCTATGATTCTATGATTAGTGTATGTAAATATATAAAGGGAGAGTGTCACAAGGATGGAGCCAGGCTCTTCTCAGTGGCAAACAATGATAGGACAAGGGATAATGGGTATAAACTGGAACACAAGAGGTTCCACTTAAACTTGAGAAGAAACTTCTTCTCAGTGAGGGTGACAGAACACTGGAACAGGCTGCCCAGGGGGGTTGTGGAGTCTCCTTCTCTGGAGACATTCAAAACCCGCCTGGACACATTCCTGTGTAACCTCATCTAGGTGTTCCTGCTCCGGCAGGGGGATTGGACTGAATGATCTTTTGAGGTCCCTTCCAATCTCTAACATACTGTGATACTGTGATCTTTGACATTATCACAGACACAAACAATTTCATGGCCTAAAGAGTAGCTTACTCTCTGCACTCCAGAGGCACAGCAGTACCCCCTTCTGTCAGCTGTGCAAGAGGGCCAAAATAGTAGGTAAACTTTTTTTCTCCCTTATCAGACACCTAAAAATCCTCTTTGCAGGCCTGTTGATTTCTTGTTCGGAATAACGAAGCTCATACAACACACTTCCTAAAATTACCTACCTTTGTCCTACTGCCTGTATGATCCTTTTTCTTTCCACTTCTGATGCACAGGTTGAATTCCACCTTTGTATGAACTGACTAACTGCATCTGCTTTTTTTTAACACTGTGCTGTAATCTCTGTTGCTTCTTCCTTTTCATCTTCTCAAATAACCCCACCCATGAACCTGGACATTTAAATAACCATCCACCAACATCTGCAATAGGTCTAAGTATCATAAAAGCAAAATGCTTCATTTCAGTGTTAAATTTGCTCAGCAATAAGACATACTCCAGATCAATTATCAGATGATCTAATATGTAGAGCCGACTGTGGTTTCCTCAGGAAAATTGGGGGTTTATTCTTATAATGCTTGCCAACTGGCTTCATTATGAATTACAAATACAGGATCTTCAAAAAAGGGCACTGAGCTGTATGGGAAAGCAAACCAAATGTTCAAGATGATACCAACCTGAGAAAGTTATTTAATTAAAGAATAGGCCTCCCTCTGAACTGGAACAGACTCTCAGAACTCCTTCATCAAATACACTGGATAAAGCATAAGACAACTTATGCCAGAAACAGATAAACCAGGGATCCATTCATGGATGACACTGCCTGTCTTCTGCACAATATGCTTCATTTTGTCAGGATGACTGAAGACAAAAACACCTTCAGCTCTTGTTTGGTGAACAAGCTGGCAAAGCAGCTTCAACCAACAGTGTGTAGGCTTGAGGGTGGCTGCAGGTTTTTTCAGCATTGGAAAGAAGACATTTCCTCTAATGAGCTTTTCTTGGCTGTTCAATATTTATTACAGGTACTTAAGCAGAGCTTTTATTACTTAATGTTCCATTTCCTTCCAAAAGGATAACACCAATGCTCATGTAATGCTGCCCTATAGTCTCATAAAATTGATGGCAGCTCCAAACTTTTCCTGGGTATAATCCTACCAGCATGCCAGCCCCATGATAGCATATATTACAGCAAAATGCTAAACAGACTTCACTGGTAAGTCTGTCACCACTACCATCCACCGCAAGAATGTTCAGAAAAGAGCTGAAAACATGAAAGGCTTTTTATCCTGACATTTTCTCCTATCTTTCTACCCTAATGCACACATCCATATCTCCCTGCACAGTAGAGAACTGGCTAGGGGACCTGAATCCTCTCCCTAGGAGTTGAGACTGGGGAGTAAGCCTTGGGCATTACATTCACTTCGAGAATGTCTATTCCCACAGATGTTCAAAGTATCATATGTCTGAGGTCTCTGCTGTGATGAACCACATGGAAATTAACCCCTCTACCCACAACGGGAGTCATCAGCAGGATTACAACAGTACACTGGTCAGGTACTAACTGTTTCCTGTGGGATGGATTTTCATATTGCTGTTCCTTTGCTTTCAGGAGCAAGCCAGCTTTCCACTCAGGTGGAGGAAGCATCTTCGGATTGATTCCAAGCTTTGATCCTAAACTTACAAGGGAATAACAATCACTAGCACTGGTGAGGAAGCTGAGAGATCAAGATGTGGGGCATGGAGCAGGAGTAAAGATGCCAAAACCAGCCATTTTAATAAAAGCAATTGCAAATTGCTCTCATTGTTATGTTCCAGGGGCAGAATTGCCTGTCACCAGTACCAGAAGGCTGGAGAAACAGGTTACACCTCCACAGGAATTACAGAGATTCTGACCAGATCTGCAAGGAAAGCTACAATGGCTCCTCCCCTTGCATCCCCACATCACTGCAGGTACACTCACTGAAGAATGGGGGAAAACTGAGGAAAACTGGGTTCTGATCTTATCATGAGGATTTTCATTTTTGCAAAGGGGAAGTTCAGTGCTAAGAGAGAGAGGAAAAAGGCTCCACCTGTAACCCATCTCAAGCCTGTCATTAATGCTGCCACAAAGGGCACAGAAAGTTGTCTTAAATTGTGCTGCCACTGCTAAGGGCTGCTGTCTGCTAAGCGGTGGTGCTCTTCCCAAGCTACCATCCCTCTTCCCCCCTGTTAAAGGTGACCATGGATGAAATACCCAGCTCTGGCAGCACTTGGCAACCCCCTTCCTGGCATCACAGGGCACTTCTGCCTTCCCAGGTTGCAATGGTCCATCCACAAGCCAGTTACATTAAGGTGACATGGGAAGGATCTGAGGAGAGGAAGGGTATGAAAGATTTTTATTGAGCGAGTTGAAAGCTTAGATCCTCTGAATTTACAGCCCCCTTTTCTTCCCTTGTCCCATGATACAAGCAGTCTGGGTGTACTCTCAGCTATGGGCACCTAGAGGCTAGACCCTGAAGAAGCTACACATCTGCTCTCCCCAGACTCCTGTACCAGTATGAGTATCAGTCAAGTCTCTCTGTAATCCCTTTCTTCACCATAATGATTGCCATCAGTGAGATGTTTATGTCCAAAAAAATCATAATCTAATGCCAAATTCACTCACCCTCAGTGGAAGATTTTCATTCCACCTTCCCCCCTCTGCAGATATGTATTTATTCCCCCAACACAGATGCACTCACATATAGATATCAGTAATGGGACTCAGCTTTTCTCTTTATATTAAAGCCTCTTTCTTGAGTGGGATTAATCTTGGCAGCTGTCTGACAGGAGAGACTGTGTGGGAGGAAAATGGTTTTATCTAAAACCTGAAAGAAAGCAAAATAATCTTTGAGGGAACAAACTGTGTTTCAACTCTTGATCCTTCAGTGGAAGACTATTTACCAACAGAATATATGCAACAACAGCAAAAACACAGTTCTATTGCCTTGAAAGGTAACAAAAAGATGTGCATTTTCTTCCCTTCCTTCTACTTACGTGGCCACTTTTCAAAACGTTTATTAATAATACAGCTAAGTCTCTCCATAGGAGGCCTGAATCAAAGTCAGTTTTGAAAATCAAAATGAAACAAATCCGATTATTTTCTTTCAGCTGTGATGGACAGGGAAAGTCTCCACTTTCCATTCTGCCTCTACTGTACTTCCATAGACAGGAAAGAAACTTTCATACCTTTCAGTATGAAGCATCTCCATAGTCCCGATTTGCTTTTCCAGAGCAATCACATTGATGAAATATACCATTGTTCCTCATAATTAAAACCAAGGTTTGCTCTTACAGAAGCTGTATTCCCCTTGCTTGCAGGGAAGTCTCCCTTGGAAAAGGTCACCTCGCTCTAAGGTTGTGTTGTGACCTGCACTCAGAAGGCACCACTCTTTGTAGTCAGTGTGGACACCTTGTTTCCAGTCTCCCTGATCTATCACTGTGCTTCTCTCCATGTCCTCTTCAGCTCATGGACTGGCTTCATGCCCAAATCATTCAACCTTTTTTCTGACTCTGGGCTTCTGTTCCAGCCTGTCCTGCTTATTCTCTCTTCACCTTCATGCTGATGCCTGGTCCCATCCTACTTGGGCTCCTCATTACCCTTATGTCACTCAGGGTTCTTGCCCCCTGCTGTCATCTTCTCCCTGCGTCAATGGGTCATGGCAAGGGCTGCCGCCCTGCTTCCAGTTCCAGGGAGTACAGCAGCTACTTAAGTGAAGCTTTCCAAAGCAAACCAAGCCTAATGGCTGACCTTTTGGTCTGAGAAATTTCAGCTAAAGCAATTAACAGATAATGGCAAATGAAAATGCAATTTTGCATGGGGAATGCTGGATATCTTGCTGCTATGTCTTATCTCATTAAACATTCCAGCTTTAACATGGAACAATGTTAAACAGACTTCCCCCAATCCCACCTATTTGGCACAAAAGGTACATATGGTAAAGTGACAAAATACAAGTGCACCTATAAATCATGGAAATTTGCATCTGATACAAGAGCTGTTTCTGAGCAAGCCTCTCCTGGAAGGTTCTCTGCACCTCAGAGAATGTAATTTAAATAACTAAACAGCCTCCATTTGAAGCAATTCAAATCACTGTGGCATTTGCCATGCTGACAGTGAGGACCTGAGGGGACCGTACTGACAGCAGAAGCCAAGATGCCTGCACTTTCTTCTTGAACAATTCCATAGAACAACACACTATATGATGCTATTACATACGCCTTTACCTGCTGCCAGCGCTGCTTCAGGCTTCAGCAACACTAATGTATTAAATCATGTCAAATCCATCGTATTTGAAGCTGTTCTTCCAAACAAAGATTCAGTTCTTGCTGCATCTCTAGGAAGGCATCTTATTAACGCTCCATTCCTATCCCCTTGACAGTGATGATGTTTATCACACAACTGCTCTATATGTTTAGCATATCTCCAAATTATGTTGGTAAAAACATACAGTAAATTTTAACACAACAAAGCTTCTTCGAGCATTATAAAACACATGCAGAGCATGAAAATGATGCAGTAACCTGTTTGCATAGTGCTTTGCCATCCATCTCCCTGGGCTCTTCAAAAACGGACATGGCTTCTCAAGGGACTTACTTGATTAAAGAACATTAATTAATTGAGTGAACATCTGTGCTGTTTTTCAACTAATAATTAAAATTAGCTAGGAATTGTAATCTCCTCCAGAGTGAAAAGTATACAGAATAACTGCAGCCCACTTTCTCACAACATTTGGGTAGAGCTAAACAACTACAGCACGTACCATAATGGTTCCTAAGAGATTTGTAAGGTTCTGTGGTGAAAGTTTGCTTCCCGGCTAGCCTGACAACAGGAACATTTTATTCTTGGCTTCATGCGCTAACATATTAACCATGACAGTGCTGACATTTGTTGCTAAGTAAAATTGAACGTAAATGGTCTAGAAAGCTGCCATTAAATTTAGGAATTATTTTTGGAGTTTGAAATTAAGTACTGTCAACACAACTCATGTTTCCACTTATACACAGATACGACAGGAATTTTAATGACTTCTCTAAACTCCATGTATAACACAAAGAAGGAAATAAGAGTAATGATTTTAATTGCTCTCAAACTGTATTACAAAACACAACCTACCTGTATGGTATCATAAGAGCTCAAGGACTATCCAAGAGGATAAAGTAAGTGGGAAGGGGTAGAGGAGAAAACGTCATGTTACATGTGGAAATGAAATATTGCTTCCATGTCCCTTCCATTCTTTTCCTCACATGGGAGATATTCTCACTTATTTAAACACAGGGATTTATTCCCTGCAATCAAATGAGGGAACCAAGGAAAGCCGAGCCATTGGTACGCAGTATCAGGAAGAAGGGGAGATTAACAGCAAAAATGAGATTTCATTGAATGTGACAGAAGCCAGACAGGAGTCCAGAGATCACAAATATCAGATGACTGTGAAAGAGAACATCTCTGAACAAGAAGGTAGATTCATTTAAGCTGTTCTTAATAGTACCGCAGACACTTAGTCTAGAGGTAGTCTGTGCAAAAACCAGTCTGGAATGAAGTTATGTCATATGAGGCTGCAATGAGAATTCGTGGATTCACACAAATATCACAGGTATTTGTAAAATTTTCAAAGAGGCACCTGCACACAATAACTACTCAGTCACTAGTCTGCAACGTACTCACTTGTATGCTTTTTGTGAAACTGCTTTTAACAAGATTGGGTGGCTCAGAGAAATGAAAGCACCTCTCTCATGACATCTGTTTAGTATCCAGTAACTGTAGGTGGTTTCTCAATGGTTTACTTTCTGATCCCTGCTTGGCAAACAAAATGAGGACAACCTGAGAATTTCTGTTCAAAGCAGGTTGAAGGGTCTCTTCCTCACAGCACCTCACCTGTACCTGGTACCAGCTTTATGGAAGGTGGACAGGACAAGATACCTTAAAGCACTGGAAGACCTGCAGCAGCCCCAAGGAACCTGCAAGCACTCAGCTCTCAGCATGTCATGATGAAGTGATGGGGCAGACAGCACCTTGAACCTATGTGGTTCACTAATACGTTTCCCAGCCACAGAAGCAAGTAGCCATGTGCATCCCAGTTGGACCTGGGCCTAAAACTACTTGAAAGTTCTGCAGAAGTAGGAAAACTAAGCTGACAATTCATCTGACCTTGCTTGCTCTGGTGTCACAATAATCATGATCTTATTTAACCTATTTTTCTTCTCTTCCTACTCAGATTATCATTTTCTTAAGTGTTCCAACACCCATAATATCTGGCAATAAAATCCTGCCTGGAAAAAAATTGTTCCTTGCTCGTTTTTGCTCACAGTACAGAGTTTAAATCCTACTGAAGGATTAAAAAAATAATCTATTGGCTGTCATGCTATCATTCTTTAGGCTTATCTACTTTCTTTGGGCAGTAAATACACTTCTTATGCTACGTGGCCCCACTCCAGCCTAGTATTATACTAGTGTATAAACTCTAAAGAAAAGAAAAAAGAATTTGCTAGTGCCAACTCATGGCCTTCTGCAAAAAGGGCCTTTCCCTCCTGTCAGAAGGGTTTATGCTTCTGAAAACCATTTGCAGACTGTGAGCAAGAGCATCTAAAAGAAATGTAGTGATAGGACAAGGGGCAATGGGTTCAAACTTAAACAGGGTAAGTTTCGATTGGATATAAGGAAGAAATTCTTTACTGTGAGGGTGGTGAGGCGCTGGAATGGGTTGCATAGGGAAGCTGTGAATGCTCCATCCCTGGCGGTGTTCAAGGCCCGGCTGGACAGAGCCTTGCGTGGCATGGTTTAGTGTGAGGTGTCCCTGCCCATGGCAGGGGGGTTGGAACTAGGTGATCGTAAGGTCCTTTCCAACCCTAACTATTCTATGATTCTAAATACTGGACAGTATACGCTCTCCTAGTATCTGGTGTGTACGCTATTCCCTGAGAAAAAGTCCCAGTGTGGCTGCAGAGAAAATGCCACCATTCACACCACAAGGTCTTCTGGACTGGGTGACCCACGGACTAGCAGGATGCATGCAGGGGATGACCGCAAGATGCACCCTGGATGGCTCCTCCCTATGGCAGAGAAACAAAGTGCACAAAGATGTCCTGGAGACTCTGGCATTACTGAGTCTTACTGAAGAGAGGATACATTTCAGACAACGTGAGAGTACTTGTAATAGTGAAATAGAAATAAAAGCCGAGGGTGTCTGGGAGGTTTCAAGCCACCAAGCTGGAAAGAAGCATGGGGAAGCAAACACAGCCATAACCACAGGTTTGATCATCACCCTGACCTCATAAAAAACAGTCCATGTCACATAGAAAAAATGATAGGTGCACATAATGATGAAACACTTACCCTGGAATCCTTTTCCAGATGAAGCTTGTGTTGAAGACTGCGCCTTCTCCTGGCCTTGGCAATGCCATTGTGATAAAAGAAGTATCCAGTATCTAAAAAAGGGAGCTGAGGAAGAGAGAGGAAAAAAACATCATGGAGCTACTGGCTACTAATATGATGACATGAAAAACTGTTACATGTGAAGTGACTCGGGAATCTACAAAAGGACTCTGGCAGAGTTACGCAAATCACTCTTGGTAATGTCACTTCTAAGTTACTTCTAAAAAGTATGGCCAGGAGCATTAGTGTTATTTGCTACAGGTTTACAATGCGTAACTTCACTTGTACACACTTAGTACTACTTTCACCTTATGTTTAAGGTTAACAGTGCCAGTATTTCTGAAGAGCTTCCCAAATCATATCAGGATTATTTCTCATTTCCTAGAACAGCCAAAAGAAAAGCACAAAATGAACTGCAAATCATTTGAAACTACCACAAACAATCCTTCAGCAATAAGGCGTTACACAAGTGCTTTTCTGAGCCGCTATAATACATGGGAGCTTATGCTGTAAGCAGT
The DNA here is from genome assembly GCF_963264785.1 of Psittacula echo. NCBI lineage: Eukaryota > Metazoa > Chordata > Aves > Psittaciformes > Psittacidae > Psittacula > Psittacula echo. Next base: position 113,709,085 of record NC_137738.1, read on the forward strand.
AAGGCAGAAACCAGTGTTTTCCACTCTCAGAAAAACATGGTATTTGGAATTTCTTCTGAGCACCAGGTAATGGAACATACGAAGAATATTAAGAGAACAGAATGCTCACAGTGTTCAGGTGGGAACAGGTTTGTACAGCTTCACTGCCTAAGACACTTAGGCAGCAAGCAAAGACTTGCCAGCCCCACCTAAGGCAGGTACCAGGGAAGGAAGTTGTAAGTCCATTACTAAATGCATCTCTCTGCAGGATTGGCAGAGAGTGATTGGAAGGCCAGTAGACATTTAGCTTTGAGAAGGCTAAAAGACATGGTGTTAGGAATTCAGCATCCCACTCCAGGAGTCAGTTAGAAACCTCCATTTCCACCTTGAATTCTGCAGATTTTTCTCCATTTCAACTTAACAGGGAGCTTCCCATTGAACACTTTATGGAGTCATAGAATCACAGAATGGTTTGGGTTGGAAGGGACCTTAAAGCTCATCCAGTTCCAACCCCCTGCCATGGGCAGGGACACCTTCCACTAGAGCAAGTTGCTCCAAGCCCCATCCAACCTGGCCTTGAACACTGCCGGGGATGGGGCAGCCACAGCTTCTCCGGGCAACCTGTGCCAGTGCCTCAGCACCCTCACAAGGAAACATTTTTTTCCTAACAGCTAATCTAAATCTCCCCTGTGTCAGTTTAAAACCATTCCTCCTTGTCCTGTCACTATAAGCCCTTGTAAAAAGTCCCTCTCCAGATATCTCATAGGGCCCCTTTAGGCACTGGAAGACTGTTACAGTGCCTCCCTGAGCTTTTTCTTCTCCAGGCTGAACAAGTCTGGAGAAATCTAAGAAAGTAACTCTGTATTTTTAAACTAAGCTTCACTTTTAAAAGTCGGGAAGTATGTTAATGCTGTGAACATTTCAACTTCAAAGGTTAGGCTACCCTGCATACAAAATAACTACTTAAAAGAGATACTCCAGAGCATCTGTGACAGCCCTGCTCCTCTCCTTTTTATTATCTACATTTCATGATAATGTAAACCTCTTAGCAGGAGTTCAAAGTTCTCTACTGAAAAACTGAGACTGACGTTGAGATATGCATTGTGAAAACCTGGGCTGAATAAGGGTAGCAGGATCTTCCTGCCATAAAATAGATACTGTTCCTGTATACAGGTACACACAGTTCACAAATATCATTTTCCTTCTATGAAATTATCCCCTGTTTCATTAAATCTATCACTATACCTGGTGCAGTTCTGCAAAGACATTATAGCATACACTCAGAGCAGTGTGGGAATGGAGGATTCACAGTGAATTCGGAAAGTCTAAAATTTGGTCACATTCCAAAAATAGAGTACGCGAGGATTTGATTTTTTTCAACAAAGTCCTTTTTTATGTTAATTGAAGCATTTAACATCAATGAAATCAAAGCCTTTCATTTTCGCTTTTAGAATTCCATTGTATATGATACATAATACATAAATGCAAAGTTACTTAAAAAAAAAAATCAAAGCATTCTGTTCTGATATAAAGACCTCTTTTTAAGTGTTTATCAGAGGTTAAAGAGATTTCATCAAAATCATAATGGTTCCTTGGAGCTGATTTGCAGGGCTGACTGGAGAGCTTTTCTGGGCAAATAATCAGAACATCTTGCTTCAGCTCCATACACACATGAAGAACACAACAGCTGAGGTAGAAGGAGAAATGAGGCTTTGAAAGCTCACGGCAGTGGCCACAGAAGCCTCCTATGCTTCACATCCAGCCTCAGAGCTGCATCTTATAATTCTGTCTGTACTGAGGTCATTCTTTAAAAAGCAGATTTATGTTTAAAAAGCAGATACCTGGCATCCTTACCAACTGGGTAATCAGGTATTTCTGTAAAGCAGAGTTTGGCAGCAGAACTGACTGTCCAGGAAAAGGCCCTTCTCCCATGTTGATACATTACTCTATGCCTCAAAAATATGCAAGGAAAAAAACATCTAAATAGCCAGATCAGTTACAGCTTGAAATCCATCTCGTCGTGCTAACCACTACACCCAGCACAAGCTGTGATTCAATTACCCCTCTAATTCTCTCAGTGAAATCAGGCTATTTTCCTTCTTTTTATCTCAGTTATCAACCCCAGTCGAATATTGCTCTTGATGCTCTTCCATTAAGGAATATTCTCTGCAATTTTGAAGGTATCTGGGAATACACAGCATATCCACTGTTCATTTTCTGTGCAGGGTTAGTTTCTAGTGCCAGTTAAAATGAAGCAATGTATTATATAGTAAGCTTCTAAAAGCTGGTGTATTCAAGTCTGGCCAATTACAGTCCGTACAACAATGACCAGGTTTATGGACAAAATCATGAATAACTTTGAGACTGTTCCACTCTTTACACAGACATCCCAGTACTCAGTTTACAGTTCGCATGGTCTTCATTTTCACACTCATTCAATGAAACTTGGGGGGACAGATGGAAAGCAGCTAAGTGAAGGCAATACCTGAAATATGACATGATCAAACACCATGGATTGTGAATCATTAATAGTAGAAGCCAAGCAATTTGCAGGAAGAATCTAAACTCTGCAGTTAATCCTTAAAATTAACGAATGTACACAAAGGAGAAGTCAGATACCAACAAAAGGCCTAAAATGTCACATGCATTGATGAGGATTTCGCATTGAGATCTGTGAATACCACAAGCAACCACTGAAGTGCTCCCGTTCTGATGAACTCCTGCTACCGAGCCAGTAACTCCCCTGCAGTAACCAAGTGGCAGGATGCAGGCAGCTCCCAGCAGGGTTTACATTCCAGCTATTAGCTGCTCCAGGAGATCTACTCTGATTTGGAGCTAGAGCAAAATAGCAAATAGCAAAATGAACAGTGCATGTAATGAAGTGAAATGAAAACAGAAGGGCTCCTGTACATAAAAAACCCTCCAAAGTGTCACCAGCAATAGCTACTCTGTAATATTCTCGTTGTAAAGCTGGAATTGTATTTGAGTGAAATTCCTATTTCAGCAGCAGCAGGTTCTGAATGTAACATGGAAGAATGATGCACTCAGCCCGGTCGTTCAGGTTCTTTCTGTAAGACAGAAGCAAAACTCCCTCTCCTCAGAGAAAATTAGCAATTATGTAAGATAACTAATCACTGGAAAGTACTTCAAGTGAGGAGGATTATTTAGAGTTAGAAAAGGGTCTACTATTGCCTTGATGTACAAACACGGACCAATACAAATAGGACACTTGAGAATCTCAGGAATTACAGGCACTTCATTACTTTCAATATTCATATAAAATTACTGGTGAAAAATACATATAAGCAAAACCAGCTTCACAAATAGGACACAGCAAGTAGAGCAAACTCTTCATACCCACTTTTCCCTTTTTCTTCAGATTTGCAACCTCCTTGCAGTTACTAACAAGTCTATATAAAGATGAAATCCTCTTTAAGCTCCTTCCTAAAAAGGACGTGGACCAGAAAATAACTTTTGAAAATTCAGTCTTCAACTAAAAGGAGGAAAGAAAGACTCTTTCAATGGAAGAGGCTTTGCTGGAAAGCAAAATGGCTTGGATGTTACCATTCCGTAACAATTCGCATTGTGCATAGTACCAATAACTCTGGGGTATCCTGGCTGTTCTCAGATTACTGCTCCACCAGAGAAGTCCAGGCACAATTATCATTGAAATAAAAATAACTAAGTTAAACCCACGGTTCACAGCCCCTTACATCTGACACTCCCCCCCTTACATCTGACAAATATTCCCCAGCAACAAAAAAGAACAAGAAATTTACTGTGCTGCCCTAGATGCCACTCGCAGGAAGAAAGGTTGTAAATAGGCAGATAGGATTCTCCCCTGCCAGGCATTTCTTCTGGCTGCTATAATGTCTCCCTGTAAGTTTTAAGAAGTGACAAATAGAACACAAAAAGGGGAGGAAACTTGGTTCCCAGACCTACCTTTAACATCAAATTTTACTGAATCCTTATCTTCAACATTACATTTTACTGACTGGCTTCAGGGCTCTATCTACATACACCTCACAAACAACTTAATGGTGCCTACAAAAAGCTTAAGAACATATTTGATTGCCCCCTTCTATTTTAATGGAACTGATCTCTAACTAGTCTTCCTATGCCACCCTTCACGCTGTATCACATAATGCTGCATCCCTACATTATACTCCTAGCCTTTGTGTATCATTTCCAATGATTTCTCCCTGATATGGTAATATTCTAAAACTGGCTTATTTCAACTTATTGTTAAGGTTCCTCTCCCAAGCTACCAACGGAGGCAACATTCTGTAGCAATTTTCTTTTGAGCAAAATCAGTTAAAATACAAGCAAAGGGTGATGTATAACAAGTTACCCCTGGGTTGCCTTCTTTGATTGTCACCAAAATCAGCATAAATGGATCCTTCAGTGAACAAGTCACAGAAAGCCCTCATCCATCCAGGCTGATGGCAAAGACCCTCCCCAGGGCTGCCTGCCTTTGTATGAATATGTGGCCAGGTATACCAGGGTTCCAATAAGCACTAGTGCTGAAAAAACCCTTTGTCTGCTCTGAGGAAAAACAAAATACCTATCCTGTAAATTAAAATAAATAAATACAAACACACAACATCTCTTACCACCAGAACCCATGCACAGCTCCTGACTTTGAAAGGGGCCATGAATCTGCACAGGTGAGCTCTTTCAGCCCATTACTGCTCAGTAATTACACCAATAGAAAACATTACCTAAACCTGGCACAAGTAAATGTACATGGAGCCTTCATGGGCCCTACAGGCCCTACTGCTTCAGTTGCCATTATAGTTGAAGCACAACAAAGTGCCTCCCAGCAGAAATTAGAAACCTTTTAGAAACCTTTTCATCCCAGTTTCACCGAATGCACTGAAGATGCTTATAAATATTCAATATGAATTTTTAAACTCTCTTTCTCTCATTTTCCTTCACCCCAATTAGCATTAGAAATCATTTTACTTTTAAATACACAGATGGGAGCCAAGTCTGAAGTCAAAAGCACTCACTCACTATAGCGACAAGGGCCACGTAAGAGTAGAGCCAGTTGGAAACACAGGCAGCCCCAGGCATCGAAATAATATAGAACAAAGGACAGACAAGAAGGGATTAATTCAAATGTTGGTGTAGAAATGTGAAATAGCACAGAGGCTTAAAGCTGTGCCAGAGCCCTCCCAACATGAAATCCAGATCACTGCGTCCCCACAGCCCCAGGCAGCGATTTCACACTTTCTCATTAGTGTGCTATAATTATGCTGAAGGCTCAGTATAAGGATCTCTGGTGGAGCTATGGATCTGCACAAGCTCCAAAGAGCCCTCAAGACTGGCACAGTCAGGTCCAGGTCTGAGTGTTATGATTCAGTCCTTCTGGCTCATTTCTCATTGCACCTGTGTCTTATTTAGCTGCCTTCATCAAAGCTTAATCCAACTGTCCTGGCAAAACTGGCTGGTAGAGGTATTAGCCATGGCTTTTACACTCCCAAAACATAAACCTCATGTTCCAGCATCATCATCAGATGATCCTTGTCAAATCAACCCGTTAATATTCAGTACATTTCTCCTGCAAAACAATTCCAAAGCACCTTAGATATTTACATGTATTTCCAACATTGTTACATGTACACGTCCAACCACCTCTTGGGGAATCAGCAGCAGGTGGTGGCAATAAGAAAGGATTGTGACTATTTGGGTGAGAGATCCCAAAGTCTGTTCAAGCACTGTAATACACATGGTAACAAGGCTATCTGTTACTGTTATTTAGGATATTGATTATTCTGTATTCCTGTTATCCTGGCCACCTTCCTTAAAAAGTTCTATTATATCTGAAGCCAGCAGAAGTAGCTTCCAATGGTTTCTGAAAGGTTCCCTCGCACCCCCAGTGAAATGTCTTCTCCTCTAGGAACAGTGTAAAGTCAAATGTAATATTCACAGACCCTGCAGAACATATAAATAAAACCCTCTGGATTTTATTTATCCAAAAAATAAAACAAAGCCTTTCGTCTAGTCCCTCTTGCAAACAGCAACCACAAGGTCAAAGCATCTTCCCAACAGCTGGACATGAGGGTTTTATTAAATATAGGGAAGCAAATGGAAGAAATGGAACCAGCTGTGGACTGCTATGACACGTCTAGTCTGTTCACGTGGAACTCATCTGAACTCCCCACACAATTCATGATAAAAAAAAAAGAAATATACTTTTAGAGCATGATTCATCTGACCTACTTTAGGTGGCCATGTTAAAATAAGCAGAGCTGAGACCCAGGAACACCTCTTCCACTCCAGAGACTGTAAGGGGAGCACTGCTGTCCACATTCAGGTAGATCAATTCCGATGTTAAATGTCTAGTCATCATTTTCTCATCTTGTTCTTACAGTATCACACATAGTGCTTTTCCAAGTGCTTGCAAAACATTGCTCCATTGGTTTGGTTTCAAGTTTGTAATATTTGGAATTTGATTTGCAATTGAATGAATCACACAGGTTTAACATTTTACTGTATTTATCTTGTTGTTAAGTTTGTCACTGAAGATCTTCATCCTGCAAGCACATAACAGTCATTTAAGGTATCAGCGACAAGATTGTGGATTTGCTGATAGTTTTATCAGTGAATTGGAGAAGCTATTTAAGGCTTTTAAAAGAGTTATTCTAGTTTATGTGACTGGATCTGTGCATTTTAGAGAGATTTCTGTGTTACTCCCCAGTAACCATAAAATCCATTACTGATTCTACTGCATGCACTGTTGAAAGCAGGATACTTTCCAGATTTGGAGAAGAGAAGAATGCTCTTGCTTATACACTAGCACTCACATTGGACTGTCTGAATTAATCCAGATTGTCACTATCTCAAATAGGTGACTGTTACTGTTCAGCTGACAGCCTGAAGTGAAAGCCTAGCAATCATTATGTCTTCTTACATAGATGTTGAGGATCCTGAAAGAAGAGCACCCCAATCAAGCCCTGGGCACTAGGAAGAATAGAATCATAGAATCAACTAGACTGGAAAAGACCTTAAGGATCATCAGATCCAACCATTACCCCAGGACTGCCAAGACCACCACTGAACCACACAAGAATCCTGGAGCTCAACACTGAGCAAAGTCACAATGGGCATCTAACAGTTGTGCTCTTAGAAGCGACAAATGACCACTGGGAAAATGAGGCAGCCTCCTCCAATCATTCAGGTACGGGGCTTCATAACAACCACACACACCACAGACAAACATGCACATGGTTTCGAATAATAAATACAACTCCAACAGAAGTTGAATCCATTACATTTTCTTACAACAGGTATCAGTAGCACAAAATTAAATTCTTACACATTGGGGGAATTTTACTCATCCTAGTTAAAAAAAAAACCAGACATCACCAACAAAACCCAAAACAAAACCCAAAACCCCAAGATCTCCTCCCAGAAGCACCCCTCAAATAAAAACAACAACCAACAAACAAAAAGACTAACAGAAATTCTACTTCAGACATTCTTGCGATGCACTTCCCCCAGACTTTCTTAACTTGTTCATGTCGGTAGTGACATCAAGGAACTGCTCCTCAGCTGTGCAGTATAAATGACACCACAGCCAGAAAGCCAGTCAGCATTTGACCCAGTTAAATAACTGGCTCATTTAGCCTGTGACAGTCAATGCTTTAAGAATACAGTTTGAAAAAGGATGGTGCCCTGAAAGTGGCTTTGCCAATTCTACATTTTATTACCAAAGGCTAAAAAAGAAATTTGCTGTGAGTGTGTGTCTCTTGCTTGGAGCAACGGGGCTCCTCTGGGCATTCTGCTACTTTTTCAAGGCTTTTCTCTGTTTTCAAAGCATCTCCCAAAGTGATAATATTCTGTGAAAGTTTTCACACCTCAAGTAACCTTCTCTCCAAGGTTGTTCTATCCAGAACCCTTTCACTTGCATTTGCCCGCTCTGCTGCTGCTTCATATGGTAGCACTCTGCTGTAGGACAGAACCAAGACTAAAACTCATCTTCAGAGACGTTGGGTAACCCCAGTGCCTCCTAGTATCAAGAGAATCTCAGGCAATTACAGCTCTAATGTTGTCTCAGTTGCCTTGCATGTAAAATGGCACAGTCTAATAAGTACTTGTTTAGTTATTTATTGATAGGATTCATTTAATTAATGTTTGCACAGCACTATAGACTATGCTGTAAAACGCAAAACTGTAAAATGCCAAGTGCCATTGTAAACATATATTAATGGGTATATCTACACATATAATATATATGTATGTAATCAGGTACCTCTTTAACAAACATTTGGTAAATATTTTAATATGTTCTAATAACACATGATGGAAATATCTTCTTCGTAACAGTACATTTGCCTTAGGGAGAGCTCAGAAGGAATAGCTTGATTTAGAGTTTGAATATTTAAGTGACCATGGTGTATTTCTAACTGAGCTGGATCAGGACTGCCGACAGCAATTAGCACTGCTAACAAAGGCCACTTTGCTTCACTCCTGATCTATAACACATCTCTCCTTTTAAGCTTGTAACAAAACAGGGTGACTACTACTGCCTCACAGAAGCCTGGTGTCACAGCTCTAAAAACACTGAGATAAAAGCCATGAGATAAAGTTTGCTATTTTTAAAACAGCATTGAGATGCAGTGTGCCCCAGTCCAAACTACTGGTACTTGTATCTCAAGGATAGAAAGGGGTAAGACATGGCTATACTCTGACACCCTCGATTTCAGCAGAGCAATTCAGCAATACTTTCACATCTATGTCCAGGTAACAAAGTGTTTAAGACACAAATGTGTGCAAGTGTTCAGCTAATGTAGCCCCAAAAACCAAAGTCACAAATTCAAGCTCTAATGAAGTAGTGCTGTAAAAAAAAGGCAGCTCAGACCAAAATTAGTCGGTTACTGTCAAGAGCTCCTCAAGAAATCACATAAAAGATGAATTTCACTAATGCAAAGATGCTAGCCCTGACAAACAAGTAAAGAAGATATGTAGCTCTCTATTCAAAACCTTTATTCTTCCCTTTTTTCTTCATGCCTGTTTAATGCTAAGCTGCCAAGCAGTAGTCAACTGACACAAAGTGCTTCACAGGGAGGTTTCGGTTGTTAGACCACACTGAGTAGGTCTTCCAGTTCCCAGAGAAGTGTCAATTCCTGGAGAAAAATATGTGCTTGATGGGAGAGAAGCTGATGGATAACAAGAAACAAAACCCTGATATTAAAGTTGAAGGGGTACTGTTGCTTCCTTTTTGTTTTAATCCGAGATAGTAGGCTTGAGAGGAGCAGGGCAAGGAAGCTTCAGGAAAAAGGTCTTCAGTAGAGCTAATGAAAAGAGGAAATCTTGGGATATGGCTGTTTTCCTTATTTTTGTAAAGTTGCCCGATTCTGCCAAGTGAAAGTCATTAATCCCCATTATTATGAGACCAAATCAGAAGCAAATTCTGCCATTACTTGTGCCATCATGGCTCCAGTACACAACAGTATGATCACCACTTCACAACACAGACTAACTGCACTGAAGGGGTGCAAGATCTCCAAATTAGAAGATGAAGGATGACCCAAATCTGCCTCGATGCTAGCAGTAACAATGTGAAAGGAATGAAAATAGCAGCACCACCTCTTACCCTTCCTGCCTGGTCCTACCCCATCGACCTTTCAGGCAGCTGTGAAATAAGTCTTTACTGTTTGTTACTACCAATTAATAAACGACAGAAGTTTATTGCCAGCAGAAATTGTGGTCAATCCAGCTTGTGCTGATATGTTATCTTGCTTCTATTACACCAGCAGAGCAAGGTACATGTGGATTTTTAATTAATCACTCATCATGTTTTAGCCTTTAGAGCCTGGAACACTGGTTTCCCTACAATACAATATAATATATTATTGTATATATATTGCAATATATACAATATATTTAACATGACTAAACTATGCTCAATTAGAAGAGGGGAAAAGGGATTTTACAGAATGGAATTGAGTGGTTTAATCCCCATCAGAAGAAAGAGGTAAAAAAAATCTACTTGCCGTTTGGTTTTAGAGTTAAGTGAAGAAAAGTACGTTTGACTGTGAAGTCTGGGGGCTAAAATGGTAATGTAAAAATTGACAGAAATGCAGCAAAGACCAAACTTCCTGATCCACAACCATGATTCCACCAATGTTAACCAATTTTTCCAAACCTACAAACGCATTCCAGTTCTGACTTTTTGCTGCTTCTTTACCCAAATGCAGAATTGACAGCTCCACTTTACAAGTGGTTCAGAGTAACTTCTAAATCACTAAATTCAGCTGGAACACAGTTCTAAAATTAACTGCACAGTAAGCATACGGTCCCTGCGGGACCGATGGGAATCCACCAGTCATGGTGATAGCTAATTTACCACATCTTGGCTGCTGCTAAAAGCCTTAAGCAGAAGCTTCTCCTGCACTTGGTGTTGCATAGTAGGTGACAAACACAGTGCTCACTTGTAGAGCAGATTTCAGAATCACAGTCCTTCATTTCACTTGTACTGGAAAGCGACTTCTTGTAAGGGCATGTAGTGACAGGACAAGGGGGAATGGCTTTAAACTGACAGAGGGGAGATTAAGACTAGACACTTGGAAAAAATTCTTCACTATAAGGGTGGTGAGGCACTGGCAAAAGCTGCCCGGAGAAGCTGTGGCTGACGCATCCCTGGCAGTGTGCATGGCCAGGTTGGACAGCGCTTTGAGCAACATGGTCTAGTTGAAGGTGTCCCTCTCCATGACAGAGGGTTGGAACTTGATGATCTTTAAGGTCCTTTCCAACCCAAACCATTCTATGAAAAGGCAGAAAGGAGGATCTTCTGTCACTGGGAGAGGTGAGGTTCTATCCCATCTCTTTTACTACCCATGAAGAGAAGAGATTCACATATTTGGCTGTAGTTTAATATCCAATGCCCATCTAATAACAGTACCAGTTTCTCTACTTTTAAGAATAATAACAAAATATGTATTTGTTGGGGGTCAGGTTTTCCTAGTTTGGTTCTACACTCTAGGGGAAAGGTAAGTAAATAATCTAGTTCAGTCATGAGTATGTGGGGCACACTGTCCGCTAGTTTGATGTAAACACCGAGGTCACTCCTTCCATTTGCTTTCTGTGGACAAAGTAGTTAAGAACATAACATTAATACAGAAGTTTTGTTTGAGAAGGTAGGCAATACATGACAAGGAACATTACCTCCCAGTTCACTCCATGAGCAAGAAAACTAGAGCTATCACTACTTCAATTATTTGTTTATGATCCCAGTGTATCAATGGTAAAACCAGGCTAGCTCATAATTCCCTCTTCTAGATCCAAGCTCCCGTTACCTGCTGAACACAGCCAGCATTCAGCTGAGTTAGACTTCTGAGCTACTCTCATGAATCCATGACCAAACTGGATTTCACGCTGGCTGCTAAACTGCGAGTGGTGGCCATGCAGAATTTCACACCACACCACCAAAACTCTCCCTGGGACAGGGTTCTCTGTCCCAAAACACAGCCTGGGACCGCTGAACTGAAATTAAATCTCCATTTCCATAGTAATAGAGTTAGCTTTTTCAATGAATTTGTAAGAGTTAAATGTACAGCTTGCCTTGATTTACAATAAGAGCAACACATCAGACTGCTTCAGGTTACTTAGAGAAATCCTGGGTTTGACAAATAGTCGAGCAGCTCAGCTTCCTCATGCCAGAAGCTAGGGATGGACGGAAGCTCAGGGCTGCTCGCTGCAATATTTATAGCCACCATGCAGTCAGCATCCTGTAGAGACCTGACCCATTTAATTATCTGAAAAAGTTGAAAGAAAAAGAAAAACAGAGCAGGGTTTCTGATGACTAGGACAGCATTACAGAACAAAGGTACATTTTAGATCATTAACCATAGCTCTGAGTTTGTTAATACAGCTCTCACATAAACTGTTCACACATGCTACAGACTGGAACTGCACAGGAAGGTTTCCCAGGCATAATATTTTAACAAGAACTGGCAGAATTTATCATTTATGTTAGCATTTTGGCTTTATTTCCAGTTCATAGAATTTTCCATGAGCACGGACATCTTGCAGGACTTACTAATTGAAACTACCTAACAAATGAATTTTACATACGTTTCAGCAACCGCTTTGTAAGTACTTCATCAAAAGCGTGTGAAACTTGAGTTGTCTGGATTAATTTTAATTGGAATAATGCCATAGATGGATGAGGGAAAGGGTCACATGCAAACCTCTACTTAGCTACACTGTAAAGTACTACCTGTATAACTGTTCCAGGACGTTTGATACTCCTTTTTTGTTTGTTTTCTTCTTTCTGTGGGGTTACTTTTGCTTGGTTTTTTTAAATCAACATGGTCTTACTGGTAAAAGCTGTAGTCTAAATGAAATTTCTACCAATATTGTTCTGACTTGGAATGAGTTAAACACATTAGTTCTCCTACATTGATAGTAAAAGTGCTATTGGGTTTGTTTTCCCATTCTAACTGTATCAGTGAAAGTTTTCTAAGTGTGGGTAGGCTGTTTTATCTTGACACCTGTCATAATTTGCAAGAATGATAGAAGGCTGTCTTCCACCTTCACACAATTGTTGGGTCTTCTAAGAGATAACATAACTCAAGCACCTCTGCGCTTTTCAGAAGGAGCCAAGCCTCGCAGAGCTGTCAAGTCTCTGGGACCATTTGCCTGCTAATAAACAAATGCCAAGGATGCCAGAGGTTCTCAGATGGAAGCCCTTCAAGCTGGGAGTGAACTGACTACTTATTTTTGTCTAGAGTTTTAATCCAGATTTGAACAGCTAACCTAGAAACAAAACACTCTACCCCATATGCAGTAACCTAAACCATCTGGGTCTGGCTGTAGGCATGGCAATAGGATCTTTCCATTTGGCCTGCCAACAAAAAACAAGTCAAGACAGGGTACTGTTACAAAAACAGTCATCTTTTGGCTGCACAGCTCTGCATTCTAAGGTCAGGGGACAAATTCAACTTTGGTGCATATTAACACCAATAGATATCCATATTGCTTCTTAGAAATGGCCCTCAGAGTGCTTTTAGCACCTGAAAAACCTACCCAGAGGAAGACAGCTTCAAGTAGGGCCACAGACAGAGCCACTGCATCTGGGATCCCAAAATACAAACACAAAACAAAGAATTAATACATCTGGATGTTGTAGAGTTCAGAAATAGCCTGAAAGTTAAAGGGAGATCCCAGACTGACAGCAGCGCCATACTAATGATCTTTGTTTATCTAGTACTGATACTAAAGGAACACCTTTGACTATAAGTTCCATACCAAGGTCTGAAATAGCTCAGGAACTGACAGAGATTTGTTTCCTCTATATTAATCCTGCCTCTCCTGGTGCAAATCCTGAACCTCAGTTGCATGGCACAGGTATCTCCACAAACCATCAAGATTCGTCTACATAGAGGTGTACAAAGGAGAGAAATAATTGCATCAAATACCTTGAAGGGATTTCACAAAACTAGGAAAAGGAGCACCAGCAGGGTTAGGAGACACAGTATATGGCAACAGACTATTCCTTGCTACAAAATCATAGAATCACAGAATGGACTGAGTTGGGAGGGACCTTAAATACCAGCTGGTTCCAAACCCCCCTGCCACGGGCAGAGACACCTTCCACTTTGAGCACCACCAGGTTGCGCAAAGCCCCAACCTGCCCCTGAACAAAGAACTTGTGGCTGCTCTGCTGGTAGTTCCCCCACCTCACAAGTACTCTCTGGAGAAGAGGCTGTAGCAAACAAGTCAGAGGGCCACTGTCCACTTCTGGTTTCCATGGTGCCATGTCATCCTGAAACTGCTGGCCAGGGATGCTGGCTCCGGTCTGGTGGTGTGTAGGCAACCTCTGGCAGAGAGTCTTCTGGAGGTGCTGCTCCTGCTCCACCAGCTCTTGCAAGGTGGGAAAAGGAGCAGGCAGTACCCCCCGGCACCCACACTTTCTTTGAGCACTGATGCTTCTCAACTGCTTAAGCCCCTCAGCCAAGAAGCCGAAAGCTGCCCCTGGTGCCTTCATACCACACCACAAGAAGCTTTCATCAGGCAGGCAGCCAGGGCTAGACTGCCGGAGATGGACTGCTTCACACCATGTTCAGTTCTGGTGTGCTGGCATCACAGTGCCCTGGAACCACTGCTCACTTCTTCATTATGTTTTCTCTTTCTATTTTTCTCCTTGATACTGGCAAAACTAAATATAATTTAAATGAAAACAAATAACTGCACATCTCCAGCTGGGCTGCAGCATTAAAAAAACAAGTGAAAAAAGAATTACTCGCAGCGCATTTCCTGGGTCTCTACCACATGTTCTATTTTGCCAGTGAGTTCAAGCAATATGGAATAAACAAAATTATAAATGCAGGCAGCTTTATAAATAGCCAGAATTTGGGATCTTTGTGTTTACTGAGCTGTAGCTCAGCAAACAAAACAAAACTTATCTGCAAAAGCAAGGTTTAATGTGCATGTTTTGCTGGGAAACAGAACTACACCATGTATTCAAAACAGTAACAGAGCAATTACAGCAGGGATCTATAGCAGGGGAGTCTGACCTTCGTGTTTTACACTCAAATAATAAATGCTATAAAAATCTGACAAGGTAATTATTTTATACCTCAAACAGAGCACCCACCACCAGCAAGCAGTTAGTTTGAGTCTCCGGTAGAGAAAGAGCTCTACAGAAACTGGGTTAGGGATGTTCTTGAGCCTGTGCTTTACATTCTTCTTGTTGACAGTTTACAGCCTTCACATGCATAAGCAAGTACATTTAAGTAACGGGAGATTTGTTTTCTGCATCCAAAGCAGAATGCAAAACCAAATAAAACCCCTCAAACCAAAAAAGCATCATTTTGAGACAAATAAAGAACCTCCACATATGAGACAAACTCTCTCTAAGCACAGAAAAACTCTTATTTAATTCCACTAATATTCCTCTTGTGTGTAAATAGGAGCAAATGGGACTTTCCATTCTGGTGCCTGGACTCCACCTGCAAGGAGCCGATGAACGTCCCTTCAAACACAGATGGCTGCTCTCCTTGCATCTCCCAATTACTTTCTTCCAGGGCTTTTTTGGAAAAGCAGCTCTCCATCATGACCCAGCAGTGTGCCTTCCCACAGCAGGATCAAACTTTTCCTGCTAGCTAATTACATCTTTCCCCTAATTTAAGCACATCAGCTCAAAACTCTCTCTTGGAAGCTGAAGCATTTGCTCTTATGGCAAGGAGACCTACTGAAATCTCAGTAGTTGCATAATTAGCATTCGCATGGAATTTACTTTTTCTTAGTAACACAGAATTGCAACAGTGAAATCCAGGAAATCAAAGCTCTTGGTTTCCTCAAAAAAATTTACATTGTACCTTCTAAGAGGTTTTTCTGTTTCTATAATAAAAGATTCCTTTTGGAAGCAAACATCCTTTCCTCTAGGCCAGCATAAAACACAAAGCTAATTAATTATTAAACACCTACTAGCGCATGGAAACACTGCAGTCTGAGCCACGATCTAAAGTCCTTGGATTCCAGCGGGCCCATGTGGAGAGGTCTGGGCTCTCTGCCTCCTCTTTGCATGAGACGTTCCATTGCTTCAGCATCTGTTTCCACACCAGAGCACGTCTGCATCCTCCATGCTGCCTTCACCTAGCCAGAACTAACACTCATAAGATTTGGGTTAGCAGCTCAGGTGAAGGCAACACAGGCATGTTTATCTGTAAAGTATGGACCACCATCTATGTGCACAAATTGGTTGGTTAAAATATATACACACTGTGTCAGACAGAAGCCTGGGTAAGAAAAACTCCTCCTTCTTCACTCCATGCATAGGTAGTACAGGAAAAGAAACAAGAAACATATATATGCATATAGACACACATATGTATAAACACATGTACAGGAGAACCAGGTTTTTTTACACACACAGAATCCCATCTGTCCATCACAATGCATTCTGGGCACGCAGAGGCACATTAAATATCGAGCTAGGCAAGCACCTTCTCTCCAGATTCAGGGGCTGCTCTGTACAGGAGGGGATTTCCAGATCTCTAGAGTGTGGAATGCAGGATGACATTTTCAGAGACCCCTGCGAAGAGCTCCCAAGGCTGCAAACCCATTATTCTGCCTCCTGGTTTGCCTTCCCCAGCACATCAACTCGCACCTCACAGGCTCCAGCTTAGATGCACAGAAGTGGTCTACTGCAGCAAGAAATACAGCTTCTTTATCTGTTAAGTTTTGCTTTTGGTAAGTCTGAATTTACGCAACGTAAAAAACCACGAAAGTTCCCAATGTTTCATCCAGAAATTCCTGGCCAGCTCCAGAAATCTTGGTCCTCAACCAGTGGCTTCCTAAGCAAAAATGGGAAGCAGAAAAGTCGCAGCTGTGAGAGGGACCTTGGGGTTTGGGATTTAGAGGGAGAGGTGATCAGGTAATACATAAAACATCAAATTCTTCATGTTCTGAAATCCATGTTTGGTTCTTATTTTAAAATCTGAGGCCACTGAAGGGTAATTGTTTAAAACCTTTCACCTCAATGCTACCAGAAGAGGAATATTTAGCTATGGTGGCATTTTACAGATTGTCTCAGTCTCAGTGTCGATGAAATGGACAGAGGTACCTAAACTCTATCTCCGATTAGGAGACCTTTCCAAAGGCTTCTTACAACTCCCCTTGTTAGAAATGAATTAAGAATTGCAAGGCAAGGTCAGACAGCAGCTTTCTCAGCCTGCATTAAGAAATGTATTCTGGTGGCAGCCATGCAGTAAAATGAAGAGGGGGAAAAAAGAAAGTTGTTCCATTTGCAGTTCTCACATGTAGCTATTACGGGGACATCCCCATGACTCCTGAGCACTCAAAGATGGTAAGATTAACCATTTTAAGGAAAGGATATGCTTCATCACAGTATCTGTTTCACCAGGAATACATAGAACCAATGTTGGTAGGTACAAATGGATTGAAAAACTGCAAATGTTAAAAAAAAGAATCAAAGAGCACAAAGTTACAAAGAGGCAATTTGGGATTAATTCAGGAAAGGTTAAAGAAAATCAATCAGTGTTTTTTGAGACTCTTTATGTTAGGATCCCAGATCTAAACACAGGCACCTGTTTACAAGTACCAACCCCTTAAGCAATTCATCAAGCACTGAATTTAAAGTGCACATTTTAGCCCACCTAAGTCTTGTAGTGGTTTCAGAATGATGGTAGGAAGCATGGCCAAAGAATCAATTAGAAAGTGCATCACAGCGTCCGTAACATTAATCTTCAAGGCAATGCTTTCTCTTGCATTTCTGCAGAAATCTGCTGTTAAGTAAACGCAACACGCGCTTGCTCAGAAATGGTTTGTTATTAGGCAAAAAACATATGCACTAAAAATATGTAATTTAAAAATCAGCTCCCATAAAGTCACATTAAGAGTGGTCTGTAATACATGCATAGAAGAAATCCCTCCCATATACATCTTAAGTCCACACACAGAAAAAAGCTGAATCTGCCCTTGTGCTCCTAATGGGAAAGTCTCTGCACTGAAATAAAGGTGATTATTTCCAGACAACATCTCTTCTCCCATGTGGGTGAAGGTAACTGGATTTGGTTTAAGTAAATAACTCATTATATTATCCAAACAATATACATGGCTGAAGTACACAGAGATCACTTCTCCTTACGGTACAATTGGGGTGTGTGTGTTATTTTTTTAATATTTCATTAGTCAGCACACCTACACATGCTACTTTCCCCTGAGAGTTTACCATCAACAGCCCTGTTTCCATACACACGCACCACCACATTCAACTTTCTGCCTTGTACCACCATGCAAGCTGACTCTGCAGGCTGCAAGCAGAGAGAAGCCTGATGATAGCAAAAGAGATGAGGAGACTCTGCAGTTCAGCAATACTGAAGAGACACTGGAATAGGTGGCACAAGCTTTTATTAACAGCCGACTATGGCCACCCAAACCCCGTTACAGATTTCCCCTGCAGAATGGGGATTGCTATCAGCCTCTCATGGATTACCCTCCAACACAGACAGCTAAAACCCCACAAACTTTTCCTATTTCCCAAAATTACTGCCTTGCAGATAGCAGGGTGCTATTTCCACTTGCATTTGTGGAGGAGGGGCGGGAGGCTTTCTGCCTTTTTAGGGACTGGGATGGTATAACCTCAAAACCTCTTGGGACAGCATGTGCTCGGTACTAGAGCCACGGCCACCACCGGCCCCCCCACCCTGCGAGCACACGCATATCACACCAGGGCTCTGCTCCGCTCTGTTCCTAGAGGCAGCCGTCGCCACGGGAAGCAGCCCCCCCGCGGCATGTACTGGAAAGCAGGTACTCTCCTCTCGCACACCCGAGGGACTTTCCTCCAGCTCTCTGCCGAGATGAGCTGCGGGATTGATTTCCATGAAGAAACTGTGTATCTCCTAATGTGCTCTAGCCACCCTGGGGAGAGGCATGGTGGAGAAGAGAGGACTGCAACAGCCCAGAAGCTGCATTTCTTCATTCTGCAAAATCCTCTCACCGCGCCCCTTGTGCCACAGGATCATTTGAAAGCATCTAGCAAGAGTAATACAAAATTCAGCTATGCAGAAAAGTACTTTTCCCTCTTTGTAAGGCCTTATCAGTCAGATACCCCACGACAGGAGGGAGGGAGAACAGAAAGAGAATAAAAAGAGAAAACTGTTGACCAAAAAGATGTATCTCAGTTTCATGTAACAAGATCTAATCCACACAATGGATACTCTCCCATGGGCATCCGCAGCCCAGCTCTGTCACTAACGGGACAAGGCTGTGAGCCCAAAACAAAAGCATCTTATCAGCAGCAGGAGTTGGCAGTGGTCAAAGCAACAATGATCTTGTCCTCATTTCTCTAACAAGCTCCCACTGGAGCTGAGACAAGGCAGCCCGAGGCAGGGAGTCTCACTTCATATGCTCTTGCAGATTTTTAGATATATTTTTTTAATCAAGGTCTTAAGCCATTTCACTCATCCAAGTTCAGGGTGCCATTCTCATTCATTTCCTTGGAAGCAGGATCAGGCTTTCATTGCATAACTAACAAGCAGCTCGGCTCCCTTTCTCTCCATGCTCCTCCAAGCCTGGGCATTCAGTCTGCCAGGAGCTGTATTGACCAGGGCACTCTATTAGCCTCTCCCCATCTACACCCCAGATCAGACTGCACCCTAAAATATTGAGAGGTCTAATAACTATCTGAATGGGAGAGATTTAAAGTGGAGCTGGGCACCCCAGGGGCTGCGAAGAGACTCCCCACCCCTACCTCGGATTTCCTGGGACCTCAGGAGAGAAAACCACCTCCAATAGCACTTGAAGTTTCCCAACTCCCATTCATTAGTGACAAGCACTGATTGCTCATCATACTTCACACTGAGCAGCTTCTTCAGGCTGGCGCATCCTGCTTCTCTAGCAGAATAACAGGAACGTTAAGAAGCCACCAGCCTCACAAACTCGAGTGTCAAACCCCCTATGAAACCTTTCCATTTAAATTGCGTGCAAGATTCTCCATGGCGATGGGGCTGTAATTATTTTTAAGTGCTCCAGGCAGGTTCAATCGCAGCCGCTCACAGGAAGCCCCGGGCAGCCCCAGCCCCAACTCCCGAGCCCCGAGAGGATGGGAGCTCAATTGGAGGATGTTTACATAGTAAGTCAAAAAGCACCGAGCTACCATGTGGGAAACTCCTCTGCTTTCCAGTCCAAGAAAACCACCCTCCCGTGCTGCTCCTGAGGAGTGCTGGCAACGGCTTTCAGCACCGCTACTCCTCGAATTCCCTAGGGAAGAGGGGGGTTAACGCGGGGACAGCCGGCAAGAGCCCGCTCCGTCCCTCCTCGCCTGGGAAGTCGCGAGCAGGACCATGCCGGGTCTGCTCACGGCAGGACCCCAACGCGAAGGGCACCGCGCCCCGAGCCTGCGCTGGCGCTTACCTTCCGCACCCCGCCGAAGCCGTGCTCCGCCGCCACCCGCTCGGCCTCCGCCTGGCCCCCGCCGTGCAGCTCCACCAAGAAATGGTTGGTGTAGACGGCTCCGCGAGCCGGGGCGCCGAGGAAGAGCAGCAGGAGGAGGAAGAGGAGGAGAAGGAGGGCACCCCGCAGCAGCGGCGGCCCCGCCGGCATGGCCCCGCGCTGCGCGCCCGCGGAGGCAGCCCGCCGCGCCGCGGGGAGGGCGGCGGACGGGCGAGGGAAGCGCCCGAGAGATGCGAGGGGAAGAGGAAAAGGGATAATCGGGGATTACAAGCTAGGGGAGCGGGGCGGCGGGGGGGCTGCTCGGGGGTGCGCGCTGCCGGCTCTGCATTCCCGGCCCCTCCTCGGCGCTAATTCAGCGGCGGCCGGAGGGAAGGAAGCTCCCGCCGGGAGGGGAGATCGCTGCGCTGCCAATCACGGGCGGGGAGGATCGCCCCTGACACCCCCCACCACCACACACACTCCTAACCCCTCCCCTACACCCTCCTCGACACCCTCCTCGACACATCCCTCCCGCACCTCTCTCTCTCTCACACACACACCCCCACCCCCGTGAATTACACCCGTGCACCAGCCCCAGTTCATCACCCGCAGCAGCTCCCTATGTCCCCAGTCCAGCACCCCAGCTCTTCTCCCAGTGGGGATGGGGGCTCCCTCAGAGCAGGAGCAGATGCGCAGGTAGCTTTAGGGTAAGGTGGGATAAACAGTTTGGCCAAAACCAAACACATGGCCAGGACCAGCCACCAGCACCCGGCTTCTCCTCTGAGCCCAGCAAATACAAAGTTGGGAGTGCCTCTACAACCCCTGCTCTAGCTTGCCCCCCACACCAGCTCCTCACAGGGCAATCGGCAAGGCGCTGCCAGCCCTCTTTTGCAGAAGCCTGTCCCAGGGCTGGGGTCAGGCAGTCCTGGAACAAAGCTGGGGACAGCCTCAGATCCAGGGCCCCGAACCCTGCTCTGATTGTTAGCCTGCATGGCCAAAAAGCTGCTCTGACCCGCAGGGGTCCAGGCTGCCTCAGCAACCCCCAAATGCTGGCAGGGAAAGCACAGACAGGAAAGTACCTGGACATTCCCTGTGATGAGACAGCCAAGGATGGGGAGCAGGCATGTGCTGGTGGGATTTCAGAGGTGGCAGCACCTAAGAGGATGGGAACTGTAAAAAATAATCTTCCATCTGCAAAAGTCCAAGTGGAAACAAAGGGTACAGAATATGCAAGCTTACATCAAGGTATCACAGAATCATTAGGATTGGAAGGGACCTCTGGAGATCATCTAGTCCACCCACCAAGGCAGGGACACCCAGAGCAGGTTACACAGGAAAGAATCCAGGTAGGTTTTGAAAGTCTCCATGTGGAGAGGGAGACTTCACAACCCCTCTGGCAGTCAGTTCCAGTGCTCTGCTACCCTCAGCGTAAAGAAGTTCTTCCTCATGTTGAGGTGAAACTTCTTGTGGCTTAGTTTATGGCCACTGCTCCTCATCCTGTCACCGGGCACCACTGAAAAGACTCTGTCACCATCCTCCTGGCACCTACCTTTGAGATATTCACATGCATTAATGAGATCCCCTCTCCGTCTTCTCTTCTCTAGGCCAAACAGGTCCCACTCCCGTAATCTCTCCTCATAAGAGAGATGCTCCAGACCCCTGACCATCTTTGTGGCCTTATCGTTTAGCTTGTTCCTACAGTTACATCTATTAATTTGTCATGGCAAAGGTTAATCCTTTGATGGATCCCTGAATGGTTCCCCTGGGAAAGAATCAGAGAACAGAAAGCACGAAAAGTTAGTACTGCCTTTAAAACAAACAAAATGATAGATTTACTGTAATCTGTTTTACAAATGGTCAAATGGAGTATGGAACTTAAATCAATCCGGGAAAACAAAGGAAAACAGCAGAGATCACAGGTGAGGCTCTTCTTCCATTACCCTAAACTGCTTTTGAAAATGACAGAAGAGTTCACTGCGTGATTGTGAATCTAAACGAGCATTGGTTTGTCATGACAAATTATTGATTTCCTTCCTCTGGATAAAAGAAAATCCCTATTCAAACAGAAGGGAAATGGTAACTTGGAGCCCGATCCAAAACCCATTTAAATCAACATGAGTGCTGTAAATGAATGACTGATGTTGGAAAAAAATCAAACACGAGGGAAAGGTAAAACATTTGAAATGGCACAGCAGAGAAGGAAAACATCTTTGCAGCCTCATTAAGAGATTATGTCAATAGAATTCAGCTTTTAGATGCCTGTTCTAAGCATCTAGACAGTTATTAAAAACAACTTTATGTGTTATTTCTTTAAGCCAAGTTGCTTGTTTTCATCAATATTCAGCAACACCTCTCCTCGCAACATTCTTCCCAGCATTAAAGCAGATCCTGTTGCATGATGTGTTTCCAGGTGACTTGGGGCCCATAAGATTCTCAGGTAAGTAATACCTGCTGGCAACCTATGGAGGCCCTGCTGGTTTCCACCCACAGCTGTTTCAGGATCAGAAACTAAAGGAAAATTAAAAAGAAGAAGGGGAAAGGGATTTTCTCTACTTTAAATTCCTTTCTTTGAATATGTATATATAAAAAAGCCTTTCTTTCCCCACAGGTCTTCCCTTAGTTATGTTGCCAGTCCATAGAAAGAGGAATACCAATAACAAAGGCAACGGATCAGCCCTTCTGGTTCCCTCAAATCATCAAGGCAAGATCCTGTACATATTCAGAAACTAGGACCATAGTCACACTGCTCACGCAGACCTGTGATAAGTCATTCACTGCACATCTTCAGACATCCCCACCTGCCAGGTGACAGCACTGCTCTGCAAGTCAATGCCACTAAAGAACTATATGGCAGGGACTGCAGTGCTGAGGGAACAGCACCAATTGACTCTAGCTTATCAACCTCACCTTGTCGAGGTTTGGTGGCTGTGATGATGTTAAAAAAGTAAAAAATAAAAGAAGAGACATTAGGTTAGAAAGGACTGGGTTCAAGCATCAGCTCCAAATAACACCAAGAAGAGAAAACTCAGTTCTAAGAGGCCATTTAAAGAAAAATTGCCATTGTGAGTCGATGACTTTAGAAGTTTAAGACCAGACAGGACTACTGGGATTTCTGACCTAGTGCTCTATGTAAAAGGTAGGGCTTATCTGTATTAAATTCTTGCTTTTGGTCTGTAGTTGGGTTTTTTTTCCCCCAAGTTAAAAATCACGACTGATCTATTAAAGCCATTGTGGAAATGTTCCAATGATTGCTTACAGCCATTTGTAAAAAGTTGCAACTCTGCCTCTCTAAAATACTGATTAGTCCTACATTGACTTCTAGGTGCTGTTTTTATTATGAATTTGTCCGTGGAACTGCTGAACTACTATTACTGCAGATGGCAGCTTTAAAATTGTGACGATAAAGACATCTAGACAGCACTCCCTGAGTCTCTTTATGTAAGGTGTATTTTCCATCCCTTCAACCATTCCCATTAAATCATTTTAGTTCTTGAATTACGAACCATAGCTGCATCAGACATTCTTTCAGCAGTGGTCGGGTCAGCGCTAAATGGATGTTATATCACATTTCTATTCTTCCTGAGTACCCAGTGTTTCACCAGCCAAGGATTTCATTCAGTCTCCTTACCACCGAGCCTCCCTGACGTGCAGCAGAGTACCCACACTGACTCGTGCAACTCTCATCTCCCTCAAGCCCTCTTCAGGATCAACACTCTCTAGGGCACGTTACTGTATCCTGATGGCCAATGAGTTTTGTCTGTAGATATATATTACCCCATGTTACTGCAATACACATCTTTTACTTGCATGCAGCCTTCCAAACAATCCAGATCACTCAGCACTCCTCTCTCTTACAGTTTACAACTTCTTTCTTTAGCCTACAAACTTTATCAGTAATGAATTTACTTTGATGTACTGGATCTTGCAAAGATCACTTCTTGGATCCAGTTCTCTGGAACCTCTACAGAAACAAATCAACTTCAGCAATAATTCCTACTCTGTAATTCTACTTAACAAGCTAGCATGCTTACAGTTTATGAAGCAGTTTATAGTCTGTTTCATAAAGGCCATTTTGATTTTGTATCCAATTTATTCACCAACATGTCATGCGGCATCAAGGGTCTCCCAGACACAAGCAATGTCATTGACATGATGGATCAAAAAACCTGCTTTTTTGTCCAACTTCATCAGTTGGTCTAGTAAAAGAGACTAAGGTTCCCCATAAATTTTGGCTCTTCTAACAGAAGGTGGATAAACAACACTAGTAGTTTTACCAGTCAAAACTACAACAGTGGTTAAAAAAAATATATAGAATTAACAATTCTAGCTCCCAAATGGATTGCTGAATACATCTTTAAACAACCATTAAACTACTACAAGTATTTTACAGGTAGTTGGCATTCAGTATGAGATCAACAAAGTACTAACATTTACAGGAAGTGCTTCCTTCCCTGGGGACCGCATGGAGTGGCACCATGCCAACAGAGACCAGTATATCAGATGAATTTGAACAAGTCATTTCCTTGCTGTGAAAGTCAACTGAGTCCTAAGTAAAAAATTTACATTGTTTTGATCTTTAATCACTGATCCTAGCAGATGCACAAGCAACAGCATCCTGAAGAGCTGGGAATAGAATATTGCCATAATTACATTTCACATGTTATAAGAGAGCAAAACACATGAGCATCCTTTTGCACAAGCCTGAGTCTCCCTTAAACCTATCTTTCTGAGGCTGTGAAGTAAGCATACAAACATGCTTTAAGTGGAATCTGGAGCAGGTTCAAAGAGAATACCTATATTTGGAGCAACAGAATGGGATTGAAAAGGCACAAGAAGAGATTTCAAGAGGAAAGAATCGGGTGCGTAGTTAAAAAGCCCACTGTTGAAAAAAGGTTACATAGCATTGTTTAACAATCTTGTTCAGAAGTTACCAGGACAGGGAATTAACAGACCGATTGGAATAAAAGCTAGAACTAGAGCTTTATATTCTCTGCATATCAAGAACACCAAAGAACCTCTGTAACTGAATGTACAGTATGAGAAAAATAGATCAAAACACTCTCAAGAACTGCCACGGCAGTTGAGTGGACCAACTCGCTTCTGTGAGTTGGCCCACTTCAGTTACAGGATAAAAGTCACTTCAGAAAGATTCCAGAACAAGTACTCTAAAGGTTCTATTTATCTATTTTTCAGCCTTGCTATGGATCATCTTCAGACAGTGTGTAAGAACAGGCTTTAAATTGTTTTGCTTTGATACTGAGCAGCACAGGTATGAGGAAAGCAAAGCAGAAACAACAGTAAATATGTTCAGGGAGAGCATAGCTACTACTGCTCCACTTCGGGCTGATTGCC
The DNA here is from genome assembly GCF_963264785.1 of Psittacula echo. NCBI lineage: Eukaryota > Metazoa > Chordata > Aves > Psittaciformes > Psittacidae > Psittacula > Psittacula echo. The sequence continues at coordinate 113,734,321 of NC_137738.1, forward strand.
AAATCAGCCATGACTGCTAAAGAGGGTTTTCATAAAACACATCTGGGCCATTTAAGCATAATGATGAAAAGATGGATGCATGAGCTAACGTAGCAAACTGATGAAGCCAAGAAAAAACAGTATTTCTGTGTGGAGGTTCGAGATGAAAGTGCTTGGGATACAGTTATCATAGATGATTTCAAGAAAATTTGCCTTATTTTAAAATACTTGCCTGAATATTTTAATTGCTTTACACTATTGGAATGTTTTATTACTGTTACTTATAGGCACATGGTTCCTGACCACGTTATGTTAAATGCTGTTAGTGAAGAAAGCTACAGCAGGCACCATTTTGTATCTAAGATATGTGAACCCGAGTGTCACGGAATGGACTCAGTCAGAGATCAATGTGATCAGACAAAAGCCATTTATTCTAGAAAACTAACTCTTTATATACTATTGCTTAAAGTTGCTTACAATAACTTGGCACATTGTGATTGGATACATATCTTTAAGGCCCTTAACAACTAACAAGCACAGGTGTGAGAACCTGACCTTCAAAGCTTGCCCACAGTCTACAGTTTAGCAACTCAATAAATTCCAGCTCCTTCTTATCTTGCTGGGATTGTTACTCCCAGCGCCTCACTCCCGTCCTCCTTCACCTTTAGTTGTCCCTTGGTTCATGTCGCACTCCATGTAGGCACTTGCTGATCTGGGTACATGGCCGTTCTTTGCCAGAAAATCATCCACACCCAAGAAGGCTAGCAATTACCAGACACAGGATTTAAGAACTACGATGAAATATTTCATGCCATCACTGTGTGGGACTGCACAGACCTTTCAAGCTTACAGGATACTTGAAGACTGGAAGGCTAATCCACAGTTTCTAGTTGCTTAGACTTCAAGTTTCTGGCAGAAGCCTCAGAACACACATTTATCTATACAGGTGTTACACTGCCAAGTGTCAGAGTGAACAAGAACAGTATGTACTAATCTAGTAACATGATAATGCAAGTAGTGAAAAGGAGTATAAGAATAGGTTTTCAGCATCCACTGACTGCAGGCCAGCTGGGCTGAGCAAGGAGGGTGGGAGAGGGAAAAGTGTAATTTCCTCCCCAATCAGTTTTGTGTTTTCTTTCACCTGTTACCTCCAGACATAAGGAACAACAGAGGGGCTGGTAAGCAGCCTGGTGTCTGACAGGCAGAAAGTGAAAACTGCTGAGATAACAGCAAGCTCCCATACTTTATGACCAAAATGGGGGAAAATATCTTACATGTAAAATACACATTCACAAAACAGAAAAATAAAGCCCTTGAAAGAAGAGAGTGTTTAACTGAGCATTTAAGTATGCCTAAGGTTATGCCCATGCTGAAAGCCTCATGGATTTTATTGAAACTACAGCATGTACATGTCTGTCTGCTAATGGGAATATGTGCTTAAGTCATTTCCTGAACCTGACTCTTAGCCACTGCTTAATATCCATGAAGACAAATGTTCAGCTTTAGCAGTCATGGCAGAGAGGTACTAAAAGTAACGAAAATGTGTGGTTCATTTCTATTAAGAGGATATGCTAGTCACATTCACCAGGCTTGTCTGGGGTTTATGCTACTGCGTTCTTTGCTGAAGAACAAGTCTGTCTGGAAATGAGAGCTTGCCTGCACCTAGTCTGTCTGCGAAATGATGTCAGAGAACTGGAATTGCTCAGCAGAGTCAGTTTGGCGCAGATGGTCTCAGTGACATTTTAGAAGATAACAATGGGTGAAAGAAAGATCCTAAGTGAGACCTGGAAATACTACCATAAAAAAAAAACAAACAAACAATAACCCCAAAACAAAACAAAACCAAACCAAAACCCAACAGCAGCAGCAAAATTAAGGGAAAAAGATAGAAGAAAGTCAAGTGTCTGTGAACCATGGGAATGACTGGTCCAAAGGAATATGGCTGGATAGGTCGAGTTAGGGGCAGAGATCATGCATCAGAGAGACTGAAAGTGGAACTCAAACCAGAATATCAAAAGCAAGATGGTCTCCAAGAAATCCACCCACATGGGTGATAAAATGTTCATGCGTTACTATCAAATATAACTGTTTGCCCCAGGAAGCTCCCAATTGTGTCCCAGATGAAGTACCGAAAGGCTCAGGGAAGGTGTGGAAGAGAGAGCAGTGACTGCAGTTTGTTCAGCTTTCTGAGCCCTTGCAATAGTTCATCTCTTTGATGAAGAGAAATGGGTGACAACATACAGGTGTGGCACAACTAATAACGAGCTCTTTGACTCTGGTGGAGCACTGATTGTGTCTGCCTGAACATAGTACAAACCCCATATACCGTGTTGACAGTTTTCATGACCATTTGCTGTGTAAAAAAAAAGGTGTTTGGTTCTGAATTAAGCAATGTTAAATAATTTGGGTTTACTGTTGTACATTTAAATTTAGATTTCCTTCATTGAAACATATTATGCTCCCTGTAGAACATTTAATAATTTTTATCTTAGTAGTTAGCAATTATCAGTGTGAAGCAAAGATACATTTTCAGAATCTTTTCATTTCCATGCATTAGAATTTCAGGCTTTGCTTCCAATCAAGAACAAGAAATCACTACAAAAACATTAGACTGCTTTGTGGATTTTCCTTTTTCTTAAGCTCAAATGCTAAAACAAAAGGTACAATCACAGAAAAACAATATAGAAAGGCAAGACTGAAATAAAACAAGAAGTTGCTCCTATCTGAGCTGAAAGCTTTCCGTGGGCAGACTGAAGTTTGCATCCATAAATTAGAAATGTGGCACTGTATATTCAGATAAATGTAGGTTTCTTTCAAGTTTATCTTTGAGATTCTGAGTTTCTAAAAGGTAAATTAAACTCGTCCACTACTGAATTTGTTCTCCTTGTTGACAGAATAAACATTTCAAACCTTCATTGTATAAATATGCCTTTGTTGGAATGCACTTACAAAACTTCTGTGTATTCCATTTCAAATAAAAGCCTTGCAGCCCATTGAAAAGTAGAAGCAAAGACAGAGAAACAATTTCCCCCACCTCTGTTGGGCTTTGAACACTTTTCTTGTAATTCAGCTGCCAATTACTGCCAGAGCTAAGTAGCTTGGTACATGACTGAGGTGAATTTGTGCTCTTTCTTGCACCAATTTCACACACCCGCAGTTCACCTCCCTCCCTGGAAAAGGCTGCAGACCAGCAGGGTTTCCTTGTTGTCATCATGGATTAAAAAAAGTCTTAATCACCACTATGCAAAATAGAAAAGAAACCCCCCAAAGCAGTTTAAAGCATCATGCCAGAATAACAATTTCCAATTGATAGACATTTACCCTTGTTAAGGTTCATTTCCTTCAGGATCTTTGCATAGCTACCTTTAGATTTTGTCACATTCAGCTGTCTCATTCAGGCTCTGCTTAAAAACCTTTCCCCTTACAACCAGTGACCTTTTCACACTCCTGGTATGGAGACGCTGGATCTGGGATGCTGGCACAGGATAAAAACCGGGGCACAAAGCTCAGAGGATGCTGCAGAGAGTCTTCTACAGGTGCCAGCTTGGGCATTGGGAGGGTTAGAGGGTGCCACATCCCAGCATGGCGGCATTGGGTGTAGACTGCCACCACCCACCAGCCCAGCCTTCTGCCAATTGTGGAGACCACAGCTGGCACAAAACAGACAGGTTAGCACGGGGGAAGGCATAGGGAGAAACGAAAGCTCAGATATTTCCCTCCATCTCATACGCACCTTGTATAACAATTGCTAAAACTGTTCACACAATAAAACCTCATTCCTGGCTGAGTTCAGAAGCACTGTGCTGCAGACAACAATAAACAGCCTTTTGTAAAGAAAAATGGAAGATTTTCTAAAAGGCAGGCCATACAAAGCCTACTGAAATTCAGTGGGAGACAGATGACAAAGCCTATCTGTTCTTTGAAATTCTCCCCTGGCAGAAATAATTTTGTTTGCATTTTTGGCATGAAAACAAACACATCTATTCCTACACCTTCTTTTCTGTAGTGCTGCACTTTCCCAAATCATTATGAAGTGTATATACCCATACTGTCATACTCAGCAGTATCATGGCTTCCTAAACAATTCACTGCACATTCTTAATTGAAAAAGTCAATTCTGTCAGTGTCAGAAGAAAGGAAAAAATATGAGCAAGTAAATCATTAGGAAAAACACTTCTCTCACATCATCATTCTCTTCATAAAGAAATGCATTACCTGTTATTACTTCTGCTGCAAGATAACGATAATGAACATCACAAAAACATGTGCAGGCTCTGCTCAAGAGCTCACTTGTAAACCACTGCAAAAACATGGTGTTTGCTTACATCTTAATGTTACTTGTGGAAAAGAAAAGCCCAGAGGAGCAGGTAAGAGTTCAAATCCTCAATAAACATCTTGGCATGGCAAAACTCAAGTCTAGTTTATTTGGGGTTTTATTTTGGGTCTGATTTTGGTTTTGTCTTTACTCTGCTACACAACCAGATTTTAAGGAGTGAGAACCTATTTTCCATCAGAGCTACCATGCTGGTTTCAAGGCAGGGTGCCCTTCAAGAGACTCCTCAGTAATTTTTCACTCTTTGCAACCCTTACCTCTCAATGGGAGCAGAGCTGCATCAGCATCCCAAGCGAGGACTTGGGATTCAGCAATTTTTCCATTTGTGTTTCACTTTAGAGAATATAACAATACAAAGAAAGGAGAGACTGACACTATGTTTCAAATCAACAGTTTCAAATTCAAGACAACGGAATTTATATGGGTAAGGAAACAAAAGGTCTAGTTAAAGACAGGTTGCACTTACCTCACCTAATATAAATGATAAGACACTAGTCTTGCAAGAGCCACAGACTACTATTTTAAAATCCAAAAGAGAAAGCATCTGGCTCCCCAAATGTGCATCGCTGTTTTGCCCAAGTGGGTTTTTTTATCAGGTTCTTTTAGACATATCCTGTTCAGGTTACTCTTGGGAGCCATCACCTTGAACCATTTGATGCATTGCATGAGAAAATTAAACAGCAGGATCGATCACCAATATCATGAAGGCATCACAAGACAAAAAAATCTCAGTGAGAAACTTACTGATACAGTTTTCTTATGGGAGTGCATAATATAGAACAGTCAAAATTTTGACTACTGAAGGGTCACGGTAGTGCATTGGAGATACTGAATAACTGTTTGTGCTACCAGAAAATACAATAATAAAAATAATTACAAAAACCTGAAGGAAATTATGCAGGAAAAGGGAAAGAAAAGCCTGCAGTGTCCTATTTGCTATGCAACAATCATGGATCTTACCAAATCATGCCATTGTATCTCTGTATAGATGTCTCTGTGTGGTTATTGCTGAAATGTGGGACAAAGTATACCCTATATTCAACTGATACAGGCTGCACAACATTAAGCACTGAACAAAGGATTATTTTCTTCCTTTTTTTTTTAATAAGGAACAGATGGTCACCTTATTCAAGCAGCTGTTAGGGGAAAAAAATGATTCACTGTCAGTCACCAAAGGCTAAAATTGGTCAGATTCAGATGCACTCCCTCCTGCTAAGCAGTGGCATCAGCATTCAGCCTCTGACTGGTATAAGACAGGAGAAAAGGAGTGAGGCGGGAGGACTCCTCCTTGTCAGCTCTGCCTGCTGCTCTCAGTGGGATATGAGCCATACCTACAAATCCAAGCTGGTGCTGAGCAGAAGCTCTAACTATACCTCAAGTCATTTCTGATGCTAACAAGTAGAATTGCCAGAGAGCACAGTAAAGGAATAAGCATCTTAAAGCCTGTAAAATTAAAACTAACTTATTTCAGGAGATTGCATTTTATCACTAGGTGGCATTGCTCTAAATCTTTCAGTGCTTCTCTTCTGAGCTCTTTACTGTATGGGTAATATCCTAACAGCCGGTGAAACACACAGGTTTCACTGGGGTGGTGCCAGCCATGCTGCTCAAAATGTGTACAACACTTCAGCAAACCTACATGGTTAGAGATTTTATTCTTAACTTTGGCCTCAACTCCTCTCTTTACTACTACTAAACACAGTCCATAACCAGATGTTCAGTTCCTCCAACCAAAAGCCTCTGCTTACTCAGGAGCATTTATAAAACCCCCCCAGCCCCTCTGATCCACCCCCACTTCTGTGATTCACTCTCAGAGGTCTTTGCACCAGGGACAGCAGTTGCTTGCAGCTCATGTTTGTGTGCTGTAAAACAGCTGTAAAGCCAGAGCTTTTTGCCAGTTCCCTGCACCACTGAGTTGATTCACTGGCCCATGGAATTTGGAAAAAAATCGTAAAAACACTTAAAAGTAGGAGTTTTTTTCTTTGCTTGAACTGTTGTTGAATTATCTGTGAAAGCCATTAATGGAGTCTGACAGCATGAAACGGAGGAGTAAAAAAGCATGAACATTTTAGCATCTCTAAACGTGAATAAAGTTTCCAATGGCGCAGAAATCAAGCCTCCATTTCGAAGCAACCTCAGCAAAACGTGTCCAATTCAATTTCAGAAACTGAAATCTCATTCTGACTCCAGTAACCAAATCCTATGCATTATAACTAAGGCCTATGAACCAACGTGCAATGGTACCATATCCCACAGAGAGTTTAAAGCTTCAAGGAGGTAAAATATAGCCATGTCCAGAAATGCAATCCTGAAATCCCCTACCCTGTTACTACCTAAAGCACAGTCATGGAAAGAAGGCTGTGTATATACTTCACATTCAGGAGTCACTGGATAAGAAATACAGCAAGGTCCTGGAAAATGGACTAGAGCCTAGAACTCCTTGCTCTTAGCTGAGGACCTCAGGCGCGAGCTGAGAAATCATGATCCTCCCACACCTACGTTTCTGAGAGATAACAGAGAGGACATTCAGCCCATCGCACAAGAAATCCCTGTACATTCACTACCTTATCAGCTACAGCCTCAGTTCCATTGCTAGATAGATACTTTTCTTCCAAGACAGACCCTTAAACAAAATGTACTCTGTGTTCTGGATGGCACTATCTGCTTTACTGATTTGACAAGCTGATTTGTATTTGCCTCTGCTTCAACAAATCAACTTCATTAAGTCAGCAGCAATGACCCTTCCTGTTTTCCTGAGCTCAGATCAACGCCAAGAGGTCAGAACAGTTCTATGACCAGCAGTGCTCATCATCAACAGATTTTATCCTAGGAATGAGATGATTTATAGCAGCCACATCACTCAGTTTTAGGAGAAATACATGGCCATTCCAGCTCCTTTCAAACCATATCAGGGCAAATATAGAGTGCTTTTCAGCAGATGAAAAGAACAAATAGTTATTTTCACTTTTAGTACTATACAGAGCTAATTCCCAAAAGTGCAAGAATTGTTATGAAACAATCTTTATTCCCTTTACACTCCTCCTTACAGTTCATCTCACTCTAATAAACATATGCACGAACGTTTTCCAGCCCCAAGAAGCAAGAGAGCTCCTCACAGAAGTAGGTCAAGGAAGCTTTCCCTGCTCTCTGAGCCTGCACAGCCCAAGTGTCATTCACTGGGCTCTTCAACAATTGCTTCAAGTCTTTGTAATTAGGCATGTGTAACTGTTCAGTCAGATTGATAACACTTACTCATCCATGCAAAGCACTTGAGCTCTAGGAATGAAAGCATCCTAGCAGTAATGGTAACTATTATCTTTAATCTGCAAAGGCCTTGAGTACACGCAGGGGAAAAAATAATAGGAAAGAAAAATTTAGCTGTTTAACTGAACCAGTTTAGAAACAGTTTAGATAAAATCAGTAATAATTCCCATATGCTGGCTTTCAGGAAAATGTCTGCAAATCAGTTCCTGAAACATTTAGTGGGAGCAGGAAGAGCTGTGTGTTGTGCTCTCAGCCCACGGTATGTGGCACAGTGTTGATGTACCAGGAGATACCACTGATGTCCTGATGCAACAGTCCTTCTTCTCTCTCTTCTTTTCTGAAACAAATCCCTGACAGGCCCAGCCAGGAAACAGCCCTTTCTTCATGAAGAGTTTGGGGAAATTTGGTTGGTTGGTTGGTTGGTTTGGTTTTCTCTTCTATCCATTTCAGCAAAAGCCAGCCCCTGATTAATATTTCATTTCCAGTCCTCCCATCTTGTAAGTATTTCTTCCCGAAATAGCCCAGTACAGATGGACCAATATCATTCCTTTGTATGTACTTTGAAAATCACACATTGAATCACCATGACTATCAGGTGACTATCACAGCTTGACATTGCTGTATAGACATGGGCTGAGTATACCCATTAAGCCATTGAGGAATAATTAAGTAGTCTGATAATAATCTTAAAAATGAACAGTGATTGCTATTACTTATTACCTTAATAAAACTTCCCACATACATATGGTATATGATGCTGCTGACAATAAGACATAAGACTTAAAAAGGAAAACCTGTGTGATGATAGCATGACCTCAAGGGGAAAGTGAGCTCTGTGGTTCAAGTACATGAATTCAGAGACTGAATTCCCTCTCAGATCTACCCCTCATCTACACAATGGGGGCACTTACAAAAATTAGGCAACCAATATTGGAACATTTTCATGAAAGATAATGAGAAAATGCAAACCCCTCCCTACGTTTGCTCCCTCCAGAAGCAACTGACTGGAGCCTTTAGGGACTCCAACTTTTCTGCAGAGAAACAAGCTTTTCCTTCTCAAGAACAGACCATTCTCAGAGTAATTTATCCCCTGCCCTCTCTGTCTGCCTGTTCAAGGTCTGGCATTTGTCTGCTTGGGAAGCAATTCCATTCCTTTCTGTAGCATCCCTCATGAGAGTCTCAACAGGGCTGAGCACTGAAACGAAAGGTCACCAGGAAATCAAAACAGCAGTGGGCTGTGAGCTGGCGCTTACAACAGCAGGGTAGAAGGATGCCTTTGTGGCTATAGGCACAGGGGCTTATTGCACTTTTCTTGACCTCCAAGGAGCTGGCAAAGATATCAGATCTGAATTTCTATTTATTGAACATACAAAGTGAATTCAGTCAAATGCTAGAAAGGAAAATGCCTTCTAGAAAGAAGGCATAGTTAAAACATAATATGAACTACTCATATCTAAAGGAAATAGTATCTTAAAATCAGTATTTGCTACAAGGTTAAAGTGAAAGAGCATCTGAGACTGAAGTATTTATTAGCTATCTTTCTGCTGATAATCAATGGGCATTATTAGTTACCTAACATTTCTGACAAAAGCAAGGTCTCTCTTTAGTCAAGAATTTGATGAGTTGCACTGGGAATACGTGGAATAATGGGAACGACTCTGGTTACTCAAATTCATGAAAGATTGAAACTGCTGCAGGCTTTCCAAAGCAAAATAAAACAACAAGGACAGTCATGGGAACCAAGAGTCTGCCCAAAGGCTGCAAACTCCAGCTGGGTTTTTTCCAATCAAAGCAACACAAGAGAAGGGATAGGGCTGCTTTAAAAAGCCCCAAAATCACAAAAAAAAACACACATCCAGGAGAAAGCACTGACAAGGAAGGGACACTTGACTGGTGCAGTATTGTTATAAGAACAAATGGGTATTAATAATCCATACTGAAGCAAGATTACACTGAAAATTAAAAGATCAAGAATTAAAAGAAAAACATTAAATGAGTGAGGTCTTATAGGTGGTAGGTGAGAAACAGGTTTTAAGGCATACCTTGCGAAGCTGATGGAAAAGGCTGTAATGTGATGCATTCAGCAAGAAGGGGCTGGAATGGCTACCCTGGGCGAACAGTCCCAGCTCTTTATACCACGTCACCTCTTGGTCTATATCGTGCTTCCAATGCTTCTTTTAAAATAAAAGAAGATAAGGCAGGCGCATAAGGCTTCCCTCTTTCCTTCTTTGCCAAGAAACATACATGTGTATGTGAAATAATCTGCATGAAAGCTCCATTTCCCCTTGTGGAATTGCAAACAAAAATATCGTCAAACTCTGGTTTTCCCCTATCACAATTCAAAGATCTGCTCTGAAGAGAGGCAAAGAGCTAACACGGAGCATTTAATCAAAGGGTGACAGATTTACAAAAAAGCTATCAAGCAGGGCTTGGTAGCTAATGGATAAATCACAAGCCCATGATACAAGCCAATAACTAAGTTCTGTGAGTTGAGCAATGACAAACATGGCAGCTGATTTTTTTGAGTACAGAAACCCTCCCAAAGGCAGAGAGGGTTTCCAGCACAGTGTGCTACACCTTTGTTCCCAAGGCATGCTCTGTAGTATATACCCCTCAGGTAGGATAATGCCTGTGTCTTTTGTAGTGAACTTTACCAGTTCTGATTACTTCAGACTGGGGGAAAACATCCCTAAATATATGTCTTGATCTCAACTTCTCTAGACAACACTAAAGGAGACCTAAAGGTGAGGCCTTGATCTGAATATGGTGGCTCAGGTCCTTATTGTACCTAGAGGGCCTCATTGGGAAGGAACAGCAGTCTGGGAGCTTCCCAGAAGAAATAACTGAGCTGCAGCTCCCCTGCACAACACTACCTGGATCAGCACAGGAGGAATCACGTGCTGGTCCTCTCCTTTCTTGGAGCCAAGCAGTATCTGGAGGATTGCAATGGTTTTAAAGTCTGAAGAAGCTGCAGCACTGCTCCCCTTTGGATATGGACAAGGTGATTACATCCTACCAGTTGTCCCTTGTGTACTGCCCAGGAAAATGTAGAGGTGGAAGCAACATATGAAGAGTGGCAAAGTAAGGAGGCTAAAGAGAAAGTGTGCATGAGACTTAGGTAAAGAAAAAGCAAGGAAAGAAGGCAATGGAAATGCAGATGAAGATAGAGGAAGGAAAGAAGAGAAAGATAAGATAAAGCCAAGGCAATATACAACAGAAAAATTGCATAAAAGAAGAGATACATAGAGTAGAGATGGGGCCAAGATATGTGCAAAGCCCAAACAAAACAGTATGAGAAACTGCTATGGGAAATAAGAAAGCTGAGCAGATGTGCAAACAACATGTACTTCTCTTTGTCATGGCAAACCCACTGCCTCCTGTCTGCCTCCTGCCAGGTGGCTTCCCTGCAACAGCCTGCATTTCTGGTGCAAATAGCCTAAATGTTCATCTCCTTGTCTATTGATTCTAATATTTGACTTTGCATCTTGCAAAACACCTGAAACCAGCTCTGAATAATCAGCCAGTGCAGACTCTGCACATCACTAGGGGCTGGAATGCAGCACCTTTTCAGGACAGCACCACTACAGTGTGCCTTTAAGCCTCTGCAAACAAACCAACTGGTGTTGATTTATCATGCAGTTCCCTGGAGCCACAGTAAGGTTCAACCTGCCTACTAGATTCACCACACAAATTCCTCAGAGGCGACTTGAATTACATTTGATCTTTGTTGCAATATGAAAATTGAGGTGTGAGATGCTCCCATCCCTTAAAATGGATCAATCACCTCATTCCAGGAAAAGGAAAGGTGCTGCCTCAGCCTCATCAGACAACACAGCTCCTATTGAGGTCAGCAGAAATGTCACCTGCAATGGAGGCAGCACAGACTGCAACTCTGCACTGGTTTTATTTGGTAGTAAACATCTCTAAAGCAGCCTGTGCTCCAAAATACGCTTTCACACAAACTTGGTGCTCCCCAGCAGGACTGTTTATGTGAAGAGAATTTGGCACTAGCTGTCTTAGATAAAAAGGTGCAAATTTACTACTATAAGCCTGTGTTATTTCTCTAACACTTTATTTGCTCCTGGCTTCCAACAGTTGCCATAAACCAGAAAAACTACAGCTTTTTTTTGTGAAATGACAGAAAAGTGGCAGTCCTCAAAGCTGCAGAGCTGTGAAAAGGCACTGGCTGTTGGATATAGCCTTTTGGACTATTTTTACAGGAGATCAACGTGAGTATGCACAATCCAAGGGCACTTCCTCAAAGATGGGAGTTGAAAGCAGCTTTTATTGGAAACCACAAAGAAATATCCTCAGAACAGAGATCCTCCTCTAAGAACTGCTCTCCCCAGCTCCCAACTTCTCTGTAAGAGTCAGTTCCACAGACCTGATCATTCCTGGGGCATCTACAACTGTCCATTTGGAAATACTGTGCCCGTCTAACAGCCATCCCTCTCTCGTGCTGTTCCAGAACTAAGGGAACACAACCAAAACGTGGGTGTCTATTCCTAGGAAGCCTTTCATCCAGCACAGCTGCAGACTCTGATCTGTTAATACTTTGCTAATTTGTTTCTCAAGATTGCAGGGACCCCTCAGCTCTAAGTACTTCTGCCTGACACATGCTCTGCTGCTTGTATTTGAAGAGCTCCTAGAAGATGTTTCAGAAGCAGCTGTCTGAAACTAAGGAACAGAGCACTTGGACATACCTGAAGATGCTAATGACACAGAGTCCTTGGCTCCTCCTTGGGCTGAGATATCATCAGTGACGTTTTTAGCTAAGGATATAGTGAAAGGAGACTGAGGACTTTTGAAATTTGGCTCGATATTTTAGCAACAGAACTAGTGCAATGACAAACACAATCCAGGCATGCACCTTATAAAAAAACTCAAATTGCTAAAGGTTGTAAAAAATATATAGAGAGTTTCTGTCCTTACCAGTTTGTTAATATCAAACATGAAAAAAGCTGTAATTTCAAGTACTTCCTGGAATCAGGGTCCCAAATGCACTAAGGTACAACTTGCCTTTCAAGAGGACCAAAGACGTCAGTGAGAGCAGAAATTCTCTCCACACTCTGAAATAGTTTTACGAGCTAATATGGTCTAAGCAATAACTTCAATTTAAAAAACAGAGCACATACTTCTGCAGAGATGGAACTGATGCAGAGTGGGCAAGTAAAGCCTTTTACCTTGAACCACACTATGTACCCATTTCTAAGCGACCTTTCAGTCTTACAGTTTACTTATTTGCTTTCCCCTCTGGCAGTTTTGAGCAAAGAGCAGACTTTTAAAATCACGGTGTCCTAATGTTAATGAGCAAGAAAAGCACCCATGGGTGTGGGGCAGGATGCTGACCGTAAGTGTTCAAATCTCGGACTTGGGGCCAAAAACGGAGACTAAATTTACCCCTGATTTTGGTCCCAGGATTCCTAGCGCCAGTCACCGCCAAGTGCTACATTGAGCTTAAATGTGCAGCTAACAGAGCTTTTATAAACACTTCTCAGAAGAGGTCCCAGCAGTGAGGAAGAAGGTTGACTTTGAAGCTGAAGGCACTGTCCAAGCCAGCGCCTGCGCGAGAGCTCGGACCACTGATGGCTCCACCGCAGGGCCAGAAATTACAATCATACAATGGCTTGATTGGAAAAGACCTTAAAGCTCATCCAGTTCCAATTCCCTGCCACAGGCAGGGACACCTTCCCCTAGACCAGGTTGCTCCAAGTCCCGTTCAGCCTGGCCTTGAACACTGCCCGGGATGGGGCAGCCACAGCTTCTCTGGGCACTCTATGCCAGTGTCTCACCACCCTCACAGGGAAGAGCTTCTGCCTAATATCTAATCTCAGTTTCCCCTGTGTCAGTTTAAAGCCATTCTCCCTTGTCCTGTCATTACAGGCTCCTGTAAAAAGTCCCTCTCCAGCTTTCTTGTAGGCCCCCTTTAGGCACTGGAAGCTGCTCTAAGGTCACCCTGGAGCCTTCTATTCTCCAGGCTGAACAAGCCCAGCTCTCTCAGCCTATCTTCAGAAGAGAGGTGCTCCAGTCCTTGGAGCTGCTTTGTGGCCTCCTCTTGTGGGCTCGCCTGAACAGGTTCACATCCCTCTTGTGTTGGGGGCCCCAGAGCTGAATGCCATATTGCAGGTGGGGTCTCATGAGAGCAGAGTAGAGGGGCAGGATCACCTCCTTCGACCTGCTGGTCACGCTCCTTTTGATGCAGCCCAGGACATGATTGGTTTCTGGGCTCAAGCACACACTGGAGCCAGCTCATGTTCATTTTCTCATCAACCAACACCTCAAATCCTCCTCAGGGCTACCTTCAATCCATCCTCTGCCCAGCCTGTCTCTGTGCTTGGGATTGCTCTGACTCAGGTGTAGGACCTTGCACTTGGCCTTGTTGAACTTCATGAAGTTGGCACTGGCCCACCTCACAAGCGTGTCCTTCTGGATGGCATCCCTTCCCTCCAGAGTATCAACCGAACCACACAGATTGGTGTCTTTGGCACACGTTGTTGCTCTGTGAGTCACCTCATGACACCCACCAGCACTAAGCCACCGTTTATGTAAGAATGGTTAATGGCATAAAGAATGCTAGAAAAGGGAGTACAAAGCATTGGGCAAAGGACAAAAAAGGTGAACAATTGAGGTAGCCTTTAATGTTTGATGCCATACAATTTGAGTCCTTGCATACAGCAGGAGGTATTTGACATTTTCCTCTTCAGAGATTAGCACTTGCAGGTATTGATTTAAACTAGGATTTATACCATGACTGTCATTTTTACAAAGTGCACAGTAAGAGAGATTAGCAAGAAATTGCCAGGCACACCATCCTTAATCAGCTGTAAACTGTTTTCATCCTAAATGTGCAGGTTTGTCAGCAAAAGCAAAATACACATAACTAAGTGGGGTAGCAGGAAAAGCTCATTCAGTCCAACAGAATAGAAACAGCTACCAAGAAAGGGTGCTGTAAGGCAGCTTTTGATTTTTTACTTTGAATCTGGAACAGGCTCACAATTCATGCCACCTCTTTTTAAATCTTACTATCTGGTTTGGAATAGAATTGACATTCTTCTCAAACACCAAGCTCTCCGCATGCCTTTTATTGGACATGGGATCCATCTGAGCATGTCTGAAGGCTGCCAGCCCAGTTCTTATTACCCAAGTCCCTTGCTGGATACAGTAACATGCATCTCTTTTCCATCCCAGGAGCCTTCTTTTGAAGGACAAAGGTTTAAAACCACAACACATAAAGGAAAACACCCACCCAGCTCTGTGTCAATGAGACCTGCAGATTGAATATATCATTAAGGACGGTTTCCTTTGGCACAAATAGAGCTAAATGCCTAGCTCCTTTCGATTTTCAGGAAGAGTTCAGCATCTACTTTGTTCCCAATGCAATTGCCCAAACAGTGTTCAAGGTCAGGCTGGACATGCCTTTGAGCAACCTGGTATAGTGGAAGTTGTCCCTGCCCATGGCAGGGGGTTGGAACTAGGTGATATTACAGTCCAAGCCAAACCATTCTGTGATTCTCCGCTTTGTTCCTCTAATACTTTCTGAAAACCCCGTTTTCGCCTGCTTGGCAGATACGGAAACATACGCTACAGCCAGGTGTACTTCAATTACAGAGGATGAAAGTTGCAGGGGAAAAAATACTACATTTTTTGCCTTTCTTCTAGTTACCCAACCTCTAAATTAAAAGCAGTAAAATGGGTGCCTCTTTCACTGCTAAAGTCTGCTTGAAAATCGGTTTCCTGTTTAGCCTGCACTATGGGATTTCAATTACTTTATCCTAAAAGTTACAAAGCACCAGATGTTCTTGCATCCGAGTGAAATACATTAGTGTTTACAACAATTGTATCTTTCTTGATAAGGTTTAGTCTGCATAGCTCTTTATCAATGGTTCCCTGATATGATAGAGCTGTTTCTGTTAGAGTTTGGTTCCCGCAACAAGCATAGCAGGTTTTGTTCATTTTCTGCCTGGATGAGCTTAGGTAAAGCTCAATGCTGGTCCCTATGAGGTACAATTAATCTCCTGAATGGTAAAAACCTTTGATATCTTTTCTGTTGTGTCTAGAACTAATGAAAACTTCACAATTACCTTGTCAAGGAAGAAATATGTTGAAGCAGGTCCCTATCATTCATACTGCTGTTGGAGCTTGTATTACTGATTCACAGATGACTGAAAGAGCATCTGCTATGAAGAGAAAACCATGGAGCCAAACAAATAGAAGAGCTGTCCATGCTGTGTAGGGATCATCATGGATTTAGACACAGTGTCTCAACTGGATTGCATTCCTGAAGCCCTAGAGCCATTCCTGTGTTCATGTAAGCAGCCAGGTTTGGATCTAGGTTTCCTCTCATGTAGTGAAAGGTTACGGAAACCAGGCTGTGCAGGGCTACTTCTGTGACACAAACTGAATAGCAAGAGAAAAGAGAAAGGGCTGGGACAGAGATGTGGAGCCTTAGTAGGCTGCTTCAGAGGGAACTAGAGAGATGGAGTACAATCACAGTTATGTCCCACTCCAAACAGTACTCTTGCACCTAAGAGCAGCGGCAACCAGCTTGGCTTCCCAGGCCTCTGGCTTAAAAATGCGTAGGGCGAACATTTTGATGTTTTTCATCTGCAACCTACAGTGTGAGAAAACTGCTTTCCTCACCTGCGCCTGTCCAGAGGGAAGCTCTCAAAGGAACAAGGTAAAACTGCAGCACACCACCTCAGCCCAGTGGGGCCAATTTGCGATGGCTGAGGATCTGACTCAGACTTCATCTCTCATTTCTCTGCTACTCACCCACATTCAAGATGTTTTGCTATCAGAAGCGAATCTTATGAAATAGTAATACTACTCTGGTTTAGTGCCAAGGTTGGGTTAAGGGACGGCAATGCATTAATGCTCCAGGTAATCAGCTCAGCAACTTCCAACTGTCAGTCACGGCACTCTGAAACTATCCTGGCAATAATAAATATTTTCAGATATGCTAATTACCGATGCATTAAACCAGCTATCCAGTGAATATGAGACTTAGCTCTCTATGTATGCAATGGGTCTCTAATTGCACTGATCCAAACAACCTGTCAGGAGATAATTTTAGTTCTTGTATAAACATCTATTCTTTAAGGAGGGATATACAACCTGCTCAGGAAGAACTTAATCAACATTTCTAACATTAAATAAAACATAACTCAATGTAATTATCAAAGTTCCTCATGCCCAAGAAAAACAAAAAGTTTCTGAAAGGGTAGAAAAATTCTTCTTTTATGTTTATTTTAGTAGGGCTGTAATTAGATAGACCACATTTAAAAAGAGGATGTTATAGCAAAGCATCCAAACCATATAACCCTCCATAGATTTCATTTTTTGCATGAAGAGATAGGTCAGCTCTGATTCTTACATGAAAGTTGTTTCAATCCAGCTTCAGAAGAATAAAATTCCTGCAATAGCAAGCCTCTCCCTCCATGATATTTAATATTTTTTTTATCTTTTCCTACTACCAAATAATTTATGGGATTCATTGTGTCTCAGTCGATAGAAAATTTGCTTGTGGCAGAAATACACTTTTGATGGAGATCAATATAAACAAGAAATTGTTCATAGATTACCTCCCCTTCCCCACCCCCCAATAGATGTTTTATCCAATTACCAGTATCTGGAATGTTTTTATGTTATGACTTAAATGTAAGTTTTTCTGTCGCAGAAATCTAACTCACATAAATAATACTTTGCAAAGAATTAATGGCAGCTTTGTGCTCCTTCAGCAACTCTCTTCCTCCTGAAGGACTGTCTCCTCTTATGGGATTGCTCTCCTCCAATTTGCTTTCCAAGTAAACAACCTCACCTGACACCTTATTCATCATCCAGTAATGGTGGCGAATGCAAACGTGCCTGCACTCCTGATCTGTTCCCTTGCCAGCTGGTATAGAGAGACTGAAGGCAGGAGTTTTTAAGGGCCAAATGCTAGCAGAATTGTGAGACCTCAGTGATTTATATTAAGTTAAAAATCATCCTTGCTTTTGCATTACCCACTGACATAACAGCTGCCTGATACCTGAGATCAGCTACACCACATTTCTACTTCCTGACAGCAGCACTGATTTAGAATTAAAAATCAAAACCCGTAAGTCATAAAAGCGCAGATTCTAACTGGGGAGGGAAGAAGCTGGGCTCATTCTGGTTACAGGTAGCCAGAAGTATATAAAAAAAGAAAAGTTCCTCATTTACATTGGAAGATCAAAGAATTTTGGGGTTTGGGGGGTTTTCTTCCCCTCTGTAAATACCAACATGCAGCATTTCCAAAAGGGAATTATTGCCATGGAGCCTATAGCCCATGAAACAGAAAGGAAAACCAGACAGCATACTGAGCAATTACAGGAGATACCTAGCAGGATCCTAGAACTGCCCTTCGAGGCTCACAGTCCCCACTCTTGAATAGGCATTAGTAATACCAACACCTGTGAACTCTCCCCAACCAGAAAACATCAACACATTTTGATCCCTTGCCTTGGCAGTTCTTTCCAGAAATCAGAGGTTACTCTGTCCTGCAGCTGAACATCTACAAAGAATGTGGGAAAGGGATATAAACAGCATTTTTCTTCCGCCCTGGGGAAGGTGCCAAACAGTACCATTTCTACATGCCTCCTGAAGCATTCTACTGCCTTTTTCCAATCTAGTCTGGAATACTCTTAGGTTAGAGTAAGACTACTTGAGTTTCCCTTCTCATACACATTCCTCCCAAGAGTGGATGACTGTAATTCAGTGTTTACATTTCAATTACCAGACTCCAACTCTGCAAGCTCTCTGCTAGTCAATGAAAACATATTTCTTTTCCTGTTGACGTGCACAACAGCTTTTAGTTAATACACCCCCAGACCACAGAAGTCATCAATGAGGTATTAATTTGTTGTGCTGCTTGAATTATAGTTCCTGGATGGGCAAACTAAAAGGTCCTCCATCACAGGAATGGTTCTGTTGCACTTAATTGAGTGTCTTGCTCTCTTTCCAAGTCATCAAAACATTTAAGGTCTCTGCATAACTTCAAAATATCTGAATCAAGCACAAAAGGCTAACAAGAAAAACAAGCTAAGAAGCTGAATGCCATCTCACACTGCCCTATGTGATTAAAGATGATTAGAGAATGAGCAGAAAAGCCCTGGAGTCAGTGACATTGGTACTGGGCAAGAATGACTATCTAGAGAACTGCTGAAAGTGCAAGCATTTGGGAATCTTGTGCGGTTTCCCACTGTGGAAGATGAATTAACCTCCAACCCTGTGTGCTTCAACCACCCCAAGAGAGGAGCGAGGAGATGAGCAGAAAGTCAGTCAGACCTGAGATTTATGACATGTGGGCTATCTCAAGGGAGCTGATTCCAGCAGAGCAGTCTTGAGGCAGAACACGGGACTGGGATTCAGGACAATGGGATTTTATTCCTCTCTTTGTCCATGGAGAGAAAAAGGCATTTTACCTTCCTGTCTCCTTTCCTATGGCTTTTGTCCACTCCATCAGCTTTGATCAAAATGCTTTGTGGGCTTACAAATTGGCACCCTGATCCTGAGCAAGATGAAGTAGGGCTGCATGCATTGTGTTATCAAAATGACATTTGTTTGGGAGGCCACTTCACACATTGGGTCAGAGACATCATTCTTGCCATGCTTCACAATTATAGCCATTTCACAAGTAGTCTCCCTTCTTGCTGTGTTGGCCAAAGCAGACCTGACTCGGGGGGAGCAGGGGCAGTAGGGATCAAAGCCCATTCCACAATTTGGAGCCTTCTATTTAAAACAAAGGACCCAATCACCTATAGAATATCTCATTAAAGCACATTCAAGCTAAATGAAAGATTCTATTCTTGCACAAGCTACCTAATCCAAACATCAGATTTAGTGTATTATCAACTATTCTACTTAGTCTATTCTAAAGAGTTTCTTCAGACAATATAATGAGATATTTCTAAAGGAGAGGGGCTGGGCAGATATCCAAGCTGTTTTCCACTTAGGAAGTTCCTCCCCAAATAGGAACAAAAAAATTCTCCTGCAAACTACGATTTTTCATTTCTTCTTAATAGGCAGAAATTGCTTGACAAGGTGAAGGAACAACCAGAAGTAAAGGACTAACTCCTCACGCGGTCTGTTACAGAATCACAGAATCCCAAGGGTTGGAAGGGACCTCAAAAGATCATCTAGTCCAACCCCCCTGCAAGAGCAAGGTAACCTAAAGTACCTCACACAGGAACTTGTCCAGCCGGGCCTTGAATATCTCCAATGTAGGAGACTCCACAACCCCCCTGGGCAACCTGTTCCAGTGCTCTGTCACTCTCACAGTAATGAAGTTTTTCCTGATGTTCACATGGAATCTCTTATGCTCCAGTTTACACCCATTACCCCTTGTCCTATCACTGGACATCACTGAGAAAAACCTAGCTCCATCATCCTGACACTCACCCTCTACATATTTGTAAACATTGATAAGGTCACCCCTCAGTCTCCTCTTCTCCAAGCTAAAGAGGAAACATAACACTTTCCTAGTACTGATAAACTAAGATGAATACTTTGCTCAGCTTGCCTTACATAGCCATTGGAAATTTCTTGGAATAAGTAAAAGTCATTAAGAATAGGTCTCTTAGGCAGATGTCAGGAAAGATGTATTTTAGGTTATTGTACGCATATATATCCACATCTGTGTCTTTATATCTAACTAAGGATACATCACTGGTACTTACTGGTTTGTTGAGCATGCCAATGCAAAGAAAAGGTTGCACACCTTTGTTTAATATGTTAATCAAGGGAGCATACCTGTGTAATACCACCAAAGCAACTGCACTTCTTACACTTGAAAGCCATGGGATGCTTTTTTGGCATTGTGCTGCAGGAAAGAGTTGGAAGGTTCAGTTCTGCACAACTCCAGTTGATTTGCAAATAGGCTTTGTTCAATAAGATAGAAATATTTCTATTTTATGTTTTAGTGAATTAATTTTCAGTGGAATTGGTGACTTGCATAATGATTAACTGGCAATGGTAGCTCAGAGGGTTAATTTAATTTCTATCTTCTCCTCTGATCCCTGGGTTTTATTCTTGGGCCCCTCCATGTCAACCCTATCCCCCTACACCTGCCCTGTGAGCTTTCATTGTATCTCATTTTAGGTCTTCATAAAACACACATCTTTAAAATCAGGCTCCTTTCTTGCCTTGACACAAGATGGTAAGCCAATATATTTTAGATGAAACTCATGGCCCACTTTACTGCAGTTGGTTCAGTTGCTATTCAGCAATCCATTAAGAAAAGTAAGATCTACTAAAAGATACAGGCTGAAAAAAATATGCAAATGTATATTAAACAATTTACCCAAATCATTAGCAATCTCACAAAATTAATAAAAAACTGACTTACAGAATCAAATCCATTTCCTTTTTCTGAGCTCTAAGCCCAGATATACCACAAGAGCAAGCCATATTAAATTTAAAGCTAACCTGATCCCCTCTTTGCTGTCCCTCTCTAAGGGCAAAGAATTCTGTGACATTTGGAAATGGCAGCTAGTTACACGCCATGCATTTTTCAGTAGCATCCATTTCAAAGTGATCTCATTACATGGATAAGCTCTACTCACAACTTGTAGAGAGCTTTGCCTGGTCTGGTTTTATTTTTCCTTTGCAAATGACTATAGTAGGAAGCTCTGAACAGTATGCATTTATGAACCTGAGTATAAGTGTGCAGGAAAACTGTCATTATACAAACAACCAGCACAAGGCACTTACCTTCAGAAGACAATTGGTTTCATGGAGCAAATACCAGCAGCTGCATTATCAAATAAGCAGACGACTGTGCTGGATAAGTAATAAAAAATGATCTCTGCATGAGATAGAGGAGAGGAAAAGAAACTAATCATTGGAGCTCATCTTCAGAACATCAAAAAATATACCTGACCAGTGAAAATCCAAACTGAAGGTCTTATTACAGCTGCACATACAGACAGCACTTGTTTTATGAGACCATGTAAATGTACCCAAAACCACCGGAAGACAGATTTTACCTTGTAGCTTCTTCAATCTGCTATTTAGCCTAAAATCTTTTAAAAGCCCACCGCAGTTTCATACATCAATGCAGAGTTATCTGCAGAGAGAAAAAGAAAATAAATGACTGTAAATATACTGAAACCCAATAAAAATTCAATATCCCCTACTGTATACATATTTCATAAGCAACACAAAACCCTTCTTTTCAATGCATCCTGTAGACAAAGAGGTTCAGATCCTTCAGATCCTTGCCCTTATTATCATGAGTATTCAGCCTAAATTGCTGCCCTAAAAGTTTTAAGCTCTGAAACACAGAATAATACCTCAGAAGATGAATAACTGATTATCTTGAGGTATCTTGAGATAATCAAGATACTTGACAGTGATGTTGCTTCTTTGTTCAGTATGAACTCATCTATTCTGCCCGTGGTTCACTTTAGCTTGATGGTGACTTGTTAGCCACCATTCCTGCTTAATTATTCCTAGCTAAAAACAAACAAAATGTTGATTTGGCATTAAACAAATTCATCTAACAGTCTCCATGAAATTTAGAATATTTATCCCGTTGTCTGCTAAGTGAACTGTCAGTGATTCTTTCTCCACATACTGCATAAGACTTTAGCTATTATTCTAAGCAAATGAATTCAGGACAAAAACAGAAACAGCCATTAAAAGATAATGCTACTGGATAATTCTTGCTTCCAGTTCTGTCTACACACATAAGTTTAAGATCTTCATCATACTCCAATCAAGCTGAATTAAAACACTTTCCAAGTATGATTTTGTGCTATATAAGCTTGTCTCATTAAAAATTGGGAAGGGGGAAAACCAACCTTGTTACTATAAACAAAAATAGTGCTGATACTGCTTTTTAAGAACTAGGCAGATGGTACTCTCGCATTCCTTGGCTTTGCAAATGAAAGAAAATGGTAATCAGGAGTCTGTACATTTATCTAGGACCTTCAAAGCAAAACTTAGAAGAAATAACAAGGCATCAAGCTGGCCTTGCTGAAGTCTTTCATGCCCTGAACACAGCAGCACTGCATGTAGTTCAAGCTGTCAGAAAGTGACCCTTTTTGCATACAATAGCTGCCTAATAGGGCTGTTCTGGCAACAGCACCTAAGGAATTATGAATAATGATCACCTCCAGGAGGATTTTTCTTACACATTTCCCACTTAACCTCAACCTGATTATGAGGACATGCAGAGGTTTTGCAAACCTTGGTGATCTGAGACACTGCTCTGTACAAACAGGTTTCTCTTTTCCCAGTTAAGAAAGCCTAGTATACAGTTACCCTGAAGCTTTGCTTCATTCTCTTGGTATAGTAAGGTTACTAAGGCTCTGTGGAGGTACCCAGCATGTAAGTTTTCACATTGCTACAAAAAGTCCCATGCCTATTCAAATGGAGCAGGATCCTCAGAGCCATGTGTGGTTCATGCCAGGAAGGATTTTGCATGCAGGGCTCCTGACCGCAATCACACAATGGCTGTGGAGGAAAAGGCATAACCTACCCTGACAGGCAGAACTGGCCTGAACTGCAGAGGCAGTCAGGAACATGAATTTGCACAACACAACTTGAAGACACAGTGTAAGAAAGAGAATCGCAAGAGGCTTTTAATCCCCAGTTACAGAACTGAAACCCAGCAGAGCTTTCCCTGATCCTCATGACCACAGCAGACCACTTGCACACATTCTCCACAGGGAAACTTGCTTCTTCAGTCATGGTTGTATCAAGAAAGAAGGGAGGCAGAGCACAGCAGCTGGTAGGGCAGTAAACCAGAGCTTTGAGTAAGCAGGAATACTCGATCCTTTGTTCTTCTAATTAGCCCTAACATGAGAGTAACACAATAATATATTGACTTCTTCCAATCCTCTTTGTACCATATCTAAAGTGATTATGGCTGCCATTCTGTCTCGGGATTTTCCAGTTTTTCATTTTAAATGTCACAGCTGAGTCAAGAGCCAGTGTCAGGAGAACCAATATGCAGTCACTAACAGATAGTCTCTGCCTGTTCTTTCGTCAAAACCATTTCACATCTCACTAGTTACCCCTAGGGGATAACATGACCTAGAAACCCGTCTGTTTCATAACAAAGTAGTTTTGAATAAAATTGTCTGCCCAGATTCAACAAACTCCATCAACCCATGATGTAATGGTGGTAGGTGGTGAGCAACATCCTGTTTGTTAAGGACTTTGTAAAGCACAGACTGTTACCCACAACTTCACTGCCTGCTCTTAAGGTGGTTTCAAGCTTGCTTGCTTTCTTCAAAATCTGTTTTTATATTTGCCAGTTACAGAGCTGAAACCCAGATCTCTTTTTTATATTTGCCAATCCACATGGAGAGTCAGAAAATTACAGGGTAGGAAATTACTCTTCATCAGAAATAGTGTCAGATGAACAGTGGCAGATTAAATGGTAACCACACTCACTACTATTTGTTAAGCAGGACAACAGCCATCATAAGCAACCAGAGGTAGAGGGATAGGTCAATATCAAGTTGATGGCCAAGTGAAATATGAGTAAACTGATAGACAGATGGCTCCAAGACAGTCTGTCCTTTCCCCTCTATTTCTTCCACCTCCTCTGGTTCAGGGCAGGGAGTCACACATAAGCTATCTGGATTTTGGAGAACAGTAATTGAAGTGCAATGCCAATGCTCTAGTTCAACTAGACAGGTAGGTGTGAGTCAGCAGACTGAGAAGACATTAAGAGCACTCTCCCCCTAACACCTTTCTCCTCCAATGCTTGCTGGTTTATTTGTGCATATACAGCTTTGTTATGGCCTCCAAATCACTTCTCACTAATTCTCCTCTAAGAATAACAAAAGCTAGAGCAGAATGCCTAAAAAGGACGGGAGAGTTGGGCTTTTCACTCTCTGCACAGTGCTGCTGGATGGCTGAGTGCTCTTGATCCCTTTGGACCAACCTCAAACAGCTAGAGTGTCCACTTGTGCTTGCCGCTGCCACATCGAGTTTCTGCCTCTCGGCATACAGAGGCAGTTGCAAGCAGGATTCTATGACATAACAACCAGATGCCCCCTTCCTCACACCATCAGAGCTGACCACCTACACTTCAGTCAGCCACCAGGGCTCTTCCTGACAAGGTCTCTGTATTGGCTCTATGCAGTAGCAGTATGCTCACCTTCTAAGCAGCTGTGTTTAATTGCACAGGATTTTAACAGTCCCACTTGCTATCAGATACACAAAAAAAAAAAATCACTGACAAGCAGGAAAAAAAATTTATAGAAGTGAGGTTACACCTCTCCATGCTGAGCTGTGGGGTTCATTAAACATGTTTTGTGGAGCAGCAGTGTTTAGACCTGCCAAAAGCGTGGCCCAATTTTTGTGACTGTTCCTTGGTCTCAATGTAATTGTTCACAGCTATACTGGGCTGGAGATGTAAGAGAAACGTAGCCTTGTACATTTGCTGTTAGGGACATGAGGACATGTCCCCACGACCACACTGATGATAATGTCATCAGAGATAGCAGCATGGTTACATAGGTGCAGACATGGTAGTTTCCTGGCAAACTGATTCCTCATCCCTCATGAAAGCAAAGCACTCTAACCTACTGTGATACTGTGTGTGATACTTGGTTTCGCTGTTATCTTCAACAAGGAAATTTATCATCTGCTTCTCACATGGCTTTCAATTTTCTTGACATTTGGAAACAAAAGTACCTTTGGCCTTACTAACTCTCCCCCCACTGTTAGTACCTGACACACATCTCTGCTGACTCTGCGTATGACCTTCTGCTCCTCTGAAATTAAATGAAGGCTCAGGGGCTCCGTTTCCAAGGCAACTCCTTTTGATGCGTGCACTAAGTTACATGTTTTGGAGGGAACCTGCAAAGCTGCTGGATCCCGCAGGAAGAACACCTGCAGCTCACTCTTTCAGGCTTCACATTTGAAGGACCAGATTCAATGCAGGTTGAAGCTCTAACAAAGTCCTGCAACAATCTAAGTGTATAAATCTGACTCAACAAGACATTGTGTGAAAGTAGCAGCAGCCTGCATAGGGCTAGAGAAGAGAAATCTTTGCCAAATTCTGTGCTCTCAAAGATCCTTAGCAAAGAGGACAACACAAGCAATATTTCTGCAGCCCAAATGAGAGCACTACCTGCAGAAACACAGAATAGCTTTACAAGAGAGCAATAGAACTGAAGCAAACAAGTAGCTCTTGGATGTGGCTGCACCAGAGATCCCAGTGGGAGAGAAGGTTTATTGGACACAATTCCAAGAGGGCAAGGCATGTTTGTGAGAGCATCTTTGAATTTTCCATGGAGGAAACCCAAAGTGAACACGAATAAATTACATAATTATTGAATGCCAGAGTGCTCAGGATTTAACAAAGGAAAATTGCCAAAAAAAGGCTCCTAAATCTCACACTGAGCAGTGCTGAAAACTCCCGGGCACAGCAAAGAGAATGAGCCTCTCCAGCAAGGGTCAGAAAGCGGCTACAAACACTGCTGTAAGCTACAGAAGTCCTGAGGATGAGAAAAGGATGAGCATGCCATTTCTGGTGATCCAGTCCTTGCACAGACTCCATGGGCATAACTCCTGAAACCAGCAGGGTTTTTCTATCAACAGAAAAAGAGACCACTGTAGATTTGTTCTTTAACCCCATTACTGTTATTCTTACAAGGGACCATGTACAATCCAGTTTACAATTACTGCAACTAGACTTGACCAACATTTCCCATTGTAAGATGCAGGTTTCAGTTGCTTACAACTTGTCACTGTCAAAATTGCAAAAGTAGCTTTATTTCGGCATTTTAAAATTTACACTTTCAGCTTAGAGCTTTAATACCTACATTTTCTAGGATAAGGCTGGGCTTGAGTTTATCAGAGAACTATGGCACATGGTAACATCAGCAAACTGAAAATGCAAGGGGAAGGATGAGTTTCTAGTTAGCTCAAGGTTTCATTCCCAGTTCTACAGCAGGACTCATGTGCACTTCTGCACTGGGAAGAGGACCAGGCTTGCACACATTCTCAGGATGAAATGGGGCAATAATTCTGCTTTACCAGCCTTTGTCTGCCTGTACCTAAATGAAATATTTTTGGCTTCTCCCTTTCCAGAGGAGGGAATCCCTGCAACCGACAAGGGTTAAACAGGCAGTGATTTCCCATAGTACTGGGAAATACCATGTCAGCCATAGATGTATACAGGGAACACCAAGGTCCTGCTCAAGATAACAAAATTGACCACTCCATGTTGAATAGCTATCATGAAACAAAAGCTTAGTGTGATTTATACAGTCTTCACAATGCTGCAACCAGCAAGAAGGTCATATGAACTCAGTGAAATCTGTTACTGGGAAGGTCACAAGCTACCAAAGCCAGTTAAAGTGCTAGGACTGATTGCTGTTACACCCCCTAATTATGGTAGGCAAAATAGCACATCTCTGACAAGTAACAAACAGCAGAGAGACAACCAAGAATATACTTACCTTGCTGCTGTATTTTCTCAGTAGCAAGGCATACTGTCCTACTTCTTGAAATAGAGTTGCATGACTTTTGAAAGTAATCACCAGCGCAGCCATTTCCAAACACATAACTCTACTGCCAGTTGAAAAGTACTTCAGTCATACTGAGACCTGCCCATCTCTCTTGAAATACAGCAAGTTATTTTAGGAAGACAATGGTCTGAATAAAACCTTGATTGAAAGGTTTTTGCAATTGCAATTGCAAATACAATCTTGATTGAAAAATATCAGTACAAAAGTAAATAAACAAACATTATAAATCTCTGCATCTGTGTGAAGTAACTGTATTGAGGCCACAATTCAGGCAGGTACATAAGCATATCTTCACAGGAAAGAGCACACTGTTCTTACTAGAGGTTTCTGACTTCAAGGGCATCTAGAAACAACAGAACTGAGTCATCCCAAGTTTGTTGTTCTGTTTGTTTGTTTTTAATTAGTAGCACACTTGCTCTATTCCTATGGAGTCATTTGGGGTTTAAGTAAAAAAGATCTGTAATTATAAAGTAAATCACCAAGCAAAATTAAACTGAATTGAGCCAATCCACCCTATGCTGCTGTCAGCAACCTTCACTCATGCTTTATTTTGGTTTTCATGCTACTTCCTCCCCTTAAAGGAACAAAGCCAACAACTCTTGCCACCAAAGGAAAATATTCAGTAGATGTAGTAGCCTCCAGCCTAACTAAACCCTGATCTGAGTTCACCCTGGCAGCACACAAAGACCATCATCACTGCTCATGGTGGACTGTTAACTGCGCTCTGTCTTATCATGCCCTATTAAGGTAGTGACTGTAATCGAATGGCTGTGTACAAACAGTACAACAATGACCCACTGCATGCAGTTTTTCCTGGAACATGCTCTTGCTTTTCGCCATCAGCCACCATTCCCTGGAGATAACCACACAGGAACTATACCATTTATCACACAGCACCCAGAGGACAGACCTGACTTATCTGCCCTGCCTTCTTATTTTTTTATTTAAACCAGAGCAGGTATTTCTGAGGAAGGAAAGCAAAACTGGCAGAGGAAAATGCGATGCAAAATAAAACACTGATGCTTGCGGAATGGGTGGTGTGACTTATTAGAAACCTTTAATTGCTTTTTACCATTTGCTGTAAGTATTTTCAGAATATCAATCAATCTCCTAAAATCTATCAACCCTAACAATCAATCTCCTACAGATTTCTCTTGAGAACTCCACAACAGAGCACAGGATCCCTCTGCCACCATGTCCTGGGTTCAGAATAACAGAATATTCTCCTTTATAAGAACTGGTATATCCACAATGTCAAAACTAATTAGCTAAAAAAAATATAATATTAAAAGCATGATTTAAAACATGGATTTAAAGCCCTAGGCTTAGTAGCACCGGTACTACTGAAAGACCACTAGTTTTGAGCTCTATATAACCATATGTGAAACTTCAGCATTAGGGAAGTGGGAGAGTTTGGGCCAAATGTGAAATGGTTTTTGAGAGGCTTGAGAGACTTGTGTTTCCTGTGCTTGGACTCAAAATTACTTGGCAACAAACTGAAAACAAATAAACAGGATCTTTTTCTCCCCTATGCAATGCTTCGTTTAATTCCAGAGCTCTCCAAAACAGAGTGTTGTGGAAGCCAAAATATAAATAGGCTGAAGAAGAGATTAGACTCATTCATCATTAGTGGATATTAATCAGGCTGGCCCAGACAGTGTGGAAAACAGTACTCACCAGATTACCAAGAGCTAAAAAGAAATACACAGGGAGAGATATTTTAGGCACATTTTGTTTCACACACTCGTTTCCCTGAGTTCTTCCCAAGTAGCTACTGATTGAGACCATTTACTAGGCTGGATCATTTCTGGACTGATGCAGAATAGCATAATGCCTCCAACATAGAAAAAGAACTAAAACCTCTAAAATAATTCCAGTTTTGTTTGGTTTCCAAAGTTTGAACAAAGAATGTGACCTGGAATTCAATAAAATTGTACAAGTATTGTGATTTTGCACTGAAAATGCCTAGATATTTTATGGCGAAAGCATAAATATGGTCACTTAATTTACCCCACCCTTCATGGCAGTCTTTCGTGATCTAATGAAAAACAAAATTAAACCCAAAGGCCAACAGAGTATGTAAAGAAAAATATCTACCATAAATTCATACTCAGCACAGAAATACCAGTTTGCACTGAAGCAGAAACCCCAAAACTTTCACCAGAAAATGGGTGAGCTTCTCTATTTACCTCCCAGTAGAGCTACACCTTTTTTTAGCAGTTCTTTATGGTTTGCCTTTTGCTCGCCATCTTAATGGCAGTTAAAGAACTACAGTTGTAGAAAAGTCTTTCCTTATGGAGCCGCATTTCTTGTTCTGCACTTCTGAAAGCATCATCAGATTACAAACAGGGGGAAAAACTCATTCAAACTGCTTTTGAATTAGGCTGTGTACTGCAGCATCACGCATTTCCAGCATCCAACATGAGAGTGACCACAGGTTTCATGTATCTTACCACTCTACTTCAATGCAAAACATTGATAAAAAGCCTGAATCTAGACCCTCAGGTCAGACAGAGTTGTTGTCTCTATATACAAGTAACCATATCCATCAGCTCAGGATCTGGCCCACAGACTTGAATAGGAGCTTGACTTGGATCCCTGTCCTTGGAAACACCAGGAACAGGCACTCCTGGAAGCACGTATCAACAAATCTGCAGCTCCTAAGAGCCCACCTCACAGTATGAAACACAGTCCCATGCCCTTACTTATCACCCAGTTAAGACTACACAAAATGTCAAGCCTTCCTTAAAAATATGATGTGTCCTGCCCATTCATCTATAGACAATGCCCCATGTGTTGAGGAAGCAATCCCCACAGCAATCTTACATGGAAAACACTTTGTCCCAAAACCCAAAGCTTTTTCTATGAGGAGTGTCAACAACCCATTTTTAAATAGCTGAGCTAGACTTTTTCTGACAATTAATTTGACTTTTCAAACAAAATTCAGATCCTTCAAGAGAAGTACTTTCCTTTTTTTTCCAAAGCTCACTTTTTGCTAGGAAAAGTACAGTAACAAAAGAATAGCTGTTTCTTCTGCAGCTTTGCAATAGCACAGACCTTCTCCACTACACTCAGGCAGGCTTGTTCTGCTTCAGCAAGCCAGCAAATAAAAAGCAGACAGGGGAACAGTAGAAAAAGCAGATTATGAAAAAAAACTACTAAAAATATCCATGTGCAAATATCAAGAACAGAGAAGACAAATAGCATAACGAACCGTAATACAGCTAATGGCATTCAAGACAAATATTAAGTGGGTTTCGTGCAAGCTGGATGAATAAGTTAAGTATTCAGAAGAGTGTATGGAGACCGTATTATGCCTGTGCACCAGGGAAGATGAGGGTGACCACCCCTTGGAGCTCAAGCTTTTCCGCAACAGTTCTCAGCTCAACAAGACAGAGATGAAGAAAACTTGCTGACAAGAACCCAGTAAACAAAAGCAATATCAACAGACAACACAAGGCCCTGATAAAAAGCCAAATGTTTTTTTTCATGAACTGACTGGTGGACAATAAAATTTACTAAGCAAAATTACAGTGTTAAAAAAATCAGTGTTGTTAAACAAATTGTACATCAATGAGGAAGGAAGGAAAGAGAAAAGAATCAAATAACTTGGAGGGAAAAGGGCTGAAAGTCACAACATACAAGGTTTATAAGAAGTATCATTTACTCCCTCGCTAAGTATTGCTGTATTCCTGAAGAGATGAAACAAACAGCCATGTAGACAGAGATTGTACAGGGCATCAGTTTGATTTATAAGCTTTTCATCATATAGATGATCGATTACCATGCATTACAGCACATATATTGTGGATAAGATCTTTAATAGTGTGAAATTTCAACTTTCCCTACTTTGAAAACTTAAATTCATGCATTTGTGGGTTTTTTAATTAGAAAGGAACTAATTACTCATGCAAGTCCCTGAAGAGCACTTTTTCTACATGTTTTATAAAAAATATTTACAGTATGAATATTTATATTCAATATATTTTGGCAGTTCTGCTTGGAAACCTCTTGGGTTAAACTAAGACAAAACCCAAGCCTTTCATTATGTTGCATTAAGCAGCCCAAACCAAGACAGTAGAAGTCTTATCACAGACACACAGCTTGTGTACAATAGAGCATATAGCTTGAGTACAATAAAAAGATGGGCACCATTAGAATACACTTTAAACATTCATACACCTATTTTTTTGTGAGCATAAGGAATGAGATTCCTCACTGCTCAGCTAAAAGCTATTACTGCCATCAGACATACTGACCCACTGTAACACTTGGTGAGAGATATTGCTAGCTGCAAATCACTGATTCTCCTCTACCCTAACTTGCCATTTTTTACTGGCTTGGACCAAAGCTGTTAGATGCCATGAGGAAATATCCCCATGCTCAAATCTCCTGTGGCAGGCTTAGCTTTCACCCAGTTTCCAGGCTAACTTGCCTGGGAAGGTAAAGAAAGGAATACAACCTCTTAGGTTGTATAGTCCTACAAGTTAGGAAGGACTATATTGGAACAGGCTTTCCAGGATAGAGGTGGAATCACCATTCCTGGAAGCATTCAAAAGCCATGTAGATGAGCTCTCAGTGATATGGTTTAGTGGTGGTCCTGGCAGTCCTGGGGTAACAGTTGGACTTGATCTTAAAGGTCTCTTCCAACCTAGTCGATTCTATGATTCTATGCAAAAAGAAAAGAGCATGGGCCAGTCTGGGCTTCTTCAAAATGAAAAGACCACTGTTTGCTCTACCAGGTGTCCCTTAGTGTCACTGCTGCTATCATATTTTGAGAGTTGGAGACTGCAAAACATCACTTCCACCATTATTTTTCTTGCAGTTTCTCTCGGTGGGTGATGTGGATATTTCTGAATCAGTGAAAGCAGATGTCTCATTTCCTTGCTGCTACAATAATAAACAAAGAGGTTAAAGACACAGATAACACTGACATTCAGTTTGCTATATATATGGGAGCTGCCTGTTCTTCCCACCTTCTCATGTACCTCCTCTACCTTAAGCGCACATAGCAGCAAATGGATATAAATCCATTTGAATCCTGTTCAAGTGCTAACAAATAATTGCTTTGCATTTAAATGAATTAAAGCCACTAAACCTCAGCTAGGGTAGGCTTTGGCTCAGTGGCGTGTTGAAAGAGGCATCCTCTCTCCATCATTTCTCCTAATCTCTCACCAAGAATATGTGTTAACAGCTACGGTCATATGAACAAAACACCCTGCCCACACATATATACCAGGGTGACAAATTTCCAGCTAGCTCATGTTGGACAGCTTTGACCCTGAGTCAACACTACACACCAGCACCGAGGGCTACAAATTATCAGAGTTCTTAATCATATTCAAAATAACGAGTAATTATTGCCTCGAGCTTAGAGTTAATTTTGTAACAAAGTTTAAACCTTAGTCATTGATTTAATCCTGATCAGTGACTTAATGGAATCCTATAATTTTCCAATACCATTTTACAAAATGTTCTTTTAAACAACACCTTTGTAACACAGTATGATATGAAAACATTTGAAGATGACTGGCAAGCTCAAGCAGACAGGCAAACCTCAAATGTCAAAAGACTGAACTAAATGTCCAAAGTTTGGGCTACTGAAAATAGGACTGAAAGCTTCCCAAGCCTCATTTCTTCTGCTTCCCGAATTATTTTTTTGGCACTTATGTTTTCTGGTATTTTTCTCTCCATCGAAGTCAAACCCCAGAAATTCTGAGAGAAAAAGAGATAAGACATAGGCTTTATCCAGCATGACATTAATAGCAAAAGTAATGAAAGAATTATGTCCTGCCCTTGACAAGAAAGTTCTGCAGACCAGAAGTAGTTCTGCAAAAAAGCCCCAAGTATGTATAATGTGATTCTTCTCCCTGGGAATCATGCAAACTCTGACAAGTTTGATCACAACTGCGTTGCAAGAGCCAAAAACTACAATTACTCCACTCCTCAGAGGATTTGTGCCATTAGAATGCTTCACACTCTCTATATTTGTTCTTAAAATAGTAGCTGAATGTAAAGGAAACTGTCATCAGCACAAACCCCTTTCTTCCTCCCCATTCCCTCACGGCTTGCAATTAGGGTCCTGCTGAGAGGTAGGTTTTAGGTTTTCTCTTGCCCTAAAGAGATGCCACAGCTACTGAAATAACCCTAACCCAATGAGAGAGGATGGATTTTTTTTGTGTTTATTTTTACCTTACCATTTATTGTCAATAGCTACTATATCCCAGATGGAGAGAAGCCCTGTCTGCATGCCTACTGAATTCATGCTCCTTTTGAAGAAACAAAATCATTAACAACTCCTAAAACAGCTGGAGCTATTTCCAAAAATAATGAGGACAAAGCAAAGCAAGGGCAGCCAAACTGCTTGAATAAAACTGGCTTGACAGTGGTAGAAAGGAAAATGAAACACCAAATAGAAAACCTCAAACTTATGATGGGAGAAAGGGAATGTTGGCTGCCCCACCTTGAGTTCTGGGTTACCTTAGATATCCCTTCTCAAAAACATATATGACATCAGAGACAATCATGAAGAATAATGCGAATCTTACAAAAGTTTTACAAAGAGGTATGAAAGAAAGATGTGGGTTTACCTCTGGGTTGAAAAATGTACACAGAATACAAAACAAATATGGAAGAATCAAGTCAGCAGCTTCAAAGGAAGGAAGAAGTAGAAACCACATTCTTTAAGTTTAAAACATGAATTTCTGCTTAAGACAACTGTCTCTGACACCCAACAAGTTCAAAGATTAACCTGGGCAGCAAGTCTCAGCCCCAAAGATCCAACCTGAAGGGAAAGGGATGGAGGAAGTGAAAACAACCGCTAAGTTATGGTAACAGTTACTGCAAACTTGTCACAGTAAATCAAGTCCTATATCTGCACTCGCAGAGCGTGGGCTTACAATAGTAACAAGTATCAGAGAAAAATTCAGTGGGAACGATGAAATACAATGATGCAGGTGGAGTGGGAGCTAAGGATTGCACAAGTGTCTTTAGCTCAGGAGAAGTCTTGCAATGACTTGGATAGATTTTTTTCCAAGTAATGCATAGGCAGCTTTCCATCACTTGAAAAGAATTAAGGGGAAGAATAAAGTGTAAAGAATGGTTTTGAAAGCTGAGATACTTGAGCAATCTAGCAACCGGGAAGATAAAGTGAGGTAAAGATAAGAATCAGATAAAACCACTAAAATTTAGTAGCAGGTGAAGGAAGTGCTGGGAAAATAGAAGGGGTTTTGTGGAGATCAGGATTAGAAACTAAGGAGGTCAATTAATAATGGAGGAGCCGATTCTAAAGACTCAGAAATACAACACCATCCTCCCTGGTTTGCTTTTGTTTTCTAAACTGTCTCTCCTTACTGTGAAATAAAATATTTGCACAGGTTTGGTAAACTATGCAGCACTTTGTAAACAACCTACTAACAGCTACAGTATATGGAAATTCCAAGAAAATGTCAGGATAAGGAATCAGTTGTATCACTTGAAATGCCTCCAGGGCAAATGCAGGCATCCAAGCACTGAGGATGACTTTATATTCCAAATCTATTTCGGAGTACCAAAGCTGAAAATCATACTGGCCCCTGCTTAGATCACGTAGCTGGTTCAGAACAACATGAATTTCCTACTGATACTATGTTTGTGGAAATTGCTCATTGCATGTTCCCTCTGGCTGGATGCCAAAAGGAAATTAAAGATACATTGGCCAACTCAGCTGCTATGCAGTAACAGCATCTGAAAAATATGGCTCATGATCTTTGCCATGACAGGGTAACCTCTCTGCAAATGAAAGCTAATAAGATTTGAATTGAAAGCAATGGTGATAAAGAGTTTGTAACGTCAGGGACAGACTCCCAGCTGCTGGGATGGCTGTAAGAGCCAGGATAGAGTACTTGCTGAGGACCAGGACCCACAAAACAGCCACATTTATTAACCCTCCTTCCAACCAACTGATTGATAACAGGGAGGAACTCTGCAGCTCACTGAGAAACAAGACTTTGTCAGCATTCAGAATAATGTCAATGTTTTCTAACAGGTGTCCAGTCAGAGTTTTCTGACTGCTGATTTCATTTGGGCAGGGGGAAGATACCTTCAATCATTTATCCGTTACAACACAGAAGTCTAACAGTTATTTACTCAAAGGATGCTTAGGAAGCAGAAGTTATACATCTAATTACTGTTACAATCATTCAGTCACCCGAGACTTACAGCACATTTCCCATAACAAAATAAATAAAAATGTGAAGAGGAGGTCCAAAGATTTCCTTCTCCTATTTTATCCACAATACTAAATGTACTGCACTGTCACATAGTGACACAAACACATTGGACATGCAACTTGCAGGGAACACACCACTTAGTTGACAGCAGGTTGAGGAAGCACAAACTCTTATTTTTACATAAGAAAGAAGAGCTTCCCTTATAAATTTGCAGGGACAGGCTGGAATTTGTGCCTGGGAAAAACCTTTTGCCTAGTCCAAAAAGAAAAGGTCACTTTCAGCATAAGTTAAGACTCCTGCAAGCATTGTCAGGACTTGCTAACATTAACCTCAGTAAGAAAGAGAACGGGTCTCAGATACAGATGGAGATGTATAAATATTCTCCATGGTTACAGAGTTCATACACAGACATCTAAAGAGCGAATGCCTTAGTGTCCCATTTAGTTCAAGGAGAATAGAAGCATCTTCAAAAGCAAGTCACAGATCCTGTTTAAATCACAGCCAAAAATCCTGATTATGCTATCTGTAACAGAACACACTTCCCAGAAAACACAGTACATTAGTGAGATCAGCAAGATACAAGTGGGACAGAAAGAAGGTACACATTCAGTGTGGGTGAAGGCTTGGCTGACATAATATGGCCAGCATAAGAAACTATGCTGTAAGAAAGGCATAGATCAACTTGAAAATGATCGTAAGTCTAGAAGACATGACCTATGACAGAAGATGAAATTAATGTTCTGTCTAAAGAGAAACCATCTGAGAAAGGACAAGATGTAAAAGCATTCAAAATCATAAAAACTGTTGGAAGGAGACAAATAATCAAACAGAGAACTTAGAAGAGCAATCCACTGCAAGACTAAGTAGAGAAGCCACAACACACTCAGAAAATCCTGTGAACCAAAATGGATCTGGCCATAGTTTTATAACTGACAGCTTCATATATCATATATCTTTATCCTCTTCACACTCTTCCTCGAGCATCCTGTTGTGACTACTGTTGGGAGGCAGACTGTGGTGTTGGACAGACCCTTGCTCTGAACCACAAGAGCAGTTCTCATGTGTTCTCCATACCCATGGTAAGTAGAAGACAGAATGAAAAGGAAAATTCAGGTTAGTTATGAAGAAAGGGAGAACCAAATGTCTCCCTGCTAATAAGGACAGTCATTCTTCTAGCTGCCTGCTCAGGAAAAGGCAGGATCTCTGTCACAGCAAGTTTTTCCGAAGAAACTTTCATCAGGAGTGATACAAATCCTACCTTTGGAGAGAAGAATGTCCTGGGTGACCATCAGGCCTTCTCTCATGTTATGATATGAAGATTTAATATTGAAGGGTTGTTAGCCCACCACTCTCCCCGCATGAAAGGTCCCTGGACTGGTTTCAGAAACCTGGGCTAGCTATTAGGCATCTGGTTAGAACATACCTATCATGCTGCAATATTATTTCCTTAAGTGGATTACTAATTAGAACAAGTGAGGAAGACAACCCATCTACCTGAGGCTGCAGCTGGAACAGTTACTGAGCCCTAAGGGAAGCACATCTGCCAACAGGCTCAAAGAACCTTCTTTGCATGCTGAAAATATCTTGCAAACTGGTTGCTAGGTGCTCTGCTCCTTGACATTTACATGCTTGAGCAAAAACACATCTGCTGTTTAGCAAAACGTCATAATAAATGTCATTTTTAAACATTGTCTGCTGTTCTGATTAGCTTGTAAGCAAAACATGAGCATCACTTCAGTTCTTAGAGGGAAGTCCTGTTATGTGACAGCCAAATACAGGCTGTCTCTTAAAATTCTGGGGGCTGGTAGGGCCACTTGTAGAAAGCAAGTTAAAAATCAGTATTTTCCTGACAGTAATATCTCAATTTTAAATCTTAACTAAAAAAAAAATGGGTTTGTAGTGATAGTCCTATTCATCACCTCCCAATAATGCAAGCCAGAAAGAATGTGGGCGGGTTCATGCAACCATTACTTAACCTAAAAAGAAAAGAAAGTGTATCTTTTAGCAGACATTAGCCTGGACCTCAGAAAGGAATAAATCTGTGTTTGAGCTTTGGTTCTGGCAGATGCACAGCAGCTGGATTAGTAGCTCATTGTGCCAGTATGTGCTATTTTTCAGATGTTATAGGAGAACAGTGCTGATTTTCTCTAGTTTAGTTGTTGCAGAGACTGTCTCTTGCCTTGGATAAATGTTCTGGGCAACCACCACGTCAGTATGAAGGCAAACATGTAAACAAATGCTACAAGGTGGCTTTCAAAGACGCAGTCCTGTGGTTTTGCTGGGCCAATAAAAATAATGACAGAGTGCTGCAAAATGGCATCCTCTGAACAGTTCTTTAAATCAGCTTAGAATCACAGAGGGGTTTGGGTTAGACAGAACCTTAAGATCATCCAGTTCCAACCCCCTGCCATGGGCAGGGACACCTTCCACTAGACCACATTGCTCCAAGCCCAGTCCAACCTGACCTTGGACACTGCTAGGAATGGAGCATTAACAACTTCTTCAGCCAGCCTGTTCCAGTGTCTCACCACTCTCACACTAATGGATTTCTCCCTTATATCTAAACTAAGTCTCCCCTTTGAATAGTAAAGGGCATCATTTCCTGGGTGTCACAGACTCGCTGCTATTGCATCTGGTTGTAGGAGGGGCAGTGTTAGAAGAGCATTCACTGCAGGACTACTCCAGGGAGGAATTGGGCTGAGAAGATGTAGCCCACATCCCAACTCCTGCCGAGGTGTAAGCAGCGGTGAGAAGGGCAAATGAAAAAGTGAGTCCTTATTTCATCCCTGCTGATATTATACAAATAAATCAATGGGGAGCAGAGGTTTTCAACCTCTAAACCCAAGCCAAAGTGACAGTGATCAAAGCCTTTGCTGGACTGCCTTGTTCAATGACAAGGCACAAGGAAAAGTTTGAGCACTATGACACTGCCCCCCAGAGAGTCTATTTTGGCATTGCAAGAGGCTGACGGCCTCTGAATGACAGCAAAGGAGCGAGTGACAATTATACAGTGTTACAGCAGTTTTGGGTACCTCACACATCCATAGCTTCTGCAGCACCATTCAGAATAGCACAATCGGTCTAGGCTTGCAACCTTCAGCTGTTACCTCAGATAGAAAGTAAGTGAGAGGAAAAGGTCTCAGCTGCTCTGCCTCCTGGGACAGCGAGGTGACACCAGGCAGTCCATCACAGACTGATGTGACAAACTCCCAAAAGCTGTTAAATAATGCATTCTGTGCTAGTTTGACTTAACCTCAGTAACCAAAAGTCTTCTGCATCACTGGGTGCATTAAAACTACCCATCAGCTGATCAGATCTGAGTTTAGCAACATTGAAGAAACTCAGCACAAGGGCCAGAATTGTCACGTTCCATAGGGTAAAGAAACTGGAGAATCCTGCTACATGTAGGAACCTACATCTAGCCACAACAGTGCATGGAGTATAAGGCTAGAAAATTTAGAAGAAAAATGGTCTCAACTAAAGTATGAATGTGGGATAAAAGAGAAGGAGGAGAAAAATATTTATGTAAATTAGGGATTCTGGAAGACACAAGATGTTTACAATTAAAGCTGATCTAAATATGAAAGGACACATAAAACCCACTTGCTTGCCACTGCAGACTTTGGGGTTTTCACTGTGTCTTGCAATACTCAGTGCTTGATTTCAAGATCAAGCTCCTTGAGATAAGAGGCAGCTTAAGAATTTTTAATTGTTTATTGCTAGGAAAAGCTCGAAACTTGGACAAACCCAAAGTGTAACCCAGAGTGGACTCAAATAAAAAGAGCCACCTATAACATGCAGGACAGATAAAAGGAACCATAAACATAACTATGTCACAGACCACCAGTGTTGGGCTTGGAGATGCTGCAGACTCCATTGCTCTTGGTATCATGCTTCTGGCTCAGATATTCTCTAGAAGCAAAGTCACTGTCACTAGCGTAGCAGAGAAAGCCAGCTTTGCCTGAGCACCAACATCAAGCCAAAAGCAGGGAAACTCAAACATCTTTCATTCATTCTTTAAACACTGTGCTGAGGCCCCATCCACATGCTTACAGACATGCCAAGATAGCCTCTCTGACTTCTTTCGTGAACTACATACTTCTGCAAGAGGGAAGAGGAATGATAAAGGCCATTGCAGTGCTCTGCATGTTCAGTATATTGTATCTTTGAAAGAGGTAATGAATTTACTGAAGGATTCCCCACCATCCTGAGACTAGAAGAGCTCCATCCTGTGCACACCACTAGTTATTGCTAGAAGTGATGTATTTGTCCTGAAACCTTATGGCTCAGTCTGTTGTAATGAATCTAACAATCATAATAATGAAAACTTGCACGTCTCTCATAGCAGATGAAAAAGGAGAAATGATGATACTATGAAAAAAAATAAAGTTTATCAATATACATCTGACAACACACATTTATAAACAATACAGATAATGCTAGCAGGCATTCAAATTCCCTAACTGTGTAAATTTGTGTTAATTAGAGCTACAAACAGTTAGCAGGGGAGGTCTGTTTCACAGCTTCTGATGTTTATGCATGTTTTGGGGACTATTTTTAAAAAGCTGAAGGCAGAGTAAAGTTATTTCAGGAACCTTTCAGTGTGCTGCTTCTCACAAAGCCTAAGTGATTAGTGCTCAGGGTAATTTGTGTGGAGGTGTTTATCACCTTTGTGCTAGTATTTTTTACTACAGAGTTTCTATCAGTTCAGCAGTTTGATACCCAGCTGACACAATGGAAAAAGCAGATAAAATACTATAAATAAAGACCAGCTCAGAGTGGGGACATTTCACTGACACTGAATCTACTCTCACTGAAAAAGGATGGCTTTTCTGAGTGCTCTCTGGAAAAACAGCAGCAGACAGTTATGTTAAAACAAGTTCAACTAAGCATGCAAAAAATAACTTACACTTCTACAATCTATTCAAGGTCATGTATTTAATAACTGAGTCTGAGAGGAATGGAAAATTGAGATTCAGGGTCCCACCTTGGGCTGTTTTTTCTTCTTATAGGTTTCAAATGTCATGAGTCTAATTTAGTCAGTTATATAATTGAAGATTGATAGTTTTGTCCATACAGTAATAGACTAGAAATCTAGTTCATGTTTAAACATTAAGAAATGTTTAAACATTAAGAAATGCGCATCTTATTTGGAAGGAGGAGAATCTGGTGGGAATTTTTGGTGGTGATTCCAAAGATTTCCTTGTTTATGGGGAGAGGAAGATAGGGCAAGGATACTTGCTAGTATGAGACAGAAAAGCCTAAAAATTAGGACTCCAACTTGAGTGACTTACATTAAGTTCTAAATTGCACAATAACCTTCCATGAATCAAATCATGAATCAAGATCCATTTTAATCACTCCTAGGAGTTAATGGCAACCATATTAATCAACATGTTTTAATTCATTGCAAAGATGGTTACAATAAAGCTTTCAGACTCATGTCAAAATACTCGATTCAGATGAAGCCCTTAAAGGAAGTGAACACATAAGAAAAGTTAACATTTGGATCACAGCAAAATAAAAAAGCCACAAACCAAAGCAAACAGATAACCCCAATACAGTTCTCAGAGGCGCTCTGAAAATTAGCTCCATCATTTCTAATAAGGGATGTATCTTTTAGAAAGCTGAGCCTTTTGGAGTGCTGGTCAAGTCACCATAACATCAAAGCATAATGCCTTGTAACACATTCCTCCACACCACCTGAGCATGTTGCTCAAGT
Organism: Psittacula echo; assembly: GCF_963264785.1. Taxonomy (NCBI): domain Eukaryota; kingdom Metazoa; phylum Chordata; class Aves; order Psittaciformes; family Psittacidae; genus Psittacula; species Psittacula echo. The sequence continues at coordinate 113,775,340 of NC_137738.1, forward strand.
TTTGGTTTATGCTTAAAGCAAAGCCCATTAGCTCATTCTGAGGTTAATTTGTCACCTGTCATGTTAATGTGCTGGCAAATTCTGCATTTAGTGATACAAGAGATCTGCCTCTCTGATTTTGTGTGTAAACAGGTATCTGTAAGCATATTGTTCCTCAGAAATAATTCCAGAGCTAATTACCAGACTGGGCTGCAACTCCAACAGGCCTAGGATCAGCAAGAAATTTATCATACCAAAACATTGTTTATTATGTACTTTGTAAACAAAGAAACCTGAAACACTGATTGGGAGAAATTAGTTATGACACAGGATCCCAAAGCTTTTAATATAAAAATATTACCTTTAAAAGTATTTTAGATCCTGAATAAACAGAAACATGGAGGTGACTTTTTATCACTCTAAACAAATATTTACAAAATATTTTTATTTTCTAAGTGTTCTGGCCCAGCAATTTATTTTTCTAATTCACTAAATTAGAGAACAGGTCGAGTTATCAAAACCTAATTTGTAGCGCAGAGATCACAGTGAGTAATCTAGCTTAATGAAGCAGTAATCAATGTCTGAGCAACTCCATTATTAGTATCATTACGTTATTTATTTACGCTTTGTATTGCTAAACTCTCCACCATAAAGAGTCTTCAAAGGCAAAATTTGCATGAACTGAAATCTATTACTCCAGAGTTTCACAAACAACCCCTTGTACAAGTGAAATAGCTCTCAAGCAAGACAACAGCAGAACCAGGTGGTAAGGTTCAGACACTGGTTTAGTCAGCCTGCCTACAATGATGTTGGGTTTGTCTTTTAACAACAAGAGCAGATAAAATGGGTAGAAATATTCTAGTAGTAGAGTTGTGATGGGAGTACATGCTTGCTAGTGATAATTACAGCAGCTTTCTTCAGGAGCATCTCTGTCTGGACCATTTTCTATTGACTATGAAACCATTTGATACAGCCAGTGTATTCTCCTTTTAAAAGGAGCTCTACTTGGGAACAGCAGGATCTTTTTGGCTGAAATAGTCCCCTTAAAACCCACTAGAAAGCATCAGAGGAAATTTCAATGTGAGCAGTTAAAACACAGCCAAAAATAACTACTAAAAAATTACTAAACAACTGAGGTCTCAGCACAAGTGTTTCCTCTGCCACTCATTGAAACATCTCTTTTGGTTTGCATGCCTGCTACAGCACATAAGCAAGAGCTCTGAATGCTCACCTAGGACGCTAGCAGTGTAGCTTAGCTGCTGAAGGAACTTCTCACATGTTAAGTGCTGTCAGCTCTGTGTGATCTGAGGTTTCTTTCCTAAACTGACTTTTTTTTTCCCTAGCAGCAGGAAGCGAGCAGCTTTGTCACCATTGTTTACCAAGTTCCTATAACACTAGTTCCACCCAGTGGCACTTTTAAGGACTTAGGACAACGATATCTAAAATGTCTGAAGACCCAGAATCCCCCCAGCAGTAGCAATAAAATACAAAAACAAGAGATGCGTAAGTCACTTTGTACCAAAACATCTAAACCCACCTCTTCTGAAAGACACAGAAGTCAGATGATTTCTATAAGCTTATATATTTTTATGTGAACTGAAAAGGTTGCTTAAATGAAGACAGCTGCACTGTATCAGCAGAGTTGAGCTTTTCCATGTCCATTGAAGAGCTGACCTTCTGCTTCAGTTTTAAAGCCTTCATTTTCCATGTGAAACCCCCAAGAGTCTCCCATTATCAAGTCATAATAAAATTTGGTTTATATAAAAAACAGATATTTTATTATTTTATTGAAAGACAAGAAAAAGAATTCTCTCATCAGCTTTGTTGCCAAAGTATTCAATAAGCTGGTCAACACATAAAAAAGGCGCAGGAGTCCTAGAGGTCTATGGAAGAGTAATCAAATGTTTTCTTCAATTAACCTCAGGCACAAGAGGCAGTGCTTACTTCATGAGACTCAGTTTTACCTGGTGATATAGGTACAGAGCAATATTTCATACTCTCCAAAAAGATTATTATCTTATTCCAATAGCAGAAGCTATATCCTCTCTAGTGATATAAAAATTAAATGTTATCTTAGAGATAAGTGCTTCTAAATATTGTTAGTCTCTGTCTAGATGAAAGGCTAACAAGATATGGAAAGCTATTACAAAACCAGATCCCCCTATACACCACTGGAATAAATTAGCTGGTTTCAGCCGAAAAGTGCCACAATGACATCTGTGAGAGAAACAAACATGCAGACTGAATTTCACTTATTAAGTATTAAAAAAAATAAAATCCATTGCTGTCTAGAAGCAACTTAAAGTAATTACCTTTACTTGTACAAGTGTATGACCACAAAGCTTTATGAAGCACACACATTCAGCATGTTTTGAAATGCTAACTAGTGATACCTTTATAAATTCATGATGTGAAGTTTAGGTATCTATTCCCATTAGCTCCCATGTTGTTACAGAATTGAATCTGCAAAGTAATTTTCTGGTTATTCAGTCTGTGGCCTATACACCAACTTAGTGTTTATGCACAGGCCACTCAGATATGTTCTGACACCTTCAAGATCCAGACACAAGGAGTTAATTACACATGGAAAATGAAGGCTTTAAAACTGAAGCAGAAGGTCGGCTCTTCAATGGACATGGAAAAGCTCAACTGTGCTGATATAGTTCAGCTGTCTTCAGTTAAGCAACTTTTCCAGTTCACATAAAAATGTATAAGCTTATAGAAATTATCTGACTTTATGCTATGTTAAAGGGGGAAGAGATAATATGAAAGTGGAAAGCACTGCCTATAAGCAGTAGGTTGCCCTCTGCCAAGAGAAATTTCCTGAAGTTATTGCTGGCAGCTCTTCCTTACGGGAACAGCATCAAGAGAGATGAAAAAGTACCTCAGCTGATTAAGATAAACTGAAAATGAAGACACTGGAAACACGGCAGAAAATGATCAGATGACACCATTGGCACATCCATCCAGTTGCCATAATCATTACAAACACGCCCTTTATGGACGAACTTACCAGAAAGATCCTTTTAAGAAAATAGAACATAATTTCTCAGCAGTTGGCTTACAACAACAAAAAATAGGCACTTCATAGCCCAATTTTTTTACGAGAGCTGTTCTGTGTCCTTCAGAGTCTTCTACTGCACCTCTAGGAGATATGTGATAGTTTACTCAAAGGAAGATGACTGAAGAAGATGAAGCATGATAGTTTATTGCAGCTGAAAACTCACAGAAAAGCAGAAGGCAGAGACAAAGAAAACCCCAAATAATACCAGCATTCAATTACATATGGGAAAGCTCTTTCTTTTAAGAGGTGTGGACCTGCTCTGCACCTGCTCTTCTGGGCAAACTGCACTCCTGTAAACTGACAGATTATACAAAAATAAGCATACTTCCTGCAATATTGTTGTATATACTTTGTATATACAACTTTTGTGTGCTGATGTCAGTAACCGTAACTGGCTCAAACACATTGCAGTCAAATGCTAACCTAGTGCAGTAGCAGATTATTTTTAAGTCACATTGTTAGAGATGTTCAAAACAAATGCAGTGGTGAGCAAGCGCCCTCTAAAGGACATTTGGTACGAATGATGTTCCTTCAGTTCACTTACATAATATTAAAGTTCAACACTGAATATTTCCCACAGCTAAAATGGCAGCTTCTAACATTCCCCCTTCCCAGCATTTCTAAAGGGTCGTGAAGTGTTTTGAAATATTAGCTAGAGCTCCAGCCATATCTACTTCTAGACAAAACCATCTGCCATTGGGGCTACTGAGTTGGCAGCAAGTCATATAAAAATATTAATTCCAATGTAAGATACTCACCTGTTCCACTCCTCTAACAAGAATTAATTCCAGGACGTTTTCATTTATCTGGGGTAGGAGGGAATAAGTAGAGGGAGAATAAATGGCTAGGTTTAGTCCTTGGCTGCAGTAAGTCAAAACAAAATAAGAAGTCTTCCTAATTACTCATATGGCACACTGCTAGGCTTCCACATGAATACACCCAGTATGAGAGGAAAACTTAAAAGCACCATTCTGTGTTACTAATCAATACAAACGAAGCATGTCAGGCATGAAACTGACTTCAGAAAAACACAGTAAGAGACCTGTAGGTAAAGTCCTACATGCTGTTCCAAAGAAGTCTTAGCCATGCCATGTGGGATCCTTTTGGATAGCTCCCACAGATTTAAGATGATGTGACAGTGAGACATAACAGTAACATCACTTTTTCCCTGACGTGGTTATTGCAGAACTGGTTGCAGAAAACAGGTTTCCCAGAAGGTGAAGTTTGTTTTGAACAGTCTGTAATACGGTCTTTGCCATTTAAGATCTCCGAAATGAACACAAGAGTGGCAATTTCAGGCTCTGCATACAATGTGGATAAGATGAAGAACAATTTTCATTTGACAGGATATCCTAGTGATCATTTTCACATCTTGGGTAAGTGAATCAAACATCTCAACATAAAACATCTTTCTTGCTTACAACAATGCTGAAGGGAACAGATAAATCTGATACTGCTATATTTTATTGTCACATAACATTCAGCTGTAAAACTAACTCAAAACAAAGAAAGTAACTTTCTCAGAGTTTTCTATCTAGCAGGCCCCAAAACCCAGGTCAATTCTATACTTCAAAGCTGTCAGGTCAGCTTATGTCACATGGGCACCACATATTTGCTTAGGCACTGTAGTTATATAGCTTAAATAGGGACAACAAGAGTAGATGAAAGGATATCTTTCTGGTAGGAGACACCTATAAGCTGCTGAACATAGGAAAATTTTCCCCCCAACTTTGCTACTTTGGCCTCAGGCAAACCTAATGGTAATATCAGCTGATCCCCATGAAGGCAGTAATAAGGCAGTAGCTTGTTTGGGTGGTGGCTTGTTTTTGGAGTTTTTTACCTCCTCAGCAGGCTGGTCCTCCTGTTTCTCTAGTATGCTGCTTAAACATAGGCTGATCAAGAGACTTTCTACCTTGAAGAGCAGCTATAGCACTTATTGCTTCAACCTATACGGGGAGATATTTCAGGAACTCCAAGTTTGAAGAAAGTCTACTTCTCAGCATTACACTCCCATATTTCCTCTCCTATAATCTTGTATTTTAGATATTGCTTATGGAGGAAACTGATGTTTCTCAAAAGATACTGATCTAGAATTATTTCTTTTGGACATTTATAGACAAAAGTTTGCTTTTGGTGTGTTCTTTCTAACAAAGTGCAGCAGCAGCCAGCAGAGAGAGAAGCAGTCCGAGGAAAAAAAAGTTACCAGCTACAACCAAAAGAGAGCTGTCCCTGTAAACCTTTCCTAGCCTGCTTTAGGAAGGGATTAGTCGGAAATGTTCACTTTTACAGAAAAGAGGGAAAGTGGGGGTGGGAGAGGTGCAAGAAGAAACTGAAAGGAGCCTGTTTTAAGGTTGACAGTAGAGTAAAATTCCACTGAGGTATCTCTAATCCCTTTACAGATGTCTTTTGAAGACTAACACCATAAAGGTAGGATGCACCAGTTGCTGTGACTGCATAACATTATACTTTCAAATCAACACTCCTGGCTCTCCACAATTTCAGTGGGCTAAGCAGTAGAATAACAAATATTGCTCCCATTTTTCACTGCAGAAGTCTTGACAGGAGAGACCTCGCAGCAAATGAAGGCTGGTACAAGAACACAAAACCCCCAAGCCACAAGCCCAGCCATCACTGTCACACCTACACACATCACCTTCCATCGGCAGCTGTCTGCAACTCCTCGGAGACTGCATACTGGATAAAAAAAAGCCAAGTGTGTTACATAAACTGCTTTAATTTCTTTGATGAATTATTTTTCTTAGGAACATCTCTCTTTTAGGAACTCATGGTCATCAGATGAGTAATCATCAACAATGACACCATGGTGGAAATGGATGTTTTACAGATTTAAACTACTACGTTGTAGAATCACTGTGTAAAACCAAAAGTTATCCTCCCATAGCTGTTTCCATTTGCAAGAACAAATGCTACTCAAAATAAGCTTTAAACAATTGTCCTAGTTTAGCACAGCCAGTCATCATAGTATATATTCATGATGCAGTACATACCCAACAAGCCCTGTGATAACAGTATCGCCATTGCTAGTACCACTTCATAAGCTTTGTAATGAGTTGCTCTACCTGAATTTATTTTGACCTGCCTACAAACCAGTTTTGCTTCATTTAGTTGTAACAGGATTTTTTCTAACTGACTAGGTGTCTATGAGTAATTAATTTTATTTCTGTGTATCTCTGTATTGGTACCACCATGGTTCTATGGCTAACAATGTGGTACAGAGAAATGCAGCCTGATATGACATCAGAGGCCTGGGCAGCATAGACACACGATGCAGTATAGAAGTACAGGCAAGGGATGGTAAGAGATAGAGCACAGGCTTGGCATTGAGAACTCTACAGCTAAGAAAATCTTGCCAATGGTCAGTTAAAGAAATGCAGAATTAACCTGGAAAAAACTTGGTTTAGGAGTAACAAAGGGAACAAAGAAATAGAATATAACATTCAAATTTACTCTATATGGCCATTTTGCTTAACATGGAGCTGCAGAACAATAAAGAAAAAGCAAGGGTTACAACTGTGTTTCTGAAAGATAAAAAGGAATCCAAGTACCTCCTAGAGTAACAAGTACGTCCTACAATAAGGAAGAAAACCATCAACAGGAAAATCCTGTTCTTCTGGTGAAGGACTCCAGATGCTAACAACTCACCTCAACACTCCCTACCAACACCAGAGTGAAACCACAGATCATAGGACGTCAGGAAATGCAAGAGTTCTATCAGTGTAGTTTGTAGTTTATGTACTTGAGATGTTATTACTGACACAAAAATAATCAGAACTAAAGCTACGCTAAGGAGATTTCTAAAGAAGCACTGCATTGCACTGAGCATCACATATCCAAGCTAATGCAGAACTTCACCTGAGTACCTCATCTAGTCCCACAACACACTGTACTGACCTGAGAGTTTAAATAATAAATCAAATAACCCATTTAACATAACTGAAATAACTGCCCAGAAAGAAGGCTCCGTCTAATGTTATTGTTCCAGATACAGATCCTCAATTAATACCTACAAAGCAAGCTGCTTTCCAGCATTACCCCAGTCATATATATGAGTTTTGCTAGCAACAATTTTCTATTTAGACTTAGACTTAGCTATTACCAACTACATGCAAGGCTTTTTTTCTGAGTCAGATTGGACTCACACATATACAGGGCTCATCTTATCAGGCTCCCCACAGTCTTGGTATAGTCAGGAAGACAATACAAAGAGGTGTGAGGACAGTGGAGTTCTCTCAATCACATGGCTGCAATTCTAGACAATGGGTAGTGCTAGCAGAAGAGGGGACACTGTTAGCTTTGCACTCTTTCTCCCAGGAGTCTCTCTTTGTCACAACTCTTAAATTACACTGCCATGGAAATACTAGTTCCATTTGCCATTATCCTCCACAGTCTCTTAGGCTGGAAAATATGAGTTCTTTACAAGTCTGTTCCAGTTGTCCTAACATAAATCTCATTATACGTAAACCCAGTATTAACTGGTGTATTTAGGACTCCAGACATAATTTCTTAATTTCTTATCCTGTGAAGAGCTTGAACTGGAAAGGTCTTCAGGAGGATAAAAATTGCTCTACCTGTTTTTCTACGGAAAAGGACTTTGAGAGCTAATTATATATAAAGTGTGCTCCTTGTGCCTTCACAAGATAATCCATCACAGTTTTGTTAAGTGACTCTTCATAGCAATGGATCCATTACCACGAAGTTATGTCCATTTCTCAGACACGAAAATAGCACATTTATTGCTTCCTTTTCCTTTTGGAATCATGGATTAATTCTGATTAAGTGTTGCTCTCAACAAGGCATTACTGATAGCTTACCTTTTTTACAATTACACATAAGGAAAAAAACGTTTAGGAGATGCAAGTGAGATGATGAAAGGCAGCTGGAAAAGCAACAGAGGTAAGTGACTAATGGACAAATTTGCTCTGAATATATTCTCTGTGGAGACTTTCTATTCCTGCTCAAATTTGCTCTATGAGATGACATTCTCTCTCACTCCCCCACACGCCCATTTGCATTTCACACACAGGTCTGACCAAGAGTAACTGAAAAAGAGAAATACTATTATAGACAGTAAATGTGCAAACCTGACCTTTCTTCTAATTGGATAATGTCTCCTAAGACATTCAGAGTCTGATTTTGTTCTCAGTTACATGGATGTAAATTAGGATGAGTTTCTTCTGAGATCAGAAGAATTATATTCTTAGCCTTTATGCCTTCTGGTGATCTATTATACAAAAGCACACACATGTTTTTGCCATAGATAGCCAAGACACTTTTCTGCCTGCAGCACATTGCCACACTTGCGCTCATCCAAGATGCACCAGCCTCTTTGATTAAGACAGAGGGCAAGATCTAATGGACATTGACAATAGCAATTGATCTGTCTGGTCCCTGAATCATTAGCACGATGACTAGCATCTAAACTATGGCTTGGTCTTAGGTGACACAGCACCCAACAACGTTGCTGTGTAAGGAAACCTATTAATGAGGATTTGCATTCTTCAGGCCAACTTTTAAAGACTAGGTCCCAAAGTCAGTAGAAGACTGTAAAGGCTTTTGTAAACTGATGGCAATTAGCCTCTAAGTCATCTGTACCGCGCAACACGAAAGTTTATCTTTATAATCACTAGCTGTAGAAATAAAACTAGCATGACAGTTTCAAACAGAATTCCCACAGTTTTCTTTTGGGAGAAAGCTATCTTCTGGCTATAAAACTGACGGCCCACTAATGAGAGGCTTGGGAATAGCATGTAAGTACGTGAAAAAGCTCTTTTGCCTGAACTCTGAAGTTCTTCAACTCTTTCTTTCCAAGGTTAAAACTGAACTGAAAAAGTTCTCCAATTAATTTTAAGAAATGCACCAAAACTGTATTTCTGATCAAACAGATGACGAACTCTGATATATAGGGTACCAATTTTTCTAGTTAGTCACAGGAAACATTGCTGTAGTCACTTTTAATGAGTGAAAAATAAACGACTTCGTGGGAACAGACAAAAAAAAACAACGCAAAAAGGCAGCATGGCTGAAATCCTTGTCCATAAGCTTGTAGAAGAATAAACATCAAAGTGTTTTAGGGCATTAGTAAGTGAAGATGGATTTAATCAAAAGAATATTTGCATATGAATAATATAGCTTGTTATATATTTACAGCCATCCATGGAAAATTAATTTGCAATGCAAACCAACTGGGTCAGCTAATGAATGCTAAGGAATGATGAACACCACTAATGACAGAACTGTATTTAATTAGTTTTTTTTTCAGAAAGCATACTCGTTTTGGGTAAATGCTTATTGCACCCTATAAAGATTTTCTAATGTCACTGTGCAACTGGTAAAGAGACCAGTATGGGATGTGGAACCCAGCAGAGCAGGTTATGATCTTTGTATTTCCTCTTATAAAAACAAGGATTAGCTTAACCAAACAAACAATAAACATAGAAAATGTGGTTAAAAAAAGATGTGGAAGCTGGGCAAAATGCACTACAGGCAGTTGCAGCTTGTTTTTATCTGTAAAAAGACATTGGGCAGAGAAGGAATTTTTCTGGTGGCATTTGATAAATAGAAGGCAGCCCAATGATGATGGAAAGAGAAAAACCTAACTTTCATTTTCCTTACTCCACTCTCTTGTCTTTCCCCATTTGTATGTCTAATGTATATGAGAGCACCCTGATGAGGGTTTTTCCACTGGCATGTGATGGAGGACAAAGCACAGGGTACAAAGTGGCAGCACAAAGTATGAGGTATCTCACTGGATACACATAGGCAAGAGAAGGAGCAAGATGCCAACTGAGAAATTGATCCAGTAAACACCTTACCACACAAACACCTAAGAGCAAATACATTGCCCAGAGAAGCTGTGGCTGCCCCATCCCTGGCAGTGTTCAAGGCCAGGCTGGACGGGGCTTGTAGCAACCTGGTCTAGAAGAAGGCGTCCCCACCTGTAGCAGAGGGGTTGGAACTGGATGAGCTTTAAGGTCCCTTTCAAACCAAACCATTCCATGATTCTATGATTCTCATCTCCCCCCATAACAATCATCCATAGCTTCTGAACATCTGATAAATACAAGTAGAAAGCATTTGCACCAAGTTTTGCCTTGAAGGTCACTGCTCCCATCTCAGGCCTGCAGAACTGCACAGAACCCTACGCAGCATGAGAGCAATAACAGCACTGCCTCTAAAAATGCTCAGTGACAGCATTCACAAACCTCGATGGCAGAGAAGAGTCTGAATCAACATCTGACCCTTCAATCAGCTTTGAAGTTCATCTGATGGCAGCACTCAGTCCAGAAGGCCAGGCTAAATCCAGTCCTAAACAAACCTGACAAGCAGCACGCAATGTAGACGTAAGGGTTGCAGCACCAACTGTTTTCATCTACTGGTTCACGTTCTTTGCTAGCACAACAAATTACTAGCATATATAGATACAGCCTAAGAGCAACAGGCAAAGAAAGTAAGTTCTCTTTTGGAGGGCTATCTGCAGGTTGAAATTATATACAAGTTGTAGAAGCTGGTTACTGAGATCAGTGCAAACTACATCAAAAACTACAAACTGAGATCACTACAAAACACTACTATCTAACACTAAAAACTGCAAAAGCCAACATAGAAACTAAAAATTTTACAGCTCATGGAACAAAGAGCAGGTAAGTATCTTCAGATGCATTTGCTTAGAGTAGTAGCAAATTTTTTTCATTAAAGCATACATGAGCATGCTCTCATTACCCCTCCAAACCCCAAACATACAATGAATATTTCACACACCTAGAACACTACAATTACAAATTGCCTTTCAAGTGATGTGCAATGAAGGCAGCCCAAGATTAGTCTTAAAATAAATCTCAGTGAAAGACAGTATCATCAATGTCTTCATCCAACATCAGGATGTGCTTTGTGTTTTGTATTTTGCATATCATAGAAGCAGATACTACCCAAGACCCACTGTAATAAACAATTCATTAGTAGAAAGATCAGGATTTCCAGTCACAGCCCTCTGAGATTGTCACATCTTGAGGAATCACTTTCTTCTGTTTGTTTGGTGAACAAAGGTGCAACTCAGTATAAAATATTACTAAACTGTGCCAACTTTTGATCACAAGTTTTTTTGTATTTGTTTATGAGATGCTTTCCCACCATTTTTACAGGAAGGAAAAGAGTTACTGGTATGTTCAGGACAATAAAAACTAAGATTTGAGGCACAATTAAGGAAAATAAGTGAGCACACCAAGCACTTCAACAACTATAAGCCTCTATCTGCTCAGAAAATGCTTCATAAAGCAACTTAACACATCTAACTAGTGAAATATCACTCAAATTAAAAACACCCTCCCCCTCTAAATAATTATACCTTTCATTCACCAGTGACATGCAGGGGTTCGAATTCGTAAGAGCAGATCATGAAGCTGTCTTTTCCATATTCTGCCATCTGGAAGCTTGTAATATCACACACCTCCATTCCTTTTGGTTAAGAGACTAAATAACTCTTTACTGCCATCTGTTATTTTGGCCCTCCTTATGACTATTTCATGATCCTGTCAGAGTGCCACTTTGCTGTTATTGTCTATTATGGGGGATGAACAGATAGCTCTGACATCACTATGCATGTAGCTGCACATCCTGAAGGCTCTTGTCAGAGGAACCCAGGAGCTCATCAATAGGGTGTGCAAAAGTAAAATTAAATACAAACCTTTGCAGTAAATTATGGTTGAACCTGATGATACTGGTTCCACTCATCCATGATTATTAAAAATTGCAAGGAGGCTGCTGTCAAGGCTTTTTGTCCAACTATAAGATACTGAAGAGGAAATATGACATCAAATGTTTGCAATAGTTTGTGTTAAATAACCTGGTACTTAATAGCAGATACGATTTTGTCAAAGCCTCTTTGAGCAAGTAAAGTTCTGCTCAAAATTATGATAAAATTCCTTCTGGTTAGAGAACACAAACTCGAACACACACATTTAAGTATGCTGGGTGTGCCAAAACAGGTAAGACAGCAAGTAGGGTTATAGTTCATATGAATTTCTTGATAGAAACATCGTTGCCATAACAACAGCATATTAGAAGGAAGGAGGAGAGGGGGATGCCAGAAACGCGTAACTTTAATAATGAAAAAGATCTAGTTTCAGGTCTTCTCTATTATATGCTACTGTTTATTTACCACAGCTAAATAAGCACAGATTGTACATAATATATTTCAAACCAGCAGGCATCTATTCTTCTTTGCTACTCCTCACCTTTATCATATCTAAATACTTGAGAAAGCATTACTCATAGTACCCTTGTGAAGAAAGTGGCTTTATCACTGCTTGTTTGGCATTAGGGTAAGTCAATCATAGAGCACCAATTAACCTGCCCCAAGTCGTATTAGAAGTCTAGCACAGGAGCAGAACCGCGTTTCAGATTTGACGCAATTGTACATGACCTTACCTTCAGGATATCAGATGCTCGGAGGACTGGAACACCTCCCCCATGAAGAGAGACTGATAAGATTTGGGATTGTTCAACCTGGAGAAGAGAAGGCTCTGAGGAGATCTTAGAGAAGCTTCCAGTACCTAAAGGGGCTACAAGAAAGCTGGAGAGGAACTTTTTAGAGGGACATATGGGGAATGACAGGACAAGGGGGAATGGCTTTAAACTGACAGAGGGGAGATTGAGATTAGGTATTAGAAAGAAATTCCTCACTGCGAGGGCAGTGAGGTGCTGGTATAGGTGGCCCAGAGAAGCTGTGGCTGCTCCATCCCTGGGCTGCTCCATCCCTGGCAGTGCTCAAGGCCAGGTTGGATGGGGCTTGGAGCAACCTGGTCTAGTGAAAGGTGTCCCTGCCTGCGCCAGGCAGTTGGAACTAGATCCCTTCCAAGGGAACTTGGTCCGAGCCAAGCCTAGCCATTCTATGATTCCGTGACATCTCTTCCCATCAGTGCTGAGCAGATACTCAGCCCAATCCCCAAGAATTGGAACAGGGCAGACATGGATATTTTGGTAACAGAGAAAGCGCCGTACTGAGCAACTGGTGTAGTCAACACTAGCGATTCCCTCCTGCATTTGTTCCAATTACAGAACAGGCTCCCCAGTTTCCACTAAAAAAGCACAAAGATTTCCTTACTTGCACAAGCTGTACTTATGCGGAACAAAATGCCTGGAATGGGATCTCTCTTTAAAGGGACACCAGTTTCCAGAACAATTTGCAAAGCATAAATTTGTATCACCTGCATGGCGCTGCCTGGAAGAATTGCCCCTCAGGACAGAGGCTGTTGAGCTACCAGTAAATGTTGTCTTTGTTTTTGTTCCTTCCTCTCCCTTTCTTTTTATTCCTCTGTGGGGCAAATTACTGTAGGTCTTTATTTCCCTGGAGCTCCTAAACACTATTATTTTTCCTTAGGTACATCTGACTCACAACCCTACAACTCGCTTCCTGACAGGTTTCAGCCTAGCTCTTCTGACACAGGACAAACTCTAATAAAGACTTTTTAATTGATTTTAAGAGCTATACATGTTGCAGGGAAGGCTGCTTTTTAGCCATGATCCATTGTACTTTATTAGTGTGCTTCCCACAAATATAAATAGGATGTCAAAAGTATTTTAGCAAGCTATTCACAAGGTTTCTGTAAAGTATTTCTGATGGCCACAGAAGCTTTATCTTCTACCTATCTGTCCTGTGGTCATGAAACTAGCCTCAGATGATGTTTCAGTCAACTTCATCACATGCATTTCTGTTAACACAGCTGAATAAAAAGACACTGGCAGTATTTTACTGGTAGTAAAACTAGGGGTTAATAGTGCCTTTTACCTGTAACACACTACTATGCTGCTGCTTTACAGTGCCATTAGAAGTGTTAGTCAGTGATATGGCATGTAGCACCCAGCTGCATGTCTGCTCATGTTCCTTACTCCTATTTGTTAGAGCCATGGGCAGTCAGAGTCCAGCTCCCTCCTCCTCTTGGAAAGGTTTGACCCCACGTCTCTCATCTCTCAGCCATATGTGCCACTCTGCAAGGCTTTACATGTGGAGAGGGAGACCACAGGATCTTTGTTAGGAGCACTTAGATTGAGGTTCCTCACTCAAAACCACCTATCCTCCTCTGGAACAGAAATTCAGGTCTCAAGAACAAATGCCCTGCCCTACCTTTTGACTAACATACAACAGTCCATCAGTACTAAAATCACTGCACACAAGTTCTTTTACAAGAGCAGACTATTCCCCAAGTCGCCCCCTACACACAACAGACAAAGGGAGCTCCAGTAAATACCATGGGCCTTCATTGTATTTAGCTAACCCTACTCACACGCTCCATTACAGCAATTAAAAATGCATACTACAATATGAAGAATATAACCCCACAAAATCAGCTGGCAAACACTGTGTTCTGGACTAGCATAAGCTTTCAGATCACAGCCTTTAATTGAGATAATAGAAGCAAGTAATCTGTCTCTCAGAAAAACCTTCCTGACATGGAAGAAATTTTACCAAACAGAAAATTGTAGAACGCTTTCAGTGTGGCAGCAAGTTATTAGTCTCTTAACTTCCCATGTCTTTAACTTGGTGGATTTAGTCAGTCTCCATAGGTGACTCTTTAGAGAGCCAAGATCTAGCATTATTTTACTAGTTATGTTTCATCAAAATACAGAAGTGCTAAATCCTATTTTTCCATTAGTGAGAGATCAGAGGTAACCTCTATGATCAGAGGTAACCTCTAAGGGTAAGTACAACCATCTCATCTCTGAAAATCTGAGGAAGCCAAATGTCTTTGCAATTTTTTTGTGTGCTGACATTCACCCAAGGTCACAGAACAATATACTGTCAGAGCCAGCACATTTCTTTTTTCTAGACCCATACTCTAAAGACTTTAAAGTAACAGTTTCAATACTTCTCTTTGTTACTCCTCTTAGTACGGGGGCAAAAGGGGGTGTTGCTATATTTGGGGGTTTGTTTTTTTTTTTTTTTTGCTTGGTTTGGTTTTGGCTTTTGTTGTTGTTTGTTTGTTTGTTGCCTTCTGGTTTGTTGTTTCAGGTTTTTTTCATATAAAATTTGCCCAAATGTAGTTTTCTTGTCTATTGCTACTACGCTAAAACTAGGATCATAGAATCAATCATAGAATCATTTCATTTATGAGGGACTTAAAACTCATCTCGTTCCAAACCCCTACCACAGGCAGGGACACCTTCCATTAGCCCAGGTTGCTCCAAGCCTCATCCAACCTGGCCTTGAACACTGCCAGGGATGGGGGAGCCACAGCTTCTCTGGGAAACCTGCGCCAGTGCCTCACCGCCCTCACAGTGAGGAATTTCTTTCTAATTTAAATCTCCTCTCTGTCAGTTTAAAGCCATTCCCCCTTGTCCTGTCACCACATGTCCCTCTAAAAAGTTCCTCTCCAGCTTTCTTGTAGCCCCTTTAGGTACTGGAAACTTCTCTAAGATCTCCTCAGAGCCTCCTCTTCTCCAGGCTGAACAAGCCCAATGCTCTGAGCCTGTCCCCAAAGCAGAGGTGCTCCAGCTCTCTGATCATCTTCGCGGCCTTCCTCTGGACTCACTGGAGCACATCCACATCCCTCTTACATTGGGGGCTCCAGATCTGGGCACAGTAATGCAGATGGGGTCTCATAATATACCATCAAGTGCCTGTGGCAGGGCAGGTGTGATGCCAGAGCCCATGTTTGTGTGTGTCTAGCCTTCAAACTCAGGGAATTTATTGAGAACTAATGCACTTCCCTCAAAATAACACACTGTCTGGGATTCTCAGGGAAAGGGAATAACCTACACATTGCTTCAGCATCTTTATTTATACATGTCTGTCAGTGTGCTGAAGTGAACAAGTTGCCCTGGGAAAAAGAGACATTTGTGCAATGAAATGGTCCCTTTCAAAACCCTTTCAGCAGCAACCCAAGCCTCAAGAGCAGCACATTATTTATCCCCTCTTCCTGTTTCTTATGCAGCATTGTCCTGGAAAAACACTTGTATATTGGCCAGTACTGTCCCCCCTGGAGCTCGGGCACAGCATGTTCCCACTGGAGAGAACACCCTCCTCCTGATCCTGATGAATTATTACAGAGTAGCTCTGATTCAGCACTGACTTTCCTGCACTGCATCATTAAGCTGGAACACAATAAAACTCTCTTTGCCATCATCCACAACTCTCAGCAACCTCCACTCTGATAAAAAACTAGTTGTTTTCTACTTCCTCTATTAAAAAGCATCTTTGCATTTCACAATGGTAGCACGCCAGCCACTTCAGCCTCCTCAGCAGATTCATTTTTACATAATAACCTTATCTCTCTCCAGACAGTAAAAAACTTGGTGTTAAATACCCAGTCTTGCAAGCTTTATACTTTTTCAGGATGAGCAGTTATCTACCCTCATTTCAAGCAGCAGTGACTGAAGTTCCCATCTGACCCCGACGCACTCCAGAACAATTAAGTCAACACATGCTAATTACAGTTTTGTACCCTCACTGCCATGAATCCTTCTGAAATACTGTCTTTCTAAAAGGTTTTCTTTTCTACAATGACGTAATATACAGTGTTATAAAGGAGATTAAACATCCTTTATTATACAGAAGCTGTGAGCAATTATTACTCTCTCCCAGAGCCTTCCCAAGGGCAACCCATAAATAGTTATGATGCCTATTAAAGAAATACACGGGTCCTAAATTTCTGCACACAGACTCCCTGAATTTACATCCCCAACCCTAATTTTTAATATAAATTCAACTACAAAATTTCGTAACAGTTTTCACGTAGATCACAGAAGGGTGCCAACAGACTGAATTATCTCATAGTCGTCACACCTCCCTCATTTACACCTACTCTGAGCTGCCAGAACTTTAAGACTTGCGTATTGGGGTTTATTGTAAATGTCAGTCACTAAACTGCTCTTCTTGGATTCTTCAGAGAATCTGAGTCTTTAAAAATCAGTGGATTCTGGTGTCTTGTTTTCTCTGGGTCTTTAAATACAATAAACCAACTGCAGAAGGCAATAAAGAAGCATGCAAGGTCATAAAAAACCCCAGAAGGATGGTTCAAAACTATGGCTGTATCGTTAGCAACATTTGAAAGCAGTATTAGTATGAAGCAAACAGTAATTACAAACATCCTTTCCTTACCGTGCCAAGAGGCTGATTGTCTCTAGTGTGATGAAAGAAAGGCATGAGATTGCCATTTCAAAAACACAGGGAGCAGAGACCAAGAAATACAATCCAAAATGAGTAATTCTCTGTAGAAGTTCTAAAGATTCGTACATCTAATAAGATCTGAATCCAAGAACCAAAGTTTCTCCTGGAAGTCTGGCTTTGGAGTCCAATTCTCTCAGACTCCCAGCTTTGATTCTCTGGGGGAACTCTGAAGGTTCAGTAAAAATAGAAACAAAAGTATGATCACAACATTTAATCATGTTTTCAGCCTGATTACTTTTTTAACCTGCATCACGTTAAAGTGAAGGAGGCATGACATTCAACATTAGAAAGGTGCAAGTGCTATTCCAGCTTTGTAGACAGCAACTTGGTCCCTGACTTCCTTTAGCGAAAGATGAATGAACAAGACTTAAACTTCAACAAGAAAAAAAAAAGCTAATTTAAAAAGTAAAATACAAAGATAGTATCTATTACTGTGGAGGTAGAACAAACCCTAGAAGAGTAATTGAGAGATTTTTCAGGTACGTTTACATGCCTGAACCCAACAGACATCAATTCATAAATACAGACTGTCTTCCAGCATGTAGAAAATTAACAAAATAGGAGTTAGAAATCTGACCAAAGAGCTATAGGTATAATATCAATCACACTTCAGCGCATGTGTCCCGTGGGACACCTGAACTTGAGTTCCTGTTTAAAGTGGGGCACAGGTCTCCTCTGCGTAGCTCCATGCCACACTGACTTACCCTGATGTTTATGACTGGAAATCCAACAAGGGGCTCCTTACCTCAGCTTCCAGTGCCTTCTTACACACACACTACACCCCCCATGTGTCCCATGCCCCAGAGCTGCAAGACAAAAAAAATTAAAGCACCTGCACAGAGTGGGTAGGAATTCTAAGACTTCATGGGAACATAAGATAGCACCTAGACTTGAGGAGGCATCCTGCCAGAAAAACCCTCAACTGCAGGGGCACAGAAGGAGGTACCAGATGCCTCTTCTATTGGCTTATTTAGCAATTTCAGGTGTTGTGCCCATTCTTTGATTAATTTAGAGCTTTCTGTGGAGGGGCTTGATCAGTTTGGATCACAAAGATTGTTGGCCTGATCTTTTTGAAATAAAAAAGATGATCTATGCTACTTTACAGACAGATAAATAAAGGCATAAAAGGGAACTTGGGTCTGGGGTTGAGAGCAGGGTAAGATTCCCTGTTCCATGAGGCTTGGTCATGCTTTCTTCCTCAGAAGGCATCAGAGCAGGCCTGACAATGCACCACACTTGCTCCCCCCACAGCAAACCATGAGACCTTATGCAGACATTGATTAGGCTACTGAACTGTGGCCAGCTCCTCAGCTGTGGAGATGGAAGCAGCCTGATCAGGCAGCATGACTTCTTGCAGGCACAGCCCCAGGGACCTCCGAGGCACTTCTGCATCACAGATTTCAGACATGAGCCTCTCTTCACAAGAGTCCAACACAGAGCAAGGCACTGGTTTCCATGGCAACGCTCATCTTAAAAAGAGCTTTCACTTCATCTACCCTGCTCCTCTCTGCCCCATATCCCAGGCAAGCATCTCTCCCTGTGCTTGTCAGCATGCTTACACAAGGAGTACTTAGACATGCATAGCTTTCTGCCTTCCTTCTGCTTGCAGGATTCCTGTGGGTACCTGGGAGGACAGAGGGGCCTTTAGGGACATGCCTGGATTTTTCAGACAGAATGAACAATTAGATGATGAAAGCCTCAATGGGCTTGAGAGTGCAGGGGTATTTTAAACTGAGCAGTGCCAACTTCAAATGTGATATCACAGTATGAAGACACAATGGTCTTAATATCCAGACTTAACATCCTAGTGATGTGTCAAAATTCAAAGCAAGATTCAATCATTGCTTTGACAACCTAAAAGCATATCTCCACAAGCCATTCGTTAACTCATACTAGTGTTCAAATTCTCATTCCTCTTTTCCTGTATCAGTAAGCAGTTCTAGCCATGCAAAAGCATAAATAGAAAAACCCTCCCATGTCTGCTTTTATACAAAGTGTCTGAAGCTGTCATACATAGGGCATGTTTCTACATATAGATTCGTGTGGACAGGTAGAAGAGGACAGAGCCCTGCCCTAGGTTCCAACATGCACAGAGTAGACCCTGAGTCATAACACCCTTTGTAAGTTACTGGTATGACACCATTACTCTGTTTCCGAAAACCAAGTGTTTTTGTGGGGAGAAAATAATTGGTCCACTCCTTTTCTGCAAAGTACATTCTGCAAATTTAGTAGTATTTGCACAAAGCAATGCTTCACCTTCACATAAGGAGCATGCATACGCCAAACAGGAATTTGTATTTTATTCTCTGTACCCGGAGTGACAACATTTTACTGCACGAGGCTGCAGTGTGTTTACTAAATTGCCTGCAACTCGGTAGCAGCAAAGCTAATACAAGTGATATTTACATCAGAACTCCCTTTCCTCCTGTAGCTCTTCCACCTTTACTCTCTCACCTATCTTCTAACAGCAATAACCTCATAATTTGCTCCCTCCCCATCTCCCAGCTCTCTTGCCTTACTTCTAGGTATGTGAAGAATAACTAAGACCTTTTTCCAATACCTGTATTTTTAAAGGCAGCAAAGTGCTTGAGTGTGCAAGTGGCAGACTACAGACTAACAGTGCAACAATACTCCTGCCTGGCCCATTTCAGTGACTTCGATTACACAGCACGTGGCAGTATCATACAGCATGCAGCTATGAGCGTGAACAGCAACACTACACAGGCATCTGCCATTGTCACCACTTGCCACATTCCCAAGGATACGAACGCTTACAGCAAAATGGAAAGTCTGGCAAAGCTCATGTATCTTGCAGCAACACCTCTGGAGGGGCGCAGCCCCTATAGAAAGAATTCACTTTCAACTCTCAATTTCCAGTCTTGCAGTGCTGAGCTCTGAATACTGATGATGTAGCGTGGGAGAAGGAAGGGGAGACGACTGTCCTATGCACATAAACATACAGTAATAAACATTTTCTTGAGACAGAAAATCCATGTTCTAACAAAATAACCAATGGCAAATCACAGCTGAAAGCAAATGTTAATTTCACGTGCTGAGCTTAGAGCTGATTCCTAGCAATGAAGAAATATTACCCCACCTTCCCATAATACAGGAGATTACAGAGGCTGCATTAACCAGGAGTCAAAAGTCACTAAAGACTTGCTTTGTCTCAAGAACTTGCAATGCATCTTGCAAGCAAATGCTGTACTTGAGCTGATACATAAAGCTAAGGTGCCAGATTTAGGAATACAATAATCTATAGTGGTAGATAATGCTGAGTAATTTCATAATTAGCTACAGAGGTGTTGTTTAGGATTGGAAAAAAATGGGTATCTCCTCCCAAATCACCATATTAGATGCCAAAGTTTCTGTAAATCATTAAAACCCCACAACATAAAATCTTTCCGTGATTTTACTTCTTCCTACTCATCTTATGGCACTGCAGCTCCCGTCCAATTTGATCTTTCAGACAGCATAAACACAGCTATTCTGGAAAATGTCAGACACTTTTCATATCCCCTTAGCTTCAGTAAGAATGATAGAGGATTTGCATGCTGTGTCAGAATGACCTGTAGCTTCAGTCTTGCAAAGGAAGAACCATAAACGGAAATTTGAATGATATAAAAGATGAACTTTGCCTATTATTTGATTTCAAGTAAAAGAAATACTTGTTGCATGAATAAGTTTAGAGACTTCAGTTAAGGCCTACAGGGACAAAATGCCTGATCCGTATTTACACTGAAATAAAAAAGTGAAATGGAGCAGATGCAGACTTTTATTGAAAAGAGCGTTCAGGGCTTTTTGTTTGACACCTCCGTTCTTCTTTTTGCTTTTCGAAAGCCATAGAGTACAATAAAAAATTGAAATGAAAAACTGACAAAAGTTTTCATAAATAATACTATCCTTCTTACAACAGTCTGAGATTCACGATTCCTCTGAAGGTACTTATCCAGGGAAATTAAACGTTTGTATTCAACAGGAAGAAGTTTTTCTAGACAACACATATTTGCCACAACAAAAATCTACACTCCACTCAACCCCCACTGACTCTCACACAGGTTTCCCAACCCAAAAACCCTGTATGAATATCACAGGCACTCTCACACAGGCAAGCTTCAAGTAGTTTACAGGAAAAGGCTGCAGCTTTGCATGGCAGAGTGCACTCCTTCACTAAGGAGAAATGGGATAGAAATGGGCAGAAATGACGTGTTTGGTTACAAAACTTTTCATGGCATGACAATAAAAAAGAATAAAAGAGCAGAGCAATGCCTGTAAATGTCAAGTTCAGGAAAGACTCAAACGCTGTTATTTACCCCCAGCTACTGCAGGGTAGTGTGAAAGAAAGCTAGTTACATGCAGTTTCACCACAAAAAACTATTTGCAAAGTAGGAGCCACACTTAAGACAGGATATGAATTACAGGGGAGAAATAGCAGCTAGACAAGCATTAATAATGTGTGCAGGTACATTGTGTTATCCTGTTAAGTTGATATTTAGGAACTGTTCTACCACTGCACAGCACAGACCTTTCCAGAGCAGCACATGCTCTGACACATCAACTTCCAGTCTGAGAACTTGCATCTTCAGAAAATAACTTTACTTTTTGCAGTAGCTTGACTGACAGATTTGCAGCTTCCTCAGTCACTTCCCATCACAAACTAAGATTCTATGATCACAAATTCCCATTTTCCTAAATAAAGTTACACCGAGTTTGACAACACTGGCAACAAGAGCTCCTAATGTCATACAAACACAAGCTTTTTATATCAGGTCAGATTCTCCTGCAGTAAAAATTTGACACAGTTCACAGAGGAGGTCAGAATGGGAACTAAATCAATTCATATCAGCAGTGACCAAAGTTTATCATTTTCTCATGCTAGAACCGAAGTAACTCGGGGTGCTAAACAAAATCCATTGCCTCAAATCACTTCATATGCTTGATTCTGCTTGTTTTCTCTTGTTCTCCCATACCAGCTTAGGTCCAGGGTAGCGCTTTCTACACAGCAGGGGGGACTTACAGTCCTTTCAGTTACATTTGATTTCCCCCTTTTTGAGAAATTGCCATAATTACTAATTATGACTGTGCACATATCAGCATGTTTTCTTAAGAACATTTTCTGTGCAATGGATAAGCCAGCTCCATACCTCATGCACTCGCCTACACTTCAGCTCCATTATGAAAGCAAACACATATTTTTCAAAGCAGCTGCTTTGGTCTTGGGGCCCATTCCCTGGCAGCCACACTTGATAAATTACTAAATCATACCAGCTTCGTCTGGTCTCTTTGCTTTACTGAAAGTAGTTTATTTTTAATATTAGAGAAGGAGAAAAACAAAACTAAAAAAAAAAAAAGTCTTATTAAATAAATGCAATCTAGAACTAGATTATTGGCCCTGGACAAAAAAGGACAATATTTCTTTATTTCATATTAAATACACATTGGTTCATATAATTTTGATCCCTAACAACCAATCTCATCTCAGGTCATATGGGGGAAAAGGGACTTTAGTACAGAAAACAAGCATCCACTTAGGACAGCTATTATCTGCATTTATTCCTAGTGCAAATTCTGATTATGGTAATATCTTCCAAAATAAGCATTACTTAATGCAATGTTAAAAAATACAATTAAAACATAAATTAAAGGGGAGGAATGGATGGTACAAAGCAAAACACCACAAAAACACTCAGTGAGGGGCAAAACACCCAGAGGAGAAAAGCAGGGGGTGTGTAAAAATCAGCTCCAGTGTGGGTTGAAAAAAAAATATCTAAGCCCTTCACATAAAACTTTCACTCCAATTTTGCACTTGCACAGAAGGATATGAAAATACAAGGTATCATTATAGAAAGGGCACTTAAAAATATAGGCCTGTGCCCAGTACACATAGTGATCTGAAGTAGAAGACTTACTGAGTAGAAGACTTCCTGAATATAAGACCAAATCAGAGACAGGAAGACACATTCCCTTCTGACTTGACGAGGCAGGGCTAACTTAAATCCAAGGGAGCCCACTGATTTGATTCAGCATCAGGTTGGACCTGCGATCATGATAGTCATCGTAATACAGTATCTGTCATCACTGACATGCATCATACACTTCCAGGCTTCAAATGCATCTTCAGTGTGAGAAATGATGGCTATGTAGGCTGCTGAAGCAAGCATGAAAAAGTAAATGAACTAAACTGAAAGTCAAGTTCAAGTTTTGACCTTCACTTGAAAGTGCTTCTCTGTATGTACCTGAGCTTTCCCACTGACTTACTGGCAAAACAGTGACTTCTCAGAAACTATCTTTATTTGCAGCCTTCAAAACAGCACCTAAGGGACTGACTCACAAGTTCTCTGGGCCATTTACACCTTCCGCCAGCCCTGCAAATAAGACTGTGTCCTTGTGACGCCACTTCCTCACATCTTTTTCTCTAAAGCAACCAGAATGGATTGGCTGTGACATTCATCTCAATTACTGTCATTCACTAGGGGTCCCTCAACACAAGGTCAAGCCTTAGCTGCTCTTATTTTCTGTCCTTTGTTTTCTTTTGACAGCAAAGAGACATGAGCTAATACTTGTCATGACACCAACTTACCTGGAACTGTCCATTTCCTCAAACCACTGCCAAGGAAGCCCATTGAATCGGTTCCTAGGAAAGGTGCTAAAAACCAGGGGTTGCATCTTGGAGAACATGAACAGCAGGTCACATTTCTGATCAGAAGAGCTAAGAAGCTGAGGAAGTATTCTCTCTTGGAGGCTCACATGAAGCACAGCAGTGATAGAAAACACTTTTGTACTTGACCTGAAATAACTTCCAAATAAAACTCAAAAACAAATTTAAAACACTGCAGTCTACAAACAAGAATGAATTCAGCTGCCCATGAAACACTTGGATGACACACGAATCTAAACCATGTATTTCACTCTGACTTCTAAGAGCGATATTCTAGTTTCCAACAATTTTAAGGCATGAGTCTTGGCAGACAATCCTGTTTACCAAGTCCTCAAAATGCAACATGATGTTAGCTGAACAGAAAAATCCATTTATTTTGCTCATCAACAGGAGATTGGATTGTAGTATTCTTATTTGTTAAAGCACCCACCCCTGCAGAAGCCTGCACCTCTGCTCCACATAACTTGTGGAAGGTGAGAAATAAATAAACCAAAAAGCACTTTTACTTCCAAGCTTCCTGAAGGAACTTCCTTTTATTGAGTGTTTTTAGAGGATAGAAAGAGCCTGATGAGTCCACTGACTCATCTCAACACAATGGAGACAAGGTTGTATGGAAAGAATACATAGTCCAACTGTTGTTCTTCTATTTTGTGACGCATCTAAATCCTGATCAAGAAAATGTTGTTGAGTCTTCATACTTTTCTCAATTTGTTCTTGTTATTCACTTCATCAGAATAAGCTGAAAATAAGAAAGTGTTTATGAGGGACAGGAAGAGACCAGCTGACGACAGAAAGTGGAGATGATGAAAGATGGAGCAGAAGGAGACTGACAGTTGTAAACCATAAGAAAAGAACAGGGCAAAGTGCACTGAGTGCTGGACTGGTTTCAAACAGGCTGCTGGCTGTGTCAGGGCAAGCTGGCAGAGAGACACCCTCCCATAGACCAGGGTACTGCAGCACTTGTGAAATCTCTACCAGATCATGAACTAAAAGTCATACTTGTCCCTACACATCTGGGCACTGAACCCCAGCTGGCACCAACCAGCTTCTTCAACTCTGAAGGGAGCTGCCCAGGATGTGTGAATCCAGGGAATTAACCTGGCAGCATGGGTGGGAAGACAGGAGGTAAAGAAGGAAAGGGAGGGAAATCCAATCAATGATATTTCAATAGCTAGAGGCTGGCACAATTTTCTGTACTTAACTGCTTGCTTTGTAGAAGAAAACCCATCTGTCAGTTTGCTTGATAGCCTAATTCCCCCTTAATTCAATCCTGTTAAATTCTGTGTTAAAATTCTACTGAAGGTATTTTTGGTATTGCAGATGGAGGGAGAAAGGATGGGTTTGTTTTGACATGGGAAGAATATAGATACAGCTTTTTCTTTTTGTTTTTTTCTTAAAAAATAAAATAAAAAAAAACCCCACAAAGCTGCCATCATAGCAACATGAGTAGAGAAGTAGATTTTGTCTTACCGTGTATTAGTCTACAGGTTTTTTTGTAAGCTGCTCAGATTTCTCACTATCTTAGATGAGAGGAACTAAAACTGCTGCCCTTGTGCTCATTACAACCCATAAGGTTTTTTACATAATCATCCAGAGACTTTCAAACTATGACCCCTCTCAACGGTACTGGGTTATCCCCATTTGGGGTAGTAACTGCCACAGGACTTCCCCAAAGGATATAGAGTCTCTTCCTCATGGAGTGACTCAGAAGGGGTTCCAGACCACTTGGGACATCTACAGTCAGGGCTGGGAAGACTAAGTACAAGAAGGCATACAGGCATGGGGTAATGTTGCTGATAGTGAAGATCCCAAGGTTATATAGCACTCTCCAAAGGGCAGATAAATAAATGCAGAGCCAGGAGCTGTGTAAACATCATTTTTAGGGAACAGAAAACAGTTATCCAACAAATGAAATGTGAAGATGTAAGACAGTCAAGAAAAAAAAAAAGTACAAACCTTGTTAGAAAGCATTTTTAAAAGCCATCTCATTCCTCCCAGTAGCAATGATTTGGGGCAGTTATAACTCACTGAAAGCCCTTCACCCTAGCCTGAGCCCACCTTAGGACCCAGAGAGACTATGGAAGGGCAAGCATAACATCAAATCGGGGGCAGACGTTAGGAAGTATCAGTGAGATGTTCCTAGCAGTTGTTAAACCACACCACCACCAGTGTTCTTGTGCTTCCATACTGCCTTAAGACACAACACAGCAGCCATCCATATGTAAGGGATTTAAGAGATTCATTCCCTCAACCAGCATGCAGCAGAGTTGAGAAAAATCCATTTAGGAAAATAAAAAAGGCTTTAGAAAGTGGAGGAAGAAAAGCTGAAAGGAAGCTTTGAAAATAACTTCTGGATGAAAATGACACCAACAATAAGATGTGATGAATGTAAGGTCATAAGGTTAGCTATTAAATGAAACCTGCAGCCATTTCTCTCAGCACAGTAATCTAAAAGTTCATAAGACAGGAAATCAGCTCAGACTGTAAACAAACAGTCAAGTGTGTTTTTCATCCTTTTAGAAAGGAAACTTAAAGGGAAATCATACTTTAATGTTATGGGTAGCTCTCTTTAGGAAAAAGGATTAACAGGTGAATGACAATCATATATATTCTTTAAACACTATACTGCTTTCTCCGTTTTATCCATGCCCATAAACTTCTCTATTCTTACAGACTCAAGCAAGTTTCATACCCATTTTCTGCTGAGCACTTGGACAACTAGTAGATTTACCACTTTGCAGCCTACACACTTTATGGCTGTTAATTTATTACTTTATTAAAGTTATCATTGCCAGGGCATGAAGAACATTTTAGCATCCTCTCTATAGAAAACTGCAAGGGAAAACTTCAAGTTAAATTCAAACATAAAAACTCCTAAGTGCCATGGTGCCTTCTCAACAACAGGTACTTGACCAATTCCCTAGTGTATTTCTGAGCAGTTTTATGTCGTGACTTGATTATTTGGTAACATCTTCATTCATCAGAACTAAAAATAGTAAGTTTTTTTTTCATTTACTGCATCTCTCACATTTACCTACAACTCTATTGAAAGAGATAAGTTAGCAAGAATTGTTCATAGAACTTTAGTCTGTAAACAGCATGAAATGAGCAGTGAGAAGTGTACCTATCTAGAGTAGTTAACACTTCTTTAAAATTGCTACTATTTGGACAATCAGGCACTGAAAGATCCCACAACAAAAATGAAGGCTCATCTTGGCTCACTTGAAAAACAGAAATGGGACCTGTATGCCCCTTCTTTACAGCTTAATGCCTAATAAACCCTAGTGTGAATTCACTAGACTTGACTGAACTTCTACAGATCCTGAAAACTCATGGACATTCTACCTCATACTTCTCAAAACAGTAGCAATACAAGATTGAGGAATGGATAACAAAAACTGAAGACCAGCAGATCTCCCAGGTCATACTTTTTTTTCCTCTAAACACACTATTCTTCCACTCACAGAAGCACCTGTGATTCAGCTTAATCCTAGGAAATTCATAAATTGCCTGTACGAAGTGAAATGACAGTGCTTCTCCATCAATTAGATTCCATTTTTCTGAGCACGCTGATCAGAACAAATGGCCAGATGTTTACATGAGCCCCATCTGGTTTAGATTCACTGGCCAAAGAGAAGTAATGCAAGTAGAATAGTATTTCCTTTCATTAAGTATAAAAAGCATTATTCATCAAAAATATCTGCCTAATATTTCTCTCAATGTCTTTTCTTCATTTTGCTAAAACCATCTTATATTAGCTTGACATCACACAGCTTGTCATCACTGCAATTTTTACCATAGCAACCCATTATCCTACATAGTCACATGAAAAAAAGCCAAATGTGGCACTATCCCTATGCATATGAAGTTTTAATTTAGGTCAGTATTCAGTGCTGGCAGCTAACAAAGTGCAGTCACAGGCTGCCTCCTGTATATAGAGCACAAGGAGATGTGCACAGTGTGTACCAAGGCAATTTATATAAGGACATGTTTTTGCAATGCCAAAGGGCTGGAAAACACATTAGTTATACCTCTCAAACTTCTGATTACTTTTTTCCTTAGCACTGCTATTTGTAATAGAAGGATTTGTGTATGAGCCTCACAGGGATGTGAAGGACTTCTACATAGGTACAACTGGAAGAGCACACATCCTCCCAGGCCACCTAAATAAAAGGCCATGACCAAAGCCTTAAAATATACTCCTGAAATCTCAGCTGCCTTATTCCACTGCTCAAGGGAGGCAGGCAAGTTTTATCCCAGAGATCCAACCAAGCTCATATCTTGCACTGTAAAAATTAATTTTAGTATAAACGAACACTGGAACAGGAAATCCAAATCCTGCAAATATTAGGGAACTTTTTTCTCTGGCACTTACAGGAGTTAACATGAGCTGTCATGTAGTGAGGGGCCCAGAACTGAACACAAAAGAGAGAGTTGCTGGAGTGGGTCCAGCAAAGGGCAGTGAAGACGGTGAAGGTCCTCCAGCAGAAGTGTGATGAGGAACGGCTGAGGTAACTGGGGGTACTTAGTTTGGAGAAAAGGCGGCTCAGAAGGGACGTTGTTGCTCTCTACAACTACCTGAGAGAAGAATGGAGCCAGGAGGTGTCTGGTCTCTGCTCCCAAGTAACAAGCGATAGGATAAGAGGAAACGGCCTCAAGCTGCGCCAGGGAAGGTTTATACTGGATATTAGGAAAAATTTCTTCACTGAAAGGGTGCTCAGGCATTGGAACAGGATTCCCGAGGAACTGGTGGAATCACCATGCCTGGAAGTGTTAAAAGGCGGCCCTTAGTGACATGGTTTAGTGGTAGACTTGGCAGTGCTAGGTTAACAGTTGCACTTTATAATCTTAAAAG
This sequence comes from Psittacula echo, assembly GCF_963264785.1. Taxonomy (NCBI): domain Eukaryota; kingdom Metazoa; phylum Chordata; class Aves; order Psittaciformes; family Psittacidae; genus Psittacula; species Psittacula echo. Next base: position 113,804,078 of record NC_137738.1, read on the forward strand.
TCTTTTCCAACCTGGTTGATTCTATGATTCTAAGCTCTTTCAAGACTGACATGACAGGAGCTGTGGCACAATACAATCTCAGCACCAGCAACTAACCACAGTAAGTGAGAAGGCATTTCCTTGAGCTCAGTACTGTATTTCCAGTTGCTCACTACTTGTTTCTTGTTGGTTACTGCACTATTGAAAGACAACTGGGGAAAAGTTACTCAAAGGACAGCTGCAAAACATGAAATCTTAGCCATGAAAAAGGATAAAGTGGAACACATTAACAAGGACTGAGCAGCTAGTAAGATTTGGAAATTGAAATTATTACACAGAAACAAAATTATACAACTTAAGTATTTTCTTCTGATTTTCAGCGTGGAAAAAATAATTCCCAGAAACAGTAGGAAGGATTTCATGTTATGCCCACAATGCAAAGAGTTGTGCTACTGGTAAAAAACATCACACTTGGACCTGGTCTGAGGAGTCGGAAGAAGGACAGGATGCTCCTGTACGAAGATAGGCTGAGAAAGTTGGGGCTGCTCAGCCTGGAGAAGAGAAGGCTGTGTGGAGACCTCAGAGCAGCCTTCCAGTATCTGAAGGGGGCCTACACGGATGCTGGGGAGGGACTCTTCATCAGGGACTGTAGTGACAGGACAAAGGGTAACGGGTTCAAACTTAAACAGAGGAAGTTAAGATTGGATATGAGGAAGAAATTCTTTACTGAGAGGGTGGTGAGGCACTGGAATGGGTTGCCCAGGGAGGCTGTGAATGCTCCATCCTTGGCGGTGTTCAAGGCCAGGTTGGATGAGGCCTTGGGTGGCATGGTTTAGTGTGAGGTGTCCCTGCCCATGGCAGGGGGGTTGGAATTGGATGATCTTAAGGTCCTTTCCAACCCTAACTATTCTATGATTCTATGATTCTATCCCAGCACAACAGGTTGGTTAGTGTGACCTCAGTTTAAGGTTTTAGAACAAAACTGAGAAGAGAAATAAGACAGAATAAACAAGAGAATATATAATAGAACATAATTAAGAGGTGAACACATTTCCAGAGGGTCATTTGAAGAATCAAAAGTATATTATCAGAAGTCTAATGTATGTAACCCCTAGAGAGAATCTCTCTCAGCCTTCCATTCCTCATTGCAACCAGGACTTGCAAAATCATTCACTTATCCTTCCTATGCCCCCAAGTCAAAAGCAGAGAACTGATTCTGGTTTTTGGGCAAATTCTCAAAAAGTGGTTGCACACTAGAAAAAACTCTATAAATCCCTGTTGCTAGGGAACCCTCCAGGCTTTTTGTTGTTGTTTTGTTTTAAGCCTCATTTCCTTTCCAATTTCTCCTTCTCCATCCTTTTAATCACAGCACAATCTACAATTAGCAAAGTGGTGCAGATGAGTGCTCTACATTTACAGAAAATCCCCCAACTCTTAGCAGAGATTTCCAATCCCCTGTAACAATAACTCCCTACTCAGAGTACTCAGGGTGTCAAGTGAGCATTGGTTGAACTCCAGGTACACCAGGGATGCCAAACAAGTAATATCCAGCTCAGAACATACACACTGGGTAAAAGAGAAGATACAAAAGCAAAGGTACACAAGAGAAAGATTTTATAAGTATCATAAGATCTAAACACAGCATTGAGTTACACAATGGGAGCAAAGTCAGAAATACTTTAATCTACTAAAAATGCATCTAAACGAAGAAGAGCTCCTAGGAAATGGTCCACTGTTTCTTCATCACTGCACTGACCCACATGCCTCCATAATCTTCCAGGAAACTAAATCTAATGCAGTTAGACCCATATTTTCTGCTTCAGGGCCCTTTTACAAGTGACCATTTATAGAAACACAGAGTTAATTCATTGGTTTTATTTTCAGCTATCTTTTGTGTGACTATAACCAAATTTTGACCCAGCATGTGATATAAATATGTAGTCCTCGGCTAAGATGACAACTTGGATAGTGTTCATTTCCAGTTTGCCTAAAAGCTGTATCCCACAAATCTCTTTAAAAACCCATAGGAGTCTTAAACTGCTTGCCAAGAAAACAAAAAAATCATAGAATCATAGAATAGTTAGGGTTGGAAAGGACCTTAAGATCATCTAGTTCCAACCCCCCTGCCATGGGCAGGGACACCTCACACTAAACCATGCCACCCAAGGCCTCATCCAACCTGGCCTTGAACACCGCCAAGGATGGAGCATTCACAACCTCCCTGGGCAACCCATTCCAGTGCCTCACCACCCTCTCAGTAAAGAATTTCTTCCTTATATCAAAATGCTCCTTATGGGTTGTTTATACTCTCATCAGAGCCTGCTGCTCATGACACCAGGATAGAAATTGCTGGTACTGAAACTTCAGATCAGATTTTCCAGGCAGGATGTCATCATAACTTTAAGTGACCCTGTAATGATGAATAAATTATATTACTCTTTCTATAGTTTACTACTGTGCACAAAATATGCTGCATCTGGAAAAAATACACCCTTCTGGGTAGCTACTTTTACAGAAATTACAGTGTTGGGGTAATTCTTTTATGGGATGAATGCTGAAAGTTCAACTCAGAAGCACTCTTTGCTTTGACTAATGACACCACCCTCAAAGGAGTAAAGACAAGTCCTTTTAGCTCTTTTTAAAGGCTCACACACTGCCACAGATTTAGTAAGACAAGATCAAAGCACTCTTAATAAGCCATTGAATTTCAGCACCCCTTGAAGCTCAGGAGGGCAAGGCCACATCTACACAATTGCAGCATTACTGATTTAGACTTATCCCACCAAACAATGATTTGATAACATCCAAAGGGTATTTTTGTATTGTGCCCATTTGTCTCAATGAAGCCTCAAGGAAAAAGGAAAGCACAAGAAGAAATATTAAGGAGGAGGCAGCTTTTGCAAAAGTGAGAATATAATCAGTAAAAGAAGCCTACAGCAGCACACCAAATTGGTTTTTCCCTTGGCCACAGCTACACAGTATTAACAACGTTAAGAATCCAAAATAAGACTAAATCTGTAATTATGCTACATTAGCTTCCTGGTCTTGAGAAACACTGTCAGTTTACTTTGGCACTCAGACTCCTCAGGAGCATCAATCCAATTCTTTATATGGCCAGATTGCCCTTATTTAGCACTCTGAACGCAGCAGGTGGCATTTTGGGCCAAAATAAATGGATGGGTTTCTTGTGGAGTTCCAAACTTAAGCAGGTCGATACCCTTTGCTGCTACTACACTTGCTCAACTACATGCAGAGCATGCTGGAACAGCCAAGCCAGGAAGCTTTAGGAGAGTAGACACTGTTGTTTTTAAAGGTCCAACAGATATATGTTACATGGGTTATTTCTAATAGCTTTACAAATCTTAAGAATGTTGAAAAACTGTTTTTCAAAATATACTAGAATTTAATAAACTAGAATTTAATATGCTCTCATTAAAAAAGTTTGTGTGCAGCTTTTGAGAAGAAAGCGTTTTATACTTCTGTAACCAGCATCATGTCTGTATAGCAGAGAAATGTCCCAACACTTCCTTTAGTCAGGACTTTCATATTTAAGAAGTATTAATGTATTTCCAATTCATTTATTCTTCAAAGGCATCACATAGGCAAATTGAAAGCTTGATGTTCACAGACAATGAAAAAAATCTTACGCTACATAGTAATTATGCTTAAATGTTTCAATACCTTTGTTTAGTTTGAGATCTCCCAACCTACCACCCAAGATCAAACCCTTATGGAAAATAAGGATTCCTACCTAGACTTGATGGTAAATACAGCATGAACCTCCAGGACACCACAAAAAGCACTACAGTAGAGCAGTCACTGATGCTTCAGTGAAATGCTTACCAACAACTAGGCAACGCAGAATGACTTAATAGTGTATTATTGTACTGATAATCCATACTCCCTATATTTTAACTCATTTTAGGATAAGCTCTGCAAGAACAGTTACAACCTTGACTCCACTGCAGCCACTGGTAAAGCCTACTAGAAAGATTAAGCCAAGATTTAATCTTCTTAACCTGCTTCTTCCAGGCCAACAGTGTTAGCCTTAGAAAGGCAAAAATAACAAACTGTCAAGTCTCTTTGAAGTCTACTGAAAAGACTGATTTACTCTCCAGTTTCCTGACCCTTCTGTTCACAAGAAAGTGCCGTTGTTTCATACTGCATCAATACACCCATTTCTGAAATACTTGCAGCCTTCACTAATATTTTCCTTCATTTCTCTGAATGCAGATTGTATTTGGTACCTTTCCTAATTGTGGAATGACAGTCAATCTTTAATCACAGAACACAGCTACAGCTTAAATACTACTACCAAATTTTTGTTCTTATAAAGAAGAAACAAATCACAATTTATTTTATCTATAGTATGTAATTTAAAATTAAACAAAGGCCAGAAAATTACCAGGCAGAAGCACAAAATCCATTTCCTTTGGACTCTGATTTTCCTTCAATTTCCAAAATTACAGCAAATACAGAGATGTAAAAAGGACACACTAAAAAGCTTCAGTTTTTCTAGAAATGCAACCTGATATTAGTATACTGCAAGATGAAACAAAACTGAACAAAAAAATCAGAAGGAAGAGCTATGGCTACCTCTAACATTTTTTATTCTCTCTGCTCCAAAAGGAGGGGAACTTCAGATTTACACTAGCATTTCCTAAAAGATGAATCTGAAGCCTGATTAGCTATGCAGACATCTTCACTGTTTCTTCCTTTATTTCTACATTAGCCTGTGCTTTCCAGAATCAAAGCTACAACATCTGTATGAAACAAAATCCAACCCTAATAACACATCCTGTATTAGAAGTTTTTGTCCCTGGTACTCAATCTTTCAGCCTAAACTCCTCAGGGTGAGGCCAAAAGAGAAAGGCAAGAACTTCTATACTTTCCTGACACCTAAAGTTGAGAAAAGCTACTTTAGTCCCAGCGCAAGGTTCTATATTAACCAGCTACCATGACCCTTAATCCTTTCTTTCCTACATGTGAAGACTTCATTCACCTGAAGATCCTGGGGATACCAAACATCCAAAATACCTCCCTATCTGGAAGGAAATTTTCAGCTGGCCTACAGTGGTTTTTTGGGAGGTGGGAATTTTGGGGTTTTCTTTCTTTTTTTTTTTTTTTTTTGGGGGGTGGGGAGGAGGGTGTTAATATGTTACTTTTTTTTTAATGCAACCTTATTGATATCAAAAGCATAGGTTACATGAACTGTTTTGTCAACACGGGGACTGCTTTAAATTGTCACCAATGTCAGCTAACAGTACTTTTCCCAGCACCATCCTAGTGCCCTACCAGGAGTTACCATATTGGCAGATCTACCATCAGAAGTATTTAGCTAACTTTTAAATCATGTCTACCTCTTCTTGTTTGTATGTGGATAAATAACAAAACAATATTGTCTTTGAATAGCTTTCCTTCAGAATAGAGTAGGAAGAAGAATATTTGCTTGGTTTGATTTTGATTTTTTTTTTTTTTTAAGCCTGATTTAATGTCACAGATGATGTTTCAGGAAGGGTTCACATGTGAATCAGTGTAACCAAGGAAATGGTAACCTGTGTGAGGACAGAATGAGTGACTGTCATTACTTGGATCTGTTACAGACAGAGCAATTCTATATTAACACAGTGGGCTTTATCCTCAGCTCCAGCCTCTCCTCAGTTAATAAACACAAACTTTATCACACAGTCACACATGTGTTTTTGCTGCAGTAATAGCTTGTCTTTGCTCAAGACACTGATGACAGCACTGTCACATTTTACATGCTAATAAGAGTCACCAATAGTTATGAGATAAAATGTAAATGTGAGAAAAGTGTTTTGGATATCTGGTTTTCCCTAAAGGTATATCTTAACAACTGGAGACAAGAATTCCCCATAGATACATTGAACACATGTTCAGTCTTCACAGAATACCAGGCAGGACGGTACCTTAGGGATCACATGGTCCAACCTTTGCAATAACATGGTTAAGGTCACAGAAACATAAAACCTAGATTTTCTATGGATTTTAATTTTGTTGTTTGTGACCCCTTAATGTGTTCTGTCAAAGTCCAGAAATACAGAAGCTGACAGCAAAAATTGTTGTCAGTTTTACACAAAACAAAATCAAGCTATCAGGATTATCTTGCATATTACTATATGCAATCAGTGATCAAGTAATTCTCTTTCCACAGCTTGAGGTAACCAATATAGCACAGAGCCCAGCTGCAAGTTTGAGCTGAACACACAGCGCAGGACTCTGGAAAACATTTAGTTACAAGTTTCTGCTCATATACTTGTAAATCAAGTTACATACTGAAACTATCAATATGCCAGCCTACAGTCTTTCATTTGGATTAACAAAGGAGTTTTTATTCCATCACAAAGACAACATATTCAATAATTTCTACAATTAGGAGTTAGATATTTCAACTGAACTTTACTGAAAGGGAAAAGAAGGTGCAGGACAGCCCGAAAAAGATTAGCTATTTTTGTGTACCATATGCTTTGCCACCACTCATGTACTAGAGACAAATTCCTCTCTGTTGTTGCAAAGCTAAGTGCACGAAACTGCTATCATCCCCCAAAGAGAAAGATGTTACAAAACACCTTTTACAAAACACCACTTCACCAGCGCCTGCAAAGCTAGTTATAGAAAGAGCTCTGGAAGAAAACTATTTTGTGCTTGAACTGTAAACACCATAGGAAAGCTCCACTCGGAAAAAAAAAAAAAAAATACTGTATTACCAGTTATAACAAGGATGTTTTCTGTGCTAGACTGGTGCTGGGAAATGGAAAAGAGGTCTGCTCCTAAAAGAATGAAATTGCTCTGTCAGGCTGCACAGGCCTTTCAACAGTGACTCCAAGGAAGTGGTAGCATCTCTCACGCCCATGACCCTCCTTACCACCCCACAAGGGACAGTACTTACAGTGGGGTTTAGACAGTATGGAACACCCGACCCCTACATTTCTGAGAGCTTGTGAAGTCCCAGCCTACAGGTAACCAGTCATGCTGAGAGACATAGCACCTATAGGAGATCTAGTTGTATGTAACTGTGCTCTGGAAACTACTCTCTGCTTTTAAGAGTACTGACAGTCTCACGAAAATCATCTGGACTTCACAGATCATACTGGATCAAGCTACTGTTACAGACAGCATTAAATAGCATGGGATCAGGAATCTGTAACATCAACTACAATAAAGTGACAGTAAAACCCTGCTAAACAGCTTAACACCAGCCACACCTATAAGTCAAAGCAGGGCAGCTGGGCTAGACTCAGTATAGATTTAATGCCAAACCTTTAATATGTTCTCCCCCAGAGATTTGCACAGGATTTTCTTTCCATGAAGTAAGGACCAGTAGTGTCACTTCAACTACTTAGGAGATATACAATGATTTTTTGGCTGTAAATGAAATACCACTGCTGAAGCTAGGCTCGTGTTAGATCCTGCTGCAGGAATAATTTCCCTGCCTTCTCATTAATAAAAATATGACACTGTCAGTATATTCTCTAGACTTAACACTTCTCCTATTTTAACAATAAAGTAAGGCTGACATTAAATAGTGCTCTCTTCCATTTCTACTGACTGGTTTTAACAGACGGCAAGCATAATATTGATCATCAGTCTCTCTTTCCCTCTCTATTTACAATAACTAACCTCCAGTCAAATACCTTTTGCCCAAGGAAGTTGTGAATGCTCCATTCCTGGCGGTGTTCAAGGCCAGGTTGGACAGACATGGGTGACATGGTTTAGTGTGAGGTGTCCCTGCCCATGGCAGGGGGGCTGGAACTAATCTTAAGGTCCTTTCCAACCCTAACTATTCTATGCTTCTATCACACTATAAGAGTGTTCACTCAATAGAAGATTCTCAGCCCCAGCAAGGGCTGCGGTGGATGTCTGGTTGACCTTGTTCAATATTCTTTGCACCTTTATCCTCTCCAATATATACTTACATGGTGGACATTACTCTCTACTCTGAGTTCATTTAAATAACATACCTTCAAAATAATGTTGTGGTATATAGAAGGCCTTTGGCACTTCCTTAAATGTGGGAAACCTGACCTCTAGGTTATGGCCAGGCCGCAAAATAGGGGCACTCAGCCCCCCCCAGTTAGGTTCCCTTCCTATACAAGATGCATGGAAGGCAAGGCACTTCACAAGAGCTAGCACACTCAGGAGGTCAGCACAGACTGTAATAAACAATATCTCTTTCTGGAGATAATGCACCTTTTGGGGAGCTGCAAGGACAGATCCACTTCACCTGGCATTTAAATTTGCAGAGACTTCCAAGAAGAATTCAGGCACCACACTCCTCCAAGTTGAGGCAGGAATGTGGTGGCATGAAGAGACGTACCCTGTATCACTGCATGTATTCCTCTTTAGACTCACCAGGAGGTCGAAAGAGGTGATCCTTCCCCTCTGTTCAGCACAGGTAGAACACCTTCAGTGCCAGGTCTAGTCCTGAGAGACATGGACATACTGGAGTGAGGCCTGCATATTGCTACAAATATGAGGGTCTTGGAGCCTTAGACACATGAGGAGAGGCTGAGAAAGCTGGGCTTGTTCAGCCTGGAGAAAAGGCAGCTCATGGGGATCAATGTGTATATAAAAACAGGGTAGAAGAGCCAACAACACTGTTAGTAAAGAGGGAGCCAGACTCTTCTCAGTGGTGTCCAGTGAGAAGATAAGATGGTCATGAACTGAAATACAAGAAATTCTGTACTGAACAAGAAACAAACAAACAAACAATAAATCTAAGGGTGACAGAACATTGGAACAGGCTGCTCAGGAAGGCTGTGGAATCTCTATCCTTAGAGATGGACAATACCCAAATGGACACAGCCCTGAAAGAACCTCTGACTTTGCTCGGAGGTTGAGCCTTGCATTAGGTGACCTCCAGAGGTGCCTTTCAACTTCAGCTGTTCTAGGATTCCTGCTGTCATCTGCAGGGAGTTACAACTCCCTTGTTCCAAGTCACCTCCTCCTGTAACAACATCAGGAGCTTTGGCTCCCAGGCTCAGTGACAATGCCTTCTCCACCCATTCCCTAATTCATCTGTATTTAATAGCACAGAGGCAAACTACCTGCTTTAAAGTCCATTCTGCACTTCAACTTTCCACAGTAAGAGTTTCCTAATTAATGCTGGCGGTCTGCATTTCCTTTTTTTTTAAAAGAATAATTGATTCCTTGTAACATCTTGTTTCCAAGAGACCGAGCAACACAACAACGCAGCATGGCTTCACAAGTAGACTGAAGGATAGATTTCTGTAAATGACCAAGTTTCTTCATGTGTAAAACCTTATATAAAACAACAAAGCAGGTAACCTGCATCACTGGAAGCACCTTGCCCACAATAGTAATTTTGAGCTTTTAATTCAGCAGCTCACCCCCTTGTAGAGATTGCTTAAACTTCTGCAGAACTGATGGGTGGGAACAATCAGCTCTCTCAGAGCTCCAGAGAAAGAAGTTGGGACTAATTATGTTTTTCTTGCCACTGTCTTCACACATGGCCCTTTTCCTATTCATCATCTTCTCCCATTCACTCCAGTTCTGCAAAGATGTAACAGAAAAGCCACCACTTTCTTTTTAAGTATTAGACAGCTCCTGGAAATCAAGAAGAATAATTATTAGCCATTCTTACGCCTTAAATGTACATCCAAGCTAGCAGCCTCACCTGGACTGCCGAACAATCAGCACAAGAGACTTCCACTCTCCTTTTTTTGGAAAAAAAAAAGAAAAAAAAAAAGGGGATGTAGAAGATATTTCTGAACTTTAATGAGACTTCATTCAGTTAAGCTAAAAATGTCATTCCAGCATTGTTTGCCATGTCTTCAGGGAAAACGTCCTCAGCTTCTTCCCCATCTCCTGACTCCAGGGAGAGCTGACTCCCCCCAGACAGGCTCCTCAAGCTGATTCCTGCTGGCTTGCTTCTAACATCTGCTAGCTATTTGCAACTGCATCTGTTCATTCTAGTTCACTGGTAAAGGTCTATTTTTCCAGCATGAAGCAACGTGAGGCAGAATTATTGTATCTGAATTAAGGCTCTGATGCACTTAGCTAAGACATTACATAAACTGCAGAGAGAACAGAAATAATATTTTCTGTAATGGTTGGACTTGATGATCTTAAAGGTCTTTTCCAACCTAGTTGATTCTATGATTCTATGACATATGCTAGCTGTCCTCATCACTCAACTCATAAGCACTCATCACAAACAAGTTTACCTTCCTCCTGCAAACATTTACCCATTCTGTATTTCTGCTCTATTGCTCTCCAATGGAAAGCCAGCACCTCTACTCAAATTGTTGCTCACCAGCTTGCAAGTATATACCTGGAAATCTTCAACTTGTTTCAATTATGATGTTGCATAATCTCCATACATGTCAAGGAAGAAACTCCACTGGAGTTTTGGAGAAATTATCTTTAGAAATTAGCAGCTTTTTGAAGAGCTGCATATTTTCAAGGCCAGGTTGGACTAGGCTCTGAGCAACCTGGTACAGTGGAAGGCACCCCTGCCTATGGCAGGGGGTTGGAACTAAATGTCCCTTCCATCCCAAACCATTCTGTGGTTCTATAATACTAAACCAAGAGACATTTTGTGTTATTTAAAGTATTTTTGGTAAAGTAGACAGACTTTAAGAAACAATGCAGAAGGACCATTCACATCATTACACTTTGGCCATACTGACAACAAAGGCGAGATGACCCTTTCAAAAGATTCTGATTTTAGACCTCAAACACAGGCCACCACACCTGCAAACCACCCAACACATCCAGGTACTCAGAGCAATGCATTTCAGGGGAAATGCTTGTAGGAAAAAAGCAACAAGAGCTTAAATCCTCCCACGTGCCACCCTTTTAGCGCACCTTGTTAGAAACACACCGCTCCTTACCCCTTCAAAGCTTTGTGCCAATATGCATTTGCCACTTATTTCTCCCCAACCTGTAAATGTTTATGGATTTACCACCACAGTATTTGATTAACTTGGCTGTACATTAGCTCAGAGCTTTTTCAGGGTGAGTCACAGTCCATGTGGGACTCACTCATGGTCTCCAATTCAGCAGTGCTTTTGCCGATGTTATGAGATTTATATTCAAATCCACTAGGCGCAACAAGCAGCTCATGCACAGATTTTGTTCCAAAGAGGGTACCATGTCACAAAAAGCCACAGAATAAAATCATGCCATTGGAAAGGTCCTACAGAGTCCCTGAGCCCCAACACTTGCTATTATGTTTATGGAAAAAGTTATCCTTTCTCTGAAAGGAGCAGTGGCAGCCAAGTTGCCTCACTTCCCCATAATTCAGAGCCCAAATTGGACAACCTCCTCCACTCCTACAAGTATCCTCTGAACTGGTTGCTGTTTGTATTGAGGACCAGCTTTAATCACTGTTTACAAAGGCACTAAAGCTGCTTTCACTTCTCTTTAACCATACCCAGTTCTGAAAAATGACAGTATTTGCTCCAAGCAGGAGCTCCTATTATTCATCGCGAAGTTCATGGCCCTGGACTAGGTGAAGGTTTGTTTTCAAGGCTTCAGAGCAGAGACCTCTTGTGTGACTTCTCTGTACTTCTCTGCAATGACGCGGATTTTTACTTAACTTGGTCACCAGCAGATTTAACCTGTACAGTCCATCTTCTTGAAGTATTTCTCCTACAGAAACGCATGCCTTAAAACTAACAATCGACAGTAGAAAGTTCAGACTGGTTCTTTCCTTGTTCTGCCTCCCTCCCAGCCCAAGACTTCCTGTAATAACTCCCTGTAGTCCATGTCTCTTTTGGCACTGTACAAGTCTAAGTAACATCCAGACAAACGTGATTTTAATTCAAACATACAAGTGGTGGCAGTGTTTTCTGGAACAACCTCATTTTGGTAATTCAGACTGGTTTTACACCTATTTCCCATTTGTGCGTCAACCTGCTATTATAATATCCCCCAAATTCCACCTCAGCAGCACAAACTCACCATCCACTTGGCTCTCACTATGACAGCATTTCCTAGTCATGAGTTACTGACAATACTCATATGCATATGCAGGCTACATGTATCTGCAACATGCAGCATCAAGCATGGTAAGCATATTAAAAGCTGTCCTGTAAAATGAAAATCTATAGAGCAAGAGGTACATATCATCCTTTTAGCCCCTTCCTAAGCCCCCCCACCCTCATACACACTGCTCCAGGGAATAGCAGCATTTATGTCAAAATAAGTTATTTGTTTATTGCCAAGTTAAATACTAGAGCAATCATTAACACTTCATTAACGCTTCTGTTTACCAGCTAGACAGGAGATGGCTTCAACAAACCATGCCCAAGGGAAATTAACATTGTTAAAAATTTAGATGCTAAAACAAACATCCTAATTAAACTTGGGGTCACAAAAAAGCCAGCAAGAAAGAGATCTGAAGCTACACACTGATTTCAGAGAACACCTGAGTATGTCAAGAAATGCACGTCCCAAAACAGGGCCACCCTTCTGTTAACACTTCACCTAGCATGATTTTTTTTTGTTTGAGGATGTCCTCACATCTCGTTAATAGGTGTGTGATACAGAGAGAAAGAAAGAGAAATCAGCATCTCGGAGCTGGCAGCGCAAGAGGGACTAGTGCAGTTTTCCTTTATGAAATTCAAGCATGGGCAATTTACCAGGCTTAAAACCAGAAACACAATCCCAGAGCTCTCTTGCCTTTCTCTTTAGGACCAAGGATGAGTTGGGACCAGGTGGCAAGAATGGCATTCCACTTCCAGGGCTGCAACAACACCCTGAAGCAGAGCCATTCCTACAACACCCTCTGAAACACTGGCAAGGATATTTGGATGTATGTAGGGAAGAGGAAGAAGTGAAGATGCACAGGAAAACACCATCTCCCTGCAAATAGCCTCAGTAAAACTGATGGGAAAATGGACTGGTCAGAGGCTAATCTTAACAGTCTCACTGCAGATCAGACCAGCTACCACTGGGACACCCCAGGTACAACTCTTAAGGGAGCTTCCCTGCCAAATGAACTACGTTGAGCATTTCAAACCAGATTTTTGTTACCATTTCCACCGCCCTCCCCAACCTGTAACATTATTGTAGTTTTATTCCCATTTTGCCTGTAACAGTTACTTGTCTCCCTTTTCTTCATTGCTAAGGTTATCATTCTAACTCTTCTTAACCTCTACAAATTCTTGCTGTCCTGATGCATCCTGCCCTGTGAACCACTGCAGCCTTTGCTGATCAGCTGTAAGGATTAGAGGAGGAGGAAAGTACGCTGTTTCTGAAGCAATCTTTAAGAGAGGGAGGTGAGGCAGTTTAAACTACCTGAAGAATATTTTGGCTTGCACTCGTTTTCAATCTCAATGCTTTATTCACAGCATCTCCCATCAAACAGTAATAACTCAAAAAAAACCCCAACAAAACAAAACATCATTGAACAAGAGGTTAGATAGAGCCAAAATCCTGAAAATTTCATCATCAGATATGAGCTGGGAAAAAACCAAACATTTCTAGAGCAGAGATTGTTTGAGCTGCAGCTCAGGAAAGTATGATTTTAAGATGCTTACACTCACAGCAATATTTAGATTGTAACTCGGTGGGGTAGGATTGTTTTCTACATTTCTATTCCCACTGAAGGATCCCTGCTGCAGAGCTGGAGTTAGTTTCATGGCGTTTTTTTGTGTTGTGACTCATACAATGAAGACAGGGATGACACCATAGAGAAATAGTTTTGCCTTCTCCCAAACTTATCCACTGCTTGACTGCATGACTCATTTAACATCAAGTACAAATATAATAAGAAATTTTATTCACTGAAAAATTGCTGTATTTCATAGCAGCCTTTAATGCCAAAAGAAAGTGGGCAAAATTTGGACTGGTAATTAGGTTATTTATGTAGTTACATAGAAATTGTGCACAAATTTCCATGTTTATAACATTTGTAAGAGTCTGACCTGTAAAAACAAGTTCAACCCCAGTCAAGGCATAAAAACAGTCATTGCATAAAAACATGTTTTATTCATGGAGAAAGTACCAGCACTGTGCTCTCTCCACACAGTTTTTCGGAGATTTATCAGCACTGTGTGCTCTGAAGGAAATAGCAAGACGCACTATCCTGAGAGAAACCCCATCTTTAGGCCCACTGATGATTGATTTACATTTGTGAATCTTGCCATTTATCCTGGCTTGTGGGGCTCGTGAGTCAGTCTGTCATGAGCCAAATAAATGGGCCTTCTCAGACAGATCCATCTCTACAGCACAACACAGAACCCAAAAGGGGGTGTAAAAGCACATGGAGTCAGCACACCCTGTTCTCTTGGATTGTTTCCTACAACCTGCTGTGACCAATGCACAGATAGTGCAGCTCTAACTCACTTCAGGCACTTGAACATCTAGCCAGCTCTCAGTAGAAAGGGAGGCCTTAAGTTTTGCAGGATCTGCTCTTTGTAACATGATACAGGAGCTCAGCACAGCTGTGCCTGTAAATCCTTTTAATAAAGGAATAAGAGTCACTAAAAGACTGCAATTAAAAAATTATATAAAATAAAGGACAGTGGTACAGATGCCCATAATGAAGTAGAGAAAGAAAACAAGTCACTGTGAAAGAAAAGTACCCTTTAAACACCCTGTCTATTCAAAAAGCTATTCACAAAGCTCTCAACTCCTAATGGGGGACGAAGGGGAGGAGGGAAGAAAATGAAACTGTTTTTCTCCCAAACAAATTTGAACCCAAATAATTACTAGAGGAGCAATCACAACCTACTTTCTGGGCTGCTATTTCAAGCAAAACTCCTCTTAAGCAAAGAAGCTACTTGCTTTCTTTAGCACCTACACCTTCCTAAAAAGTTTCTTCTACCAACAGGAACCGCACATTGCTGTAGGTCACAGCAAAGAAGGGAAAGTCCCAGCACAAAAACACAGGAAGACACAGCCAAGCTTTGTTTAACAATGGACTATGATACAAACAAAATGGCTTCCAGAAAATGGCTCTTCAGACTGCATTTACTATGCTACACACTTCATTTCTCTGTATTATAGAAATATTCTTCAGCCAAGCTACAGCAAAGTGTCTTGTTTGCTTGAATCTCTACCAGTGACAGAGCACTTGCATTAGCATTCACCCTAATGGGTTTTCACTGCCTACCCTTTCACACTTTCTGCTATTAGATCATTTTTTTTAAACCTTCCAAGATTAACTCTGTAAAATGATCAATGACATTTTTAATGTTTAAACAAGAAAGAAAAAGTGCCTTGATGCTTCTTTCTCTGTTTGTACTTTAGCAGCTTCAATGGAAAGTCTACAAGCTGGCTTTTGTTTGCTAATTACTTTAATTTGCAGCATGGAGAGAAGAAGGGTTAGCACATGGCAGATAAGCTTTACTCTGTCCATGGAAGCAATCATATGGCAAAGCATCAGGCCCTAGGTGAATGATTTCCATGCTCTTTTTGAATCAGAGAACAGTCTCAGCAACAAATTACATTTCCAGAACAAGAAGAATGTATGCACATCCCAGGCTCTATCTGCACAGGAGAACATAAGCTCATTGACACGGTCCCCCACTTTTCTGCTTTAGAAAATAAGCTTACACCATAAACAGTTTCAAAATACAAAGCAAACAATTTTTTCGTAACATCATCCTTTTTCAGTGACTAGCACTGCCTATTTGATTCCTGATTGCTGTCATCTAGGAATCTGGGTGGTCTTAAAAAGGTGTTATTCCTGCCAAACCTCAAGTCTCCAGGCAGCTGTTGTTAACCAGCCACATAGTCCCCACTCTTCAGTTTCAGCCAATTCACAATATTCCTCAATACAGCGGGAAATTAGATTAGTCATTGATATTAGGAAGAGAATAACTGGCTTTATTACTGACATTATAACAAGCTGTCTGCTGCTCACCTCCCAGATGCTGCTCTGGGGTTGGCTTGGTTTGATTCACTAAAAAAGTAGATGTTACCAAGATGACATGCTGAGTAAGTTCATTGTACGTTAAAGTGGCAGCTTTAACACAACTCAAGAGTCATATGCTAGGTGCTCCAGTCCATTTCATGGCACAGAGAGCAAGAGAGGGGACAACACCAACATGTGGCTCTCATTTGGGTCCTCTCCAGAGCTGCAGCCACACACCTCACCTCCCTGATTCATGGTGGTCAACTGAGCTGGGAATTTGCTAGCAGTATACCTATGCAGAGACCTCAAATAATGAAGTGCAGAGTCAACTGCAGCACAAATACGATTGATATAAATTAAGGAAAGCCTAATTGAAACCAATCTAGCAAACTAAGCATGAGGTGAATGCAGAGCTGTTCCATCAGAGAAAACCCCATTGCAACTCAGAGAATTTTTCACTTTTTTTTTGCTAAAGCTATAATCCTGACGTATCAACATAACCTCATCACAGAGCACAAGACACACACACAACAGGAAAACGGGAATACACTACGACCTTCTTGAAAAAGAAGGCCAATATTTAAGTTTTCAGTACACCAGAGAAGAGAAAATAAATAATCAGAGATATTTCTCCTATTTCACCTTCTTTAAAGTAGCCAATAGTTAACCTTTTTGTTAAGAAGCAAATAGAAAATGAGGGCAATAGTTAAAAGCATACACAGCTTTTGGACACAGATGTTATTCCAAAAACATTTCATAACTATGCATTAGTTTATGTTGCACCTCAATGCAATCCTAGAGTAGCATTTCAAGCTGGACCACGGAATACTTGGGTCTACAGTAATCCTTTCTCTCCCCTCTGCTTTTTTACTTCCTCACAAATCCACTGGAAGATATCGGCAAGGAGCTTGTGTGCATTTTGTCTGATCTCTTCCCCTGTGCCTGTTGTGAGCACGACTAAGCAATGCCACTTGCTGAGCTGTTGCTTAGTCTCAGATGCCACCCAGCGGTTTCTTGCCTGTTCTGCAGCCTGCCAGTAGTTTCTCCTCCAGCTCTGCAGAGTAAACCCATTTTTGCTTAGACTCAAAGGTCAACACAAGAGCACAGTAACAGCAGAAAGCCAAAGCCTGGTATTTTCTACACACTTGAAATGAAGCCAAAAGGCATTCTGGGTCGTTTTCTGATGTTCTTTCACCCAAAACAAAGCTTTCCTCAAAAACTATCAAGTTCCTGTGAAAACATGTCTCAGAATCAATATGGAAATTCTAGTTTAAAGTCTGAAGAAATAAGAATAGCCTTCAGCACAACCACCAAGACTGCCCACCACGTGTTTTTATCCTGAATCAACCAAAGCCAAGGACTTAAACCAAATGCCAAACCCAAGCATTCAAGATACTCTGTAGCCTGGGACTCCTGCTACACTGGAGAGAAGTTGTTTTGTTTTTCAAAAGAATTAGGTGTTACCTGCACCTACGAGTGACTTAAACGAGTCAGATTTTAGAGTTACAAAAAATTTGAAGGAAAATTGTTGCTGTTCCTCCATACCAGAAAATTCCCAACCAGTACTTGAAGCAGCACCTGCATTCTGACCATCTTAAATAAGGCTCTATGCAGCATATTGATTTTAATTTAATTTGAAAGTGGTTTTGATTCTTTGACCTCTCTCAGATCACAACAGATAATGCCTCTTATGTCAGGGAAGTGCATTTGGAAGTGGAAAAACTGCAGCTGTAAATAACCAATTGTTAGGACTATCTGCATGGAGGACATTCACTTACGTAGCTTGTTTGGTCAGCATGCCTTCTGACAGAGAACAGTGATCTGGCCT
This sequence comes from Psittacula echo, assembly GCF_963264785.1. Taxonomy (NCBI): domain Eukaryota; kingdom Metazoa; phylum Chordata; class Aves; order Psittaciformes; family Psittacidae; genus Psittacula; species Psittacula echo. Next base: position 113,821,735 of record NC_137738.1, read on the forward strand.
GTACATTTAATGCACGGCAGCACCTGCTTGTACAGGACGTATTATAAGGGCAGCCTACTTATCCAACATGTTCTACATGAATGCTCCACAGCTGGGGATGTAAACTCACCATTTAAAGACTCACTTTAAGTTCAATCCCTTTCTCTCTCTCTCCCTCTCCAAATAAAACTCATCCTTCCTGAAATGCTATCAGGAAAGCCTTGTAATACTTGACCTTTCACATAGTATTCTAAGCACTTTGTGCTAATGAAGTAGCTGCATTCATACAGATACAAACACAGTTTAATAGACTGTGGACTCCAGGGTCCTTGAAAATGGAAATGTGGGAAAAAGACTCTGTTCTCAATTAGCATGCTGCAAATTGCCAGAAAGATAATACATATGTAGTACTGAAAATTAAATTACTGCTTCATAGATGGGGAAAAAAAAATAAATCAATCTGTCTCTTTGCTATTCATTAAGTTTCAGGTAGGAGAGAAATAAGGCTCCAGCAATTTTGTTGAGCAAAAGCTACCCTGACTCTTGGATCTGCAAATGACATGAGCTGCTGCAACTCCCAAATAATGAGGCACAGAAGAGCTGGCACATGAAGTCATCTGCCACCATCTAATCCATATGCATGAACTCCCAAGTTAGAAAGAAGGTTCACTGCATGCTAGTGGATTTTGTAGCTATATATATAAACAGCTGCTTTTCTTCTGCAAGCTCCTTTTCTAAACCAGCTCACCAAAAAAAAAAAAAAAATAAAAAAAAATCACATCAGGTGCTCTAATTTTTCAAGTGGCTTTTCAAGCCTCTATTCTCAAAGCAGATACATACTTCAGATCTACACAAATTAGCATTTATCAGCTGAGAAACAAGCCAAGTTCCAACAGAAGAAACTTACATATATTATAGCTACTTTGTGCTGTGTATCAACTCCTCTGACATCATGCTCTCCAGGTGTTTAATTCATGTAGCCATGTTTAGCAGGCAAGTTTATGTTTACAGATACTTGAAAATGGTCCAAATTCAGTGTGAGGTCAATTGCTCAATTTTATACAAGGAAGATTGTGGGGATGTTCCCATCCCCATGGACACAGAACAGCTATTCAAAAAGAGCAATTTCTTTTTCCACATTTTCTAAGCATCTACCCTTCCTAATTTTAGCTACTTTCAGAAGGTGCAAGATACCAGCACTGAATAGACAGCTTGGCTTCAAGAGCAAGAATGCTAAAGGCCAAGAATATGCTAGAGACAGAAACAGTTTTGAGGGGTGCTGTTGTAAGAAAACAACAATGCAAGCTCCAGCAAACTAGTTTTTGTGAGAAAAACCAGGATGTATTAGGAATTGTATGAAAACAATGCATTTAGTGATAATCAACATAGTTGCTCTGGGTTTCATAAGGCAAATTTTCACCAAAATAAGATTAATATCGTGAAATAAAGAGCTTAACTGCTTCTGCCATTGGGACAGTGCCTAACCTTGATGTATATGTTGATACAAATGCAGTGAAGCCAAGCTATTTGTTCAAAATCTAATCTAATCAAACCTATAGCTCACAATTTCTCTAACAGTGAGAACATTTTTTGTTTCCATGAAGATTTTCATGGCCACTGAACTGGAAACAGATTAGTCTGTAACAGAAGCATTTTTGCAATAGGCCCCATTCTCTGATGTGGTCACCTTCTTATGGCAAGCAAACATAGCTTTATGTCATCTTTGATTAGCATTCACCTTCCCAATGAATGAAGACAGAAATCCCTTTCTGATATAGGTTACATCAACAACCCCCCTGCTTCCCAGGTTGTGCCAGGGCGCAGTAGTTGTCTCCCCATCTTCTTCAGGACATGCCAGTGACAGACAGTGAGGATCTTCACAGACTAGCAAAGGCAATTCTCCTATATGTTTATGCTTTCAAATTCTACAAGGGCTTCGTATGTACCTGTCCAAGGTAGAAAAAGAAATTAAACCCACTTATTGAGGTCACACAGTACAACACTTCTCATCTGTAACATATTAAAAGTAACTCCTATAGAGACTGCAGTGGGTAAATTCTATACAAACAGTTGTTGAAACAGTTTCCCCCACTTTCATCCTGATGTGACTGCCTCTGTTTTCAGCATTTATTCACCGCACAGCCACTAACTCAGTATGGCCAAAACTATTACCTTGCCTCACCTGCTAACACATCTATTCCTTCTTCATGACAAACCCAAATACAACACACTGTTGTTTCTGAATCCCCCTCATCCCTTGCGTTTCATTCTGCCTTTCAACTTTCCATCCCCATTGGAGAATCCGAATCCAGTTGGCTCTCCACTCAGCTTCCAAATAAACATTTCCTGCCATAAGTAACAAAAAAAACCCATACCAAATTTTTTACTTCTAGTTACACTGATCTTGGTATTCCTTCCACTGGCTTCTTTGCCCCATTTTCAGATTCCTACTTCCCACCTTTGATAAGGTGGATTGGTGGATAAAGAACTGGCTGGATGGCCGCACGCAGAGTTGTGGTCAATGGCTCAATGTCCGGTTGGAGATCGGTAACGAGTGGTGTCCCTCAGGGATTGGTGTTGGAATTGGTTTTGGTCAAAATTTTTGTCAGTGACATAGACAGAGGGATTGAATGCGCCCTCAGCAAGTTTGCCGATGACACCAAGCTGTGTGGTTCGGTTGATACGCCGGAGGGAAGGGATGCCATCCAGAGGGATCTTGACACACTTGTGAGGTGGGCTGATGCCAACCTTATGAAGTTTAACCATGCCAAGTGCAAGGTCCTACACCTGGGTCGGAGCAATCCCAGGCACAGCTACAGGTTGGGCAGAGAAGAGATTCAGAGCAGCCCTGCAGAGAAGGACTTGGGGGTGTTGGTCGATGAGAAAACGAACATGAGCCGGCTTCAGTGTGCACTCGCAGCCCAGAAAGCAACCGTATCCTGGGCTGCATCAAGAGGAGCGTGACCAGCAGGTCAAAGAAGGGGATCCTGCCCCTCTACTCTGCTCTTGTGAGACCTCACTTGGAGCATTGTGTGCAGTTCTGGTGTCCTCAACATAAAAAGGACATGGAACTGTTGGAACAAATCCAGAGGAGGCCACGAGGATGATCAGGGGTCTGGAGCACCTCCCGTATGAAGACAGGCTGAGAAAGTTGGGTCTGTTCAGCCTGGAGAAGAGAAGGCTGCGTGGAGACCTCAGAGCAGCCTTCCAGTATCTGAAGGGGGCCTATAAGGATGCTGGGGAGGGACTCTTCATTAGGGACTGTAGTGATAGGACAAGGGGTAACGGGTTCAAACTTAAACAGGGGAAGTTTAGATTAGATATAACGAGGAAGTTCTTTACTACGAGGGAGGTGAGGCACTGGAAGAGGCTGCCCAAGGTAGTTGTGAATGCTCCTTCCCTGGCAGTGTTCAAGGCCAGGTTGGACAGAGCCTTGGGTGACATGGTTTAGTGTGAGGTGTCCCTGTCCATGGCAGAAGGGTTGGAACTGGATGATCTTAAGGTCCTTTCCAACCCTAACTGTTCTATGATTCTATGATTCTATATACTGGGTTGGTTTTTTTTGATTAATATCCAAGGTCCACTGAAAAGACGTAAGTGGAAATTTACTTTGAGATTTTGCTTTTCGTTCTTGAGAGGGCCAAGTTAGTAGAAAACAGGTATTTTTTTGTTTGATGACTGTAATTCATCAATACATACCTGAAAAATACATAGCTACATATATAGCTACAGTACATACTTGAAAAATCATCTTTTGAAACCCAGAAAACCATTTGTATGAGATGTTTCAGTTACTAGGTCCACCAGTCTTTGTACTCAGCCCTGTTCACAAATTACTTCACAGGTACCTACTGCATTTTGCAATGGCTTGCTTTGCCTTCTTGATTTTCAGCTGTAAAGCAAGTATAGGAATAAGTGGGTATAACAAATTATTTCATCTCCCCTGAAGGCTGCTGATATTCTATAGCATGATTTCATAATCTTCTGGTCAACTGAAAACTGTACACTATGCCCAATTTTAGGTACCATTCACAAAGTAATTCTCTCCTTCCTTCCCAACTGGTTGAACAGTTGGGACAATGCTGCACAGTTCGGATCTGTACCTACACCCACACCTTAGAAATGAGTGCATACGAAGGAGAAAGGAAAAAATAAAATCAATCCTGAAGTAAAAAGAACTGGCCCATTAACCAGGTTGTCAGGCAAGTAAATTCTCTGCTCATAATTACTGCTTTAGTCTCTCATTTAGAAAGAGGGGAACACAGACGCATTTCCAGGAAAAGGATTCACGCAGGGAACTGTTGTTTCAGACTTCAGAAAAGCTACATTTCTTTCAACCAGATCAATGAGCATGTTTTAATTGACAGGTTTGTTTACACAAGACTGTATAAGCTGTCAAGGCCCATCAGCACTGGATGGAAAGCAGCTAGCCACCCACTCAGCTCCACACTGCTGACGCATTACCTTGTCTAACAATCCCTGCCAGCCCTAGAAGCAGGAGCCCTTTTTTCCCCCCTAACTACAAGAGGTAGCTCAGGAAAAAGTCTCAAAAATAAGCAGCAGCAAGTTTCACTCATCTCCTCACTTTCATGTTTCTGTTCATGAGGACCATTTTAACTGTTTGCATAGAAAATGAGACAGCCCAACACTGCCTTCAGAAGTCTGTGGAGTTTTATTCACAGCTGTTGACATTGCCTGTTTTTAAACCCATATGATAGGTAGAACATTGAGTCCCAGATAAATCACTCCCTTTCAGCAAAGTCTGGGCACGACTGAAGTGTTTCAGCCATACTGAAGGGCAGCAGCTTGCAATGTTACATGGAAAATATCTGCAGAGGTACATGACAAAGAAGTTCTTCCAATACTGCAGTAGATAATCCACAGCTGCAAAAGAAAGTTCTTCCCCCAGAAATAAATAATTATTTCAGCTGAGTCACTGTAGAGATGAACTGAAGTTTATTATAAGGCTTCTTCTATCTAGTGCACTACTGATAAATAATGAATTAGGCTGAGCAAAACAAGCTTCTCTCTGAAAATGAGTCCGGCATTCTAGAACCACAGTAATTAATCATGTTAAAGTCAGACAGCAGAACCTTGTTCAGTCACCACCATGGGAGCAGTCAGTAGCAAAGCGCACACCCAACTCACAGCCCCAGGAACCCTCTCTCATACAACACTGCACACTCCTACACAGAAGAGAGCCAGGGATAGACCCCAGCTTCTTTCTTCCCCATCCCAGGTGCTGAAGTCAGAGCCAGAAACTTCCCAAATTCCTGTCCTTTACCTTCCCCCTTTTTGCTGCTACTCCTTGTTGGTGGTAACCTCAAGAAATTGGTTTGGAGAAGGGGAAGAAACAAAGAAGGTGCAAACAAACATTTTCAAATGGAGAAAGGAGAAAAAGAGGTTACGAAGAGGCACTCCAGAGTATTACAGCCTTTCTATTCAGTACTGCTAGACAGTCCAGCTGCATCCCCCACATTTTGGATTAAGTCTTAGGATTTTCTTTGGTTAAATAAGATTTCTTTAAAGGAAGGTCTGCAGTCCACTCATGGAAGAAAATGGAAACCAATAAATTCACCAAGAAAGCTTTTTAGAAGCACAGAGCAGAAAAACAAGAGGCACCCTTAAGTGGTGAAAACAAACTGCGTGCTCACACATTCACAGTGATATTTTGTTTGGCACATAAATCAAGCAGAACTTCTCCCAAAGGAATCCATGAAGAAAGTCAAGCAATAACAACAAAGCTGCATTAAGATTAGCTGAATCCCCAGCTCTGAAGTCGATCAAAATAAGGATGAGAGGCACTGGAAAGCCTTGCAACACAGTCAGCCTTTCACTGTAGTTCGTTATCTACAAATCATTCGGTAGCACGTGGGCTGCCCTCCGAAACCCACAACTTTTAGCGTAAGTGCACAACAGCAGTTCCTACATAACAAACATTGCCTATAGCAGCTGCTAAGCTTCAAGAATAGATGTCAGGTGGAACAAATCTAAAAAATCTAGCTTTAGATCAAAAGGCAAAACAAGAAAAACACACTAGGACATGTATTGTTAAATCTGCTGTTAAGTACTTTTAAAATTAAGCAGACTTCAGCACACTGCAACCAAGCATACTCGTTTCTCCAGTGTCACACACACACACCCCCCCCCCCGAAAAATGACTGCTTTCACTCCTATAATTATAGAATTAGTCTTCTATACACAGGCCTTCTAACAGAATTGCTGTTCTTTTTGGAAATCATAGTGCTATTAAGCCTCCATTTAAGAGGGAGTAATGCTCCTTGGGGATACTGCTACATACAGTTAAAAATATCTGAAGAACCAGAGTTTTAATAAAGCCACGGACACGTAGGACTTTTTGCTCATCGTTACTTTGAAGATGGCGTTTTGTTGCACTCCTAGTGTGGCAAGAGACGCCTCCAAGTCTTACACTGCTTGAGACCAGCGTAAATTCACACAGTGGCACCTGGGACTTGAAGTGCTCCACCGTGGCAGCAGTGACTTTGCAAGCCCAGGACACCCTCGCCTCGCCACAGCCAGGCACTAGAGGGCCCACCTCGGCTGTTGAAGCAGCGTACTCTGTCCAGCTTCCGAGCTGCTTGTCAGTATGCTGCAATGATCAGGCCGGTACACCCTCAGAGAAGCAAAAAAAACCCCCTATCCCATCAACTAAAATCTTAGTATTATTTCCTGTCATTTAACTGTAAATATTTTGTACTAAGTAAAATAAAAAAGCCAACCCTCTTCATAATCCAAATTATACCTTAGATCACAAACAAACCAGCCCTAGAACTGCTATGAAAGGAATAGTCTTCTCTGCCTACATTATAGGACTTCAACAAAACACCAAGATGAATCTGTTATTCTACAGAACCACAGCGTAGTGTTACTCCTACGGATGCAAATGCTCTGTGCTTTGAAAAGCACAACTTTAAAGGCTGTTTGAGAATTTCAGGCTCCTGCCTTAAGAACAGCAAAACAATTATTAAAGAATAATAAAAGCAAAGGGAGTTTCCTTTTGCAACACATTTTTTCTCCATGGTACCTGCTAATTCAGAAGCAGATATTCCTTTGCCCTTTGCTGGTCTTCTTTATTACCTTCAGGTTTGTTTCTCTGGCCTTACAAACTCGCTCCTGTGTTTCCCTTTCACTGCATCTCCCCTTGAGACAGGCTTGGTAATTGCCCTCTTCTTGCAGTCACTCTTTTTTCCTACAAGTGCTAAATGAGCACTTCTAATCTGCTATTGCCCTGGTTCATTTTAACCAGGAAGGGCAGGTGAAGACACAGCATTTAATCACTGTAGCTGGTACACAAAAATGCATTAAAATGCTGAATTATTTTTTAAAATCTGAATACAACCTAACCTAGGATTATGTGTATACACAAAGATCTGTATGTACAAACTACCCCTTACTGAATTTTAAATTGAAGCCTTCTAAAAAAGGATGGGAACAATTTGTAAAGTGACTTCAGTGATTTTTCCTTATTCCCTTTAGCTCCTCATCAGCTACAGACTGTCCCTTTGAGAAAACAGTTTCAATTTAAATGACATACATAAACAGCAACAGAAATAACATTGCTTGTGTATGCAGAATCTCAAGCAACTACAAAAGAAATAGAACAGGATTTTGATATATAACTACCAACTCACAAGATAGAAACCTCATCAAAAGTACTGCATAAGCATATGACACAACAAATGCCGATCATTGTAAAGAAAGATTTAACAAGATGATGCATATTACCAAAAAAAGCAGCTGGCTTTTCATCTGCTAATAATTTATTGTTTTGCTAAATGAAATGCAAATAGCCCTTAACAATAACTTCTTTAATCTCAATTAGTTATATAGGCAGAGAGGAGAGTCTGGACTCGCTAAACACAAGTGAAAAAATTCCATGCATTGAGGATAATAAAACCAAAGCAGATACCTAAGGCTTCACTCAAGCCTTATGAGACAATAACCAGAGCTCTTCATCAGAATTTAGCAGTCTCCTACATCCTGCCCAGCAGCATCCCCAGCTGTTCTGACCAATCTATGGAGCAGTTACAACTCCCATTTAGCCAGGACTTTAGCCGTTGTTCCAGGATGGAGAACAGAACAAATCTGAGCAGTGAGGCCAATATCCAGTTCTACCTGGTTTACATCTAAACAGCTACTTCCCTTGTTCCAAAGGAGCCTCAGCTCCCAGAGGTCTAACCCCTGTCAGTCCCACTTCCCCCAGGTGAGCCAGGAAATGTTCTGCATGAAGCTAGTTATGTACAAGTTCACTGTTTTACAAAAGGGTGCCCAAACTGATGCAGCTATTATTTCACCATATCACCCAATAGACTTTCCTTTTTTATCAGGTATTTGATGGAAAGATTGTTAAGAGCTCTTTTCATCTATGAGAAGCTTATCAGCTGGTAATACTGCAGAGCACAATTTAATCTCCTTGAATTAAATCAATACTGCAGCTGAGACTGATGCTATGATATTATGAATACAGGCTGAAAGGGAAGTATAGGCTGAGAACAGAAAAATTCACACAAGTACAGCCAGAACATAAAAGAAAGTTGCGGATACCCCCGGCCTAATCCCCTTAAACTGAAGACCTCCAGGCATCACCACCTTTCCACCATGCTGGAAAAGACAGACCGGCACATGAATGAAACAAACTTCAGTCTTGCAAGCAGTAAACTAGTGCATCAGATGCAAATACTTACAGATCCATTAATGCTACAATAACCTGCAAAGCACCTTTATTGAGCACTCACAGGTTAAAGCAAAGAAACTATGAATCTTCAGCAACCTGCCTGCTAAAAGGATTAAAAAATCCCAAACAAACTCATTTTGCTAGTAGGGTGTTGTGTCCCAAGAGATCTGCTCTCATACCAGTTCATACAGAAACCTTTTCCATTGTCCCAAAGGCTTCAGCAGCAGCCATTTCCAATTTCTCAGAAAAAAATTGTCTCTTCAGCTCCATGAAATTCTACTAAACCTGGGAACTATGTAAGTCTAATGGGAAGCAAGTTCTGGAGAAGCCTCCAGGAAGAGATTTTTAGCTGCACATATCAACAAACCACTGCGAGACTCAGATCACCAACACAACTCTGCGATGCTGCCGACGGCCTTTCTACCACAGCTCTTGCCAGTACACCTCCTGCAGTTAGCCTTAACATTGCCAACCTCTGACAGATCTCTGAAACTCTAATGTCATAGCAATGGCAAGAATGAGAAAACCAAGTAACATTTAAGTGGGATGGGTCTGTCTGGCCTTGTCTAAGTCACAGAAAGACCAAATGTGTTCTGTTGGCCTGTATCTGTCCCAGTCTTTGCCATCAGTAATCCATGAGTCAAAAAATCCAGGTAGTGGCACAAACTCTTTTCCCATGCTTAGGCATTTCTTGCACAAATTCAAAAACGTCAGTTTCAGAAGTTCACAATCAATTCTGGCTCTTTAAGAATTTAAAATAGGAGTGTCTGAACTGTGCAACACAGTCAATAAAACATCACTTGTATTTACAAAACAAAGCCCGTGTACTGGCAGCATTTTCCAAAAGCATTTGAGTCAGTTACTCAAACTGATAGACTGCAGTAAGTCTACAAGGCTCTCACTTTCATTTGCATGAGGGAGGCTACTTATGCCTTGAAATTTAAAAGCAAGAAGGACACCTACAGTGCAAAGCAAGTTCTAAACCCAGCTACTCTCCTTAGAGTTGATCTGCTATACAAATGTGACTTCTAAAGCTGTTACACACTACTACTCTGTAGAGTGCAGCATGGTTGAGATCCTACATTTATCTGAGCAAAATGAAGCATGATCTATGTAGCTAGGTAGCTTGTGACACTAGGAAACCCAGAATGTTCCTGTGCTCTAGTAGTCAAAGAAAAGTGGGCTTACACGAGTTTTACTTGAACAGCCTCCGCAGCCACCTACAGCTGTGAGGCAGAAATTCATCAACTGCCACATTAAAAGCCATAGAAATAAAAAAAAACAGCCCACAAAAATGTAACTTTAAGACACCACACTCACCACATACTAGTCAGAGACATAAACAGCTTGCTTAATAAATTTGGTGACTCTCCAGCACAAGGAGGACAATAACACCAGATGTGAAAATAGAACTTAACAACTGATCTAACAGCCTCATTCTATGTCTTGAAGAAGTCCTCCAGGTAGTTCACAGATAGTGGTGGCAGCATGTATCACAGAACAGATCACAAGACTTTTTAAACAATATATACTTCAGTTGAGTGTCCCTCCAAAACAACCCATTTTAGTCAACAGCAACCAAAAATCTTCTCATAATTGTGTATTACTCATGACCTTTTGTCACAACTGAGAAGCCAAGCAGGAGGTTTGTGCAGGTTCTCCTATTCTCCTCAAAGAAGGTGAGGAATAGCTGCCCATGAGGCATATCCTGTATTCTACATGTAGAGACTAAGGCTACACCTCTGAAGGACTGGATTAGCAGTTCACAGTGCAGTCTCACTAACAGGATCACAAGTAAACCATGCCTCTACACATGAGAACAACCTACTCCACACCTTTCAGAGTTGGGTTTTCTAACTCCTCTGGGTCAGCTTGCTGGCTGATACATAGAAAACAGAGCCATTTAAAACTGGATGAAGCACAGTTTTTTACCTCTTGAAGGATTAATAGCTTTTACTTTCAAACAGTTCTTCTTCCTTCATCAGTTAAGATTAGAAACAAGAGAAAAAGCAATTTATTAAAAAAAAAAAAAAAAAAGAAAAGAAAAAAAAGGTGCCTGACAGAGTTAAAACAAAAAGCATTCTCCTAAGAATTAGAGGGGGTGGCTGACACTACCTGTCAAAGCTTGCTAACATTTGGGATTGCAGCCAGCTCCGCAAAGCCATTTAGTTTTCTGTTTGATTCACTTACAGTCTCTTCCCTGCAGTGGTTTATGAGAAAAGTGGAAGAGGTCAGCTTGTGTGGACATCCATCTGGGCACTGTGAGTTTGGAGAGAGTGCCAGCTGGCTTAGCTTTTTCTACAAATCTAGTCAAGGATACATCTGAGGTTACAAAACGGGGCTCATTGTATTTCTGTAGGTTCTGCAATCTGTACTCCTGTGGGATGCCAGCGGCACCCATGCTGACAAAAAAAGGTAGGAAAAGTGTTCATGGTATGTGTGAAACAAGCTATATACCTTGAAGAAAACCTGTTATTCGCATGCTAAGGGGGCTGGGGATGGTTCTGTGAATCTCAGCAGTGCTTCAGTGAAAAAACTGCTGTGGGATATGACAAGAGCCCAACAGCCTTTACTTGCCTGTATTATCTCAGAGCATGCAAAATCTTCTTAAAAACTAGTACAGTAGTAGATTCGCCAACTTATACTCTGCTTTAAGTTACATTGCAACACCAACTGGAAACCAGAGCAATGAGCTCCATTACATCATGAAGACATTTAATTCATCCTGCACTGTGCCTCCCTCAAAGAGAAATGCTTTAGAAGCTGCCAATCTTTCCGATCACACCAACTACTCTTCACATACCACCAGCAGTTACCAATTTGAACAGAATGGGAAAGCCACCGACTGCACCCTGCAGGCAGGGGCCTTGCTACAGCCAGATTTAAGTTTCAGCACAGCTACAGCCAAAGTGCCACAATTAGCCCAGGGTAGAGCAGAGCAGAACTGCAGAACTCACAGCATAAGGAATACTTAAAGAAGTGTATCCATCACTCATTGTGCAACAAACAGAGTGATATTTAGTTGACAGGTAGAGGGTGGAAATGATCAGTATCTATGTTTGCAGAAAGAGTCAAAATAAGCATTTTACTAGTACACTTTTTCCTCCCCATAAACTCTACTAGCTAGATATTAGTGCTACATCACTTTTCCTGAGAGCGCTCCAGAGCTGGCCTGCAATTCACTGGTCATATGCAGGGAATTTGAAGCAACTCCAGAAAGTGTCACTACACACTAACATTTTACTCAGATATTGTATGAGCTTCCAATCCACTCAGTATTTTCCCCATTGTGTCTAATGCACACAAATGAAAACACAAGCTAAACAGAAGAATTTGCTCAGCAGTACATTATGACTTTACACTTTACACGTATGCTGCAAACAACACAGGGTGACCTAGCTTAACAGCCTGAGCCACAGAATTATTAGTTTTCTGCCATGCCTGTTCTGAATATCCTTGAACAGCTACTTCCCTCTGTACTTCCATCCTTAAAAGAGGGGAAAAAAAATAATGAAAAAGCAGTATTTTAAACAGAAGTCTATTTGGAACAAAAGGTGGCAGTTCAAACCCTTAAGAACAAGTAGCATCTGCTTACAACTCTACAGAATAAACAAACCACAAGCTACTGAAAGCACACTGAACTTGTCCTGGCAAAAAAACACATCTCCCTCAGGGAAGAAGATGGTGATAATGCCCTAGGGACAGTGATTTTGTTGTCTTCCCTCTATTGATTTGGTTTAATGACATAAGTTGCTGCATATGCAGCTTTTCCTGTTGAAAAGCATGGCACTCAGGCCACAACACTGACCTTTTCTTCCCAGTTAACAGCAAGATCCACAAGTCTGTCTACACTGCAAAAAGCAGCATAAGGAGGAAAGCCTTGAGCCAGCTAAAACCAAGCTGCTAGAATTAGTTACAACACTTGTGTGCTTCAAAAGTTGCTTGCTGAGTTCAAAGACAGGGCTAATTTACACCAGGTACAATGTCATTTTCACATGGCCAAGCAGCTTTCAGGAGCCACATCCATAGCTTAGAATATGATTTTGCACCACGTAGAGGTAACTAAGTCTGGTGCACATTGAGTATCCTTGCAACACAGAACATGGAACTAGGCAGATACACCATGCAGATTAAGCAACAGTGACTGGGATGAGCTCCACAAAGCAATGAAGCAAACTTGTCAAAGAAGACACACTCTATCAGAGTTATTAAATGCAAAGACATCACCCTCTGGTCCAGGGACTGCAAGGATGAATTGGTCATTAAACACAGGATGGCTGCATTCTTGAATGCCCAAGCTGCAACATCCATGCCTTGTTCCCTTTGCATAGAACATCTCCCATGTCAGGTTTGCCTCTCTCAGCTCTTTTGAGGTTTCATGCATCTCTCTGTTCCAGTCCTCTACCCCACCTCCTACTGCTTGCTTTCAGTCCAGAGTTCTTTCACTCCCATTGGTATCATCTGAGCCAGGAGACTTCACCCATTAGTACACTCCCACATGCTGTTCTTGGTTTGAGTTACAGCAGTGATCTCAGAGCTTTTCTCAAACTGTGACCATGATGGACAGAGTACTCCTCATGACCTTGAATTACTTCAAACATTTACTATTTTATCTTTGCAACCAAATGTCCCATGCCCCTTGAAAACCGAGTTCAGGTTCTAACATTCACTATCTCCTCTCACAAAATCCAGGCAAAAACATCAACTTCAGCAAAATGAGTCATATTCCAAGGGGAAAGAGCAACATGACAGTAAGAGGCCATATCTACTATGCAGCAAAAGACATGAGGAAAACAGGTCTATAGCAGAACTGGAAAACAAACATGTCAGCTACTTGGGTAAGGTTTACTTCTCCATGCATTGCTTACGCTCTCTACTTACACAGTCTTGAGAAGGAGCTACAGACTAAATTAAAAAGTTTTGCCAACTGTCTACAGTTCCCCATTATACAGTGCAGTGGGATGACATATTAAAGACTTCACAGTGACTTTGCATCTTCCTCTTTTCCTATTATTTTTCATACTGCTTCAGACTTTTATTCTCAGCCTTCTCCAGGAATTATTATCTTGTCCCTCTTCTCAGAACTGCGCTGCCTTTTGAATCACTGCCAATTATTATTTTTAAGGGGCAATATAAAATGATGAGGATATTTACAGATATACTTAAAGCAGACAGCTCATCATTTCTCTATTACATCTTCTAGAGTTTTCAAGACACAGCATGTGGAACACTGCAGAGCACCATTTGCATATCAAAGATACAAGGAAGTTTAATGCTTTGGCTAGCATCATAATCAATACATGCTATACAGTAAATCAAACTAGCCCAACATCAGACCAGTGCTAGCAATTTTACACTTTGTAGCTCAAAGTGCTGCAGAGTGCCTAAAGAAGAACTCAGCCACCAAGGTAGCAGTATTTAGTTCACACAAAGCTGTGTCATTGCTTCCAAAGAGAAGAGTAAGAAAGAATGCATTGCTAGTTAACATTGCTTACAAGAAGCCATTCATTGGAACAGCTAACAACTCATTTCAAAGACTTTCAAAATCCATTAGAACCCAGAAGAAAGTAGAAGCTTTTCTTCTGTGAAGCTTTCTTACCGAACAATTTCTCTATTTTGCACCAGAACTGGGAACCACCCCTTTCTGTCACCAATAACTTCCCCAGTAACCTTCAGAAATGAGGACAAGTAGGATGCAGTTACTCAGAGCTTCAAACACCAGAAATCAGAAACAGGATTTTCCTGTGTCACAGCTGAGAGTCCAGCCCCCTCAGTAAATCCAATCCAACTGCATGCGGACGGAATTCTCCACCTCTGACTTCCAGAAAGTCTGCCTGGGCCTTGAGCAACCTTCAGCCAACAAAACATCATTTAAACTGGTTGATTCCTAACAGAACACTGACTGGTGTGGGCTGTACTCCAACACAGCCACTAGCAGATGGACTAGCAGCTATTCTCTTCCACACTGCTGTTAAAAGGGTATGCCATATGGGAGGAGGAAAAAAAAAAAACCAAATCTGAGTAGAGGTACTACACACCCAAAAGTAGGCCACCAACTGATTTTAATCAATTAAAAATACAGCAGTGGAGCCCAATCTCCTTTTTATGAGAATTTCCCCCATCTGAAACCCTCTAACAAATCTTAACATCACTTCCACTATATAAGGGCCTGACTATGGGTAGTGCTTTGCAATAACCTTTATGAAACCAAGCATTACCATACAGACAGGAGAGCTGTCTTTAAGCTGCATTCTAACCACACTATCATGTAAGACAAGCTTTACAGTTTGTGTACTTGTTCAAGACTAAGTGCTCTTTTGCTTTTAACACTCTTCAGAGACATTCACACCTTTGTTTGAGCAATGCTGAGAAACCCAAGTATTACACATACAAATATTCCATGCTAAGTACTAAATATTTATGCAGTTTTACCTAATACCATATATTTTGAGCTCCTGCTTTTTTTTTTTTCATGGGCTGGCAGTGTAATTTCAGTCTGAGCCAGAAGAACAATCAGCCTCACACCAGTTGCTTGTGGTTTGTATTGACATAACACTATTCATCCATCCCAAAGCAATTTTTTTTTAACCCATCCCTGAAAAAAACAGCTATTCCTAAACTTGAAAGCCATTTTCTTTTACAAACCATCAGTAACCTCTGAGGGCTGGTGACAGCCATACAATGCTGTTTCAAGAAAACCAAGTAGGGGTGGAGACTGTAAGGAAAAAAAAAAAGGCCACTGCAAACAAGTCAGTGTCAGCAAATGGAAGACAAAGCACCTCTTCTTTGCCAGGGAAGAAGAAATAAAGATAAGCCATCTTTCAACTCCAATCAGATATTTCCCATAAATAAACATAAATCAGGAATAGTTTAATAGCAAGCACTGTTTTAATAATGACCCAGGCCTCAAAGTTAGCAGTAATATTCTCCAGTTATTCTTTTCCTTACCTTGGCTCGTCGATACCAACGGTTTATCCTGAAATCTCAAGGATCATGAGCAGTTTCAGATTCGTATCAGAAGCATACCTTCTTGCAACAGCCAACTCAAATAAAGTATTCTGGGTGACAGAGAATAGCAGAGCACAGGCCACCACATTTAAGATGACATTTCACCACATCATGCACTCCCCTGCATCTGCCATACACATCAGCCTGAGGCTGGCTTTTGCAACCCACCACTTCTCCCTTACCATGACAAGCTGGTGATTTTTTATAGCAGCTGTTGCTTATCTCCCTGCACCCCCCCAACTCTTCCACACACACCCCAGCCCCCCCCCCCCCCAGCCCTTGATCACAGTCAGGGCTGCAATTAGCCCCTCATTAGCCCTGCACCAGGGCAGCTGGCAATGTCATTTTCCCTCTTCCAATGCCTTCATGCTGATGTATCCTGAAAGTGGAATTTGCCATAGTGATCATACTGCCTGGCTCACAAAGTAGTATTAACATCACTTAACAAAACAGGATTTTGTATAAGCAATGCATTCCCTAGTAACTACCTTAACCTTGAAAGAAGAACTAAAGGACTGATAAAAGGGCAATGTCCAGCCCAAGAAGGCACGGGTGACTAGACAATAACTAGAAAAACAAAAAGTCAACAGAAACAGCAGTAACTGGGTGAAAGGTAAAAGTGGCATGGGGAGTTCATGACCACTGACTCAATTTAGGACAGAAAAAGCTTATTCCTTCCCCACTCCCCCACAAGAGTATGTGCACTACTTTTCACAACAAGGGAGGACAGTCTAACCAATAGAAGATACAGTACTAACCAGTAATACATTTAGTAACTTCTGACCAATGAAAAGTAATTTCTTTGTTCTGTAAAACGTATATTATCTGATGTATGCAGAACTAAGGTGGTAGCTTTGTGGAGCTGCCACCTAACACCCTATATCACACAAAATAGCAGGTAAATAAAATACCTTGACTCTGTGTGTATACTGGTATTTTGCATGATGGGTAAATGATCCCACTTCTGGAATAACAATGCTGCAAACTGTGTGTGAAAAGGAACTCAGCAGTTACCAGCTGCCTGGTGTTTTCTGTCACTGAAGCTTGTTGTACATAGCTGGCTGACAGTGGTACCACCACTCCACTGTGGGTACAGGCAGTATCATGCACTGCTTCTTCACCACAGGGCCAGCACACTTCAGGAACACGCAGCACTCTTGTTGTCAAGAGTGCGCAGGCACAACAAAGCTGTGATGGCAAGAACATGTTCTCTGTGGAAGAAACACATTGCAGGAAAGCCCTGAGTGAATACCTTGCCATCTTGGCATGGATTTGGCAGTGCTAGGTTAACAGTTAGCCTTGATGATCATAAAGGTCTTTTCCAACCTAAACGATTCTATGATCTTTCATAAGCCCTGAGGCATGTTTATTGTTAGTAGAATAGCTAACAAGATGCTTACAGCAATGTATGTAATCAGAGAAAATTTTGTGCTGTAAAGTTAGTGGGATCACAAGACAGAATTAGATAAGCATGTGTGAATCCTTCATGAACTCAGTCATTCTTTCTGCTAAGAACAAATCAGAAACCCGGCCTGCTGCTGTGCAGCTTGAGCATGTTCTGTGGAGAGACACTGGTATGGGTAGGGGTCACCAACCCTCACAGGAGGGGCTGTTGAAGCTGGACTTCTTGAGCCTGGGGAAGAAACAATTTCAGGGGGACATAAAAGCAGCCCCCCCAAAACTACAAGGGATTTACTGAGAAGATGGACCAGGGCTCTTTATTGAGATGCTTTGTGGAGGAAAACAGACAACAGAAATAAATGAGAACAGGGTTTAGACAAAGAAACTCATTTTCCCTATGAGAATAGTTAAGGACCAAGTTACCCAGAGTCCTTGGAGGTTTTCAATACCAGGTGAATCCATGAGCACTCTGATGTTGACTTGCTTTGGGCAGGAGACCCGTAAAGGCCCTCCCAGCTAGTGTCCCTGTGATGCTATTAACCAGCTGCCTCCTTCTCATAGCCAGGCAGAAGCCAGCCGCTGGATGTCACCCTGTGCTCACCAAACGATGCGATTCCTCCACATGCAAACAGGATCAAATCTCCCATTGCAGCGAGAAGGCTTTCTTAATTACAAACTTTTTACTTCAGGTAATGACTTGGGAGTCTTACACTTCTTCAAAGCCAACCCTCCTGAAAAATACACAACGGTGGAGCTTAAAAGTTTCTGAATCCCCACCTAAGGCTGAAAACTTAATGCTAACTTCAGCCAAATAGATGCCAAGACCGCAAGCTAAGAGTGCAGTTCAAGGCCACATCAAGAGTCATACACAACCTTATTTAAACACAAAACTGAAACACACATCAAGCTGTGTATTTTCCCCATGCTGAGATAAAATGAACAGAAACAGACTATAAGATCTTGTCATATAAATAGCACACGCTGCATGTAAGATTGTGTACATACTACTAAAACAGTAACTGTGAAATTGCTATGATTTCTATAAAGAAACTGCAATGACAATAACCACTGTAGGGGAAAAAGAAACAAACCAGAAAATCAAAAGCATCCTCCACTGCCTGCTAGCGTAATATTGATTCTCCTCTCCTTCTCCTGAAAGTCAGTTCCTGTTTATTTCAGCCAGGTTTGCTACAGCATGAACACTTTGGGGTCTGAATGGCAAGCTGTATTCTGAAACGAGCTTCACCTAAGAATGTGAAATGCAGAAAACAGATCTGTGTTCAGTGTTAAAACTATTGATCTTTAACTGTCAGCTTCACATTAATAGGGCTGCAAACTGCAAGCACTCAAAAGTTTCCTACAGACAGCCCATTCTTCCCTGCTGCCTTGGAGGAGGCCCTTTATCACACAGTGATGGAGGAGACCATTGTTGTGGTGCCATGGAGGAGCTCTTCATCGTGCGGCCTGGCACTTCTTCCAGGCCCTTGTTGTGCTGTGCCCAAGGACCTCCTCACTGCATCACCCTGAAGGAGCACATTATCATGCCACCCCAGAGCCCTTCATCACAGCTTGCCAGAAAAGCCCTTCATTGCGCTGCTCCTGAGGAGCTCTTCATCGTGCCACACCTGAGGAGTTCTTCACCACTCTGGAGTTCTTCATCATGCTATCCTGGAGGAGCTCCTGATTGCACCACAACTGAGTAACCCATCATCATGCTGCAACAGAGGAGCTCTTCACTGTGCTGCTTCTCAGCAGCCCTTCATTGTGGTGCTTTGGAGAAGACCTTCATCATGCCGTGTCAGAGAAACCCTTCATCATGCCGCTCTGCAGGAGCCCTTCATTGTGCCATACCAAAGGGGTTCATGCCACTTCTCAGGAGCCCTTAATCACACCATCCCCAATGACTTTTATCATACCAGAGTTCAGATTGTAGCACAGGTCACCTGTGCTTGTGAGATGACAGTTTTACACAATGTCAATGTACAAAAACAAGTACCTACAACACTGTACAGACAAAAAGTGCTATGAAGTTTCATTTGATTGGAAACCATCCAAAAATTGCACATTAGAGACTGAATTCAGTAGAAAAGTATCTCTGCCAGTACAATGCTGCTTCGCAACCAGATGCTTTGTGAATACCACAAAGTGAACCCTTACCTTACTTCCATCAGAATTAGATTTTCGAGTGGCAAAAACAGACTTTGATACCCCTTGAAAGCCTGCTGTGTTATTTTACTGCACACAAAAAGAGTCTCTAATGGCAGCTAGGGTAAAAGCAAAGAGAAATAAATATACACTGTCCATGTTCTGCCATGATGGCCCCAGACTTACTGTAACTGCTGAAGAAGTCATAATAGGCTGTTTTTCACTGATACTCCAAACACTGTCTTTTATGCAAGCTCAAAAAAGAGAAGATATATATATACCTACTCAGTGTTGTATGCATCCTGCACTAGAAGTCTTCTCTTCTTAGTCGTTTTGCTGTCTTGAAGCATCCAAGAGATGAAGCTTGAAGCTCAAAGAAGCTGGTAAAAGAGCAAACAGGAACTGAAACCAGTTATGTCTGCAAGGTTTTCTTTACAAGGACATGAGTTAAGGATTAACAAACACTGGTCTCTATACCACAGAATGTCCAGTTCTGACCTGGAACTCTCTCACTGTTAGTGAAAAGGATGGCAACTTTGTGGAGAAATGTATATACAGTTTTTTACATCAGACTCTTATACATAGAATCATAGAATAGTTAGGGTTGGAAAGGACCTTGAGATCATCTAGTTCCAACCTCCCTGCCATGGGCAGGGACACCCCACACTAAACCATGTCACCCAAGGCCTCATCCAGCCTGGCCTTGAACACTGCCAAGGATGGAGCATTCACAACCTCCCTGGGCAACCCATTCCAGTGCCTCACCACCCTCTCAGTAAAGAATTTCTTCCTTACATCTATGTAGAACTGAGTACTTAAATAACTGTAAGCAATTATATCAGATTATGATTTGAGGAAAAACATTATTTTTCAATAGCAAGTGCTCAACCTCACTTCACAGTTTTTATTCATACTCACAGGGCAATTTAATGCTTTTTGTTGTGTTGTCTTCGAACATCTACTGTTGCACATACCACTCTGGTTCTCTCAGCTCCTAACACATGCCCAGGTATAGGGTGCATCTCCACCAAGCAGCAGGCCCACCTAAAATGAATGAATGCAATTGCGAACACCTCATATTGGAAAGCTGTGCTACACAGGAAACAGGCACAGACAAATCACACTTTTTTGGTTAAAAAGTAACTATTTGCTCATAGGCCACCCTTCGTGAGATCTTTAACTAGTCCTACAACCTTCTGTCTTTCAACCTCCCCAAAATCATTATGTTTTACCAGAACTCACTTTTTGAGGTGGAACTGGCACGGAGGCTCAGGACTGTCATCACCACCACCACTTCCACCCTCAGGCATCTTAAACACTGAGTGACACAACCTCCCGCTCCGGGGGGAGGGAGGCTCAGCCCAGCGGCCCGCACCCACCCCCCCCCCATCCAAGCGGAGACAGCCGGGGGCAAAGCCTGCCACGATCGGCCATGACCACCCCCTGACCGCCTCCCCTGCCGCCATCCTTCCTCAGGTGGCCCTTGCCCAGACCCTTGGGGCAGGGAATGCCCGATTCTGATTGGCTGGCGGGCGCTCGGTTCCCGCCCTTCTGGAAAGTTCTCCACTGGCTGAGGGGCGGGCTGTGGTGTGATGGCCGGCAGCTATGGGGTCCCGTGGGGGGCACGTTGGGCTTGTTTCTGAAGAGGGTGACCCCCCACTCTGTTCTGTGGCTGCAGAAACATGCTTGTCCGTAAAAAATTACATCTGCTAATGCATCCCATTCCATCAGTGAGGCTCCCCAGGCATCCCAGGGCTGGCTCTGACTGTTGCATCCAGAGAGGGAACAGCAGGATACCACCTTTCTTACTTTGAAAAGATAGCAGGGGGTAAACAATTGTACCAGTGCTTAGCGGAGCAAGTGGGCATAGAACTGCCTTCAAGCTGGAGTAGGTGCTGCGTGGGTGCCATCCCCAGCCTTAGTCCAGCCTCCACTTCAGCTCATCTCTGAGCCATGGTGCCTGCTTGAATGTGCCCTGCACCAGCACACAAGATGGGTGAGATGCTCTTTCTGACACACTGTTAAAGGCCATACTTAGTTATTGGTGATTTCTCAGTTGTTGGATAGCTTTTGCAACAAAGATGATTTATTCCAGCAAGTCACAGATGGGTCACCCAAGGAAGGTATTACTAAGAGCTAAAGCATAGTGTAAAGTTATGGCAGGAAAATGCAGGTCAGGATCCCACACAGAGCGTATTTATACCGCACAGACAGCAACTCAAAGGCTATTAGCTTTATTAACAAGTAACAAAGCATACACAGGTAAAAAAATCTCTAAAGAACAAATCCCTTGTAAGACTATTTCCCCATCCTAAATCACTCCCTTTAAATGAAAACTTCCTTGTTTTGAAGAAAGATTACTTGCTTCACAAACATCTACCACAGGAAGGGCTTTGTGTTCAGGGAGGGCGTCCAGGTTTCTTCCTGTCAGCTTTCCCTGGCAGCAGACAACAGATTACCCAACCACTGCCAGCGCTATTCACAGAAGAAATCAATGGCCTGAAAAAGAGAGGTAAAAGGAAAGATGCGTTGAGATTACCGAAGGATTAGTGTTCCCTTTTCACCCCCCCAAAGGTACAGCAGATGTAAGCACAGAATACAGTATAATATACTCAAAGTACACCATAATACTCTCACAGTATTGTGGAAAACGGTTTTTTGTCTTTTGATTCCTTTTGTGTAGCTGGGTTGATTTGTTCCTGCCATAGATTTTTAAAGTGAATTAGGCAATACCAAATTTTCTCTTCATTTCAAATGATTCCTCTATCTATCTATCTATATGGCTATGTAGGTCTCAATTCTGCTGAAAGGAATTATTACATGGTGGTGCTCAAACTGTACATTTACATCACACCAGCGCATATAGCTGTCCACTGGAAGCAAAGACAGGGAGCTGTTTCAGAACAGATGCTTACTGGTAATGAAAGTACTCATCTAAGCCAGCAAACGGCCAATTCTAAGCAATCGAGAGAAGGCAGGCAATCCAACACTGCTCTGTAATGCATACAGTCTATTGTGTTGGGTCTGTTGTATTCAGTGTGATTCAGTGGTTCAGAAGCAGCAGCAGAGAGGGGAAAAAAATAAATGTCCTAAGATTATTGCTCAAACAGCAACTAACTGGCATGGGTTACCCAGTGCTTCACAAAAGGATGCTGAGAGAAGGTCACAGACAGAAGTGTTTACTTGCAGGTTCTGTAGCTAATGGTGTACATTGACTTCAATAGTGAAAGTGACTTTTGGGGGAAAAAACAAAACAAAGGCCAGAGACACTTGGAGACCCCCAAGCTAATGTCCTCTTTCAGTGCAGCACATGCTCTTCGTAATACTTTCCCCATCCAAGTCCCTATTGGTCATTCTTCCATTCAATGATCTTCGTGTGCCACACAGTGCTTCAATCAGGGGCAGCTGCTGCATGCTGATCAGTCATTAAGCTTCGGCCATCATCAGATCCCTTTCCCAAGAGAACCTATCATAACACCAGCACTGGGCTTTACTGGGGCAAGGCAGGAAAGCAGAGAAAAATGATTGCTGGTGTCCTGGGAGAAGGCTACAGAGCTGCAAGGGAGAGATTGGCTTTTGATTTGCAGATGGAAGGGTGGTGGTATTAGAGGCATCTGTGGTGGTGTGCAACAGCGGCTCTGCATAAAACAGCACATTTAAGGGATATTTCTGGAGCAGGCAGCATGCCCATACACAGACTGGTCAAGACACACTGTAGACTGTTTTAAATGTGAGATCCTTAGGGTCACACATGCAACATACAGCTGAGAGCAGTAGAACAAAAAAAGGCTGTACATGAATTACCCTTTGTTTCTATTGCAAAGTTCCCATGTAGTGAGAATGTGAAGGGCGAAACAACTGTGAAAATCTGTCACTAGTTTGGTGAAGGAAAATGACTTCCCAGTTAAAGTCCTGCATTGCAGCCTGACAGCAGCCCATTCTGGACTCCAATTCAGCCTGCAGGCTAAGCTATAGCTTTAACCTACTTCTCCTTCCAGTCCAGCTTGTCATGCGACAGCTGGCTGTCGTATGGTACAGAAAAGAGCTTAGAAACATATTTTAGTCATTCTTTCATGTTCAGTGATTAATGGCTGCAATGCTTCTGGGCCAAAATTCAGAATAAACTAATGTCATGTCAAGAAAAGCAATCACTTATCCGAGATTCGCATTTCCTCAAACAAATCTTCCCTGACACATTATAACACAAATCCTAGTGACTAGTAACATGAAAACAAAATTCTTCCTTTCACTTACTTCCACTGTGTTAATGAAACCCATCTCATAATCTTTAATCTTAGGATTAAAGACTCCAGATACGATTTTAAGATTGACACACTAATCATATTTTGCCATATGCTTCAAAATGGGTAGATATTCAATATTGATGAAGGTAATTGCTGTAAACCTACCACTCAATTTCTTTTGAAGCATAGACATAAGCTACCAGTAAGCACTGATTGTAAGCCAAACCATACCAGCCTCTCCATTCCTCTGTGAAGTGTTTCAGATTACAAATTGTCTGGTGCACAAGACACTACTGGAAATAATGAGGGGCAATCATCCCTTCAGAAATACAGTCTACTTACAGAACACTAATGTGTTTCCAAAAGTTTTTTAATTCAGCTTTCTGACATACCAGTAACTGTGTTAGGAGAAAACAAGTGTGGTTTCAGTAAATCAGAAGTTCTATATAACAGTGTCCATCTAGATACACAATTAATAGAGCAGTTGTATATGTTACTGAAGTATGCAGCACAATATCCAGATTCTAAAAAAGAAAGTTTTGGGTAAAACTTACGTGGCCTTGAACGAATACTATTCCAGTCAATAGGAACTCTAATAGGATCAAGGCCTTAATGCAGCATTTGTAACATCTGCAATGTCAGAGCTTATGTTAGGGATTTTACTGAGGCTATTTGCCTGTATAAAGGCCCAAAGAGTGGATCCCTAAGCATCTGTGATATGCTACAATCATCTGCCACCATTATGATTTGTTTTTACAGCAAATTAGCATTACACAGCCAAGTATAATTATGTAGCCAGCTGGGCTTTTGCAAATTCCTTACCGTTGTAGGAACAGTCTTATTTGCTTCTTGATAGACATGTTGCTCTGAGACTAAACTGCTAGGGAAATAACCAACTGTCCCCATATGGTCTTCATACTGTTCTCCATAAACCTTCAAGCAAGGAGATGTATAATTAGGTACCTTAAAACAGTCCTCATCTGGTTTGAGCTAGTTCATAATTTAGTCAAAGGCAGTTACTAATAGTTGTTTCTTACTCTGGTTTTAGATTTTCTAGGTTCCAATTAGCTGGCACATTAAAGGAACCATTAACAAAAGTTCTGATACAGGCATACATTTTTTGAAGGAAATTAATGCCATCTATAGTTTATCTGGATTTTTTTTTTTAATCAGTACAGCTATTTATCTTTGCTTCTCTTAAATTTAAAAGTTTTATGACCAACTGTGATAAAAGCTTTTTCCTCTATAGTTTCAGCTGCTACAGAAAGGAACTGTGGAGCCCTTCTGTTAAGGTTCAGCTCATAATTACCATATAGCTATTGAAGATATTTCATTAAAAAACAAACATCCCCCCCAAATCCCTCAAGACTCCTCAAGCATTTTAAGTTTAAACATTCCCTTTGAAAACTAAGTTGCTGCTTTAAAACCCACAATAGCTCAGCATTAGAATCAATTTCTTGACAGAAATACATGTTAATCTACTTCTGGTTTGCTCATATACACAAGAATGTCTTACACTTCCAGCCCAGAATTCTCCGGAGTCTTTTTCTTTTACTAGTTTTGAGTAAACATAAATCAACTGCCCTTTTTTGATATTAATGAATCTGCAGTCTGGAGCATTATAATCCTCTTCTGCTCTGGCAAGGGAAATGGTGTCTAGGAAAAAATCATAAAAAAAGAATGAGGTGGATGAATTTAAAAACATATATACTTTTAAAGAGAGAACTGTAAGTTCGTGTGTGTTCTTGTGTGCACATGTAAAGCTATTTCTACAGGTACAAGTAGGTTTTCCTGAAATTAATAAAAGTCTTCAAGATACTTTTCTGTTAATTTTTCTGTTCTCCAGTAAGCAAAGTAGCAGCTTAAGGATGTGCCATTTCATGACAGTGGAAGTTAAAATCCTTCTCTTTACACTTACCTTACACCTGAGTGAAAAATGCCCTTTTACAGAAACCTTTTTGCAGCAAAACTGCATTTAATAAACCCTCCCACTCTGCTTTTAAAGTAGACAGAGCAATGCAAACATAACATAGTTAAATAACTATTAACTATAGTTTTCCCTCGCACTACTGCATCCAACCTCCACAGTCATTTTTGAGACTACTTTGTCCTCAAAAGTAAAGCAAATTACTTACAGACACAGTCATCATCAGCACACAGCTTCTGGCTGGCAAGCTTGTCCATAAAAATCCCAGTTACAAGAGGGTACATTAATCCAAGACACAAAAGTAAAACGACCAAATAGACACTTTGTGTCATGTTTTTTTGCTGCAGTGGTTGTCGAATGCAAGCTGGATCCAGCAATCTCTGTCTTTTATGGAAGAGGCAGACACCTGGACAAACAAGCCTGGCCAATGGGAAGGGGCTGGGGTGACATTCCGCCCCACCAGAGGAGCTGCAGGCAGGAGGAAGACCTCAGGGCCCAATCACAAAACTGAATCCCTTCCCAGATCCATTCTGCATTAACATTTCAATCAGCAACTGTATTACTTAAATGTTTTAAGCCTTCCTGTAGTTGTCCATAGTCTTAATCTTACCTCAAGCCAAGTTTGAGAATTAAAATTAAGTCCAACCCTGGTAAGCAGCAAAGGAAATTACATCCTTCCAAATCCTCAAGATACTCATTTTCACAAATGCTTACTGACAGGTGTAATCTTCACTGGACTGTTAACCCTGTGGCAGAGATTCCCTTGTCTGCATGGATGCAAACAAACCAATTGCAAATATAAGCAGAGCATTAGGGAGTTGAAACCCAGTAAAAAGGCTTTGCAGGTCACCAATTTAAATTTGAAATGTAGGACGCCAAGCACCACATACTTGTCTAGGCAAGATCCCTTCTACAGGGAGACATGAGAGCAAAACACACAGGTCAAGCCAGGACAGCAGACATTTCACTGAACTCAGTGGAGAGTTTGCAGATGCAAGATGCTGGACAACATACAGTGCCACAGGCTGACTTAAAAGAGCCTCTTTACACCTTGGAGAGGACACCTAGAATTCATCTAACTTCCCAAAACCTTTTCCTAGCTTATGTGAGGCAAGACTTGTAGGGAGTATTTTAATTGGAATAAAAAATGCACACATGCTCACAAGGAACCACCACTAGTTACTGTAATGTAAGCAATGCACATCACTGCTGTCAAGTTGCAGAAGGTTGGTCTGAATCAATCCTTAAAAGTGACCAAAAGCACACTTGGAGATTCCCCAAATGGCACTCCAGAGTACCAGTGCTTCAATTCAGATTCACAAGGCAGCCCAAAAAGCTGCTGACTGTACCAGCTTTCAGTCCTCAGCAGAACAGAGGAAGCTGTCAACTGCCATAAGAAATCCCACACTCTTTAAAAGAAAGAGCATCTTGCAAATTCTAGCATCACCTTTCCATTACAGCTTACTTCACCACAATCTTCTCTGATCTTTCAGCCCATTACTCCTTCATCCAACCTCCCGCATGCAGTATCTAACCTCCTTTGCAGACAGCTCCATACAAACCCTTCTTCCAAGTGAGTACAGGTGAAGAGTAGTGGTATGCAATGGCAGTCTCATGTACACAGACTAATGGGATCAAGGACAGCATAATACCTATGAAAGTATGACTGTAAAAGAAAAAACATTAAGGTTCATGATGGAATAACAGTCACTTTTGCTCCCTTACAAGAACATGGAAACCATTCTCACTTATTAATACTTGTGAAATCCCCCCTGCAAAAAAAAAACAACAAAAAACCAACCCCCCCCAAAAAAAACCCACTAAAAAGAATGAAAAAAATATGCATATGGAAATAGGACAGTAATTGAGATGACTGTGGAAGGGGCAGCATCCTGCAATGTACTCTAGGAGCACAAGATGAGATTTTGATTTTTCAGTTCTTGTGCAAAAAAGGTGGTTTATGGAGCTAGTTTTATGTTTAAAGATCATATAGCACTTGCTCAGAAATGAAATGACTGTGCCAGAACTACAAAGTATAGCAAGATTTTATACAAAAGCTATCATGCTTGCTTGAAGCTTTTATTAGTTGATGCCCATTGCATCTCATCCTGTTGCCTGACACCACCCAGAAGAATCTGATCCCATCCAGTTGACACCTTCCCTTCAGCTATTTATACACACTGACCAAATTCTCCCTGAGCCTTCTCTATGCTGGACAAGCCCAGCTCCCTCAGCCTTTCCTCGTATGAGAGACGATCCAGACCCTTAATAATTTTAGTAGCCATACACTGGTCTTGCTCCAGGAACTCCATGTCTCCCTTGTACCAGGGAGCCCAGACCTGTACACAATACTCCAGGTGAGGCCTCACTCAGGCAGATTAGAGGGGGAAGATCACCTCCTTTAACCTGCTGGCTATGCTCTTCTCAGTGCAGCCCAGGACACCATTTGCCTTTTTGGTCAACCAGCGTATTTCATGTCACACAAGGCCTGTAAAGGTTTTTGACATATGGAGAAAAAAACCCACCCCAAACCAACAAAGCAATTAAAAAAAAAAACCAAACCAAAAAGCCCCCTCAACAAACCCAGAAGCATTACGACATGTATTTTGGAAAAACCTGCCTAGAAACAGACCCTCAGGTTCATCTGTGTTGTCTTTGTAAAGAGCCAGACAGCTCGTCCTAAAACATTAAAATCAATAGAGCTGGAAAGAGCAGAAGGGAA
Source organism: Psittacula echo (assembly GCF_963264785.1). NCBI lineage: Eukaryota > Metazoa > Chordata > Aves > Psittaciformes > Psittacidae > Psittacula > Psittacula echo. The sequence goes on from NC_137738.1 coordinate 113,849,856, forward strand.
AACAACAGATGAACTTTTTCTTTGTTGGTTTCTACTACCAGCCAACGTTATGAAGACAAAACCAAGTTAAACAACACTGCTGTCAAGCAGCACTGTAATCAATTTCTACCCGTGCCTAGAAAAAAAGAGTCCACTAATGATAAGCTGTTTTTCTTAAGTGGCAAAATTATTGTCGCTGAAAAGCAGCTGCCCCCTTGGTAATGAGGCTGAAGATTGAGTGTTGCGTTTATTCTCAATATGGTGGCATTTAGCATTCCTGCTCACGCATTTTGCTTTGCAGAGACAGCTATTTTTCCAGAGCTTACTTCTGAGAAATGAGTGTCACCTTAAAAGTAGTTAAGCCAAGTAAGCCCTGCAAGCCTAACAGATCAATAGTAAGATAGATTTGAGGAATAACATGGCTTGAGAACAGCATAAACTTCATTTATTTTATAAAAATCAGTATTTCAACACAAAAATTTACTATCCAGTAGACCTGTGGAATCCAACGTCTCTCCTGGCTGTTGTGGCAATCGTACACAAGTCTTAAGTTTTTTCAGAGAACAACAAACATGCTAGCAGAGTAAGGTATCACTGCAATAAAAAAACCTCAAAAAATAATTCCTTTATAGGAGCATCTGGTTATTTCTTTGCGTAAGTGATTTTCATGGCATGAGATGGAGTAATCTTGAATCCTTGGAGAGCATCTCGAGCAGCTCCTGCTTGATTCTCATTTTCAAACTCCACAAATGCAATGTCGTGGCGCCCAGGCACTAAGCGAACCTCTTTGAATCCAGGAAACCTTTAAAATAAGGTCAAAGAGTCAGATAATATTTCCTAGTTTGATAATACATCTCTTATCAGTAGCAGTAAGACCTTATCATAAGCATCTACTAGTATAATAGTTAACTATTAGTGAAAGATTTAAATTGAAGGGTTTTACATGTCCAGTCTTGGAACCATGCCTCAATTAGGGATCATTATCTGGAAGCAATTTAATCAGTCTTGTGCACATACGGAAGCAACTAAAGCTAGTTTTAAAACTGCTCCTGCTGTTGTAAAGTCTTTAATATTACAGTCGCCAGCTTAAATCCAGTACAGATTGATGGCAGATAACTTACACAATCAAAACCAGCTATGAAAAAATCGGATTTGCTTTCTGAACAAAGTCATCAGAACTGACATCTGTAATCTTGGCAGTAAGAAAAAGAACTGAAATACCTTCAGAAGAAACTCTTATTTCTAAAAAGTCAGCTTGTCAACTGAGGAAAAGCATACAGGTAAAAATTCAAAGAAGTCCTTTTATTCAAAACTTACTGATTGAATAACATGGACAGCATCATCTCATTTGTTTCCTCAGGCAAGTTATTAAGGAAAAGGATATAGTTGGGTGGGTTGTCAGGCACCTGCAACAACAGAAGATCAAAGCTCAGAAGATTACACACAACTATCTGTTCCTCTGCATCTGTCTCCATGATTATTTGAACCAAGGCTCTCATATCCTTAAGTATTACTCATAACACTGCTCACTGGACTTCAGTATACCTTCATGCAATATGCAGACAGGGCCCCTTGGTTTTGTTACAAGGATATATTGCAGAGGCTCTTATTTCCACAAAAATCACAGTAACACAGTGTCTTAGATGTCACATTTAGACTCTGATTCTCAACAGCTGATACTGCAGTACTCTCAGCACTGTCAAGGGTGGGACCCAGGTGCCCAACTTCTGGCTGTAGTGCTGTCCAAGACACCTGCATGGCAGCAGAAGAACCTCTGAAAGACTCACATCCTTCTGAAAGAGCAGTGGGATAAATACCACAACAAATACCCTGCTCACCTGCAGTAGTACTGAAATACTGAATGATTTTTGGCAACTGAAGCCCACAAAACCCATATGGTTTTACTACAGTGCTCTATTGGAATTTATTAATTAGAAACCCCATTAGATTTAAAGTCCTAGAGTCTTTCAAAGATTTGCCTGATAATACGAATCTGTAGCAGCCCACCAGACACAAGGCTGAGTAGTCAGTTTGCTGACACTGGACTGAAAGACTAGAATCTCCCCAGGTCATTGAGGAGATTACAAAAATAAAAAGAAACAGGACAGCACAACTTCAAACGTTCTGATAACGGTGCTTCAGCACAATAATTTCCTTCAGCTGATGGAAGTGTTCCAGGCAGTGCCATTAGAAAATAAACTTCTGAACTTCAAACAAAAAACCTACTCAGGGTTGTGCTTTGATGCAAACTGACATACACATATTGTGCCTTGGTACAAATAATATCCAAAAGAAAACCCAGACTGGAAGCAAGACGTTTCCCCTGTAGAGTATGCATGCATTTCTCAATGACAGTATTCAAGAAAGAGATGCAGGGCAGGCAAAGATACTCTTTCATAATATTTGCTCTAGTGCACATCTTGCCTCTTTACCACCTCTACTTCTAACACGTCAATCATTTAGAAGGTCACTCAGCAGACAAGATGAGCGAAGTGGAGGAACTTGTTGCTACATCTCTACTCAATCCTTTGGAAAATAAGACACTTGTAAGAAACAATTGAGCAGAGGACCCTCGGACTCCTGAAAGGAAGGTTTTACACAGATATTCTGGCACCCTGTGTAGTCTTCCTTCTTTTCTACTACCAGAGCAAAATAATTTAAAGGGAATTTATTAACAATGAAGAAAACCCCAAACCTAAGAATCTTCAACTGATACTAAGGACAGTCCAAATTTTAAGAATTAAGTGGTATTTGTTAATAATGCAGTTTCTTGTATAATAATTAGAAACTGCAGATTCTTATTTTATGTCAGCCAGATGCAGTAAAAGTGGAATTTCTTTTGCTTATTTGCTGTGATTTGGCTGGTAGGCAAATGTCTCAGAACAAAAAGGAAGCTGTAAAATAGATCCCCGAGTTTGTGTAAAACTATTATTGATTGAGAATAAAATAATTTTACACAATAGTGCTTTTATTCACACACACACAAAGCATTACCTGCTGATTCTGTGCTGCAGTCCCTGGGGCACTGGCTGAATTTTGTGTTGCCCCCTAGTGAATAAGTACAAAATAGTTTTAACAAAAGTGTTCAGTTAGAAATATATAAGCACATATTACCATGTTTCGGCACAACTCAAGAAGTATGTTGAGGTTTTTTTAAGCTACAATCCAAGGAATGTTTGTTGTTTATAAGATTCCTGACAGTAAACATAAAGCTCATGAATTTTGCTGGACTTTAAACCAGGTAATCAAAACAAAAAAAAACCCAAACCATCAGTAGTAGCTGATATAACTAATGGCCAAGTCAGGAGATACAGAAAATCACTATTTCTCCACAATATTTTTAATAGACAGGAAATAAGTAGTTTTGGAATGAAGGCCTAGACAGGACATACCTAACAAGAGAAAAATAGGCGTTTCAACCAAGGACTCTGCTTTAGCAAGGATAACTGAAGCCATTACTATTACAGCTACTAGCAGTTATTTCTTCTTAAGAGATTTCTATATTATGATTTGACTTCTTAATAAATCCTGAAAAATTCTGCCTAGAAAATTTTGCTTTCTATGAATACTCTTATCTCTCCTTGATACCAATTTGTGACTTAGCAGGAAATGTAGTTAAGTAACGCAATATTGAAACTCTGTGCCTGACTATTTTCTGCTATACTTCAGCACATAAATTACTAAATGTTATTAGTTTAGGCCAGGCCAACCCTTAGTGGAGATACATTTCAAGCCAACCCCTCTTCATCCAACTGTCCATGGCAAGGGAGCTGGAACTAGATTATCATAAGGTCCTTTCCAACTCTGACCTTTCTATGATAGTTATCTTGTTCCCATTTACCATTCAGTGCTTATAGAGCAAACAGGGCACTAAAACACTGAAGGGAAAAGCTGTTTGAGTACTTGCAGCTGGTATTAAAGAAGTACACAGCCCTCCTTTATTACCTCTTCTATAAAGAGGTTAGCTCCTCTTTCGGTTTATTGTACCTTCGCCCTACATCTTGATTTTCATCTAGTAATAGGAAAGGAGGGGGAAAAAAACAGCAGGAAAGACTGTATCATCAGCTGCCTTTCCTTAACTTTTAGTGAGTGCACAGGAGTACTAGATATCAATAGACCACAATTTAGGGAATTGAGATGTACCAAAAGACAATACCTAGTCCTAAGGAAAAAAAAAAAAAAAAAAAAATTAAATTAAAATAAAATAATTACCCCATGTGGGTTTTTTTTCTTTTTTAACCAGAAAAGCAGCTTACCTGGATAACCTTTTTATTTGGTGCATTTGCTGACTGCTCCAGAGATTTAGCCTTCTTCTTTTCCTTCCTTTTTTCCTTATCAGCAAAAGTACCACGCATTTTAGAGATGATATCAGAGTCTGTTTTTGCATACTGAATCCGCTTTTTAAAAAGGGAAAAAATAAAACCACAAACAAAACAGAACAAGACATTTGCAGTTAAGGGTACTGATTATTTTGCACCATTTTCATTAATTGTGTTCTATGCATTTACATTTTTCCCCAAAACTTATTATATTATTAAAAACATTGTTATAAACTGTAGATATGCTTAGAGTATCTAATCCTCATGATTAATTCTGAACATAACTATGGAACTCAAAAAAACCCTTAAAATGGAAATTACTAATTTTAAATCATTGAAATCAGAACTCTATTCATCTAACAGCGTTTTTTTAGAACCTGTCAAGGTAAGAGATGTACAAAGTGATGTGAGGACGTGACAAAATTTGCACTATCTTCTATTAAAAACCCACAGAAGATTTTTTTAACCCCATTTTAAGGGGAGTTAAAATTTTACAGTGATTTCTCAGATCTCAGAGTTCAGCAAAACTCAGACTTCTTAAATAGAGAATCAAGTACCTGCCTTAGTCCACACCAGTTGCTGGTTTTCTGACAGAGGCTGCCCAATGCAGTAGTCGGGGAATGCAGATGCAGCTATGAGTATACTCATGTGCAGTATTACATACACACACAATCCTATTACTTTTACTGTCAGAGACTATGAGACTCAATACAAAATTACACAGCAGTTGAAGGTATTTTTTAAAATGTTTTTTGCTTAGACAAAGAATGCATGCTGCAGGCAATATTCAGAGGGACGTACACCTGAAAGCTTATAAAGCCTTAATCTTTTTATTTCCTATTGCATTTTACTGAGCTCAAACCTCTATAAGGGTAAACGACAGAACTAAGCTTGCACAATTCCTTATCAAGGATTTTAGTGGGGAATCTGAAAGTGTTAATGAAAAAAACTTGTGGCTCAGCAGCACAAACTGCCTGTGCTCTCCTAAATGCTCAAAGCCATGATCTGAAAGCCAGCAGTAATATATCCACCCATCCATCCATAATGATACACTTGCATGTATCATTATGCCTCACAAATAGTTGCAGAATTAAGAGATGCCTAATTATCCAAGCAGGCAACAACCATATGTCAATCCTTGTGCTATTCTACACATTACCAAGCACATTATTAAATCACATTCTACAAAATCACCAGTGAATTTACTTCACTCAAGTTATACTGAAATTCAGTTACTTGGTTTGGTGATGTGATGCATGCACAAACAGAACTAGCCATTGATTCACAAAAATAAATCACTGGTCACATCTGGCAAGTAAAACTTCTTTCACCCTACTCACTGTTACTTCAGTAAAAAAAAAAAGGAAGCATTTTCTATCTATTTATTACAAACGAAATAGTAATCAAGCTTACTATAGATTAGATGCTTACAGTTAAATCATTTTAATAATATTACTGAATTAATTTAATTGGTTCAACAAAATAAATGTTTTATCATGATCATTATCATGATAAATAAAATGTAAGTATTTAAGATGTTCACAGCTTTAATCCAGCAAAGAAAAACATGCAGCCATCATTTAGGAAACCTAAATGCAAAGTTTAACCCCTATGTTTTAACTACAGCCTCTCCAGCATCCCTCTAGTTTGTATGTATTCATCAAGACAGGACACGACTGAATAACAGTACAAGTACACACAATGGTTAACACACAAGGTGCAAGTGCTAAAACACTTTATTGTACAACCGTAGAATGGTTTGGGTTGGAAAGGACCTTAAGACCATCCAGTTTCAGCCCCCCTAAACCATGTCATTCAAGGCTCTGTCCAACCTGGCCTTGAACACTGCGAGTGATGGCACATTTATCACTTCTTTGATAAATTCTTTCACACTGTTCCAGTGCCTCACCACCCTGGTATCATACCACAGCATTTGTTTTATCTTCAAAAAGGTAACGAAATAACTTACCATTGGCTTCCCATAAAACGGAAAGCCTTGTAGTTGTCTCAAAGCATTGGTAGACGACCCAAGTTCTTTAAATATAACAAAAGCCTGTCCTCTCATCTTCATAGTCTTTAAAGCCACAATGTCAACCACATGGCCAAACTGTGAGAATAACGCATACAGAGACCTCTTCAGTTCTGTTGACCATATGAAAAAAATAGATTATAACAGGTTACATGCAAATGTCCACCTCTACAGAGTTTGCTGGCCTTCAGCGACAATGTTTTTTGGCAGCTTTAGCTCACACAGCAACACGTTACGCGAGTTTTGTCTAAACTGTTGCATGAGCACAAGTTTATTTGCCCAGTTTTTGTAAGTTAGCGTATAAAATTTGGTTTCACACCTCAAATATTAATGCAGTGAAAAAGCTGTACTGCCATCCAGTCTACATTCTAAGAGAGTAACAATTACACAAGGGTGTATATATTTTTTTTTCATGTGCATATATGTACACACACACTCAGATATTCAAGTACGATGTATGACAGTGATGAAAGGCTGATCAGAAAATCAATACCATAACACACAGTACTAAAGAGGTATGACTTAAAACAAGACCACAGCAAAATAATAACTACTTAAAGGCCAATTCAATTTGGAAATTTTGTTTGTAACTGTCTAACCAGTTCTCTCACACACATGAAATGTTTTTTCAATCTGTATCTGAGTGTGTTTTTATATGATCCCACTGTACTTTACAGCTGCAATGGATTTATTTTCATTATTTAAAATCACCTGACTACACACCAAATAAAACCTTAATCTTAGCCTATCAAACTAAATCATAGAATCATTAATAAATCATCTGTACTGTGTAGTCATTCTACCTCACAAATCTTAGCATTTGAAATACTTCAGCAACATATGAGCACTCTCTCTTATTTACTAGTTATAACCCTTATTACCAATAGTAATTGGCAATAATTAGCTGGTAATACCGGCCTACTGTCACTTCCTCCAGCGGCTCCTGACCAACCACACTGCTCTATTTTTAAGCTTTTTTATTGAAACACTTTCCTTAAAAATAACTTCTAAACCTGTATTTCAAAAATCAAATCTGTAAGCCTGACAGGTAATCGGAAACCCTCCATCTAAAAAGTATAAGATCACAGTGTCATAAAGGAGACTTTCTAGTTTATAGGGCACTTCACATGCTACAAAGAACAAAGCCCTAAGTTCAATTTTTCAGTAAAATCATCTTGCCAAGTTAAGAAATAATTTCCCAGTAAAGCTCTTTGTACTTTCAGAGCTTTCTGAAGCACCTTGAAGAAACATTTAAATAGTGCTAATTTGATTCCAGCACTCTGCTCACAAACAGTAACAAGCTCCTGTGATTGCACCACAATCACTTCAGATTGTAAGCTAAGCAAAAGCATAAAGTGGGTGGTTCTACAAACTGAATACACAGCCAGGTAAGGGCAAGATTTTTATTTCCATCATACTGTGAGGAGCTGAAGTTCCTCAGCACGAATTCAGCCCCCTGGAGTGCACTGCACCAACTGCAAGGCAGTGCCTCCAATGCACACAAAGCAGGCTGCTCATGCCATGTCCCCCGCTTCTGCATAGGATTGACCAAATGAGGAGCGCACAGATGTCCCCACACCACAGCAAGAGGGGACTGCAGAGGCCACCAAAACACTTGCCAACACCCCTGTTAGCATCCATCGGATATTCTCATTAGTCATTCACTAAGAAGCAAACCTGGCCTGTGCAGTTAGCTACAAAAATGCAGCAGGGAGGCAACAAGAAGCTGCCTTAAAAACAAGGTCCCCGCCTTACAAAAAGAGACCTAAACGCTGTGCTGCATTTGCTGACTTTAGCCGCAGCTTCGATGGAAGCAGCCGTTTGCTGAGAGCTCGGTTCACACCCGCCGCCTGCCCAGCACCTCACTGCCGGAGTGCCCGGTGCTGCGAGAGCGCAGTCGCCGGCCCCGCTGGTGCCAGCGACCGCTTCCCGGAGACGAGTCACGGGCCCCGTACCTTCTTTCTTAATCTTATCGTTGATGTTGTTGATGTAGATGGTGTGGTTCGGCCTGATGTCCATCCTCGGCGGCGGCTGCACACCTGCCTGCAGGCAGAGCACACGTGGGACCCGTCACCAGCAGCCGAGGGGCGGCCAGCGCCGCTCCCCACCCCGTGGGGCCGTGCCGCAGGGAATGCCCTCCCTTGGGCGGCATGGACGCTCCATTCCCACCCTCCCCGCGCGGGCCGGGAGCTTCTGAAGGCAGCCCTACGGCATCCCGCCATGCCCCACATCCTCCTTTCTCCCTCCCGCCATGCCCCACATCCTCCTTTCTCCCTCCCGCCATGCCCCACATCCTCCTTTCTCCCGCTCGCCAGCCCTGCGATTCTTACCTCTTCCCGCCGCAATGGCGGCAGCCTCGTCCTGTCCCGCCCCGCGTAACGGCGACGCAGGCGGCAAAGCCTCTCCCGCAGCGATCGATGTGCCGAGCGCCGATACCCAGCAACGCCTGCGCAGTAACAGCCGCTCTGTTACCGCTATCCATTCGGTGTTGCGGCGGCCTCGGAGCTAGGCGCTCTCATTATCCGCTGCTTCAGCGCTCCCCGCCGGTTTGTGGAGGTTGGTGAAGCGCTTCGAGGAGCTCCTTTTCCCTTTGGATCATCCCCGCGATGAGGGGGGGGTCATAGTCTGGTCTTGGAACTGCTCGAGATAGGGGTTTCCTGACCCAGGCCTCAGCTGTGCCCAGTGCCAGTGGAGCAGTAAGCAGTTCGTTTCATTTTTGTCACGACAACTGACACAGCAACTTGTGGAGAATGAAGGGAAGCCGTGATTTATAAATGCCCGTAGACATTCATTAGCTAGGGTTTGTTTTATGATACTGAGAACGCATATATAATTTCTTGGAGGTACTCTGAGGATGCCTGTGGCAGTGGCAGCTCAGGGTAAATAAACAGCAGAGATTGAGATTGTGGCCCTTGAATTTTTGGAATAATTTTACAGGTTGCAAACCTTTATTTCTGTGAATAATTATGAGGCTTTTTGGAAGTAATTTCCAGCTGTGAAGGTTTAATCTGATAAGGTACCAAAAAGAGAGAATATAATCAATAAGGTCCTGCTTTGTAAAAGCAGGAATGTTAGACGGAGTTCTCAGTTCAATTACATTTTGAGGAGAAAACCATTACTTCCAGATTCTAGAGTTTCTTTGAGTAAAATCTTGTATTTAGGAAGCCTAAGAAGAGCAACATGGATTAAAGTGAATTGAATATAAATAAATGGATAAAAAGCTGTTTGTTGCAATGTTATTTACTGGTGGAAGAGAACAGCGAGCTCCTCAGCTGTTTGTAGCATTGCATGGAATGGGGAATGATGTGCCAGTGTGATGCCGTATGCAGTGCATATATGCCCCAGATTTAAAATGGGATAGGCAGCAGTTCCAGGCAAGTTTTAGGGGCCTAATTATTTTCCTTGGTTTACTGTTGTAGAAGTAGTTATTATGATAAAGTCTAACTTTGAAATCCAAGCACGAGCAGTGCATTAAACCACCATTTTTCTGAAACACTGACTGTGCTATATTATGCATTGATCAGCATAGTCCATGTAAGTTCATCATTTAATAGTGCTCAAAGACTACTTGTTACTGAGTCAACGTAGCTAAGGGAATTTTTCTCACAGAATCAAAAATACTGACATGCTATAAACGATTTTCAAAATAAAGCCCTTCAGCTGTTCACAAAGAAGACACGTTAGAGAAAACACACAAAAAACCTCACCCTGACACAAAGTGAGGAGGAATTCATGGCTTCAGTAATTGATCCAGCACAGCGTGCTGCACTCATGCTTGCTATGTGTCACTTTAAACGCAGCTGATTTATTCTTGCAGGATTTGAATGCAGTAAAGCAGAAAAGCTGTGTCTTTCCTGCTCCTCAGGTGGGATTTCACAGTCTGCCTGCCAGTTCAATAGAAGTGACATTCATTCTTCAGCTTGGCTTCCCCCTTCTCCTCCCCACGGTTTATTTGGATTACTTTTGTTTTCTTAATCCCCTAACAGAGAGGTACAGTGCTCTCATATTCACTCAAATGGTCATTTGTTAAAGTCTGAAAGCTTGAAGTATTGCAAAAATTACTTCAAGTTTCTTAGCAAGAGTGCCCATAGCGACTTAGGAAGCAGTTATAATTTATCACCAATATAACAGTCTGGGAACATGCTTCTGGCTTGAACAGGTAGCTCCTTCATCACAGGTTGTCAAACAGCACTGGAGAAACAAAACAAAGGGCACAGGGTTCTTGAAAATACCTTTCTAGTAATTGCTCTTCCATCTTCCTGCCCTTTGCTCAGGTCAAGGAAACCTAGCATTTCATTATTGTTGCTGTTGTTTGTTATGAAACCTGTAATAAACATTGAGGGGTTTTCCTTTGCCTTCCTTTTCTAAATCCAATGCAATTCTCCAAACTAAACCAGGAGCACATGCAAGAGCTGCCTGCAGTGGAAGCTTCATACCCCTCTGCAGTGTCCACAACACTGATTTGGTCCACATACACATGATGCCTCACGCTTTTCACAGTTGGTATCTTCCTGTATGAATGTCATGGAAGAAGTAAAGTTAATTTAATTTATCGGTATAGAAATGTTATCACCTCACCTGTGTGTGTATTGAAAATCATATGCTTTTCATTATACAGACACAAGTATGACATTTTCATTATGACATTATACAAACACAAGTAAGTGTAATTTGCCGATGACACCAAGCTGTGTGGTTTGATTCGTACGCTGGAGGGAAGGGATGCCATCCAGAGGGACCTTGACACACTTGTGAGGTGGGCCAGTGCCAACCTGATGAAGTTTAACCATGCCAAGTGCAAGGTCCTACACCTGGGTAGGAGCAATCCCAGGCACAGCTACAGGTTGGGCAGAGAAGAGATTCAGAGCAGCCCTGCAGAGAAGGACTTGGGGGTGTTGGTCGATGAAAAAATGAACATGAGCCGGCTTCAGTGTGCGCTTGCAGCCCAGAAAGCAACCGTATCCTGGGCTGCATCAAGAGGAGCGTGACCAGCAGGTCGAAGGAGGTGATCCTGCCCCTCTACTCTGCTCTCGGGAGACCTCACTTGGAGCATTGTGTGCAGTTCTGGTGTCCTCAACATAAAAAGGACATGGAACTGTTGGAACAAGTCCAGAGGAGGCCACAAGGATGATCAGGGGCGTGGAGCACCTCCTGTATGAAGAGAGGCTGAGAAAGTTGTGGCTGTTCAGCCTGGAGAAGAGAAGGCTGCGTGGAGACCTCATAGCAGCCTTCCAGTATCTGAAGAAGGTCTATAGGGATGCTGGAGAGGGACTCTTCATCAGGAACTGTAGTGATAGGACAAGGGGTAATGGGTTCAAACTTAAACAGGGGAAGTTTAGATTGGATCTAAGGAAGAAATTCTTCCCTGTGAGGGTGGTGAGGCACTGGAATGGATTGCCCAAGGTAGTTGTGAGTGCTCCATCCCTGGCAGTGTTCAAGGCCAGGTTGGACAGAGCCTTGGGTGGCGTGGTTTAGTGTGAGGTGTCCCTGCCCATGGCAGGCGGGTTGGAACTGGATGATCTTAAGGTCCTTTCCAACCCTGACTATTCTATGATTCTATGAATGCTTTGTAATATGGCTGGGTTGATCTTCAGTTTTTGACTGCTGTGTTCTTCTATCTCAAGGAGCATGATAACCTCCTTAAACATTGGAACATGGACAAAGGTGGTGAACAAAATGGCAGGAAATAAGGAAATTCCGTAGGAAGCACAAAAGCAGTGCTGTGAGCACTGGCAAAGTCAGTATATGTGAAACCTCATGTTTAAGACAGAAAAGGTTCTTTGAAGGGTGAACAATTTCAGGATCTATATTCAGTTAGAAGGTGCAAAAGAAAACGAATTGGGTCCTATAATTCAGCAGTTGCTGGGCAGTTGTCCTGACTGCCTTCCGCCAGTGTAAATTGCCAGAAGGAGCTGAGGAGCCTGCAGTGATTTACAGATCATTGTTCACAGGCTCAGGATACGTGACCTTTGCAAACTAACAAAGCAAAGTGAATAGACAATGTGATGGCAGGAGAAATTTAGTATTGACAAATGTGTGGTGAAGCACTTGGAAAAGCATCATTTGAAACACCTGGATTAACTGTAACTGCTCAGGAACAGGACCCAGCTGACCCCCGTTTGGGGGACAATAAAACACCCAGCAGTAGGGAGAGAGGCAAGCAAAAACACCATATGGAAAGGGAAAAATGTACTGTGGTTCCTTTAATAAAGCTGTTCTGTAATCACTAAGATGATTGAATGTAGTACCTGCTTGATCTAGAAGAACCTCCACACATTCATCTGACATTTATTATTGGCAGTTTATACTTTTAATTATTAAATACTCTGCCTGTCAGGTAGACAATGCAATTTAGTCAAGGGACCTTCACCAGCCAAGGGAAGAGTACACCATCACAACCACGTATTTATTACTAGTGTTTCAGAGGAAAATCGGTCTATCATGATTAATACAACTATTTGCTTATTCTATTGACCAAGTCACCTTTCTCTCTTACCAAGTCCACAGGAACAAACAGCGCAGCACTTTGTTTCTCTGGATAGACTTCTAGTTTATGGCAACAGAAAATAGTTGCGTTGCTTAAAAAAAAATACATATAAAAATTACCATTGTTAAGTGAACCAGAATTGAATTTTAGATACCTGACATTCATATTTAATTGTTTATATCCAGATAATATATCCAGCATATATATCCAGCATTGTTCAGCCTGGAGAAGAGAAGGCTCCAGGGATACCTTACATCAGTCTTCCAGTACCTAAAGTAGCCCTACAAGAAATCTGGAGAGGGACTTTTTGTAAGGCATATAGTGACAGGACAAGGGGGAATGGCTTTAAGCTGACAGAGGGTAGGTGAGGTAGATATTAGGAAGTTCTTCCCTGTGAGGGTGGTGAGACACGGGCACAGGTTGCCCAGAAGAGCTGCGTCTGCCCTGTCTCTGGCAGTGTGCAAGGCCAGATTGGACGGGGCTTAAAGCAACCTGGTCTAGTGGAAGGTGTCCCTGCCCATGGCAGGGGGGTTTGAACTAGATGAGCTTTAAGGTCCCTTCCAACCCAAACCATTCTGTGATTGCATGATAAACTGTGAAATGAGTGTATTTCATCTTTGTGCTTTATCAAGCATGCTAAGGAAGAAAAATAAGAATAAAATAATCAGCAGAACTTGGAGGATGACTCCACAGGTCACACAAGGAGCTTGTTCAACAGAAGCCAGTGGAGTTCACCAGTGAATTATTCCCTTTCCCATCTGAGCTCTGTTTCTCCTATTTTAGTGCTCACCAGGTGGCAGCAACTATCACTGCTCTATTAATACAAAAACCCTGCAATTAACATCAGTGACAGACCACTTCCCTTTCCCCCCCCCCAAAAAAAAAAAACCAGCCCCAGAAAGAAAAGCTCTTCACCCTGGAGGACATTTCAGACTTTTAGCAGATGACACTTTTAGGGCCTTGCATCTCTTATACTTCAGTCCTTGGGGCAAAAGCTTCTCTGAAATCACAAGTATGCTGAGCACTGCCCTTGATGGCAAACTCCTCCTCTTTGCTATATTTTTCATCATGGTAGTTCCCAGTTAGTTTTTGGTGTGTTAATATACTGACAAAGATAAAATGCGGGTAGTGCTTTTAATTCCATACAGATGGTTCCAAATTAGTTCAGGGTGCTGGGGGTTGTCCTTTTATTAGTACTAATTGGTGGCAGTGCCATCTGTCCATGCTGTAACTCTTCGCTGGGGAGAATAACAATGCAGTGGTTTGATTTATGATTTGCAAGAATAACCACATTCCTTCCCTTTTTCTTTCAGTCTTGGTTAACTTTATTAGTTTTACTGGTATCAGCATTTTAATGTAGTGTAAGCGATGTGACTTACAGTGAGCGTTTGAAATTCAATACTTTTGAATCCTAATACATTGTAGTATAATGAAATCAAGACTTACCTGCTGAGTTGTATAAAATTGCCTGGTTGTTTCCATCACTTGTTTTCTTGAATTTCACAAACCACCAGTCCCCCAGTGTGAATATCTTCACCCACATCAATACAAACCAGTTTTATCTGCTTCTTTTGCCGAGTTTCCCTGGTGCATGAGTTCTCAGCCCACCAGTGGCATCCTGGCTGCAACACTGAGTAAAAGGAGAGCAGCAGTGCTCTGTACAACACTCTCACAGGGGGCACCGAGTGCAGGAGGGATGGGCTCTCATGGAGCAGGAAGTCCTGTCCAGGGCAGAGCTAGGAAACTAGGAGCTGGCTGTAGAGCATGACCAGAGAAACCAGCCTGGGTCATCCATGAAGCCAGCAGCAGTTGGTGTAACATCATGCTGTAAGGGAGCAGCAAGGGCAAGTGGCTCCATAAAGGAGGGCAAACCAGGAGCCCAGCATGTCAGACAGACTGCACCAGCATGGCACAGCCTCACAACAGCTGAGCAAGAAGAGCAGATCTAAATCCATCAGTTCAGCCACTGCTTGCTGACCACCAGACAAGTCAGAAGCAACAAGAAAGGTCAGAGATCGAGTGTACAGCTTGGGCTCTGTGAGGTACCTGGCCAGGCATTGTTGCTGTGCAGCTCAGGTAAGGACCAAAGGTCACAGACTGGGTCTAAGCACAGCTCCTAAGCAAAGAGGAGCCCTGGCAAGGCTCCTCACAGCCCTTGTGTCCCAGCAGCCTGAGCCAGTCAAGCTGCCCCAGGTCAGTGATGGACTTGAGCTTAAGCAGCCAGACACCTTAGAGGGATGTGCCCTGATGCAAATTGCAGACATCTGAGGGACCAGTGAGGTGAGGATGGGTGCTGGGAATGTTACCTGTATCGCTGAGCTTGGAGCAGCTGGGAAACAGGAGGTTGGAGGTGATGTCTGCAGCAGCCCAGATAAACAGCGGCAAAGAGGTGAGGAGGAAGCTTAACCTGCTTTATCCTGCTTTAAGCAGCATTCATGGGCTGGAAGGCAGGGCCATGAGTGGGCATGGTGGTCTCAAATAGTTGGTGGCACCACTGTGGATCTGAAGAAACCTCTCCCCAGATGGGGAGGGAATACAGCGTGTCCTGGATGGAGAAGCAAACCTGCCCTTGAAAACATGGCTTGACAAGGAAACAGATTTGCCCAGAAGGAGGATCTCGAGCAGAGATTTGGTTACAACAGTCCTACCTGAGGAGTGAGGTCTGCCCAGCTTAGGGTATCCACAGCGCTTACTGGCAGCTCACCATCAGCATCAAGTGTGGGGCTCTATGAACATCAGGATCCCATAAAGAAGCTCTTTGATTTCCAAACGCTTCTTTCTCAAGCCAGCTCAGCCTTGAAATTGCTAAGACCCATGCCAGCATCAAGCTATGAAGCCATAAATAAGCTTGTTTATTACTAGTCTTATGGTTAATAATTACTGTAGTTTGGGCAAACAGCAGTAGTAAGCTTCTCTAACAAGTTCTGCCTGGGCTTGTGTTGAACTCTGCCAGTTCCCCGTATGGATACTAATAAAGCTCGTGAGTTATTTTGATTGTCTCATTCCTTTAAACATGTATTGATTTAAATCATTTAGTTCTCAGTCACAACAGGCACTGGGGTGCTGGTAAATCATACCATCTCTGGTACTTGAATTGGCTGTAAATCTGCCATATCTGGTAGACTCAAGCTGGCTATAAATTCTTTCAGTGCTCCTAAAGCTTGGCTGGCTGTGGAAATGACTGCCTGTGTTGTGCTGCCTTATGTCTGCAGCCATGCTGGGAGTCGGAGAGCCCTTCAGTGCCTATTTCTCATTTAGCTTCAGTGTGGTAGAGTTCTTTCCAAGTATTAGGGTTCTCCTGTGCCATCCCTTTAAAATAAACACCCTACATCACCAAATGCTGTAGGTCAAGAACGACATCAAATGCAGCGACAATCTCCTCTCCATCAGAATTCCACATGGAGCAGCTCTGCGCTCGTTGGCTTTCTAAAAGACTCTGTTCCAACTATGATTTACGCCATCCTGCCTTCAGTAATGTAAAAATAAATCTCAGCTCTCTGAGATGAGATCTTGCCTCTGAAAGAATAAATTTCCCACCTCCAAAGAGTGAAATGAGAACAGGTGCTTGGATATATGAACACATGAATCTGCTGATTTAAAATGAAGTGCGCAGGTGGATTAAGACAATCCTTGCCGCTGTACTTCTGGTTACAAAGTAAGGCTGTACAATATTAAGCAGTCAACATCCTAAATCAAATAAAAATGTCCTGTTTTCAGCCCAAAAGGCAATTATTTCCCATAGAGCTGGTCATAATTTTGCAGGAGAAAACTAGTAGTGACAAAAACCCCTTTTGTTTAAGGGTATTTTTATAAATTATATTCAGTTTTTAGAAAAGGTTTTTGTGCTTCGTAAAATGGATGAAACACTTGAACATTTTCAAGCATTGAAAAAGCACTATTACAGAAGGTGTTTTGTTTTTTTCTTGCGAGACAGAGGAACTATGAACTCTTCCCATACACCTCCTGCTGCCTCCTTAATACTGTGTGAAGTGATAGTTTATCCCGGAGAATCCCATTCAGCCGACACAACTTCTTTACTTTGAGGTTAGTCGTTTTTCAGCTCAATGTGAAAAGGTGATCTTGTGGTTGCTATCCGAAGGTACATCTGTGTTGCTGCCAAAGGTGTGATTTCCAGCACAGGGAGACACTGCTGCTCTAACAGTAATTTAGCTAGCTCATGAAGCAGTAACATCAAGGTGACAGAAGCACAGGAGGCCAACTCCTGCGCGTCCACTCGTGATGTCTTTAGGGACCTGCAGTGACAGGACAAGGGGTAACGGGTTAAAACTTAAACAGGGGAAGTTTAGATTGGATCTAAGGAAGAAATTCTTTACTGAGAGGGTGGTGAGGCACTGGAATGGGTTGTCCAGGGAGGTTGTGAATGCTCCATCCCTGACGATGTTCAAGGCCAGGTTGGACAGAGCCTTGGGTGACATGGTTTAGTGTGAGGTATCCCTGCCCATGGCAGGGAGGTTGGAACTTGATGATCTTAAGGTCCTTTCCAACCCTTACTATTCTATGATTCTACATCAGGTACATGGATGGCAGCATTTCACTGCTCTTCCCTCCTCTGCTTGATACAGGTGGGTATTGAAGCCATCTAAGAATGCCTGGAGAAGTGCAGCTGGGAAGCAGAGGAGAGAAGTGGTTTCCCCGCCTCTCCTCCATCCAAGAGCATGGGGCAGGACTGGCAGGGCAAAGCCAGCTTGTATGAGTTTGGCAGTGAAGAGGTACCTGTTGGTTAGCACCTTCTACACTCCCTTCTCCCAAACCTGCAGTAAAGTGTTAGAAATATACTACTACCTTTTCCACATTATATAAAATCTCAGCTAAACAATATAGAGAAGGGGTTGCCCCTTTCTGTTTGCTGATTGCAAAATATTTTAGGTTTGTTTGGGTTTGGTTTGGTCTGGTTTGGTTTGGTTTTGGTTTTGTCAAGCTTTTAATTAGTCCAGTGCTCACTCTGAATATTTAGTCCTTCCTAACACTGTGTTAGGAATAAATCAGTGTTAACCTTTCACAAGTAATGACAAGTAAAAATTTGATGCTTGAAAATGCATTTTCTGTGGAAGAGATCTCCCTATGCAATATTATAATATCAAATAAAGGCACAAATCCACTGCTGATCCCATTCTCCTCTACTGGATTTGAGTGTCCCCAGTAGAGACTCCCTCTGCCTCAGTCTCCATCCAAGCACCAGCTGCTGATCTGCAGACAGCCCTGCAAGGGGCAGCCTGTATCTTCTCAGCTATGGTTTATCAGCCTCTAGCTTCCTGAAAACAGGAACTGTGGGTATGAGCTGCCATCCAGAACATGTATGAGGGAGAGTCAACTATCAGTTGCCCTTGGACTTCATCATGCTGCATCCATGCCTGCTCCTTACAGCTAAGTGGCAAACAAGGTGTGGGACTGTCATTGCCCCTTTAGACTCTCAATTTCAGAGACAGACATCCCTACCCTGGGGAGGGAGTAGCCTGTCCTTCACCCTAAAATGGGTCTGTCAGTGAGGAGAGGATGAATATTGTTCTTTGGTGCTTTGCACCCTGTGTGATTTTCCCCAGTCCATCGTGGCTGTAATGGTGTCACTTCTTGCCCCTGTGTACTGAGACCACACGTGTGCAAAAATGACCTCAGCCATGGATTGCATCCCAGCTCCTATGTCAGGGGTTGTATTTCCCTTCTTCAGTGAGTCTTTCAAGAATGTTTTTGTGGGATATCTGCTTATACACAGCGAATGTCCCCAAGCTGACTTTGTTCAACAGCCACAGCCTCTGAGCAAGTCAGTTGGGGATGCTGTCACCCGAAGAAATACTGCTCGGCAGCCAGATTATATGCCATGAACCATTTCTTCAGGGAATCCATCTTAAACTCATTTTAGGCTAACATAGCCAGAACCATATATTACAGCAAGGGGCAGCTAACCCTTTAGATCTGCTAAGTATGATTGAAACCCATTACTCACTTTCTCACTACCTGGACAGTTTTATCCAAGAAAACAATTGTTGGGGATGGAAAACTTGCTATGCAGACGGTCACAGAGCAATGTTAATGATCCAAAGGGATTCTTTGCCCTGACTTCAAACAAAAGCCAGCTGCCAGAGGGAAAAGCACAGAAAATAAAGTGTTCCAGGGCACACTCAGATCTTTTTCACATCAAATTTTGCCTTAGGACATTAAAGCATTAACAGTATTGACAGCATCAGTACAAACCTGAGTATTGACTCTTTGTCAATACAGTGTTTTTTCTTGATAACACCATGCAATATATCTTCTCTGTATCCACATGCTGTGAAGCTGGCAGCATTTTGGCATGAGCAAGCCCTGGGGGAAGGCAGACACAGTGCATAAGGGTCCATTCATTAGTTAAACACTGCAACATTAACTAAAGCCTCACCAGGGCTGGGGAGGGAGGTTGTAAGGAGTGAATCAAATGAGATGTTCATCAGAGAACTGCAGATACCCTGCATAATCTAATACACCCAACATAATGGAAAGGAAAATGAGAAGCTTCCTGGTTTCAGAATACTTGCTTTTCCTTTCTTTCTCCCTCTCTTTCTCCCTTTTCATTTCACTTTCCCTTTCCTTTTTCCTTTCCCTTTCCCTTTCCCTTTCCCTGTCTCTTTTGCTTTCCTTTTACCTTTTCCTTTCCCCTTCCCCTTTCCTTCCCATTTTGGTTCAGTTCAGAGCCTCCAGAATAGCAGATAACTATGGAGAGGCAGGGAAAAGAAGGGCAAATACGTTTGTAATTTGAAAACACTTGTGCAAGTCTCTCTTCCTGCATTGCCTTTCTCACCTCTTGCCTGCTTGAACATGAAGAAGGACACTCTCGAAGGGAGCAGTCCTCTCTCCTTGTGCATTCACAACAGTGTAAGTTACAAATAGCATCTCCTTTTCCTGCTTTTCTGCTGTTATTTACTTCTGCCTAGTTTAGTGCTAAGTTGGCTCAGAGTTACATCACTCAAATCAGGGAAAGCACAGCATCCCAGGACATGGCTCTTTGTCTTTTAGTCTTGGTATCAGTGAAACAATCTCTCTGCTTAAAAATGGAAACACTCATCATTTGCCACTTAAAAATACATACATATATATGCCCAGTACTAGATTTGTGACATTACCACACCTTGATCCTGTAAACAGGGAAAAACCCCCACCCAACCATCAAACAGCCCAGCTGATTGCTAACCAAACTGACAAATGAGGTTTGTTTATGCAATGTGAATAGAAATGGGCTTATTATACTTTGGGGTGAAATAATATGGTATGACTCCAAAAATAAATGCCTAGAAAGAAAGATAGAAGTGATTTTTAAATACAAAACCATGTTAATAATGCTTTCCCCATGCAGGAAAAATGATTCTGTGTTTGAGTCTGATACTGCAGGAGCAGATACCACTGATCCACTCATTCATTTCAGCAGGGCTCTCCGGAAAGGTCTCCGAGCAGGATGACTATGGATTGTTAGCATTCATGGAAGTGCCTCTGTGCTTTGTTGCCAGGAAACCGTAATGAAAGTGTAGGGATACCAGCTTGATGATAGGGATGCAGGGCGGCGGCATTAATCCTGTGCTTTGCAGACATGAGATCTCTATCATTTGCAAACATCAATGCGTGCACAGGCTGTCAGAAATTCGGGAAGGTCATTTGGTTAATGGTTCTGTAGAAATGTGGAATGTTAGAAAAGCTTAAGCCAACAACAGCATCATGTTAGAGCTCTGTAAAGCTTCCTCTACCCCCATAGAATACAGTTTTGTGGGATATCATGGGTAGATTTAGATCAGACATTAGGAAGAAGCTCTTCCCTGTGAGGGTGTTGAGGCACTGGCACAGGGTGCCCAGAGAAGCTGTGGCTGTCCCATCCCTGGCAGTGTTCAAGGCCAGGTTGGACGGAGCTTGGAGCAACCTGCTCTAGTGGAAGGTGTCCCTGCCCGTGGCAGAGGGTTGGAACTGGATGAGCTTTAAGGTTCCTTCCAACCCAAACCATTCTGTGACTCTATGATTCTACTCATGTGTAATGTATTTGTGCTGTTTGGTTTTTAGGTAAGAAGAACATAACTAAGATGATTTAGCAGCCTTCCAGTATCTGAAGGGGGCTTACAAGGATGTGGGGAAGGACTATTCATCAGGGACTGTAGTGACAGGACAAGGGGTAACGGGTTCAAACTTCAACAGGGGAAGTTTAGATTGGATCTAAGGAAGAAATTCTTTACTGTGAGGGTGGTGAGGCACTGGAATGGGTTGCCCAGGGAGGTTGTGAATGCTGCATCCTTGGCGGTGTTCAAGGCCAGGTTGGATGAGGCCTTGGGTGACATGGTTTAGTGTGAGGTGTCCCTGCCCATGGCAGAGGGGCTGGAACTTGATGATCTTAAGGTCCTTTCCAGCCCTAACTATTCTATGATTCTATGATTTGCCTCTGTGATGGTCAGGGACCATCAAATGTTGACCTTAGTTAATAAGCAGAGGGATGCTCATGTTTTTACTGCAATGGCAATGACAGAATCTGGTAGATTAAGATGGAGCTTTTCTAGATAGACCTGCCTGGGAGCAGAATTAAGGCAAAACCTTTGGTAAGTCCCGAGGGTGGGGATGCAGTGGTCAGCATTTTATCCAAATTTGGAGCCTTATAGTTTTGTTTTTTGCATGCAATATCTTCCCTCTGTGGGAAACACATCAGGTTCATATTTGTGCACTCATAAAATGCTGGGGTTTTTAATGTTTTGTCCCATACAGAGCACTTTCTGTTGTCCTGCTGACTTTCAAGGGATTAGCATCAGTCCTTAGGAAGGGTAATAAAATCCTGTGAAGTTTTATGATTCTGCTTCTTTGTTTTTTACCACTCTTTCATAATAATTAGTTCCAATACACATAGTGAGCATAGCGAACTATAGCAAAGACTTCAGAGAAACTGACAATTTAGGGGTTTTTTTAAAGCAACAGCTATTTTTCACTCTGGCTGATGGTTTGTAATTAGGTTGAAACTTCCAAGGTGGGGAAAAGCCCCACAAAGTAGTGGGAAAATCACAGTGCCTGAGCTCTGCTGGACTCTTAATACAAGAGACTTTGTGCAAGTCAGGGGGCTGATTATAATGAAAGTTCAAGCCTGCTTTTAGTCCTTCTGTCCTTTAATCTTCAAGAAAACCAATCTTCTCCTGTATGGCTCTTATAAAATGACTCCATATGTGTTTTATAAATGCTCAGTGGAAAGTATAGCTCAGCTGTAATAACGTCAGCAACAGCTGCACATCCCCTTGCCATTAAAAGTGCCCATCACCCTGAAAAGCTTGCTCATCCTCCCTTAGCTGGACTGCCATTACTGTGTCTTCAATTGCAACTGCAAACAGCTACAGGTTGGGCAGAGAAGAGATTCAGAGCAGCCCTGCAGAGAAGGACTTGGGGGTGTTGGTCGATGAAAAAATGAACATGAGCCGGCTTCAGTGTGCGCTCACAGCCCAGAAAGCCAACTGTATCCTGGGCTGCATCAAAAGGAGCGTGACCAGCAGGTCGAAGGAGGTGATCCTGCCCCTCTACTCTGCTCTCGTGAGACCTCACTTGGAGTATTGTGTGCAGTTCTGGTGTCCTCAACATAAAAAGGACATGGAACTGTTGGAACAAGTCCAGAGGAGGCCACGAGGATGATCAGGGGACTGGAGCACCTCCTGTATGAAGAGAGGCTGAGAAAGTTGGGGCTGTTCAGCCTGGAGAAGAGAAGGATGCGTGGAGACCTCAGAGCAGCCTTCCAGTATCTGAAGGGGGCCTACAAGGATGGTGGGGAGGGGCTATTCATTAGGGACTGTAGTGACAGGACAAGGGGTAACGGGTTCAAACTGAAACAGGGGAAGTTTAGATTGGATCTAAGGAAGAAATTCTTTACTGAGAGGCTGGTGAGGCACTGGAACAGGGTGCCCAAATAAGCTGTGGCTGCCCATCCAGCCTGGCCTTGAACACTGCCAGGGAGGGGGCAGCCACAGCTTCTCTGGGCACCCTGTGCCAGCGCCTCAGCACCCTCACAGGGAAGAATTTCTTCCTAATACCTACTGTACCTGCCCTCTGTCAGTTTAAAGCCATTCCCCTTGTCCTGTCACTACATGCCTTATAAAAAGTCCCTCTCCAGATCTCTTGCAGGCCCACTTCAGGTACTGGAAGAGTCCTCTAAGGTCTCCCTGGAGCCTTCTCTTGTATTTTGTTCTTAATTATTCAAATAGTACTTCTGAGAAATGTCTAAATTCGTAATAATACAAAAAACTTCCCACAATGCAAAACGATGCAGAACTCCTGAGTGCTGCTCTGGGATTGCATGTAGAAAGGCTGTCCTGTACTGTTGCCTTGAAAACTAGATGCTGTGATAAGGCATTTCCTTTCAGCAATCTTGGGAGGCTCTTCCAGGGCTGATAGCAATCATCTCCAAAGGAAAAAAGTGCACTAACCTCTGGGAAATATCCCTTGAGAGAAGCAAAAACAATCTTGTGAAAGGTTGTCCTGGGTTCAGTTGGCCTGGCTTCTGAAGGAGGGAGCCTTGGTAAGTGCTCCTGTTGTTTTGACCCTTCCAGATGATGGGATGTGAAAATGGGGCGATTAAAGAGGCAGAGCTTGTTCATGGAGGGGAGCTTCTGAGAGGGGACAAAGCAGAACAAAACAGAGCCCCAACCACTCTGCGTTAGTGGCCTCTTCTAAATGGATTCAGGGAGAAAGTGAGAAATTAGATGGTTCCCTGGAAGCCCTTTATCCCTGTGAAACAGGTGTGATGGATACAGCTGCTCCTCTCCAATGGCAGGCACCCACTGCCCTGCCTTTAGGAAGATGCCTTTCCTCAATGAGATGAATGCTGGCTTTGCACTGGCTTGGCGGTGGGTGGACACCTGGAAGATGTCTATGATGGAGGGACCGTGCAAGCTGCCCTTAGTCAAAGGGACATCTTTTGGGTCTCTGTTAACTGGAAGATGATTTATGGCCACATTAGAAACATAATACCTGAAAACTGCTATCTGTATTTATCCTGCAAGAACCTTCACCATCCAGGGCTGCTTCCCCTTTGCTATCAGCATGCAGGAACATACCCATTACTGCTGCTTTTCCATGTAGGATTAGCAACGTGTCTTCTGACTAAACACTGTTATGAGGTGTTTCATCTCAGCCTCTGAATGGTAAATACACCTTAAAATTGTACTGACTTAAATTTCAGGACTGTATTGATTTACTAGACTCAATTTCATACATGAGCAGGTTGGCTTTTGTTTAGAGGCAGGGCCCATTTCTCTGCGGCATGCCAGACTGGCCAGGTAGACGAGATAAAAGACGCATGCATGGCATTATATTGTTAGTCTTTTGCTTCTTTTTAAGCGGTGGAAGGATTAGATGGAGGGATGCAGGGGCTGTTTCTTGGTTTTCTAACACACTGTTCACTGAGCTCTGCCTGTGCCCTTTCCAACAAGTCTGTGGCATCCAGGTGTTGGGCTGTAAGCGTATGCTTCATAAAACCTCTGCTCATAA
This sequence comes from Psittacula echo, assembly GCF_963264785.1. Lineage (NCBI taxonomy): Eukaryota > Metazoa > Chordata > Aves > Psittaciformes > Psittacidae > Psittacula > Psittacula echo. Next base: position 113,874,154 of record NC_137738.1, read on the forward strand.
ACCCCCTGTTCTTAGGTGCTCACTGGCTTCTTGTGTGACTCTGTGCATCTCTTTTCCCTTCCTTCTTCCCTGTCTTCCTTGTTCAGGCTGCAAATCCCTGGTACTGGAGGAGCTATGCTTCAGCATATCTGCTACCATAGGCTTTCTGGCATGACTGAGTGGATACTCCAGACATTTTATATAGCAATATAAATTGTTATTGCCAGTAACAGTATTACCCTATTTATTCCAAGGCAAGGAGGGGGAACACAAATTCTGTCTGGCAATGCTTATCATCTGCAAGTGTGTGTACAACAATATCCCATGTGAAATTTCTAAATATGCCATCATCATTATAGTAGCAATGATGCTGCTCACAGCCAACATAACTGCTAGCAGGGTTTTTATGCAGGCAGGTATTGGTGAAATACTGTATTAGTGATTTATGTGTTTATATGCACAACTTTTTGCCAGTAAGAAAGTGATATTGCTTTAAATAATTGTAATACTGGTTATACCTCATATCACATATAGGAAATTGTATCAATAGAAATACTTGGCAAAACCACATTTGTGTCTTAGTGTTTCTTCTATTTTGAAGCTCTAGTAACAAGCGATGATTTTTTTAATGTAATATTATAGGGCAGATTAGAAATGGGGTTTGTGCTTTTTTTGCTGCATCATTAATTCAGCAATTGAAAGCCAGCTGGCCCTGCTCCAACAAAACCATTCCGACCGTGGGTTTAAACCAGACAATTCTCCCTGTAGCTCATGCAGGAGGAGATGCAAGACCTCAGTGTGCTGCCTTCAGCCAGCACCATTAGATCCGTTAGTGAGACATTGCTAAACAGAAAAGTGGCCACTTGAAATGAAAAGCTGTTCCAGGTCTTCTTCACTCTTCTCTCTTTTCCAGCATGGGATGGTTTATCTCCATTCACTTCTTTTCTTTCCACGGAGAATCAGTGGCCACTAGAGGGAGAATAGGTTTTGCGTTTGCTTGGGACGTACATACTTTTTACTCATGTTAAATACATCTTCTATATGCAGTTACTGACACATAAAACCTGTTTTTCTTGTTCCGCTTTGTGTGATCCTAATCTGATTTTATCTCATCGCAGAAACACAATGAAGTAAGAATGACAAGCTGTAGTTCTGTTAAAATACTTTGCTTGGTTTGATTTGAGTGTGAGTTGCAGTGAGCATTGCCTAATGCCCTGGATAGTATTAAACAATAACGTTGCAAGTTAAAGATTACTTAATCATAAATGGGTCATTTCTCATTAGGAAGGGCTATTTCTGAAAGGAACTGGGGCCAGGTAACAGCAGCGACTTGGAAGGGAAGAATCTTTCCGATGGGGTTTTGTTTTGTGCTAAATTCTCCCCAAAACACTTTAAAAAATATACACCACTTCCCAAATCTTCAATTTCAAGGTTCAATGACCTTGTCTGAACATCCCTTTCCTGCTCACGGACACTGTATTTTGCATCACCGAATGAAGAGATTAATCTAAAGCCATCTGCCAGGGACCACATCCGGGAGCGTGTTTTATGGGTTTGCTCCCCAGCCATGCCGTGAAGGGATGCTTTCCTTATGGAGGCTGCTCTGCAGCTGGAGTAACACGGATAGGGATTCTGGAGAGCACAACAACTGCACCCATCCAGCTGCCATTCTAAAGAGGTTCAGTCCTGCCATTCTTACTCCTTATTCAGCCAAAACTGGCCTTTGAAGCCAATGATGAAGCTTATTTTATTGAACTGACTAGAGTCAGTTCAATAGGTCTCCAGGGGATAGGCAGGAACTACGGGGATGGATGCAAGCAGCGGGCTTCTCGTGATATGGTGTCCCTGCCACAGCAGGGGGGTTGGAAAAAGGTAATCTTTAATGTCCCTTCCAACCCAAACAATTCTATGGTTCTCCTGATGGGCTGAACCCTCCTTTGTCCACCCCGTCCAGAAACACATCTTGTATTCATCAGTTATTCTCTTTGCACCAATGCTTCCGATGGGCGCCTTCCTTCAGCAGGAGCCTGCCTGCCCTCCCCAGCCCTGGGCAGCAACCTCTTACTGAACCCTTGCCTCTGTTTGCTATTTCTTTTTCCCAATGTCTCTTTTGCCCCTTGAAATTCGCAGCGGGACTCGCGCGCCAGCACGCTGGGTGGTGGTCTTGGCTTGCCAGCCCCATTAGAAAGAAGGTTATGTTTATTTTCATGAGCGAGTATCAGGAAAACGGCTTTCCAGACTGCCTAAATATTTCATTCCAGTTGAGAGGAATCTGTAGATCCTTTGAAGATGTGTGCGCTGCCTTTCAAGTACCTCCTAAAATGGTTTTCTTATGGATATTATCATATTCAGCAGCTCAGACCTACACCGTCTCTTTCCCTAGGGATTACAGATAAAGCCTTATCTTATTAAGAAGGCTGACCCATACTCCAGTCTGTTTTTCCACTGATCCTAATCTTAACATTAAATACAACAAGATTTCACGTAGAAGCAGTGTATTAGGACATAAATGTGCTCTATACTAACTCACAGTAATCTCTTTATTTCTCTCCAAATTTGGCTTAGCCAAATCCTCTAAAATGTTTTCTCAGGGAACATTATTCCAAGAATATATTTGTCTGCTTTTCCCTGTGGATACTGATCAAATTGCACTGAAGTCAGTACAAGATTTCTCAATGATTTTCAATGTTTTACCTTTGGCTTTGCATCCATTTATATTTTCCCAGGTTCTTATTTTAGTCTGAGCTTGGCTATAACACTACCCTTCATTTCCATTGGAAATAGAGTATTTGCTAAAAATCAGGGAACAGACAGTGTAAAATACATGCAGTGATACTTTTTGTGCCCATGACCTTCCAGTGTCCAGCCTCAGGCAGCCATACGTTATCAGGTACCCAAAACCCACAGTATAAATTGCTCACTAATTCCCACCCTGAACCTCTATCGACAAAGGGAAAGGGATTTTCTGCCATGAGAAGGAACAGAAATGACATTGGAAATACAGAAAGGTTAATTGTTATTCTTTTCATGTATGCCATCAACCAAACCTTCTCTGGCCTAAAGGAAAGCTTCTCATGTGTTTTAATACCTTTCATGCAACTCATGGCCTCGCGCTGCAGCCTGATGTCCTCCAAGGTGGACACCTGAAGGACACTTTCCTGCCTGGATACCCTCACAGCAACCATAGGTGAGCTCCTGGGTTTAACATGCCAGGCAGATGTCCTTCAGAGCTTTCATCTCTTGCTCAATGACGATGTCACCGTCAGCATCATCTGTCTTGCTTCTCTGGATGCAGAGTGAGCAAGTGTGGTCCCTCCAGCACTGTGGCTTGTTGAGGTGCAGCATGGCTTGGGATGCGAGATGCCAACAGGTAGGTGCTCAATCTCCTGTCGCACTGAAAGTCTGGAAGAGACTTCTCTGGAATAGACTTTGCAGCCCCAAATCCCCTCCAATTTAATGCCAATAAAGGTGATAAAAGGGGTCCTGGAGTGAGGAGTAAGGGGAATGCACTGCCTGTGTGTTAACAAGCCAGGGGTAAACAGCAGTGCTGTATGTAAGCCATTTCCTTGGCTTTGTGGATAAAACTACACTGGCATCCCCACGAGCTGGGCCCTGACACAGCCTAACAATATATGGCTATTCTTGATCCCAAGTAGGGACATGTCGATGTGTTGTGTAAATCCCAGGGTGCTGCCGACAGAACATCTCCAAACACTGTGATAATTCGTTAAACATTATTAGATCTTTCTGCAGCTTACTTGCCTACCAAGCCCTGTCGTATTACCTTTTGGACAAAACAGATTGCCTCTGTGTTAATTGAATGATACACCAGAAAACAGAGCAAATGAGGGAGCTCAGCCACTGTCCCTGAATTGTAAGTAATCAGAACTCAATAAGGAAAAAATTATCAGAACATCTCCCTATTGTATTTAATAAAGAAACAAGAAATTGCTGCGTTCTGGGGTGGTTGGGGAAAATAATGAGCTGAATAATAGACAATCTCATTTCTCTTTCCAACTGTGCAGAAATTAACTGTCAACCACAACCACTTATTTTTCATTTCCACTTCTCTGTACCACGCTTTTTCTTGTCAGGCTCCTTAGTTGAAGGTGAAGCAGGGAAGGGGACAAAACCAACCTCATTTCTAAGAAGCCAACAACACAATTAAAATGCTAGAGCGTACCCTGTGAACCTCATGGGTGCTTTTTGTAATGAGAAAAAGTTTCTGCATTAGGGCAAACTTCTGTTGTGCAAAGCCATCTCCCAGTAATATTTGAAAATAGAGACTAAGAGGCTGTGTTTTTACACTGAGAGTTCAAGGTGACAATTGTATGCCAAAGGAGAAAGTCGCTTTCTATACAATATCTATACAAATATAAGCAGTACATTTGTTTTGCTGTTGTTCTATACCTTATTTGCTTATTCCCACAAAAAGTATGTTTAAAATGCGTTGAAACTAGAGGTGGAAAGCACAGCAAAAGGAAAACCAGCTCACAGAAGGATTAATTAAGCAATTAGCAGTAGATCAAAAGCAGCAGAGGCAACCCAGTGACTCTGTGGTTCAGTTCTAACTAAGCTTTGGCTGAAGCCGTTGTGGTTCAGTTCTGGATCAAGCCTAACACAGCAACTTGAAAACAATGATGTGTACCCAGCGGTTTGACTCTTTGCTTGATTGATTCCCCCAGATGATCAAACGCAAAGGCTATTTACAAACTTCTTTTGTGTGGTCCAGCAGACCACAGGAAATGTTCAGTGTGGACTTTGATGTTTCCCCATCCTGCCACAGCTGCACTGTGGTGACTTCCTAAGTCCCTCCATGGTGGGACAAGGAGCTGTGTTCCAGCTATCCCAGTTCAAGAGCCAGTATGGCTTTGTAACCTTCCTTATGGTTCAAAGGAAGGTCTGTGTAAGGAGTTGCCAGTAAGGACACTCTTCAACCCAGCTAGCCATCTCCCTATATTCTCCAGCCAGGAATTTGGAGGGTCCCTGCACATGCGCTGTCTCCACTGGAAACAGGTCGCTACCCCCTGCACCAACCTCTCATGATGCAGCCTCCAAACATGTGTGCTGGGCATAGGAAAATGTCAAACACAAGGAAGGGACATCCTGGAACACCTGGAAAAATGGGCAGCATTCAGACTGTGACATTCAGCTGCCAGGCGAGTTGTTGATGGCTCGTTTGCCAAGTGAGGGAGGAATGATCACGTTCTGGTTTGTATTATTTCTAATGGGGGTTGGAACTGGATGATCTTAAGGTCCCTTCCAACTCGAACCATTCTGTGATTCTATGATTCTAAGGTCAACAAGAGGGCTGGATGCAGGTGACAAACTGGATGCAGATGATAAAAATGCGAGCGAAATGGCCCCCCTACCATTATGTTTAATTTCCCAAACTGTGGCAGAGCAGTGGCACACAGCCTGGCAATGGCACCAGGTCCTGCCATATCTTCTGCAATTGCTGCTGCTGCTGCTTTCCCTGGGCCACCGCCACAGATGGTGCTGGTAGTGCCAGCTCCAGGCAACCCTCCTGGGCTGCCCCAAATTCATTACCCCCACCCCGGCAGCACTGGCTTGATGTCCATGGCATTTCATTGAAGAGAATAAGGCGACTGCACAAAGAGCAGAGGGGGAAACGAACCAGCACCGGTGGTAGCTCATTAACACTGCACAGCTCCCAAGGAGAATTTCAAGCTGACAGCTTGGTGCTTATTTACTTGAAACTGCATGTCGAGGCCTGATGGAAATGGGATAATTCTCCTTGCTTAGTGTGGATTCTCACAGCACTTGGTTTAATTCTTTATACAGTGACATCCTTTCTTTTTCAGCCATCAGGCGGCTCCATTTGCACCTTCCGTTGGGAAGCTGTAGTGAAGCTCTGGGACTCATCAGAGGGCCACTCGTCCACATGAGAAGTTATCCACAGCAAGCTCCTCCATCTGAATACAAGTGCGAGTTCAAACTGGAGATGTGCAGATGCATCTTGTGCAAAGTGGGTATGGACATAGACCAGACACTTTGCTTGGGAATGAGCTCAGGAAAGCAAGCTGTGTGTATGGATTAAAAGGGCTGTGTTTGTGTGCTGCCGGGAAGGGGTTGTTTACTCCTCATGATTTTGACAGATTGGAAAATCAGAGCATCCAGAGGAGGTGGAAGATTCCCCTGGCTGAGGTAGAGGAGTTCATAGCACATCTTAGTGGGGACAGCAGAAATGATCTGACTCTGCGTGGCACATCGGGTGTGAAAAGCCCCAAAGAAGGAGGACAATGGTGGCCAAGTGTTTTCTCCAAGGGGCTCTCCAGAAGTGGAGAGAAGGATCTACCTGTGACAAGATAATTCCTTCTCCCAAATATTGACCCTTTTATTCTCTTTAGCAGCAAGCACTGAGCTTTCTGTGTCAAATTAGCAAATACTGGTGACAAGCTCCAGCCTGACGGCAAGCAGGGAGGGATGCCGGTCCATCTGTCCCCTCCATTGTCTGCCAACTAGAAGAGCGTCTCAGAACACTCAGGTAGAGATCCTGGTTGATGTCTCCTACCTATAAACATATTTCAGACTGGGATGGGAAAAGAGCATTATAGCAGGTGATATGTAACCATTGGTTAAGTTGTCAATTCCCGCCCTTCCAGGCTATTTACATATAAACACAAGGAATGGCAACTGGTCATTGTCACTGGGAAGCGTGCCTTGGAAGGGACTGAAAGAAGGACTTGTTATTAGTGAGGTCCAGCCTGTTGTCTCCTGGGCTTGGGACCTGTTTGCAACCCCAGGAGCAATGGTATGTACCTGAATGAGCAGGTCCATTGCAAGAGGTCAATTAGGAGAGAGAAGGAAGCATAGAAGGTGCTGGTCAGGCATCAGTCAGGTAGAGTCCCGCTTGTCTCCTTGCCAGCAGGCTGGAGACCTACAGCAGTGCAGAGATCCCACCTCTGAGCCAAGGATCATTTCTACCGCAGGTGGAACTGGCTTTCCCAGCTCTGAGTGAAGGGAGCAGAGAGGGTCTTTGTGATAGCGCATGGAAAAACCTTGGAAATCCTTCATTAACCATATCTGAGCCATGTGTTTATTACAGACACACCAAAGGAGTAGAGGAGTATTTGGGAGCACATATGCTGTGGGCTTGGCTTTTATTTGGGTTTGCAAACTTTGCCAGGTGTTTCTGAGTGTAATATTTAGCATTTAGAGACCGACAGCTGTATTTTCCACCAGGGTTTTAAGGCTTTTGGTGGTAAGTTTACATATTGTTTTGGGGGTTGATATCTACAAACTGACCTATGTATAAAAGTCTCAAAAATATCTTTTTCTGGCAAGTTTTGCAGAAGCCAGGCTGAGAATAGAGTGCCTTTCCTACAGCCTCAGCCCTTCAAACATCCACCAAGCAGCTTAACTACAGGATGCAGCCCTGAGGAGGCAGCCTTCCTCCTGGATCCTCCTCTTGTAAAACTTGCTCCCTACTGAAACTGCAGGAGATGTTACACACGGTGTGTAATAATGCAGTGGGGCAGACTGAACTGGTGAGAGTATTAACTTATTGCTGAACCCAGGGCAGAAGAGAGAGGTACGCTGACACAGAAACTGGTCAAAGGAGCAAACCTATGTTGCCCGTGGGTGTATGTCAAAGCTGAGCAAATAGTGGGGATGCTGAATGTGTATAACTTGAGCAATATTGAACTGAGTTCTACTTAGTTTTACTGAACACACTGATCTGTCAGCTAAATTTTGACAGCCTGAGAGAGCTGGGCTTGTTCAGCCTGGACAAGAGAAGCCTCTGGAAAGACCTTAGAGCAGCTTCCAGTGCCTAAAGGGGCTGACAAGAAAGCTATAAAGGGGCTTCTTACAGGGCATGCAGTGACAGGACAAGGGGGAATGGCTTTAACCTGACACAGGGGAGACTAGATTAAACATTAGGAAAAGATTACTTGCTATGAGGGAGGCTGCCCAGAGAAGCTGTGGCTGCCCCATCCCTGGCAGTGTTCAAGGCCAGGTTGGACGATGCTTGGAGCAACCTTTTCTAGTGGAAGGTGCCCCTGCCTGTGGCAGAGGGTTGGAACTGGATGAGCTTTAAGGTCCCTTCCACCCCAAACCAGTCTGGGATTCTGTGATCCTACTTTCCTGGCTAGAATTTGCATTGTATGAATTACAACCCAAGTGGAGCCAGCCCTTCTGCCCCTGCTGCCGGGTTGCACTGCAATCACCCAAGCACTCAGTGCTATGGTTACAGCTGACAGACAAGGGTTTGTCAATGCTGCTTAACAAAACCACGTCTGGCTTCACTCTCGGTTGACTGCCTGCAGCATTTGTGTCCTGGCCCAGGAAAGGAAAGTAAGTTGTGAAATAGCAAGTCACTGGTAATTGCAGGAGGATGGGGGAGCCTGGGATGTTTTGCTGCTTCATGCCAGGTGCATTACGGGTGCATTACGGGTGCATTACAGGTGCATTAGCTGGCCCAGCTCCCATCTGCAGTGGTCGCTCACTACGTAAGTGGAGAAGTGTTTTCCATTTCACAGGAGGATCTGTGTGGTTTGAGAAGCTCATTGTATCCCCTAATGGCTGGTGTCACAAGGCACAGTATGAGGAGATGCACTTACTGAACCCGATATATTTCTTCAATAGCTTTGCCAATCCGAGATGGAAGGTTGACTGTCTGAGAAGAGTTAGTAGATGCTCTACAAATTAGGCTACATATTGGTTGGCTTTTCTAGGACCCCTAATGGGTGTTGAAAATCCTTATATTTATTGTATTTCTTTACTACTGGCTTTTATTCTTTTATCCTATTATGCATGCGTGTACATCTGCTTTTTTCTTATACACACTTTTGATCTTATTCTTACCTTTCTTAGGTGTTTGTGCTATTCCCTGTCAGCTTGTTGCACATCTCTTGGATCCTCTTTAAAGCTTTCAATAGGCTTTAATCAATTTGCCCGATGCTTTGGCAGGGGTCCCCCCGCCTGCACATTTGGCTGCTGCAGTGTGTCAGTGCCTGTGCTCACCAGCATGGTCCTTTGCTGATCTTTAAGCAACTACTGCTCCCTCTGTGATTTCCCAATGCCCCCAGCTCTTTCTCTCCCACTGTAGCACCTCTCTGGCATAGCACAGTTGATCCTTTCCTTTCTTTTTTAGTGCTCCTGTGACCTCCCGTTTGCAATACTCTGACACTGCTGCCAAAACTTCTCCTGACTCTTTCCCCTTGGAGTTTGTCTCGGCATCACAAACTCTGGCTCCCTCCTTGCATCTTTCCCGTGCTTGTCCTCTCACATCGCTGAAAACCTTAGGACAAATCCACATTATAAGTTCACTACTTTCTTTTCCATCTCCAAACCTTCAGAACTGTTTTAATGTCTGACTCTTAGGCCAGAGGTCCTGTCTGGCTGTTGAAAGCTTCCTGGGTCTCCAAAACTGTGCTCTTCTCTCCCCAAATCTTGTTCCTTCCTCCTTCTTTCCTATTACTGGCCCTCTATTTCTTCCTCCATTCTTCTCTTTTAAGCTGATTTTCTAATCCCTTGCCCCAGACCGCTCTTGTTCTCATCCCTCCTATTCTCTTTCTTGAGCAATTTGAACACATAATGGTTTCTCTTTTGCTATAAAACCACCTCTTGCACCTGACCTCTCTCTTCAGACATCACCTTATCTCTCATTTGATCTGATGCACTGCTGGGGACATCACTTTTCTGGCTTCCTTTTTTATCCTCTCCTTTCTCCACCCCATGGAGCTCTGGTTTTCAGCTGTATTTCCACATCTGATGGGCTTCCACCCTATCCCCTTTGACCACTTCCAGCAGTCAAGTCATCTTCCAAATCTCTTCTGTTCTGGCTCTGTTCCTCTGACCCGCCTCCTAGTGCTTCCCCTACACCTCTGGAGTGTAAACATGGGGCCCTTCTGTCTCTTTCTTTTCTCTGCTCTCATCCTTTTTGCACTTCATCCATCTACGTTATCCCTGTTGCCACCAGTGTTAATTGCTCATCAGCTGACGTTTTCCTGGCATCTGCCCTTCCTCACTCTTTTCCCTTTTTGGAGACCATAAGTTGTTAGTATAAGGCACTCCTAAAGATGAGGAATTTGGGTCTGAGACCCTTTTCTGTATATTGGCTACTTTTGGCTTGTCAAGCCAGTAACACCTTAATGACTTGAATTCAACTATGTTTCTACAGCATTTTAAATGATGTCTCCATCCTGGGTGTAGTTTCCAGGCACTGACAACTCCAAACAAACAAAATATTCATTATTTGTGACAATATTACTTACCCTGCTTTTTTATGTTGTCTTTTACACAGTTACCCCTTATGAGCCAGATGTCTTGCTGTGGCTGGCTGTTCCCTAAGGGAGGATGTGCCAGGCTGGATGCCCAGGCTGTGTTTCTGCAAGCGCAGATGAGGGCATGGCTCTCCATCACACACCGCACCTTAGCCTACATTTGAATTTACGTTGTTTAGCTCCCGTTTTCTCCAAGCTGACCATAATCACCTTTTTGTTGCTATAGGGAAAGGATGGAGTCAGCTCTGATCCCTCCTGGGAGAGCTGTTGTGTGCCCTGTTGTAAGCAGTAAAAAAATAATAACCCAGATTTATGATGTTATATACATAAATATGGAAATATGCATTATTATTTGTCTGTGATGCCCACCGCTTCACCATTTCTCTCTGCTGGAAATGTCCCCTCTCTTTGCTGAGGCAGTGCCGTCTCCGTGTGCTTTGCTGAGCGCATCCCTCCGAGCAGGGTGATGCAGTGGGGTGTCAGACCCAGGCCCTGTCCCCAACCCAATGGTACCAGCGTGGTGGCTGCCTGGCCTTGGTGGTGGCTCACTGGTGGCACCCTGGCAGAGTGCACAGGGACTGCACACACACCTCTTTAACATCTGTGTATGTATGTACGTATGTGTGTATAGAGTCATAGAATCATAGAATAGTCAGGGTTGGAAAGGACCTTAAGATCATCCAGTTCCAACCCCCCTGCCATGGGCAGGGACACCTCACACTAAACCATGTCACCCAAGGCCTCATCCAACCTGGCCTTGAACACCGCCAAGGATGGAGCACTCACAACCTCCCTGGGCAACCCATTCCAGTGCCCCACCACCCTCTCAGTAAAGAATTTCTTCCTTAGATCCAATCTGAACTTCCCCTGTTTAAGTTTGAACCCGTTACCCCTTGTCCTATCACTGCAGTCCCTGATGAAGAGTCACTCCCTAGCATCCTTGTAGGCCCGCTATATAACCAAGAAGAAAAAAGATACTAGCAGAAATAGATAAGATATATATGATTATATATGTAGATACATATTTATGGACATTATCTGCACGTATACCTATATAGACATCTCTCTCCGCCATATATAGGTAATATAGGTATCTATGTATAGGGGTACACATATATACAGGGGTGTGTGTATATATGTAAAGGAAGAGATATATACAGGGTGTATATAGGGGTATATACATATATGTGTATATATATAGACACCCCTATCTACATCCGTATATGTATCTTCTAATATATAATGGGTAGATATATATAGGGGTGTGCCTGAACATATATGTGTATATATGCATATCTAGGCATATACACCCCCCCTAGTAAATAAATGAATCAATAAATAGGTAAATAACTGTACACGGCGCGGGATGGCCCTCTGGAGAAGCCCCCTCCCAGCCCCAGTAATGTCGGTACCACCGCACCCCTCCTCCCGAAGGCCCCTCGCTCCCGGCCTTCCTCTTCTTCTTCCTCCTCCTCCTCCTCCTCCTCCTCCTCCTTCCCCGCCCCACCCGGCGCGGCCGAGGGCGGGTGTCATGGCCGGGAGGAGCAACGCCTTGCGACCTTGTTTGTCCCTGCACTGCCCCCATAGCCGCCCGCCGGCGCAAGCCGCTGCGGGGGGCGGGCGGTGGTTGCCGTAGCGACATGGCCTAGGCCGAAGGGAGGGAGCCGGCCTGCGCTCGGCCCCGGCGGGCGGGGCGCGGGTCGGCGGCGAGGGCCAGGCCGGGCGGGACGGGCCGGGGCGGGGCGAGGCGAGGCCGGACCGGCGGCGGCGGCTGGAGCAGGTGCGGGCCCGCGTGGCCCGGCAGGGATGAGCCATGGCTTCGGTGAAGGTGGCCGTGCGAGTGCGGCCCATGAACCGCAGGTGAGTGCGGCCCGGGCAGCGCCGTGTCCTACCTGCGCGGGCGGTGACAGCCCTTGCATTGGGGCAGGTTCACGGGGAGCTCCGCCTGGACCTCAGGAGCTTCTCGGCGCTCCGGTGAGCGGCTCTGCGCGGAGGAGCGCTGCCGGCATTGCCGCTGCGCCCGGCGGGCTCGGGAGTAGCGGCCCCCCTGTTGTGCTGGGAGGCTCGTCTGGGACGGTCAGTGTGCCCTAGTCTGGGTCATGGGTTTGACTGAGCCCTTTATGATGACGGAAAGGTTGTTTTGGTGAAGATAGGAAGCTGCTGAGGGGCGAGGGCCTGGCACGGGTGTGCAGCCGGCTTCTGAATGTGAAAGCAAGCTGCTTCGTCTAGAAACTGCAACCCCTTCTGCCTGCTTGGAACAGAGAGGTTGTTATCGAGTTCGTTTTCAACACCGACGTTTGTGGAGGAGTCTTATGATAAAGGTTATTAGTAGGCAACCTCGAAGTATAAAAGAAGCAGTCTGCCTCATTTACTGTAGTGACAGAAGTTTATCACCCACCTCCTGAGCTGGGTCCGGGAATTAAACACTGCTTTCTTTGGTGAAAGAAGTGCATAATATGCACGATAGAGTTGATTTTTGATGATATCGTTTAAGAACCATATGCTAGGAAACGATCAGGTTCTCCTGGCAGTGATCCGACTTCTTTTGTTCTGGAATGACATAGCTAGTTAAAAAGAAAAGTGTTTTAAAAGCATCGACAGCCAATCAGGCTCCCACTGTTCCTTTCACTTGGTCTGATACAGGTATATTAAAAGTAATTAGCCAGGTTCTGAAGTCAGTCAATCGATGTCTTGTTTTCAGTGTGTGTGGGGAAACAAGCCTTACGAAAATAAAGTTGATGAAGGTAGGAAGGGGAAAATCTCGCAGGTTGGTTTCAAGTGGTTCAGGCAGTTTGATGGAGTCAAGCGGTTAGAGGTCAGTGTTGGTGAATAATCTCATCACACCCTCCTGCTTCCTCATGCTCCTGCCCCTGAGTTTAACCAGATAGTTCTTATACATTTTTAAACTTATTCCATACAAACACTTGATTTTTCCTTCTCTGACAGCACGTAGCATAGGTCTTCCAAGTATTGGTAAGACTTGGTATTTGTAGTGTTTTGATAGTATGGAGAAGTTTTTGTTTGTGGATTAGAACTGTGATCTGCTGAGACAGAAGAGTGAGGGAAATGGAAAGCAGATGGCAGAGGAGAAAAGGGCTGGTGGTTGTGATAGACAGTGGAAACACCAACTGATAAAGTGTGAGTTAAAGTGTGTGAATGTCATGGTGAAAATATATCACAGACAGGGACTCTATACCTTGAGCCTATATTGCACACGGGAGAATAACTTGGATGGAGCTGGATCAGCGCATACCTAGAAAATTATGGAAATTGTGATGTGATGGAAAAGAGGGAGCCAAAGACCAGGGCAGGCGGAGGCCTGGCGTGGTCATAGTGATAAAGAAATGGTCTTTAACAGTGAGTAGCTGTGTATAAACCTACTCTGAAAACTAGTAATCATCTGGCTGTGGAAATAAGCAACTTGTGTAGAGCCTTCCAATTGAAGTTGTTAAAACCTTGCAGTTTATGGGATGGTGCTTGATTATAAAATATCATCAGGAAGCTGGATTCAGTGTTATGGGAAGTTGCTTCCAAGTCTTGATCTTTTTCAGAGGTGTGGCTGCTGTTTGGTGTGGTATCGGTACTGCAGTCCGGGAGCAGTGCTGGGGTCAGTGGTGCTCCTCTCCTTCAGTCAGTGCTAGACTCATGTGCTGTGTAGTGTAAAACATCTTAACGTCTTCATCTTAAAGATCCTAAGCTTTAGAGGATTCAAGAGCTTTTCCTATTGCAATAGTGAAGGTATGGGGAACCAAAGGCCAGGAGCAATAATCATATTTTGACTGTATCAGTTTGCCTTGTACATAGTGTAGTGTGAGGCGTTCCTGCCCCTGGCAGGGGGTTGGAACTAGATGATCTTATGGTCCTTTCCAACCCTAACCATTCTACGATTCTCTATCTTCTCTCAGCCATGCTTTCTTCCTCTTCATGGATCACTGCAGCATTTTACAGAGGAAAGGTCTTCCTTTCCAAGGAATTTTCCAATTTAGGTGTTTGCTCTGCAGCTCTTGTTTTCAAAATCCTTAACATGATCCTGTATAGAATTAAACTTAATTTTGTGTGTCTCTCTAAATTAGCTTTGGTTTGTTCAAAGCTTAATCATATAACGCAGCTTATTCCATGAGTCATTTTTAATTAGAGAAGTCAGAGTTAATGAATGGTTATTGGTAAGACTCCTGCATTATAGAGCAGTTGCACCGTGTGGTGTCATAGCCCTGCTAATTGTGTAATAAGTCATGAACATGGATCTTGGAATGAATCATGTGATAGGGAGGGGGTTGTTGTTTAAGGATTACTTGCTGTTCCATTGCTTGGGTGACAAACTTTAGTCTTTTTTTTTCCTGCTGTGATATATTTTTAGTCTTCTTGTGCTCTGACTTGACTTGGAAGGAATCTTTCATTTTGGTGCTGTTGTCAAAGCCCTTGACCATTCTTCTTAAAGTAGTTAACATCCCAAATTGTGTTACACAGAGGTTGCACTAGAGGTGTTTGACTGTATCTCTGGATAACATAACAGAAGTTATGTCTGATTGCTTTACAGTTATGCTTTGAAACCAGTCATGAGCATGAACTGGTGGTGAGGCACTGGAATGGGTTGCCCAGGGAGGTTGTGAATGCTCCATCCTTGGCGGTGTTCAAGGCCAGGTTGGATGAGGCCTTGGGTGGCATGGTTTAGTGTGGGTTGTCCCTGCCCATGGCAGGGGGATTGGAACTAGATGATCTCAAGGTCCTTTCCAACCCTAACTATTCTATGATTCTATGAACTTAGAAAGTTCAGTTACTTAGCGAGTCTCCATCTATCCTTTGGTTTCCCTCATTCAATGCTGAATTGCAATGACAGCCTTTCAGTCTGTGCTTATGGTTTAATGTTTCTATAAAGCGACTAAAAACCTGCCAGCTGACAGAAGACTGTGTTTTCTTCATTGAGTATTGATCTGCAGAGAGGTGAGGTTGGGTGGTTGATGTATTTTGCTTGGGCAAGTTAATGGTTTTGGTCACCATTACTTCTAAGGTTCATTTTCCAAAACAGTCACTAGAAGCGTTCATTTGTTGTCTTATCATTTGGAGAACTTGGCTGGAGAATCCCATATCTGGTCCCACAAAATGCAGTTTCTCATCAAGATCCCATCATTCCTCAGCATGGTCATTTCCTGGGCAAAATAATGGGATTATAGAGAAGTGCAATCAGCTTTGAGGCGCTTTCCTGATCACTTACTGAATAGATGACTTCAGGTTACTGGTTACTAGTCACTGTCTTCTGTATAGCATGAGATATTTGGGTTCCTGTTAGGCCTAACCCGGTTTTGGCTCTCTGGTTTTTGCACTGCATCTGCACCGTTCAAATAAATACGTTGGTTTTTGTTCATCTGTTCAGAGTCTTAAGAAGAATGAGGGAGTAATTTTTTCATCTATTTTATGTCATGTTTTCTCTGCATGAAAACTAGAATTCAATTAGTGTTCAGGAAAAGCATTTTTATACTTGTTTTGTCAGTTAGATAAAAGCATCTAATGTATGCTAAATAAGAAAAAATGTTTTGATATTTAATAAAGGAAACATTAACTCGATTCTTTCAGATACTATCGCTAATTCTTGTGCCCCTCCATTTCTTACATCGGATTGCTCTGTTCTACTTGACTTTTAATTCATGAAGTAATAAAGGAAAACAAGCTTTTTCTGATTTTTTTTTAACCTTTTTAAATTTGTTTTTTGCATTTGCATAAGCTAATTATTGTATTTAACTGGTTGAACAAATGCTGTGCTGTCCTCACCTGCAGAGGATGCAGCTGGCATCAGAATGTGAGTTTGCACTGCAGTAAATTCTCATTCCCTGTGCTTATCCAGTGCTGTCTCTGGTTTTAAGTGTTTATTTAAATGAGCTGTGTAGACTTTCCCATAGCTCTGTTCTCATTTCCAATAAAATGAAACAGAAATTCCAATTTGGTTTAAGTTTTAAGTGATCAGTTTTTAACTCTGTGTGCACACACTCCTTAGATTCACTCTTCAAACAGAAGTGACTGATGGGGCTGGCAGAAACTTGTGTCTGTGGCTGTAGTGCTCTATGTGGTTACGCAGTTATTCACAGTTACCACGTAAGGATTAACAGCTTTTATGTTTGATAGTGGGGAGACAGAGGAAAATATGTTTTATTGCTTAGACGAGGCTTTTGTGTGACTCTGGGATTTGTTTGGATTAAAAGCCATGCCAGTGCTTTAATCCACAAATACATTCTGTGTGATTATTCATTAGATTGGTTTTACGTTAATACGCCTCTCAGTTATGCTTGTAAGTCTAAGTAACTCCTCTGCGTGCAGAGCTGGTGTCAGAGGACCTTAGGGAAATTTAGGACCAACATTACATGATTTTCAAAAATAACTGCTTGCACAATCCAGGCCTCAGTATCAATAGCAGAGTTTTCAACAGCTCAAATTAATACAGTGATGCAAAGGACGGGGATATAAAATAAGCTGTTTCATTTTACAAGGAACATGTGACTAGATTGTTTTTGTAGCAGCAGAAAGAGATAAACAAGTAAACAGTAAAGAGCCAGCTGGAGTCTTCATTTCCATTCAGGATGTTTACAAGTGATTTAGGTAGGGGCTTACTGGGACTATAAAACTTATAATTAACTATCCATGCTTTTTTGAATTGACAGGAGAAGCGAAAGACATATGTGGAGATTATATTATGGAATTTCTGATGCAGGGAAGAGGGGAATGAATTGGTGGCTCATGATGAATTGCTGTGTCTAAAATATAGATTACTGTGTATATTTTTCGTTTGCATGAATTTATGGAGTGTTTTCACAGAATATGTATAACATCAGGGTAACACAGGTAGAGTAAGAAAAGATGCAGTGATTACAAGCAAGGACACCTGTAGTTAAATCTCATATTTGTCTCTGAAGTACATGATGGAATTTTTGTGGCATCTGTTTCTGAGCACTGATTGTTGATTGTTGCTTTTAAGCGGCATCCAGGGTGATAGCAGAAAGATAACTCAGAGCTTAAATACAGCCAAGTGTTGCAATACTGTCACTTTCTCAACACAGTACCAATGAGGATGAGCCGTTTATTAGCAAGCTGAGTTTGCTATTTCTTATGTTAACTGTTTGAACTTACTATTTTCATAATAGTGCTTATTATTTGCTTTATAATCAATACAATTTCCTTATGAAAAGAAGTTGAAAGACCTGTAAGGATAGGTGAGGCTCTGATGTGCCAGAGGTGAGCATACCTCTCTCTTGCCTCTGCCTTTATCTGTGGGTGAGTCTGAATCCAATAAAAATCTACTTTGATGCTGGGTTGGTGAGATGAGCTAACTGTTCTGAATGTGACTTTTTCACCTTGCCATATTTTGTGTGCAAAACTTTGAACTTTTTGAACTTTTTGAAGTGTTTAGAGCAGATACACCTCTCTCCCTGGAAACAAGCTATGTGTATATATATATATATATACACACATATATGTACATGTATATATATATAAGAACCTTCATACGTTCATCAGTGTGTTAGCATTGGATCAGACCATGAAGGTGTAGGCTCTGATCTGAATTCTTGGATTGTATAAAGTTGATACTAAGAGAACTTGAAGTCTGACATTGAAAGTGTTTTTAGTTATGTAAGGTGCACTAAGAAATGATTTTATTTTCTATCTCTCACATCTATTCAAAAGGAGCAAACAGTAGAAAGAGTTTTTATTCTACAATATGGTCATGCACACCTTCTCAGGACAGGCCCTTTAGTATAGGCAGGACCAGAGGAGTGAGCATCAGCATGAGGATGCACGCACTACCTCTCTTTAAAAATCACTGCCTTTTACCTAACCTGAATGAGGATGTGCTTTAACAGATGGATTATAGTTGACAGTGGCTTGGTGATACCCAGTGGGTATGGCCAGGTTCTTGCGTGGGCTGATTCACTCATTTGGCCTTGGCAGCACAGTGAGGCTGCCAGACGTGAGAGAGCATGCTCGCTTGTTCAGTTGTGAGAAAGAAGTGTAGTATCTGATCTGTGTTTCCCTGTAGGTAAAATGAAGTTATTGTTGTATGGCTACGTGTTTAAGGTGTAGGACTTTGAGAGAGAAGACGGGAGAGGTGGATGGGCCGCATGCCTGTGCCTGTTCTAAAGGAGCTGTTCTTGACCAGCATGAAGGAGGGATCTGCCTGTTAAACGTAGCAATGTGTGTTCTGTGAGCACGGGTACCAACAATAAATTGTGACATAAACATTTGTAAGTATGTAAAAATACCCTCAAAAATCTCAGTGATGGTAGGTATGGCTCATGTTGTAGTTCTGAAGTAAGGATGCAATTGAGCTAGCAGTGTTTGCTAGGAAACATAGCTGCTATGTATTGTGTGGTCCTCTAAATGATATCTACATGGATCATATATTTAAGAAAGGGATGTAGTAAGCTATGTTACAAGGCTGCAAGTAGACCATTTAAAAACTAAGGCTGGAGAGCCTGCTGCTGAAGCAAATGAAGTAGAAGTGACAGCTTGCTCACAGCAGAGCATTGACTCAAACTTGTAACGAATGGGAAAGGAAAATAAAACAGAGAAAAGCCTTGCAGCCTTACAGAAAAGTCTTGGCTGTCAGTGGCAAGAATAAATAAGATGGGATGTAAGTCTTATAATCAGTATAGTAGCATGGGAGATGGTTGGGTTTTAAGTTTTTTTTGGCATAAGGGTCATGAGTGGTAGATAAATAGTCCTGGCCTGGTTATGTAGAAGATGGTTATGGAGAAGATGCAGCAGCCATGAGGTGAGGGTGAAAAAAGTTGTTTTACTCAGTACTTTAAGAAGAACATTGCAAATGTAAAGCAGAACAGTTGCTTTCATGAAGAGCTTAAGTTGCAGATGGTCTAGCTATGTGTTTCTTAAGGGGTGGCAAAATGCAATATTGGACGGCTGTGTTAAGGAGTGGCGTCTAATGTGAGTATGGCCTTTGCTAAAATGAGAAGTTAAAGCCGAATAGAGAAGCCAACACCAAGGCTGATGGTTGGCTGGCAATTTGGATGCCACAGTTCAGGATGTTCTAGAAAAACTTGTTGTACTCTCCTTAGGCTTTTCCACAATAGCAAATGTCAGTAGCGCTGAAGCAACTGAAACTTCGGGGTACAAGCAGTAGAGCACTCTCAGGTGGCTTGTTTCTCCTGAGTTTCACACCTGTCCTAAAGTATGTGGTCTTTGGACATCAGTGGCTTGTTTTTCTCCTCTTGTTATGCCCTTTTTGCTTTGTGGTTAATCTTTGCAATTTTTCTGCTTAAAAGTGATGAATTTGAACTTTAAAGTGTGCTACAATCACAGTGCTGTTCTTGTTCACAAATACATTGTTGAGCCGAACACTGGAGCTGCAGTTTGTGTTTCCTCCATCAAGCCCCTTAGTCAGTATCTTGTAAAGTTATGTTTCTGTAACCTCATTATCTGAATTATGTTGGAAAAGATCAAGAAAAATTATGGGAATCATTGATTAAAAAAATACATGTGTACTCTGTGTTGCAACTACTGGAATAGATTAGGAGATGCAAATGTTGAAATATTTGTAGGGCTTAAATGCTGAAAAGAGGAATTAAATATTTAGTTATTGCTCCTTCATAATATCTTAGAAGTAATGGGATGAAGCTTATAATGAATCAGCTTAAACAGTATCTAAGGAATTACTAGAAATGAGATAGTGCAGGTTGTGGAAAAGTCTTCCCCAGGGAAATGAAAACCCAGGCAGTTGGGAAGAGCTAATGTGCTTGAAGAAGAAACTCATTACAGGAAACAATCTGGCTTGAGTGGGAAGGTGAGACCAGGTCTGGGTGAGTTTTAAGTAGCTCCTACACTTGTGGTTCTACCTCTGACTTCCTCTGTTGTGGTTTTTGCACAGCTTTATACACAGGAAATAGAATAAACAGGGTATGCAGCAGGATCTTGCCATTTTCATGTACCAAGCAAGGTGTAACAGGGAGGGAGAGTCCCAACAGCTTTATCCTTGTCTTGATGAGCAGCAAATCTTGGAGCAGGCTTGACTGCTGCAGAAGGAGCTCTAAGAAGTTTCAGCAAAATACTGGGTTAACTGAAGAGTTAATGGGTGGGACTAACAGAGATCAGGAAGGCCACATATAGCTTCAGTTTACATGTGCTTATTTTTCTGTCCTTTTTAGTGCTTTCATGCAAATGCTTCAGAAGTTTTTCAGGCCTGTGGGATCTGCCACAATCACTACCTTGTTTTGTCTGTCCCCCTCCCTAGCATTGAAGAACAAAGACCTTCCAGTGCTAGTGGGGCCGGAGCACAGTGGCAGTGTGGGTATGTGTGAGGCAACGTAATTAAACTGGCCTCATTTACAGTTTCTAATCCCCCAAACTTTGCAGTCTTAAGCATTTAGACTTAAAACCCTAGTTTTCGAATAGTGTTTCCTAGTTCTTTTATTTCAGTATTATCAAATACATTGCCAGGTTACCTTGGCATGTTATATCACGAAAATGATGAACAATAAAATACTTTCAAACTCAGCTTTTTGTTGAGAGCTCCCAGAAACCAGCAGAGAAAAAAGGAATGAGTTTCTTTGTATAGTAGCTTTCCTGCTGAAATGATGTGAGAGGAAGGTGAGTCTGTTGGTTTCTCAGGCTTTGTTTATTTGAAATTAAGACCAGTTTTGAAATAAATGGGATTAGCACTCAGCTGCTTTAACCTAACTGAGCTCTTAGAGTTGAAGACTCTTAAAAGTCTGAGTATCTGAAAGCAGGTATTGTTGGCAAGAACAGCTGACTGAATTGAAGAGCAAAGTCCTCTGTTTTGCAGTAGCTAGGAATACAAAGCCAGGGTTATTTATTGAGAGAGGGTTTTTCAGAGTTATCTAACAGAAAAAGGGTGTACATGGCGCTCAGCATCTTAATTGCTGATGGGCAGAAGCGCCTATTGTTGAAGACTCAGACACTTCAAATAGTGCCATTATGAAGACTCTTCTCCAAAGAGTTTATATTGTAAATAAAAAGTAATAGAGAGGTAAAGAAACTTGGAGTGCACGCATCATTTTTTTCTGTATACTTATACATTTGAAAGATATTTGTACTTAGATAACTGAGGTAATTTGTTGTTCAGTCCAGATGGCTCCTATATGTATCAATAGAGGAAGAGAATGACAGAACAGCAGCCTTATGAGGGTCTAATAGATCTGTGAGGTCAGGCACGATTTTTTTTCCCCTGCATTTCTAATTTTGAGTACCTCGTGCCCCAAAAGACAAGGGGAACTGCAGGTAAAGAGTGCAATTTCTTTGAATTGTACTTTGCTGTACACAGCATGTTAAGTCAATGCTATCTTTATGACTTGCGATAGCAGGAGTAAAAGAACAGATCAGAAGAAACAAGATATTAAAGTACATGTGAAGTGAAATCCAGGAGTCTTAGGGAAGCTTTATAGTGTCATGATAGTTACAGCAACATTCGAGGCTGTAATTCAAATCAACTTGGTCATATCTGAAGCTATATTTTGTGTTGCTTCTGCCAAAGATGGGCATTTGCCACATTGTCTTAAAAGCCGATATCAGAAATGTGTAAGAGGGGGATCACATATAAGTATCTTAAAACTTAGCTATGCAGGACAAGCTCCTATTGGTAAGACCATTACTGAGTCTGGTTCAATGCTCCATCTATGCAGGTGAAGCAGAAAAGTCTCTGTTGACGTGGTCTGCTCCCTGAAGAGTAAGTATTTTTCAGGTTATTATGCATGGATGATACAGTAGCTTTCTAAAGTTAACTGTTGCTGAGGAGTTAAAGATTGTCTCAGGTGGCTGCCCACCAAGCCTGACCTGAGTTGTTGGGAGGTGAAGTCTACCTATAATATTGTTAAAGATGCAAATTTAAAAAGCAGGTCAAGTACATGATTTAATGTAGTGACCAGTCTGTATGTGTTACCATGGGTGTGCATAGTTTCTCCTCTGCAAAAGCTAGATGTCATTTGACAGAAGGTAGTACAAGGACACCCGTGTTTATTTTCCAGCAGACCCTTACTGCTGTAGATTAAACTCCTGCCTTTCAGTATTGTAGGTAAAGGCATTTAATCTAGGTTGTCCTTCATACAAGAACTGAGATGTGTGTGCTAGTATATAAATTTAGGGAATATTTCTGATGAGATGTACAAGATTTCCCCTGTTTCTGCATTCTCTGTCGCTGGATTTATTATTATGGTTTCAGCTGCACTGTGAAGAAAGCCCTGGGAGTAGCAGAATCTCCCATTTAACTGTTGCCATATTTTGCTGGTATGACAAAAGGAGATGTGAGTATCATTATAAGTCTGCATTAGCAAATTATTAAGATAACGTTTATCACAGAAAACCTTATTCCCACACAAAAATGTGCTTTACAGCACAACTCTCCCTTAAAGTACCAATTATGTGCACAGTTTCTTTCTCAGACACAGTCACAGTCGTATCCAAAGAAAGCTGTTTCTTTTCTCTTCAGTCCCCAGGAGTTTTTTATGCTGTTTTCTTGTCTGTTTTCTTGAAGTGAAACTTGAGAGGTGGCATAGCCCGTCTGTCAGCCAGTCCGGTCTCATCTGCAGCTTTGAATCTGTTGGCCGATGTCAGCCAGGTTTGACAGCTTGTAGGGGCCTCGATGATAATGAAGATGTTGTTCAGAGAAATGGGTGGCTGTAAAAGAGCCTGCAGAGCTCCCCTGGGAGAGGGGGAGGCTGCAGCCCTTACCAGCTATCAGAGGATCCACGTAGGAACCTTCCCTCAAACCGAGACTGAAGGACATCTGATTGCAGTTGTGCTGCTTGATTTACAATGTGTGGTTGTTAACTTTCAGACTAATTAGTGTGAACATGGCTTCAGTCATTTATTTATAGGCTTGTAGCTGTATCAGTCAACAGCATGGAGTCACTCTGAGCTCAGGATATGCTGGGCTGTCACCCTGCTGTGCGGACAACTGTGATTTTTATACAGTGTGATCATGTAATACAAGTGACTCAAACCACAGTGGAGTCTCAGAACCTTGTGTTTAAATTGGATTGTTTGACTTGTTTTAGGTCTCAGCCAACGTTATATTGAGACTGCTTGTTATTGGTGTTTATGGAAAAAATTAACCTGAAGGGTAATGAATATGTTTTACATACAAACCACCAGATTTATGTTTTTAACTGCACCTAGATATGGAATCACATTTTAAAATAGTGTACTTTATACAAAATGAATTGATAAGCACTGAAGAAGTTAAAAAACAAACCCCAAAGCACAAAACTGGAGAAAAACCTTTGGATAGGAAAGAGAATTTGTGTGATATTTCACATTGCACCAACTTTACTTTTCCTGTTGTTACAGAAAGTAACAAAGAATTTCTTGTGTAGGAGGGTTTTTGTTTAACTTCCTAAAGCATATGTTTGAACTGAGTGTTCTGCTTTCAAGAGTTACTCGGATAAAGGAGGTGTCCCTGGTCAATGGGACATCAGGGCAAAGGTACAGTTAGTATGTTACCAAGCTACAAGAAAACACCAAGTTCCTTCTGTGACACACTTTGTGCTTATTTTTCAGTTAAATCTACCTTGAATTCTCCTGGTCATTAAGCAACCCTCATGCTTTCATTTTGTGACCCCAGAAATACACCTGGGTAGTGAACAAGCAGAGTGATAAAACAGGAAATCTGTAACATTGTGCTTAAGATGTGAACAAAAGGAGTAACAGGCACTTTGCTGAAAAGAAAAGCCATTGAGCATGGTTGAGTTGCTTTTACAAGTGCTCAAGCTATGTTTTTGAGTAGCTGAAAAGCAAAATCACACATCTGCTCTTCAGTATAATCCTTTTCCAATAGAAGTTCCATTAGATGTCTACAGTGAAGTGAATTTCCAAGAGTATATTTTACAGACCCATTTTCTGCTTTGACGCAGAGGTGCTCTGCAGGCAGTTCAGGTAGTGCCTGCGTCCTTGTCTGTGCATCCTGGGAGGTTTGCTGAAGTGGTCTTTTGAAACACTATTTGTGAAAACTGATTGCTCTTTCTGTCCTGGCCTTCTTGGTTTCTCCCTCCTATCCCCCAGATGAAATATGTCTCCTTCTTTCTGTTCTATTCTTAGTCATGTCTGACAGGTATTATGGTAATCATAACTGATTCTCATAGTACCAAATTAATGGAAAACATAATATCATAATTTTCTAATGGGATAAGCTATAATGAATGCTCTAGTGTCTGGACAATTCAAAATGGATTAATAAAAAGCCACTCGTTAAATAACTGAACCTTCCATTGGAGGACTTTAAAGGAAGGAATTAAAGATGAACATGGGAAAAGACCAAACACATCTTAATAGGGATTTTCCTAAAGCTTCCCTTGTTAATTTATATTTGAGCTTTTCTGTGCTCTTCTCCCTCTCTGTCTGTGGGAGGATCTTCAGAAAGCCTTGTGAAGGACTGGGTAAGTGACATAAATAACAGGGGTCATTGAAAGTTGCCTTGAAATCTGGAGATGCTACCTAAATTTGGCTGCCATTACTGTGATTTTGACTAGATGCCCATGGAGGTGCAAAAACTGCCCTGGTCTTTGCCCTGAAAATAGGGAATATAAGGGAAGTAGAGAAAGAAACTTGATGTAGAGAGATCTGTGTTGGATTTTCTTCCATGAAACTGCTGTGTGTTGATATAACTGCAGAATCCTCTTCAGTTTGAGGGACCCACATGCCCATTGTGATGAAGATAAGTAATTGTAACTTTGCCTAAGTAAGCCATTTTCAAGTCCCATTACAAGACAAATATACTAGTTCTTTTAAGCATATCTTGGTACTAATGTTGATGTTATTTATATTAAAATAAAGTGTTAGTATTATTCAAAGTAGGTTTTCAAATTTTTTTTCCCCCTGTTTTAATTTTCTTCTTTCCCCTCTCCTCCTTGGAATTAATTGCTGTGTGCCTGGGTGAATTTAGCAATGGTAGAGAGTTAACAACAGCACTGGGCTTATGTATTTCCTGGTGTCTGTGCCAAGAAACTTGCCTGTTTGAACACTTTGTGGCTTGGTTAGAGGCCACAGGATCACGGGTTATGAGTTTCCTTGCCTTGTGATCCTGGAACTCCACGTGGTATATGAAACAGCAGTGAGAACAGCCTGGAGGCTGTCCCTGAACACTGCTGTGTGAGCAGATTGGGCCTGGGAGGGAAGCAACATTTCTTAAATCATGAAAGCATTAATTGTCAACTTGTTTTGGCAGCCGGCCCCTTTACGTTGCTTTGTGATGGGGAGGGGGCTGGAACTTGCAGGGGCATGTGAGGCTTGTCTCTGGGCTGCGGTAGGGCTTAGTGGTTCCTATGGATGTTGGAGGAGCAGTTTGCTGCAGTAGGGTTCTTCTAGCTCCGAAAGGCCTCAGGAGGGTACCCAGTGCTGCAATAGAGCTCTTTACAGCCTGAATCTTTGCTTAAGGTGGAACTTGAAAGGGATTCGGCCCTTGCTGAACTGCATTGAGTGAGTGCCTGGGAATAACTGGCATCGTGCAGGCAACTACTTTTTTATGGGATCCTCTTAAACCCTTTATGTCTACATTATACTTAGCTGTCTCATTAAAATGAAGCTTTAGCACTTGAATACTGTTAATTCTTTTCACTTTTCTCAGGTTGGCTTATTCATTCTGATCATCGTATTCCAGTTTCAGGTTGTCCTTTCCCTATTCCTTTCCCTACAAAAAACAAAATTCTATTTATAAGGTGTTTTTTATTGTCTAGTGCCTCACAAGGCCTTTCTTCCCCCCCTCCCCCCCATTTTGTTTTATTTTTCACTTTAAAATCCTTATTTAATAATGTTTAGTAATATCAGCGTTGTCCCTCAAATTAATGACTGTAGGCTTCTCAGTTCATATATTGGTGTTAGGCTTAAAACATTTTGTATCAATTTTCAATTATTGAGTAGCTTTAGGTTTTATAACATGGAGAGCTGGCTACATCTGGGAAAGAAAACACTGACATATGTTATTATTTCCCCTCATACTTGTCAAGCATGAAGGAATCAAGACAAAAAAAAGCAGTAATTCTGGCTCAAACCTCATCCTGCCTAGAGTCCTCCCAAACTTTCTAGAGGAAGTAGGTTACAAATTAACATTTGAAACACATTTCATAGTAAGATACACCATTTAATTGGGCCACATTAGTTATTACACCTTTGCTGAGCAAATAGTTACAGGCAGGTAGACACTATTGAGGAAGCAGGATGAATGGTAGCCATCTACAGGCTGTGTTGCTGCGATGCCAGAATCTGTTTCCTACTTAAAAATATCATTGAAAACTTCTTCTTCATTACCCTATCTATTACCCATAGCTCTATTTTAGGATTTCAGTCTCTAAAGTGTAAAACCTAGTAAAAACTAATAAGGGTGACATGGAAGTGACTAAGAGGCATCTCTTAAGGCATGACTGAAGTTTTTCTATGGTAAATCTAAATTCAGTCATAGAATTAATGCTCAAATCATTACAATTAACTATTTTATTAGCTTAAAAAATAATGTTTTGATATTTGATAGGAAGAAGTTTCTCACTGTGAGGGTGCTGAGGCACTGGCACAGATTGCCCAGAGGAGCTGTGTCTGCCCCATCCCTGGCAGTGTTCAAGGCCAGGTTGGATGGGGCTTGGAGCAACCTGCTGGAGCGGAAGGTGCCCCTGCTTGTGGCAGGGGAGTTTGAGCTAGGTGATCGTTAAGGTTTCTTCCAACCCAAACCATTCTATGATTCTGTGATATTTAAATAAGCACTTTTATTTGCCTAATCTTTGTTCATTAATGAAAATTTTAAAATGGATTTTGCTTTTCTGTAGCATTTCTACTGGAAAACAATGTGAATAGAGGGTAGCTGAACAGTCAAAGTATAGAGCTGGGTGATCTAGTGCACCACCAGGAAGAAAATGTCACATTAAAATCCTGAATGTGGGTCTCCTGTTACTAGGAAGTTTCTCTTTTTCATTTTTGGTTGATGCAAGCAGATATCCAGTAATCACTGAGATACTGTGCAATATGGTAGAGCAGCACTTTATCGCTTTAAGGCCCTCTCCTTTCCTTCGCACCAGTCGGGCACACCAGTTTGTTGGGTGACTTAGCAGATGGTTTTTGAACAGGCATGTCTGTTAGCATTTGGGGAGCGAGGTTTTGTGTGATGTATAGAAGTTCTCCTCTTCCGGCTCTTTGTTTCACGTGCATGTTTTTAATAATACAGGAGATGTTATGCTGAAGATACTACTCTTATGGCTAACTATAATGAAATCCCATCTCTAGCAAGCAAGTTGATATGTGCTCGTTTTAGACACTAAGCTTTTCTTATGATAGTTTTGAAAACAGCCACAACTGATGGGAAATAGATTTGGGTGCATGGAAACACTGCCGCACAACTGGACTTCTTCCTGGAATCGCTGTGTTCTGGGAAGCAACAAACCTGTGTAGCACTCCCTTGGTAGCAGAGCCCTCTCCTGCACTGCTATGATGCAGCACTGCTCAAAACAGATGTTCAGTGCCTCATTTCTAAGAGAGTTATAGAATACTCTTGTGTAGTTTAAATATTTAGTCCCTGTTACCAAAGCTATATGGGTAAATGGGAACTCCTGCTGCAAGGCTGGTGGTAAGAGGCTGGAGCATATCTTGTAACATTCTTTTTGCATTTCCTTAGAGCCACATAATTGACTTCACTGGGCTTTGGATCAGAGTACATTAAATTAAGAACAAACCACGTAATTGACTTGCAGAGTCAAACTTCTGAAGCAGGTTTCCCCAAGCTGCTGCTCTGTTTCTAGTTGAAGGGATTTGGAGACAAGCCCAAGTACTTCAGTTATATCCCATAGCAATGCATAACATTGGTCATGGCAATCAGAAAAATGAAATAGAAATGAATTCACTTGATAGTTGACTGTGGCAAGCAACCTGTCAAGTGGAAATATGACTGTGGATGATTGTGATGTTTGTTTTAACATACTCAGGCCTCTCTCATTTTTTTTTTTTGTTTTGTTTAGGGAGAAAGACCTTAATGCAAAGTTTATTATTTCAATGGAAAAAAACAAAACAACAATCACAAACTTAAAGGTGAGTAAACACGATTTATAGAAGGAAGTCCAAACTGAATAGCTGCCAGAATACGACTGGACTAAAGAGTGGTCCTCCCTGTACTATGGAGAACAGCCCTTAGCTCTTAAAATACAGCGTTAAAGTAATTCTTTGGGGAAGCAGGTTAAGGTGTAAACTTGCTGTACTGCAGTTTTCTGAAAACCACTCTGTAGGCTGTATCTCAGAGGTTTTTCTGAGGTTTATCCCTCTGGTCATTACTTAGCTGGAAGATGAAAGCCAACAATAGAAGACAGGTACACGCCTGGTAGCTATTAAACCTTTGCTTTATGTGTAGAATTCTTGGATTCCCATGATAACGAGCTAAACCCAAACTACCCATCACTTGCTATCGTATTTTGATGGTATATTTTAACATTTCTGTCAGCAAGGGGAATCATGCACAGCAAATAGATTTTTGCAGGATAGTTTCCAATGACAAATATGTGAAAATGGGTTTCAGTGTGTAGCTTGTTTAGATTGATTCAGATTGCAGTGTGTATTGCTGAAATATAGTGCTAGCTTTCATGTCTTGAGCATGAAAATAGCCTTAAGCAGCACGTAAGTAACACCATTTTAATTATGGCTCCACAATGAAATCCTGTTTACAGTGCAAAGGTCTTTCTGGCTCCTATTAATTATATGCATAGAGTAATCCTTTATTATAATCTGAATTGCATATACAGGACTGATTTAACTGAACATAAGGGTGACACAAATGTACTGTGGTGTTAGGAGCAGTAAGCTTAAATCCAAGTAATTCCTGCTGTGCTGTCCTGTGACATGACGGTCCTTTATGCTGAAGTGTATCTGTTGTTAATTTTGTCACTGTTGGAATAATAGGCTAACCTGTCATTATACAGGTTTCTAAGTGTGTATAGCCTTCTGTTAAATTTGCTTTCTGATTATTTGTTGTAAAATGTTTTTAATTACTTCATTAGGATGTACTGTACCAGCTCTTTTTCTTTATTTTTTAAATAGGTACCAGAGGGTGGTACTGGAGATACAGGACGAGAAAGAACTAAGACTTTTACCTATGATTTTTCCTATTTCTCAGCAGACAGTAAAAGTCCCAGCTTTGTTTGTCAAGAAATGGTAGGATTTCTGAATGTTTATAATTGATTTTTTTCCCCCTCCTTTTCTTTTTCTTTGGCTTGAAAGCATTCTTTGAAACGTCCTTCTCTTGAAAGTGCTTCTTGTATAATTTAGAAATTCCCTAGGTACCTGAGAATTTGAATTCTGCTTTGTTTTCTTTTCTTTCGAACTTGTCTAACATTAAGTGCTGTGTTTTCTAGTACAGCAGGTTAAATGCCTTCTTTTGAGTTCTCTTGTCTGATTTGGCTTGTAAGGTCAAGTTAGAAGAATTCTCTGAGCACTAAATCTGCTTTTGAAAAGCTTTTTTGAAAAAAATCACTTTTGAGAAACGAGGATATCTCTTTAATTCACTTAGAAACATTTTTATTATCTAGTAGGAGTGGGGTTTTTTTTGTCCAAAAGTCTTGGTGTACACTGAAGATCGTTCAGTCTCCTCCTTTGAGTATTCAGTTTAGGAAAGGGCAAAACTGCTTTTCTTCCTGCACACTCAGAACAGAAAATCAAACTCAGAGCTATAGGCATTATTCAGGTGAACAGATAGACCCTCCCTGACCTTGCATTTCATGTGAACATTGAACCCTTTTTTGCTACTTCACATTTCCAAATAAATTTATTGAGTAAAATTCAAGTGTTTTGTGATTGTTACCTTGTTTTTTGTTTCTGTGGAACTTGGGATGCTGCAAGCTTCAAGTGAGAAGACTTTTTTCCCCTTAAAATAATGCAAGGGTTTGAATATGCTGTAAGGCAGTTGGATACATACCTGATGTGCTCTGTAAGCTCCCAAATCAGGGAGACTGGTATCACTAATCCTAAAAAGCCTCAGATTTAAAACTAACAATAATAAGCAATAAATGAAAGCCATTTTAAAATATTTATGAGAAGGACAAGCTTTGCCATTATATATAATGACTATAATTGTTTGATAGGGAATTTATACTCTAAATTTCTATTTAACCATCAGTGTAAGTGTTAGGTTCTCTTTTTTTTTTCCTGAAAGTGTCTTTTATTTCACTGAGTTATTAGTTAGAATTATATCCAAACATTTGATCATGTATATTCTTAAACTTTCTGGATTGTTAATTCTTGATGATGTTCTTACAAGTAACACTGGTTTTGCTGTATTGTCTGAAACATCAAGAATTAACTCATTTATTGAGGCACTAATGTAGAAATACCATAATTCAAGAAGTAGAGTATTTGAATGCAATGATTGGAACCCTTGTTTCTAGTGGATGTTTTTAAGCAGGCAGTTCAGGCCATGTGGCTTTGCCTAGAACTTTAGCAAATGCTTGAAGTTGACTAGGCAGAGATTGAGTTATTTTAATTAAAGCAGGTTTGATCATGTATCTTTCAGCTCTGTTTCTAACTGAAGCTTGGGATTTTGGTTGTGGTTCTGCAGATGCAACAGAAGATTGCCCTAAGTTTTCTCATACAAATTGATTAGGATCTCAGTTTAATATTACTTAGTTTCATGAAAATGCATACAATTCTGTGATAACTGATTACTGTATTCAGAGTTCTTCCTGATAGAGATGAGTACAACTCCATAAAGCAGTACTAATGATGTATCAATGCATGTTTGGAGAAGCCTGCCAAATGTATTATAAAGTAGTTACAGAAATTCTTCTTAGGTACCAATTGTGGCTTAGGTTTATGAATATGTAATTCTTGGATCTTTTAGATAGCAGTTTCTTTTTACCTGTTTTCAGATGCTTCTAGAAAGCTATGTTAGACAAGACCTCACTGGAAAAATGGAAGAAACTTGAATTAGTATAAATGGATATCCAAGGTGTATTGGATATGTCTGATTTCCATATAAAAGTGGTTTTTTTTTTTTTTATTTTAAGTTTTTCCATATTGGTACCATTTTGCCTGTTTCAGGGTGGGTCAGATTGAGGCAACATCACTTGCCCATGTCAGGAGCTTATAGAGAAAAAATGAAACTAAAATGCCTATATAGAGATTGTTGTGGCAGCCTTGAGTAATGTTTGTTTTAAGCTGTGGGCTTTATGGTTTGTAGTAATAAGATGGTAACAATAAATCCTTAACATGGTTTAGATGTCCACGTTCAATATTCTGTTACATGTCTCACAACCCCAGACTGCCTCCTTCATCCTTACTGGTAAGAATGTGGGCTTGCTCAGCCACAAAAACATTGGTGAGCCTGGGTCAAATGTTGCTTTAATTACAATGGGTGCAGCACATAGAAAACAAAAGGAGTTTTCAAACCATGGGAGTGCAATTTCTAAACAAGTGCTGCAGAAGCGATTGTTTTGCTGGTGTTATTAATTTCGTATTTAATTGGAAGACTGTAGTTAAGCTCTTATCAAGTTGCTGCAGAATTTCCAGTTTACTGCACCAGTGGCATAGAAGAAGGGAGTCTTTCATTCATGCTCTTGCCATGGAGTAAGATTGATCTTGATTGTTGTTAATGTGGTTGCCTAGTGTGCTTTGTTCATGATTGTTATAGTTTTCCATTTGAAAGGCAAAAAAATAATATATGGAAGTCTGTCTAATACTACATGTCCCATTAATATGCCTTTTAGATGTAAGATGTGGTTTAGTGTTCAAAAATTAGAGTGGGAGTGACAATTTACAATCAAACTACTTACTTTGTATTCTTGGAAGAGAAACTAATAGAATTTTGATATTTGCTGCCCTTTTGTGACAGACCAGTGTCTGAGCCATTTGGTTCTGTCAAAGTCCCATCCTAACAATGTGTTTTCTTCTAATCTTGTGTGTTAGGCCTCTATGTTCAGAAAACACTGACTGTAGCTGTTTTATCTACTACCTTGAATCACTTTGCAAGGTATAGACAAATCTTTTAAAGGGAAAATGCAGTCATAACAGTAGTGTATAAAGACTTGGTGAGATAAAAACATGGACACAGAGAAAGGGAAAAGGGCATGAGGGAAATACAGGAGTGGTCACTTAGGGAGGAGAATTCAACTAAGATGTTACTTTTCACATGACAAGTGAAAGGGAAGTTGCTTCAGCTGATCTTTATACTTTCCCTTTTTGAGAAGTATGACTGATTACAGCGTTGTAACTCCTTTGCTCAAGGGAAGGTCAAGTTAAGTATTCCAAAGACATGCTTACAACTGAGCATTAATGATTAAAGTGATTGCCCAGCAGTCCTTCAAGGGAGGAGTAGTACGATTATCCTGTATGTGCCATTCACTATTAATAATGACTTGTAGACCCTGGTTAATTTAAGCCACATATACTGCAGAGTAGGAGCCAAATTACGTGAAACATCTATGAGATTTTTGAAAGTCACCTCTGGATTTGGAGACCCAGGTTAATATTTTCATTGAGAGAAATATGTTACTCCTTGCCCAGTGGGCCAGTGGGGGTATGACTAGAAATGAGGGGTAATGATAATGAAAGGTCAGGAATCTGGGAGGGATACTGGAGCCAATATTACAGGGGAAGGTTGTGAAAGCATCTGGTGAGAGCTGAAGTTATTAGGTGAGAACAGACTCCCATATTATGGAATGTGGAGGAGGGATTGTTACCCATTTGTAAATGTTAAGTTCAAAAGGGAAGGGGCTAGCTGATGGAGGGTCACTTACCATATGGAAAACACATTTGCCAGCCTAAGAAGCGTTGGTATGTAAAAGCCAGTTAGGGAGGAAATACAGAGAAAATGAGTAATTTTCTTATAGTTTGTTAGAACAAAAAACCAAAACCAACCCTCCAAAAACACAAACCAAGGAACTGACAGGATCACTGAAACATTTCCTTTGAGAAGGGACTGAGTATTTGCAGAACATGGAGAGCTGGCAAAGACACAAAACGCGAGGAGATATTAACAGTAAGGAAAAGTGAGTGAAGTATTTGAGATTGCTGAAAGAAACTGGAGCTGTAAAAAGAAGGTAATGTTTTTCATTCTGTGTCAGGTAGCTCTCTAACAGAAAGATAAGTGGAAAGTATATTGTTGCAGTGCAGTAAACTAAGTGTGGTAGTAAAATTTAGCATTTTATTTAAAGTACTAATTTCCTGTCCTCTCGTAAATGTCATTGGTTGATGTCAATAGCTTATTTTGCGGTAGTTTATTGTTTAATATTTACCATGCTGAACTGATGACAACTTTTTTCCCC
Source organism: Psittacula echo (assembly GCF_963264785.1). NCBI lineage: Eukaryota > Metazoa > Chordata > Aves > Psittaciformes > Psittacidae > Psittacula > Psittacula echo. The sequence goes on from NC_137738.1 coordinate 113,907,614, forward strand.
AAGCTTCTGTTGTCTTAAAATACTTTCTTTGTTTTCAGGTTTTCAAAAATTTGGGTACAGATGTGCTTAAGTCTGCTTTTGAAGGTTATAATGCTTGTGTTTTTGCATATGGCCAGACTGGATCTGGGAAGTCCTACACCATGATGGGAAATGCGGTATGTTGTATTTTTGTAGAATCATAGAATATCAGGTTGGAATATCGGGCCTCAAGGATCATCTGGTCCAACCTTTCTTGGCAAAAGCATGGTTTAGACAAGATGGCACAGCATTCTGTCCAGCCGAAACTTAGAATTGCAGAATAGTTTGGGTTGGAAGGGACATACAAAGGCCATCTAGTCCGATGGGCAGGGACATCTAGATCAGGTTGCTCAGACCCACTTCCAGCCTGGTCTTGAATGTCTTCAGGGATGGCGTATCCACCACCTCTCTGGGCAACCAGTTGGAAAAGGAGGTATTTACCACCACCCTTTGAGTGCAGCCTTGTTGCCAGTTCCCCACCCACCCCATGGACCACTTGTTTAAGACTGTAACATGTCAGTTCCTCTAGGAGGAGGTTATGGGAAACAGAATCAAAAGCTTTAGAGAAATACAGTGTCTACTGCTCACCCCACATCAACTGAGTAGGTTGGTTTTTTTCTTCTGCACCAATGAATTGAAATTATGCTGTTAGAAGAGCATGTTCTTATGGAATAATTACTGATCCTGTCCACATACTACTGACCCATCATGTATCATACCTTCTAGTAGTAATGAGAGGTTTTAGGAGATGTTTCTTTTATAGGTAGATACTTAGGTGGAAAAGTGTGTTTAAGTGATGCTCTGCTATGTTAGACACAAAGCAGTAATTTTTGTTCAGAAACAAACCCCAAAATTTCAAATGTAATTACTGATTTTCTATGCTCAACTTGCAAGCAAAGAGGATACTGATTTTGAGAACACGAATGATCAACCCTTTCTGAAGAGATCTGTTTTATAGATCTCTTTTGAAGGGTCAGAAGATTAAAATAGGTCCTTAACCCCTTTTAGTGAAAGTGAGGAGTACAAAGAGGGTGAGAGTAGCTAAATGTTTCAGCAAGCCATGGTGAGATGATGCAGTAAGTTCAGTTTTCAGGGTTAAGTCTTGTTGAGTGCTTCAGTATAGACCCTGGAAGAGAAAGATGCGATAGGAGTATTTGACATTTTGTGAGTAAAGGATGGGAGTAGTTTCTTGCAGTTATCTCCATGACTGTCCAAGGACAGAAAGAACCCGCTAAACTGTTGGGAGTAGAGCAGTTCAAAAAGGGCTGGTTGATGCAGCCTGTTTGCCAGGCAGCCTCTATAGGTTTCACTCTCTGATCATGGGGAAAAAAAATACATCATGTCTTCTTCCAGCAGAATTGAAAAGGGGAATATTGCCACTTGTCTATCCTTAGATAGACCACTTTTGAAATGTTGTAAGATTGGCCACTTTGCACCTCCTTTAGGAGAGTAAATTAATTGCAAACCTTCCCCTTTCCATTGTCACAGAATAAGTAGCTTTATACTTAACAAAATAGACTTTTGTAACCAGAAAAGATCTTATGACCTAACTGTGGATTTCTGTTTCAGAAATATATAAAAGTGACGTTTTTATGAGACTGCCTCACTGTATATAATGACTGTAATCATCAAGGCATTTTGCAAATGAATAGGTGCTGAAGTTTGTTTGACACTATTCAATAATAAAGGTCTAATCTTCTTGCCATGATACATAAATACTTTAATCTGGCTTTGTACAGAATGTGTATAAAATATACTCAGCCACTAAGTTAAATGCTTGAAAATTGATGGCCCTGTCAGAGAGACTACAGTGCTGTAAGAAAACTTGAATTTGAAATACGCTTTCTTTTGTCACTACTTCTCCTTAAAAAGTATGAATTCTGTTTTCATTTTGATTTCAATATCTGCTGTTCTTGGCTCTGAAGGCTTCTTCATTCTTCCGCAGTACTGTGGGCAGCAATAATTCCAAGAAATATGTGGACCAGTTGGAGTAAGTCTTGAGCAGAGATACTGAAATGATCAGAGATCTATAAAATATGGTCTATAAGGAAAATCAGGCTTGTGTATGCAGAGAAAGGAAGACTGGGGGGGAACAAAAGTCTTCCAAGATGTGAAAGGCTGCTGTAGAAAGGAAAGGGGATAATTTGTTTCCTATGTCCAAGGTAGATGGATAAGAAACAGTACATATAAATTGCAATAAAATTTCATATAAATATGAAATACATGTCAATTTCTGGTTAGCACAGAAGTAACATAGGCTTTTCATGAGAAAATTCAGCTCTGTGGTGAACTACTTATTTTAGTTCTACAGATTTCCATGACTGGAAACCCTAACCCAGAAAAAAACCATCAAAGATGTAGCTGATCCTGCCCTGGAGCTGTAGGGGATGAAAAGGGTGAAAATGTTTAAATATAGTTTCTAATAGAGAATGTACATTCTGTAAGATGTACATTTTACTGATAAAATATGCTTGGAACAGTGTGTTCTTCCTTTCTCATCACTATATTGCTATGGTTGAAGTTACTCAATTAAAGCTAGTATTTCCTGTTTTAAGACTCTCTTTGCAGTTGCTAGATTATGTCAGACACTAATGACTTGCCTAAAACTTTGTGATGGATCTTTCATGGTTTTTCCTTAAGCTTTAATTAAAACTATTCAGGTGTTTCCAAGCATGAGATGAAAGAAAAGTCTTTTTCCTTTTCCCGTGTTTAAAAAAAACCTTAATGAAATAAAATGTGTCTGGGAATTTCCAACATTGAACCCTGAAACTTTGCCTAGAGGTAAAGATTGATACATACTGGGAAAGGCAGCTCCTCTGTTACCAAAGGCAGCCGTCTCAAACAAAAAGGTCATTAACTGCAAGTTTCTCCCTTAATCTAGGGGTTATTCTTTTTAAACCAGGGTATGCTCAGGTGAAGGGCTAGGTGTGAGAGGAGGAGAGAATAGATTATTATTTCAGAGAATGAACTCAGGTTGGGGAGGGCTCTGATTAAGAGAAGGAACAAGCTGGAAAAGGGCAAAATGGAGGGATAGAGCATAATTAAAAAAAGAGACTGCATGATGAATCAGAAATTATATCTGGACAAAGGAAAGAGGAAGAGGAGCTCAGAAATGACACCTGGAAGAAGATTGCTGGGACAGAGAATGCAGGGGAAACTGAAGAACAGGCACAGAGGGTACCAGCATGGGAGCAGAATGGAGTGAGCTTGGGCAGAAAGGATCAGATTTTATGTGGGGTTCAGAGGAGAAGAGAAATGTTTGCCTGGGGAGTGTGCTGCAGGGCAGTCCACTGTCTTCATGGTTTTTTGCTGCCTGGTATCTGTAAAATTCCACCAGGCAAACTCTTGGGTGCCTTGAGTCTTGGGCTATGCTTATGTTGGATGTTTGGTCTTTTTTGTCCTAATTTGCCTCGTGCTTAATTACAAGGGCCTTAACTCTAAGCAAGAACTCTTCTTGCCTCAGCGGTGCATAGAATTAGTCCGTCACATCAAATCTTATGTGGTTTTGGTCTAGATGCAAATCACAGCTGACAGACTGTTTTGTCAGCTACTTCTGAGTTTGCAGCTCTGAGGCCAAAGCTCATCTGTATATGGAATGTCCTTTCTCTTCATTCGTGGGAGCCATGTTCACTCATTTCAGCTCTTAAGGAGCTTTGTTTGCTCTGCTCAGCAGGTAGTTGGTCATATACCTACTCAGATTCGGTGGGAATGGGGCAGCTGGAAGCAAGCAGCCCCTTGTCAGCCAAGGCCACAGCTGCATGGCACTTTCCTGCTCCTCTCTGCTGCTATGGAAAACCCTGGCTTTGATTTACCACCTTGCTGCTGGCTGGAAAGGAAGAGGAGAGCTGCATGCTAAGTCCCTGGGTATCCCTGTTGTTAGCTGTTGCCTCACAGCCTGATGTGTTTGACATCAGTGGTGGAGCAGCAGCCTCACCGGGATGAGGCTCAATTCTCAAGAATTTTCAAGTGCCAGCTTAACCTAGAAGTTGACATCCTGCTGCTGCTGGCTGCTGTGTTAGCTGAAGTGGCAAGAACCCTGTAATGCAGTCACAGCTCTGCTAGTAAACCACATAGTCCATAGGGATCTCTGAGAAGGAATATGTTTTTTCAGTTTGCTTTATTAAACCAACTGAGCACTTTATGCATAAAAACTCTTTAACTTCAGAGCTGAGCATTTGGAAGTTAAATATCCAATTTAATTTGGCTGCGTTGCGGGATACAGTGAATGTGGAGTTTTAATTTTGTTATTGCATGCTAATTTATCCATTGGACCTGCTGCATCTTTCAAGACAGGAAGAACTGTGAGCTGGGGATTAGGGCTTTGAATAAGAATGGCTTAAGGGTCCGTGTATTTGGCTCTTGCCCCATTTTCTGCAGATGTTGCCAAGTCCATAGTGAAATGAGATAGATGTTAGAAAAGATAGTGTTGAGATAAGGCAGTGCATATGTTGCTCTGAGGAGATGGTTTCTGCCGTCAGCAGTTGGGATTATTTGAACTACATGACAGGGGCAATATATATCCCAATAGCAAAGGATCTGAGCTAGTGTATACATTCCAGCACACATACAAGGATTACAGGGGCAAGGTGACTGCAGTTAAATAAAGGGCAAGAGAGGATTTGCTGAAAGGTTTTGATTTCTCCCCCTTTTTCTGGATATTGGAACTCTCTCAACTACTGATCTTGGGTTTTACTTTTTTAAAATACATGTGTGTGCATATATACCCTTGGAAATAAGGACTGTTGTTATTCCAGGGTGATGCCGGTTTAATACCTCGAATCTGTGAAGGATTATTCAGCAAAATAAGTGAGAAGACAAAGCGGAATGAGGCATCCTTTCGAACAGAAGTCAGGTAGGTCTTAATATGTTGATAGTTTGCTGGTTATCAAACTTGTTTCAGTTACAGCCACTTTGTTCACTTTATCTCTGAGAGAAACGTGTTTTCCAAATAACTTTGGATGCTTGGCCTCAGTCCTATAATTGATTTTTTTGTTGGCAGTCATAGTAAAAATGCGCAGTAGTTCTAAATTCAATACCATAGCTGTGCATTTTGCTTTATTTAAATGATAGTGAAGATGCCTTTGCTACTGGTCAGCATCTTCCTTATTGTTATCTTTTATTTCAGGCTGACATTAGGTGATCCTGATCTTGCTAATGGGTTCTTCTTTTCTACTTGCTTCTTGCTTTTTTTGCCTTTTCCCTTATACAAGTACACTGTAGTCATTACTGTCCCTGGATCTGTTATCATAGAATCATAGAATAGTTAGGGTTGGAAAGGACCTTAAGGTCATCAAGTTCCAACCCCCCTGCCATGGGCAGGGACATCTCTTTGCTTCTCCAGGCATCTTGCTTTCAAACACAGCATTAACATGGATTTCCTTTTTTGAGAGACTCTTGAATCAGTCAGTGATTTTCTGATCCTTTTTCTTTCAGTTATCTGGAAATTTATAATGAACGTGTGAGAGATCTTCTGAGACGAAAGTCATCAAAAACTAATAATCTACGAATACGAGAACATCCAAAAGAAGGGCCCTATGTTGAGGGTAAAAACACTTTTAGTGTTTAGCACTGGATATTTTTTGCTACTTTTTTATATTCTAAAATGTGGTGTCTAATTGCGCAGGGTATTTTTATATTTTAAAATATAAATGATGATGGATACAGTGCTTTGATATAAAAGCATTAAAGGAGAATAGCCTCTTACTTTGTACCCGCGCTCGCATTCCCAATTCTAAGATTATTATACATGTGCAGTTTTTATTTGTAAATTTCTAACACATTTTTAAATAATGTTAAGAGATGCAACTGGTTTCAAGGATTTGTTGACTATAATTTATGAATCTTTAATGTTTGCATGGAAAGAACCTATTAAGATCTAATTGTCTTAATCTGTCCTCTACCAGGGAAGGTTTGTCTCTTGAGGGATATGCTTATGTTACTGCACTAAATACTTTAGTAAGATTGCATGGGTTTTTATTAATTTACTGTAAATGTGTAAGTGGTCCATTGTTCACATGCGGCCTCATTCCTTTCTGTAAGTGATAATGAAGTATGACAATAAACCCTAATTGCAGGAATACTTTGCAGTAGTGAGGGTGATTGGAATCTTTTTGTAATAAAGACAGTCAACTGCACATACGAGCGTGCTGTAACACCCTCCTTTTCTTTAGATTTGTCTAAACATTTAGTGCAAAACTATGGTGATGTAGAGGAACTTATGGACGCAGGAAACATAAATAGAACGACGGCTGCAACTGGAATGAACGATGTCAGTAGCAGGTCGCATGCCATTTTCACAATCAACTTCACTCAGGTAACAAAACTAAAGCCTCTGTCTTAATATGTGTTTAAATTCCATAATTCATATGACAAAAAATAAGGTTGTCAAGTAAGCAAGTATGGGCAGATAATGACTGTTGTTGTGATCAGGAAAGTTGGAAGTGTAAAAAATACTGTTTTGAGAGTTACAAATACGTTTATCAGTGATTATAATATTTAAAATTTACAGTGTAATATGATCACTTAAAATATATAATAGATTTTGAGGAGATAACTACTGGGACTTTAGACTGAATAACAGTGACCAGCACTGGCATGCTTCACAATACTGCTGTGACAGGAGTGAGTGAGGAGCCTGTTGGGTGAGACTAGCCAGAGCTGATCATGGGCTATCTTTTATGCTCTGGTGTTCTCCAAGATTTGTGGAAAAATCTGTCTCCGTGGCCCAAATCGTAAAGTGTAAAAATGCTTCCTGAGTGTTTTCTTGCTGAGTCTTCATCTGTTATTGTTGGAAACCTATTTATATTCCTTGTTTTGTACTGATGGAATAATGGAGAGATTTGCCACATTTTCTCAGGGGATAGTGATCTATATGCAGTAAACTCATTTTCTAATGATTCCTGCTCTTCACTGTTGTTTTGGGAAGGGCTTTTAGACAGTCCATGGATAACCTGCTAGACGAAGGGAAGGTAGTGTGGAGGTGGTTTGCTCTTCTGATGGACCTTTTCATGTCTCCCCCCTACCATAATTACAGACACAGAAAATGCTGTGCTGTTTGCTAATGATGAGTTGCTCATTGCAGGGCTTTCTGGAGAGGACGAGTGGCAGGCAGCAAAAGGTTTTGTTCCACTGTTGTACTGTAAAAGTAGAAGGAAGTTTGAAATAGAGTAATCTGAGTTGATTTATATGAATTAAGATAAATATTAGGTGGAAGCCTTAGTTAAAATTGTAGAATAAAATTGCAATTGCTACTCACTAGAACTTGGAGGCAGGGAAGAAAGTGAGTGTAAATGCATCTGTGTATGTTATAGCTTGTTGAAAGCTAAATATAAATATAATATGTTGAAAGCTTAATAAAATGAATGCAGCACATGTTCACTGTGCATCATGTAAGTACCAATTCACAGTTGGTGTATGTCCATAAGTGGCTAGAAAGTTGCAAATATTACAGTTTATAGAAACAACTACTTGTGTGGGGGTTATGCAGCAATTCATGATTAAATGCCTTTCTGTGGCACCACTAATATACCTGTCTTCTGAAGCTCTGCTATTGTAAACGAGTTAAATTCAGTCATGACATGAAAAAGGCCACTAGGTTGGCATCAGTAAGATTGCAGAATTTCATAGCTTAGCAAACTTTTCTTTGTATCTTTTTCTTTTTCTTTAGGCTAAATTTGATTCTGAAATGCCTTGTGAAACTGTTAGCAAGATTCATTTGGTAGATCTTGCTGGAAGCGAGAGAGCAGATGCCACTGGTGCCACAGGGGTTAGATTAAAGGAAGGAGGGAATATTAACAAATCTCTAGTTACTCTGGGAAATGTAATTTCTGCCTTAGGTAAGTCTCAGTTTTATGGGCTTGTCTGTTTTGGGTCTTTTTTAGTCACTAAAAACCTTTCTGTTTATTTATTTACACTTCTATTCATTTTTATTTATACGAATAATGGCCTAATGCATCCTGGTTTTGAAAATGAATGAATATACCTAATTGCTGCTGCTTTTTCCTCCCTCCACATCACAGCTGATTTATCTCAGGATGCAGCAAACCCTCTTTCAAAGAAGAAACAAGTATTTGTGCCTTACAGGGACTCTGTGTTGACTTGGTTGTTAAAAGATAGCCTAGGAGGAAACTCTAAAACGATAATGATTGCCAGTAAGTGTTTTTAAATTACTTTTCTTTGCTTCCTGAACAGTTCATGCTGAATAGGAGTGGCGGTAAATATTTAGATTCCAGATGCTTTGCTAAGGCAGAACATTGGTTGCACATATTAATGGGATTTTTTTCTTTCTAAGTTTTCTAGTAACACTCTGCTTTTACACTCTGAAGAATATCTCTTCCACCAGTAGAACTATATATAGGGTTTCATTGTTTATATGAAGACAGACTAGTTGTTTAGTGATGTCAGGAACAACAGCAGGTATGCCTCCTGAATTTGAGAGCTTCATTTTTCATCTGCAGGTTATTTGTTTGGGTGCATATATTGCTGGCTGAGTATTTGGTCACAAATGTAGCAAGGCACCCAGGTTATGTATGTACAGTGCCAGATGTTTGGTTGCGTAAGTAAGGATCATTCAAATGTGTGTGCCTAATTTCTTGCATTTGCTCTGACCTCTGCCTCACTGCTGTATTTCTTTGACTCAAACACAGTGTAATGATTAGCTAATTTGACCAGTTAAACTTCAAGTAATAGCTCCTGCTTACTGTTGAGGTTCATTTGCTTTCCAGACAGCTGTTACTCATTGTAAATGTTCAAACCTGGACCTAGATAAAGTCAGGTACTTCTGTTCCCTTATACTTCTCCCCAGGCTGAAGACATTGACCCCCAATAGAAAAAGAATTCCAGCCTGGTTTATCTAGCTAATAACAATGTGTGAATCAGCTTTTTTATCCAAAACTGTGTTTGTTTTTGTTGCGTTAGTAGCAGAAACAACCTGTTTCTTTTAACATTCAGTAAATAGGACTGTCACTTCTATTCAACCTACTTTTTAACTGCACACAGCGTTTTAATTTTTGGCCTAAATTCATTTATGATCAGTCATCTTTTTTTTTTTTATGATTGTATGGTCAGGCACACTTGCAGTTTCCTTCTTACCTGGAGGAAGCTCTGAAAGGATCACTTGGTTTAAAAACCTACCTATGGCATATGTAGCTCAGATTTTTCCATGAATCGGAATGGGAATTCTGTTACCCCCAAAAGTGAAGCTGGGGGATGTTTAAGGATTTTGGATGTTGGAGATGTAAGGAGTGAAGAGAAGAGCAGCTCTGAAATTTCGCACTCTTTCCTGCTCAAATGAAATGCAGTTTAGCTGACACAGTCCTCTCTTGGAAAGGTGGGAGAGCAGAATTGAGGGAGTAAAATACATTGGATCAAATTCTGGTTCTTCAGTTGTTTTCTTACAGTCAAATTCTCTGGATAGCAGTTCCCTTGTTACATGATTTTGGGGGTGTTTGTGGAAACCATGCCACTTTTTTTCTCAGGCTGATCATAGTAGTACCAAAAGAGGATCTTGGACCAGACTGTGCTTCATTTTTCTGGCTGTTTAAGTAACACTGTGCTGGTGTCTTTCTCCTTGATGCTTTTTTTTTCAGTTAATAGTTGAGTAACTTGCCTTTTTTGACAGAGGGATTGGGAAGAGAGGCTTTAGAAACACCATGAGCTTTCGGTGCCTATACTAATGATTACAAAACCCAGCTGCTTTTTCAGCTACTTCCTCATCTATTAAGGATGCTTCTCCTAGGCAGAGCCCTGATGGTTGATCTTTTCTCCAACAGGAACTCTACTGGTAATGTGGCTGAATTGCCTAACAGAGCCTGACAAGCTGTCTGGACACATTTGGCCTGCCTTTTCTTTAACTAAACACAACAAAAGCAGGAAGATCATCTCAAACTGTAGGAAAGGCTTTTATCACAAAACAGAATTGGATGTATTTTTATATGTCTATAATGTATTGTAACTTCTTTCCAGAAAGAGAATAATTGAGTAGTGGAGTGGAGACAGTAGATGAAGTAGGGAAGTAATAGTGTGAGCTAAGGGAAGTATAGTCTATTGCCAAGTTCATCTCCCCTAATTCAGGGAGTCTCTACCACAAAAAGAGTATTTATTACTGTTGAGAGAATGAGGAAGGGCAGAATATTTTGGTTACTTGATTATTTTTTCAGGTGTTTTCATATTCCGATTCTCTGAGTCTCTTGTGCAGTTTGATTATTAAGATTTCTGGGCTCACATAATTCCTGCGTGGTGTTCTCTTCTGTGTTTTTTGCTTATCTCTGTGGATGCAGCACTTATCTTTTTAAACTCCATTGTTTTTCCTGGTTAAGTTGCCTGAGAAAAGAATACTGGTTTTCCTTGAGGCATCAGATAAGTTGTGTGTGCTGCCAGATGCCTGCAGCTCAGTGGAACAGCGAGGTTGGAAATTACGGAAGCTCTTCCCTTGTTTTGGTTCTCATGTCTGCTCTTTGAATGCTGTGTAATTTCCCTTCAAAACTTGGATTGAGCCTGCTGTGGTTTTACGTGGAATAACTTTTCCATTTCATGATTGCATACTCAATTTTTATCCACTGTACTTGTAAAATAAAACCAGCAAGAAAGCCTGTAAAGTATCATATAGGACATTGATGCTTAGCAGAGAAATGTAAATGTTAAGTAGATTGACAGCAAGGTTACTTTACAATACTTGATTGTTGGAGCTTATTAATACACTATTCTAATAGAGTGTTTATTTAAGCAGAGTTACAATAACATGAAAGTAATGGAGCTAGCTGAAGAACTGGTGCAAATTGTAGCCATACTGATTAATCATGTATTTCTGTCTCTTTATCTGCATTAAGTTTATCTGACTTTTAAAATATAAATTGACTTTACTAAATGAAACATATGATGCTGGATGAACTGTTTCTGATTTCATCTCCTTAGCTATTTCACCTGCTGATGTCAATTATGGAGAAACTTTAAGTACACTTCGCTATGCAAATAGAGCCAAAAACATCATCAACAAGCCTACTATTAATGAGGATCCTAACGTCAAACTGATCCGTGAGCTGAGAGCTGAAATAGCCCGATTGAAAGCCCTGCTTGCTCAAGGGAATCAGGTTAGCTTTACTTGAAATTTATGTGTAATTTTCCTTGAGTTATAACATCTATTTCTAGAATGTAATGAGATAATTATCTTTCATTATATTGATTTGAGTAAACAAGCTCTATGAGGCTATGAATGAATATTATTTTCCTGATTGAATCAGTTTCCATATGGCTAGTAGACTACCTCTTTTTGTATAAGGGGAAAAATTGTCATCCCAAAGCTCTGAGCTTTCTCTTAATATAATCAGAGCTTGATTGCAGTGTGCTGTGGAACAGGTAGTCACCACAGCATAAGGAAGCTGAGCAGTAACATATTTCCTAGGTCTAGCTGGTGGATGAAGAAGTACTTTAACTAGTATCTTAAAAGAAGTAGAAAGGTATAAAATATTTAAGATGGGCAAATGCAAAATGTAGGAGCATGCACAGGTGTGAACAATGCATTTTGTTTGTGTTTGGCTGCACTGTACATTAGAAAGCATGTAACATGCTAAATATGTAAAAGTATTTTCAGAGGTGGTGTAAGAAAACGTGTCGTGCTGTAATTCACTCATATTCTTCTCTCGATATTAGCAGCTATAAACATCTGCTGCACAAGCTCTGTTAGGCTTAATATCTCTTTTTCCAGGATGATGAAGCCAACCAAATAATAAGGAATATGCAATTGGCTCAGGCCAGTCGTCGCCTCTAGATAATGTCACTCAGGACTGCTGTATTTCATACTTGAGCAAATACGAGTTGGAAGTATCTGAAATGATACTTCAGATTTATTTCTAGAACTATCTATTTTTATTTTAGATGGGCTGCACAATGTGAAATGTCAGTTCAGCATAGAATTTTTTAAATAGAACGGTAGTACTTCAGCTAAATTTCATGCTATAAAACATTTGCTGAAAAAGAGGATGGGACCACAGTTGGAAGCAGTAATAGGTATTGCAGGTGATTGGAGAGCTCTGCTTTGTTACAAACAATTAGAAAGCTTTATGGGGTTGAATTACTCAATTATACTGGTATTTCTCTCATATTCTTTAGGCGGGGAAAATGCAATTTATTGTCAAAATGTGATTTGATTTGGAGTTAGCAAAGTAGATGTAACTTGGACGCCTTTGAAGATCTAATGCTTTGACCTAGTTCCAGGCTGTAAAACAGTGGATATCACAAAATAAATCTGGTTCAGTTGTAGGATGTGATACATGGCTGTGTGGGAGGCAATAGAGAACTTGCTTAAGCTAATTGAATTTGTGATGGTTGATAAAACAGCAGGTGGTTTTATGTATGCACAGTAGAATATAAATCTCTGTATAATTTCTTTGTAGTTTTCCTTTATATTCCCAGCATACTGTATTGCAAATGCTTCAGTACATCACTGAAGATACTGGTTACCAAAATAGAGCTCTGGGTTCAGTGTAGGTCACATAATAATGAGTGTTGGTTATATGTACGTGTTGTATAGCAGTTTTCCTCTTTTAAGGCCAGTCACCTTCATATATATTTATTAAAGATAAGCAAGATACGTATGTATCATGGCAAAATGGTAAACTATTGATGCATAATAAATTTTCATGTTTAGCAGAAATATAAAGGTAGATGTATGAGGAATTACTCATTATAAACTTATGCCATGTTTCAGTTGTTGCAACTGTACATGGGGAATGAAATAGTACTTTTAAACTTATCATTTATATTTGTAATATCTGCTTTGACAAGATTTTGATTACTGCATTTACAGTATTTCAAGGTAAAATGACATATACTGGAGTTTAAAATACTTCATCCTAAATAATCAAAGAAATTGAACAGTTGCATTTCTTTGCTTTGATTCTGCCAGAAATTGTTACTTATTACCTTTTGGGGTTTTTTAACCTGATGATGTTTAATTTTTACAATTTTAGATTGCACTCTTGGATTCTCCAACAGCTTTAAGTATGGAAGAAAAGCTTCAGCAGAATGAAGCAAGGGTGAGTTATAATTTCATAAGTAGTTTTTATTTAAAACCCAAACAAACAAAAAAAAAGAAGGGGGGGTCTCAATGCAAGACTTGATAATTTTCAGGATTATATTTTTTTATACACTCATTTTCTTCCATCAGATAGTATCTTTTGGTGCTTTTTAAAAAAGACATGAAAACAACAAGACGAAAAACAAACTATGTGTGAACTTGTAATTTTGTTATGAGATTAACATATGATAGCATTACAACATCCCTGGCAGGGTTCCAGGCCTGGTTGGATGGGGCTTGAAGCAGCCTGGTCTAGTGGAAGGTGACCCTGCCCATAGCAGGGGGGTTGGAACTAGATGATCTTAGGGTCCTTTCCAACCCAAACCATTCTATGATTCTAAGTAAGAACAAAGTATATCTTTGATGCTTTTCATGCCAGTTCTATTTAATGAAAATACTTGTTCTCAGGACACCTTGCCTTACTAAAAAGTATGTTTGTAAATAGGGAGGAAAAAGCCGCTAAATCAGAGTAATCATTGCCCAGTAATCACAGTAACAGTGCGTTCCTTGTGTAGAAAATGCAGCAAAAGATGTATGGGGAAAATGGTCAGCTCTTTTATGTTTTCAAGCAACCAATAACTTGTGTTGTGGGGGTAGGTTTTCAGAAAGTTTCAGTCTTTAAATATGATCTGTACAAATATGTTCAGTGCCTAATTAGCTGTCTTTTGTGGGTCTAAGATCTAATGTAGTGTACCTCATCCCAAGTTGTTCTTAATAACTCTGCTCAGTGTAGTCTGAGAAGAATTCTCACAGTTTTGATGTAGGGTCCAAAACACTGTAGATGTAGTGGTACTCTCATTTATCTGATTTCCAATCTTTCATTCTTTATTCTTTCATTCTATGTTAATTCTTTTCTATATACTTGCTTGTTTTTAAAGCTGCTGCAATCTGTTTTAAAAACATTGTATTACTCAGACTTTGGAAGAAGAAAGGAAAGTATTTGGAATCATTCAGCTGCATGGCAGAAAATGCTTAGTTCTGAATACTGTCAACAAGATGCCAATCGAATGTAGATATGACATCTTTAAAAAACAGGGACTTCTTGGCTGGTTTAAATTGGAACGTTTCCACTGGTACTGCTTACACCTTTGCAGTTAGAGAATGAATGCATTTCTTTGAGAATCCTGTTTTGACTCCCGTATGGAGACAGGCTGAGAAAGTTGGGGCTGTTCAGCCTGGAGAAGAGAAGGCTGCGTGGAGACCTCATAGCAGCCTTCCAGTATCTGAAGGGGGCCTACAAGGATGCTGGGGATGGACTCTTCATCAGGGACTGTAGTGATAGGACAAGGGGTAACGGGTTCAAACTTGAACAGGGGAAGTTTAGATTGGATCTAAGGAAGAAATTCTTTACTGAGAGGGTGGTGAGGCACTGGAATGGGTTGCCCAGGGGGGTTGTGAATGCTCCATCCTTGGTGGTGTTCAAGTCCAGGTTGGATGAGGCCTTGGGTGACATGGTTTAGTGTGGGGTGTCCCTTCCCATGGCAGGGGAGTTGGAACTAGATGATCTCAAGGTCCTTTCCAACCCTAACTATTCTATGATTCTATGACTTAAGTAATTGGCATAGTATCTGTCTACTCTCTTCATTATTTCCATTGGTAATACCAATTGATGAGGCATGTTGAAATACTTTTCAGTGAAATGATACATAAAAAAAATCAACTTCATGACAAAAATGGACAAGATATGTGTATTAGTGTGAACTATAGCTGCAAAGTGGACTCTGGGCATCTCCATAAGCCAAGTTTCTGCTAGGAATGCATTTTGCAACTCTAGTACACACAGGAATCCTTACTTTGTTGTATTGCATAATTAGGGTAGGACCCGCATAAGCTCAGTATGAGCTTTCAGTTGCAGGTTGGTTTTTTCATAGTCATACTAGGTTTTAAAACTTTTTAGCTGAATCAGAGATGAATCATCATATTGTTGGTACATGTTCCTTTTTTTGGTGCACGAATGAAAGGCTTTTATCTAAGAGTAGCTGAGTAATATGCTCTGCAGCCTATATGCTAATTAGAGTACGTTACTTGTGCTCTGATAGTAATCACTGCTTGTCCTGCTCACAAGTGTTGGCCGCTCTGCGTGGGGAGTATATTGGGCATATTTTATTATCTCTTGTCGGCTTCACTAGAAGGTTGTGTGAGTGCTAGTCATGATAATTACAATAGACATAATTACTGGAAATTCTTTGTATATCCTGCAGTGGTTATAGTTTTTTTATAATCGAATGAGTGCAATAATTAATTTGTTTATGCAGATCTAAAGACTTTTATCACCATATTTATATCACCTGACAAATATATGGTGGCTTTCTTTAATGTGTTGATTTAGCCTTATATAAGAGCAACTTCTAAATTGTTTCTGAGGAATAGAAGTTGTTCTGGAATGGTGAATACACTTAGGATAGGACCTTCTTCACGTTTTTCTTTACTCTTTTCAATAATGTTTTTGTTTTACCATTCCCGTTAGCAGCACTAGGAAAAATAACGACGCATTGGAGGGTGTACTTTTCTCTGTTGAAATCTTGAGATACAGGGAAAGGTGAGAGAAGTTTCTTCAGTTCTCATTGATTGATTTGCAACTGATCTGCAAAAGACAACTAGGAAAGTAGACTGCAAGTGGCAAACATGGAGGTGTTTGGAAGAACTGCATTTGAAGACCTTTAATTTCTTGTTCTACAGTGGGTTTATATACAAAGTAATAAAGGGATGTAGCTGTTGGGGTTGTTTTTTTTTTTTTTCCCAGGTTTTTTCAGAGAAAATGAATTCAAACAATAAAAGTTTGTGTATGTTTTTAGAAATTGATGTATTTAATTCCTGCACAGAAATCTGGTGATTTAGACAATGAAAGAGTGTGTGGGTGTATATATACCTATATATTCTGATTTAATGTGATTATGTTTCCAAGTCAGCCAGAGCTTTGAGGTGGATCGGCCTGAAGCACCCTCTATGCATGGCTTTCAAAATGTCTGAAGGGTTTTGAAATGAGAAGAACCTTTGCCAATATGGAAGCTATAAAGTTAATTTATGAGATGGGCAACTGGATGAGTAGGAAGGGCAGGGCAGATCCTAATCATTCTGTCAGTCTGGCCTTGGATTGGGAAGGTTATGGAGCAGATCATCCTGAGTGCCATCATGTGGCACATGCAGGACAACCAGGTGATCAAGCCCAATCAGCGTGGGTTTATGAAAGTCAGGTCCTGCTTGACCAACCTGATCTCATTCTACGACAAGGTGACCTGTGTGGCTGATGAGGCTGTGGACATTGTGTATTTCGACTTCAGTAAAGCATCTGACAGCGTCTTCCACAGCATTCTCCTGGAGAAACTGCCTGCTCATTTCCTGGATAGGTGTATTCTTCATTTGGTTGAGAACTGGCTGGATGGCAGAGCCCAAAGAGTCGTAGTGAATAGAGTTAAATCCTGTTGGTGGTTGGTCACAAGTGGTGTTCCCCAAGGATCAGTACTGGGACCAGCTCTGCTTGATATCTTTATCAATGCCCTGGATGAGAGGATCGAGTGCACCCTCAGTAAATTTGTGGATGACACTGTGTTTGCAGGGAGTGTTGGTCAGCTGAAGGATAGGGAGGCTCTGCAGAGGGATCTGGGCAGGCTGGATTGATGGGCTATGGCCAATGGTGTGAGGTTCAACAAGGCAAAGTTCAGTTCTGGGCCCCTTACTACAATACAGACATTGAGATGCTGGAGTGGGGTCCAGAGAAGAGCAACAAAGCTGGTGAAGGGCCTGGAGCACAAGTCCTGTGAGGAGTGGCTGTGAGAACTGGGGCTTTTTAGTCTGGAGAAAAAGAGTGAGACCTTATCCCTCCCTTATAGGTCCCTAAAGCGATCTGAAAGGAGGATGGAGCGAGGTAGAGGTCAGTCCCTTCTCTCAGGAACAAGAGTAAATGGCCTTAAGCTATGCCAGGAGGGGTTCAGATTGGATATTAGGAAAAATTTCTTCACCAAAAGGGTTGTCAAGCATTGGAACAGGCTTTCCGGGGGAGTGGCTGCATCACCATCCCTGGTGGTATTTAAAAGATGCATAGATGTGCTGCTTTGAACGTTGTTTATTGGTGGACTTGGCAGTCCTGGGGTTAATGTTTGGACTCGATGATTTTAGAGGTCTTTTCCAACCTAAATGAATCCGTGATACTACACCCGGTGCTCTCCCTCTCCCAGTCTGTAGGGCCTTTGCAAGCAGCTTCTCAGTTCTGTGCTCACTTCCCCTAAGTGTGTGATTTCTGAGTTGCAGCAAACTTTGCTCTGATTCTCTCCTGAAGGCTGCCTGTGTGCTTCTTTCTCTGCATGTCATCCTCTGGAGGGCATTTTAGCCTGAACACACCTGCCTTGCATGTTCAGGAACCATAGGAAAGGAGCTTGTTACAGCTAAGGGATCAATCCGTGCAGGAGACTTTTTAAGACTGATGAAGTACTTCATAGAATTATTAAATTTCTTTGAAAATGCCTGCTATTATTTGAAGTGGCTCTCCTTGTCCTTTGTTCCATTTTATACCATAGATAAGAAGTTTGTGGGCTATTGTAGGAATGGCTACTTATTGCAGGAGCAATATGTTTAATCTAAATGTTTAAGTATTAAACTTCACGAAGAGCTGCATGAATGTTTAGTCCTCTCTGAGAATGTGTTCTCAAGGGCTTTGGAAGAGATGTGATTATTTCTGATATTTGTTTTCTTTTCTAGGTACAAGAACTGACCAAAGAGTGGACAAACAAGTGGAATGAAACTCAAGATATTCTGAAAGTAAGGCAAATAAATAAATTTTCAACTTGGCATTTGAACTAGCCTTAGTGGTCTTACTTAGAAAAAGTTCATGTTCTAAGTCACCCTCTCTGGCTTTTTATTTAATAACACAAAATTTTCTTAGTGTTGTTTTAGATTATTCCAAGGAATTAGTTTTTGAGGGCTTTTAAAGGTAAATATTCAGGCACAGTGGTATTTTTGAAGAAGTTTTTAAATAATATTAATCAGAGTTAGCACAACTCTTTCTTATCTTCACCATAGTGACCTCACAGCATGAAACAGCTCATTTCTAACTAATCTTTAAGTAACTGAATGTTTTCATTGAGTTGCAAATGAAGATTACCTGGGGCAAGAGCGTGTGGATCCCTCATCTCCTTGGTATTTGTATTGTGTCAACAAGCCCTGTGAATAATCACCTTTTAACTTACACTTGGTATCTCAGTGAATGTGGTACAGAGTAGATACAGATTTTTGCATTGACCTTCAGATTCGTGTTTTGATCAGAAATGGCTTGTGAACTTGAACAACTTTCAATGGGATTTCAATGGAATCTCCTCCAGTAGGTCTTCATCAAACCAAACAGATGCATCTGACCTAAGCATGCTCTGGAGTCCCAAGCACAGGGATTTTTGCAACTGATGCATGTAAACTGGCCTGTGTTGTGTCCTTTGGATGACTCCAGACTACTTCTGCAGCAGTTAAATCCACACAGTGGTCTCTTGTGTTTTGTAGATTTAGTATAGATCCAAGAGGGCAACTTGGAGATTTCCATACTGTGTTTTCTGCATGATGTAGACTGAGACTTTTGTGTTCTCTGCATGTATCTTTGCTTTCCTGCTGTCCAGTTGTATTGGTAGGATTTTATTGGCATTTGGCTTGTGATGAAGGTGATAGTCTGAGGTGGTACTTTAGTGGCCACTTTATGATTCCATACATGCATACAAGCACACATTTGTGCATACAAGCACACATTTGTGCATACACGCACACACAGAGAAATAATTCCCACAATTTCTTTTCCTGATTTTTTTATTTTTTTTGCCAAAAGTTTTAACTATTCTGTTAAATAAAAATTGTGAACACAAAGTTTAAGCTTTCATGACTTGCTGTATATGCCGAGCAAAAACATGTTTGGAGTGCAATTCCACCAAGCATTTAGAAGTAATTTTTTAATTCTCCTTATCAATGGCCTGAAACCTGATTTCTGTAGTTAATTTTTTCCTGTGTATCACTTTTTGATTACTTTAGGTTTTTTTTAAGTTCACCACTGTGTCTTTTATCTGACTTCCGAATAAGTTGAATGGCTCCATGCTTAAGAATAAAGCACAAACAGCATGGAGACAGAGCAGGGATGGTAACTGCTGAGCAGATGGTGTGACAGAATGGACTGTTTAATGTCTGTCTAGATACTGAACTGGGAATTAGCGTTTGCATATTCCTCAGAGATGTTTTGGGTCCAATATAATATAATTTGGGTTATATAATTTCTGTGTTGTATTGAAGCATCTATATGTACATCTCTTCACTCAGATCTGGGTCGGGGAGCTCATTGTCACATGGAGCATTTGAGTTTTGGTCAGTTCTGAAAGTGAACATGATGTAGCGTATGGGAAATTTGTAAAGCTCTGTGTTGGAAGTGCACTGATTTTTGCACAGAAATTACGTAATTGCAGGAGGTGTTAACGGAACAGTTCATATAAACAAGGGAAAGCTGCATTTGTTAATAGCTGAATATAAAGGGCTTAAAGACAGAAGCCATAATTCTGTATTTCTGGTACTGAGCTTTTGTTAGTTTAATTCATACAGCTTCTGTATTTTGCAGTTCTGTACGCTGATGTGTGAGTACATGAACATAGCTTATATTTCACTTTTGGGTTAAGGGCAGTTGATAAACCTTTCTTGGCCTTGAAAAACTGGAAATCCGCAAGAGATTTCATGGTTGTACTGTTTAATTTTACAGTGTTTTACTGAAGCTATCCATATTTTTATTCACTTCTTGTTTAACAATTCCTGAAATCTCTGCCAGCGTAAGAGTGGAAAAACCTGGAGGTTTTTCAGGCTGAGTTGCTGGAAAGCAGATTTTAAACCAGAGAGGGCAGTGGTGTTTCTTGTAATGGACTCCCTGGAAGTTCGCTGGCTTTTTTGTCTCGTTATTGATGTACCCCCCTTGCACACAGAGACCGGACACATTGTTCGTTAGTAAAACTAGAATGTCTCTGCACCCTTTGAGAAATGAGGCTGTTCTCATGAATGTCACTGCAGTCACAGCTGCAACTTTTTCCATGCTGTGGTAGAAGTTCAGTAACTTTCAGGACATTCTTCCTTCAGGTACTTAGAACTTCATGTTTGTATTTATGTTGAAAACCTGCTTCCTTCTTGCTTCCCCCTGGGCTTCCAGTCCTGAGGTAGTTGCTGCCTTTCAGTTCCTGCCCTACAGCAAGCTGGGAGAATTCAAAACCTTTTGCTTTTAGGTCTGTAACACGTCTTGCGCCAAATCTTTTAGGCAGTTGATTTTGAAAATTCATGTAAACAGCTGCCTGTTACCTATTCATATATGCCTGCCAGATGCAAGTGCACTTGCTAGTAGCTGACTGGGATTTCACACTCTGTTATATGTAGTTATGCTTTTTCAGACTATAAATATCAGAGGTCACATGGTTTTGAATTGTTCTCACAGGCTGATGGGAAATCTGTTAATGTTTAAATCCAAAATAATTGAAAGGATTTTGAATAAGCCTTGTATAATACAGGAAGCCAGATTCGTAGGGCACATTGATGTCTTCTGCTAGATAAACAGATACGGCTGGAAAGTTACCTGGCTTTTACTGAATGCAGTGCTTTCATCAGGCCTGACAAAGTAGGATGAATACTGTTTTGCAGGGAACATATTCCTCAAACTTGTTCACCCTTGCCAGTTATTTCGAACCATGTTTTAAATTAGACCAGCAACATCTAAATGCTACCTTGAAAATAATTCATAAAGAATAGAAAATACTATCCAATACTATCCAGCTAGAAAATACTAAGGAAGAGAATATTGTGTGAAGGCAAGTTTTTGATTTGGCAGCTTAAAATTCAGTTATTTCAGACGGCACAGTGCCATGTATGCAGCTGACATGAACATCCCTATGTTCTTCCTTATTTCTGCTTGTAGCTTTATCGCCTTTGATATTTGTGTCTACGTAGTCCATCTGAAGTTATGGTTTTCCATCAGTGTTTTAGACTAAGTTGAACTATGTCATCTATACATGTTATCAGTTCTGGATTTGGTGCAGAGCCTGTATGGCTGAATGCCATTATCAGCTGTGAACATCTTGTATAACCCTTCATGGATGCTGTTGTCAGACTGGTTATATCTTGGACTGATGGTGGTAGTATTGATAGTGTGCTCTCTTTCTTTGTCACGTTTGGAAGAAGCCCTTTTGCAGAGCAGCTGTCTGGGTTCCTCTGAAGTATAAATTCGTGTCAACTCACACCTAAAGCTCAAATCCTCCTGTTTTCATTATACAAAGGTTAGGGCATTGGAGTTTTGCAATTGTGCTGACTCTATATGGAGTATTCTTTATCTCATGGCATGGCAGCTTCTTGGTGATCTGAAGTGACAAACATTGTTTCCAGTGGTGATGTTTGTTTTCATCCTTGACCTCCTCACTATAACACAACATGACATTCTAACCTTACTAACCTACTATTACAGTCTCTCCCATGTCCTTCTTTTTAATCAGAGGGAGGATATTATCATAATTAATAAATCTAATAAATATGTGGAATGATGCTGCATTGAAAAACAAAGAGATATGGTTGATTTGAAGCCCATAGGCTTTAGGTTATTTCCTCAAGTGTCACTAGCTGTCAAAAGAATTGCACTTTACAAAACAGCACCATTTTACGTTGCTTCTCTATCTTCAGGTGTCTTGCAACCTCGGCACTTAGTTAGCTCTAGGATTTTCCTTTCATCTCATTCTTATTGAATCTTTCTGTGGGTTGTTTTTTATTTCTGTTAATGTTCTTCCATACACAAGCCCAAAAAGAAGAGGAGGGAAGAAAAACTGTTTGCTCTTTTCCTTAGCTTAGTCCTTTTTGTATTGTTCTGTTAAAGATCAATCCTGGGGTCTGTAATTTCTCTGGATGCTTTCTAAGATGTTAGGGTAACCTATCCAACTTTCGATTTTTCTCTTCCTTTGAGGCTTTAATTGGTACAAAACTTCTTTTGATGTGGCTGCTCTATTTGACTGCATGTGTTGTCATTCTGCTAGAGATCTTTTTTCTTTTACTGGCATCTGACTTTTGTCATCTTTTGTTCATGTTCCAATTTCTTACCCTAACCTTTAGCAGCTTTTATATTAATCTTTTTAAAATGTATACTTCTTTATATAATTCTCTGCTGTATTTTCTTCCCAACTTTCTTTTATGTTTCTTCTCCCCTTTACTGCTGGTGTAGAAATTGGTTTGACTTTTAGCTTTTGCCTTTTTGATGTATCGCATTTGTGCCCAGTGTTAAGGTATTTAGATGATCATTTTTATTTTTTAGTGTGAAGTAGATTTAGAGTTACCTTTTATTTGTTTTCCTGTATTTTGATTCTAATCATGTCATTAGCTTTGTGTGGCAGAGCTCAACTGATGTCAAAGGATGCAGAGATCCGGCTTCACAGAGTCTATTAAAAGGACAGGATCTTTTCTCTGTGTGTGTGTCTAATTCTCATAATCAATAGTTTAACTAGTAGCTGCTTCAGCTGGCTTTGTCCTGTTGGATTTAGTGACATAGCCTTGCTTTCATCAATAATACTAATTCTGCTGCAGCATTCTGTCACATGTTGTGTAAATATCTGACTGAACTCTGTTTATTGTTTGATCTTTTTGAGTTTTGTGCCCTTTGGTCGAGTACTGGTTAATAGTACATTTTTATACCGTAACATTGGTTGTTCCTACCTGGGGAAGGAAACTATGTCTATCTTCAAGCATTAACATTTATAATTTTTTTTTAATATCATGCCTTTTTGAGGGGAGATTAAGTACTCTTAACTTGCCACAATGAATAAATACAGACCTATACCAAACAGGTATTTTGGTAGACATACTTCTCTAAACAGGTGAATTTTCTTTCTTTAGAAATCTTGGCTATACCCAGCAAAAACACTAGGAGACTGAAACTCAAAGTAATTGTATTGCTCTTTGTGAGGGTTCTGATTAGGGTGGCAGAAGCTAATAGATTTTGATTTTAATCATTTCCTTTCCATGCTGGCTTGAATACCGTAGTGAACTCTGTCAAGAGCAGTTTGTTGTGTTCTATATAAATGCTGCATTAGTCTACCTTTATTTGCATTTCCACGTAATTTTGAAACCACGGTTGCTGGATGGTGTTTAAACACCATTATCTCAGTTCTTCTGCCTGAAGGCTGGGCATATATCACTGTTATCCTGTTTTATGTGGTTTTGTTACTTCTTATTAACCTTGACTGTCTTGTCTCCTTTTCCTCTTCTCACTTATTTTGTGTTCTACCCCAGTACCTTGCCCTTCAGGAGCATTTGGTTTTTTTCTTTCATTCTTTCATGTTTTTTTCATGTCTGTCTTTGTTTTAGCAACCTCAGTCCTCAGGTGAGAAGTGCTCTCAATTAACACCTGCTACTCACACGTGGAATTATTGTGTTTATGAAATCCACTTTTTGATGGCTGTAGGGTAGAGAAGTTGTGCAAGCTCTTGGGCTCCTGAAGAGCAAACCTTAGAACTTTTAAAAAGTACTTATTATATCAGTAGTAATGCTAGTAGTCCATTAACCGTGACATGTGCATCATGTGCAAAAAGCAGTACTTGGGACACTTCCCTGTTTGATGCCATTAGCAGTCAACAGAATCTTGTGGGGTTTGTTACTTTTCCATAGTAAGACTACTAGTACATTAGGAACCTAATGCATAATGTAGTCCTACATCACTAGTGAATGGCTGCTTTTTTTAAAATTGGAAATATGTAGATCATATAAAATGATCTGATGAGCACAAAATACATCTTGATATTTGTAATTATTTGTATCAACCTCATAACTTTACCGTTTTGGTTACCAGTATTGGAAAATTGGCTATTATGAATTTTTTACAAAGATGCCAGTACAGGCTTTAATCCTGCCCTTTAAAGTTATGTGTGACTTTTGACACAGGTTCTAAAATGGTTGTATTTACAGGTCAGGTGAATAGAGGGAGTTACAGCAATGGTGCGCATTTATATACAAAATGATGTATGCATGATACTGTATTTAAACTGTTCATTTTCAGCTTTGGCATATGTGTTTATTTGTATGTTTGGCAGGAATAACACTTGTTTCTAAGGTTTTTTCACATTTCAGTAAGTGAATCATGTTAGTAAAATTGTTGCTGGTTAGACATGTTGGTGTTGCATTTTGGTTAGAATGTCTGTTGCTGGCTATGTCTGAAGCATGACTACTTTTAACGGGAGACTTAAATCTGTACTTTCATATGAACAAGTTTTATTTGTCATTTTATAACTTCCTCTATTTGTCATCTGTATTAGACAACACTCATTGCGTGCTTCCAGTTTTTGTTTCCTTTCTACAAGCTGTGTCTTCTGCTTGAATTTTTAAGG
Source organism: Psittacula echo (assembly GCF_963264785.1). Taxonomy (NCBI): domain Eukaryota; kingdom Metazoa; phylum Chordata; class Aves; order Psittaciformes; family Psittacidae; genus Psittacula; species Psittacula echo. Next base: position 113,932,055 of record NC_137738.1, read on the forward strand.
AAGAGGTTTAAGAATCACTGCAAATTAAAATAGGATTGCATATCTATGGAGCTGGCAGAAAGAATTTTAACTCAGATGTTACTGCTGAATTTCTTTCTTTTAGAAAAGTGGATGGAATAAATAGAATAACAGCTGTCTTCCTGGGGATGTTTGCTTTCTCAACAATCGTTTGCCCTCCAACAATTATGTAAGATATGTACATTTATCAAATGGAATTTGTATGGGAAGGAAAAATGTACATTCCCATTAAATAGTCTTATTAACATGTTATGCTTAATAGGATTCCCTTCAGCTGGCTTGTGAGTGTTGTGCAGAAGACAAGATACTAAGAAAGATTTGAAGGGGCTGGTGTTAATAATTCTTTATCTCAGCCAGAAATCACGCAAGAAACGATAAGAGCTTCTCTTTCGCTAGAAGCCCGTTTATATGTGGGTTTGGTTTCTTCCACTAGATGTCACTGCACATACAAAAATCGTGTTCTGCGTGCTTAATTCAGATTTAATTCAGATATTTTAAAGCAAAATGATTTGCAGTATCTTGACTTTCATTGCTGTGCGGATCTACTAAAATAAGTTTATGGGAATGCCAAAACATTGGTTTAGGAGCAGGTCCCGAAGAACCTGAGCAACTGTTCTGACAGAAATGCTTCTGAACAGCAACTCACAGGTGGACTGCAATGTAAAGTCATTATGTACATGCAAAATTATTGCAATTATTTGGCAGTACGTTTTTCACTGCTCTTTTTCAAATGACTGTGTATCTATAATGTTTGTCAAATTATTTTAGCTATAGCCTTTAAAACATATTTATTTTCTTAACTTTGTAGCTCTGATGTTTTATGGCTATAAAAGAACAGTTTCTGGGAGAGGGAGTACCTTCTGTTTGACGAGGTAACAGTTGAGAAAGCAAACAGGCTTTTGGACATACAGATCTTTCACCAGCCCACTTCTGCTATTTGCTTTCTCTTTTAATGGATCTTGCAGTTGAAAAGCCAGTGGCAATGATATGCAGCTGCTATTTATAACTGTTTAACATTTTTCTCTTCATTAATCACTTCTGTAGATTTATAATTGAATTTCAGTACATTAAAATTTAATAAGTTTATTGGGTTTTTCCATCTTTTTTTTGAGAAATTGTCTGTCAACAAGGGAATGTTTACTGTTCTCAATCTTTGTACAGTTTTTAACCCTGCCTCCTGAGCGATGACAAGTAATATCTAGTTTAGCTCTCTGTTTTATTAGGGTTTGTTTTCTTGTACCTGGCTTTGTACATTATTTATTTATTTATTTCCCGATTTATTATGTAGCAGTTCCTGGCAGTGGATGTGGTCTGTTAAATCATCTAGTCTGGTCACAAGATTTAAAGTTGGGATAAATTGTCATTACTGAATACCACATAGCTTCCCTCTTCCAAAGCTTTTACAGATGGACATTTTCTTCTTTTGGGGGTTGGTTCAGAATCAGGGACATGGAACCATAACATTGTATCTCCCTCTCCACTTTGTTTTTTTGTCATTAAGGTAAAAAATGAATATATTTATATCCCAGGATCTGTATGCTATTGGCCAACACACAGATTTCTGCTTTGGAATTTGAGTTTGGTCAGAGATCGTCCAAGCATGGTTTGTTTTACTTTAAATAGACATTGTTTTTTCATACTGTATTACTGAGCAGACACTGTTACTAAATGATGATTATTACTATACCTGATCATCCCTCTTGCTTCAGTTTGGTAAGTATGCCTATGTGAATGCGAACTGAGAAGAAAGTAAATACAGTGGAGAGAATTTGCTGCAAAAGCAAACAAACACAGACTTTGACGGGGTTATATGGTTATCCCAAGAAGCAAATTGCTTTTTCTTCAGGAGAGCAGCTCTCATTGCTCTTCACTCACCAGTGATGTTTTTCAGTGCTTTGTCCACTCTCAGCATTGGCTTGCTGTTGTCAGAGGAAGAAAAAAAACTTAATTGGGAACTGGTGCTACTGATCTACTGTAGCTTTTTTCCTAATAGGAAACACTATTGAAAGGGTCCCAGCCACCTGGGGAACCCTGAGTGCAGCAGTCAAAAGTAGATTTCAAAAGGAATGGTTGTCTGATTTCAGGTCTGTCTGCCACCTGTGTTCACCTTGTTAAGAAGCCTCCTTTCTCTCTTGCTGCCTCTTTAGCTGCTTGTGATGCCTCTGCGGTGGACCTGACCACTTTTAACTTTCAGTTTCTGCTAGAGGTTGCAATCAGAAGATGCCTAAGGCTCCTGATTGTTTTTTATTTCAGTTTTAAACCATTTTCCCAACTTGAAACCACCTGGACCATCAGAGAAGCACAGTTGGGGACTGCCGCTTCTGAGCTCACCAACCACAGATTAAGGCAGGGTTGGAATAGTTTGGTTGATCTGGGCTGTGCATTCCATAAGAAGCCCTCTGGTTTCTAGGAATAACCATACTCCCCAAGTGTTTCACTGCCATTCTCCTTACAACTGGGGCCCTGCATTTGTGGATTATCCAGACCATGCTTAGCTTTAATCCATCCCTAAGGCTCGTAGGCGGTTTTCAAATAAGAGGGAGTCAGAGTGAGTTGCTTTTGAAATCCTTTCTACAGCTCAGATGCCACTTGTTCAACAATTCCTCCTGGGCATTTGGTCTGCTTTTCTATTAATTTTCTTGTGGCAGGAAAAGGGAGCTAAATTGAAAGCAGTGGAAGCTCCTGATTTAGTCTGCAGAAAACAGAAGAAATAGACCCCAAAAGCTGTTTTTTCTAAAGGATCAGCTGAAAAGTGAGAAGGAGAAAAGACAGGATGTAAATTTATCATTGGACTCAGTTATGGGAGGGTAAAGAAGCATTGCAACATTTTAGACAAAACCCATGAATTTATCTTGAGTCTCTCACAAAGGAACTGTTTCTAATGGCAATGTGTATTGGATATGAAATACTAGAACCGCTTTATTCTGCTGGTGTTTATACCAGTACATTTAGGAGTTTATTACCCCATGTTTCTGATAGCCCTTGAGTACATGGTAGTGTTGTGCACCTGACTTAATGTTTAATTGGCAAATGAGTATAGCTTTGATTCATAAAGCCATACTGTGGTAGAAGTGCCACTGGACTGATGTGCTTGTTCTTTTTTCTACCCAGCTACAGAGATGATATTTTTAATGGAATCCACTAAGAGATGTCTGAAATGCAGATAGCAGCACAAATCTGCCACTGTTGCAGTCAGGCTGAACAAAGGACAGGGCAGGTCCAGTTTCTGACTGCCATGTGTGTCTCTTCAGGTTCATTCACTCTGTACTTCAGTAGCTGGGCTGTGAGGGGTAAGAACGTGCTGGCAACCAAGCCTGTCTGTGCATTTTCTACTGCAGAATACTTTGCTGTTGTGTTGCTAGTCCTGAAGTTTCTTTTTCTCCTTGGTAGTTGTTGCTTACTAGTAGTATAGTCCTATTTCTTTCTTCAGTTTCTTTCAGTAGCAGCAAGGGTTACATGTTGGCCCTGAAGAAGGGACTAATAGGTTTAAAGTAATCTATTACTTTAGTTTCATCTCTATGGAAGTAGAGGTGAATTTCTAGGTAAATAATAAACGAGAACTGTAGATGAGTGAAACACTTTTTAATTCTCCCATCTTCCAAGAAATGCAAAACCAATCAGAACAGCTTTTACAACTAATAAATATATTAGCTATGAGACTAGTGGAGTTTTTTTTCCCCTCTATGATTCCATGACTGATTTGTCATCCAGCTTTAGCAGCAAATGAGGTAGGAGTCCTGTAGATAATCGTCTAGTTGACTGCAGTCTTCTGATTCATTCCCAGAGTCGAGTCTATGGGATGAATTATTCACAGGTCCTGTAGAAAATATATGATCATGTAATTAAAGACTGTATTGCAATGCATATAGGGGAAGAGGATGAATTAAGATAGCCTGTTTCTTTCTCTTCAAGCCAGGCTCTTTCCTCCTCTTAGATACCAGCAGGAAGAATATTGAGGGCAGAGTTGCTGTCTCTTGGCTGGAAGGTATAGTGCCTCCTACTAGGAAGGATCACTAATGGCAAGAGAAGTCTTGTTCTCTGCCCCGAATGTCAACACTGCTATATGTAAACTTATTTTTCCTTTGAGACTAATGTATGTTCAGTGTGGTCACATGCAGGAAGCTGTGAAGAAGTGAAGCCTGCTCCACTTGAGACATAGCAGAATGCTCTGTGCCCCTGTTTTTGTTTTTAATAGAATAGTTTTCCCTTAAGCCCAAGCTAGTGGCAGAAACCAGCCTGTAGCAGATGCTCCAGCATGGAAAATGGCAGTTTTGATGGTTTTTTTAATAAGCCACCGGAAAGTAGGATTTTACAAGGTAGTGTCCAGGAAGCTTGAGCAGCCAAACAGGCACCTCTGCTTACAATTAACCAAACCCTGCACAGTTCTGTCTGTACATGGTCTGAAGTATCAAGGAGCAGGCATCTCAACTTGTTAAGTTTGTCCTTGTAATTCCAGGAATGAAAGCCAAATTACTGGAAAAATTACTTTGAATCTGCCAAGGCTTCTGATGGAACTCCTTGCAGCATGTTAAGAATAGTGGTGCTATGGGGTGACACTACTATAATAGGGTTTCTGTGTATTGGTAGACAGTTGCATGTCAGCAGGGAGCATGTGGCAGTTGGTTCTGAGGGGGAAAGAGAAACAATAAAAAATGGAAAAGGTAAGATAACCTTATGAGGTTAAGGACTGCTCCTATAATTCCCTTATTCTTTAAAGGAATAACATCGTTAATTTTCCATCATTTTATCTTTGCTATCATAGCAGTTGCTCATTTAAGCAGTTCTGCATCTGCCTTTTTATTTGACATTCATGTCAGAGAGCTGTTACTGAGCCCTGTGTGGACTGCTGCTGGAGCACCTGAACTTTCACAGTAAGCTGTTCACAGCAAAGCTACAGTTTTCTGAACGAGGGTAGATTATATTAGGTATAAGAAAGAAATTCTTCACTGTGAGGATGGTGAAGAACTGGCCCAGGTTGCCCAGAGAAGCTGTGGCTGCCCCATCCCTGGCAGTGTTCAAGGCCAGGTTGGACAGGGGTTGGAGCAACCATGGGGCAAGGGCATTGGAACCATTTTTTAAGGTCCCTTCCAGCCCAAACCATTCTGTGAATAGCTTTTCTTGATTGATGAGGGTGGTGTGGTGTAATGCTCTAGGAAACAGGGAAAAATCTGATCTGGAAGATTCTTCTCAGGTGTGGTTTTCTTTGTGGCTTTGGCTAGTAGAAGTTTCTTCCTTTTGGAAGGCGAAAATGTCTAAATTGTGCTAAACTTTTTGTTTTAACTGTACTGAAAGTAATTCTGGCAGCCAGAAGGATGGTGTTATTTCTTTGCTCCAGTGACTAGAAGACGTAGTAATAGGAATTTGTGCCTTATCTAACATATGTATGCATGAGGGAATCAATATCCCTTTTCATAATTGATGATCATATAAATAATGAATTTCTTGCTTATGAAAGAAGAGTGTATTTTTAGTTTTCAAAAGGATTTTATTAGATTCCTAGGATGTTACAAAATGTAGCTTTGGCATGTCCCCAGATTCTGAAGCATACACCTCCTCAATGGTGATGGCGTTCTCTATTTCCTCTTCTTTTCTCTTTGCCTCCCGAATAGCACCTACTGCTTTTGTGGCTGGTGATCCAAAATCCATTTTGTTATTTCAGAAACTATAGATGTGTCAAGCTGAACATAGTAAAACATAGGACAGAAATTCAGTATTGTATATGCAGCGTTATAGAATGCAAAAAAAGCTTGTTTAACAGACTAGGAAGAGTAGCTTCACTGATACAGAGCAAACCAGCTTTTCCTAGTTGACGTGTAGGCTGTCAGTTTAATGGGAATCTTCAGTAATCTCTAATATTTCAAAGTTGTTTTCTTGGAACAGGTTGTTTTGGTTTTGTTTTTTTTTTTCACCCTGGGATTGTTTTGTCAATCACAATTAGACACAATTGAAGTTCATTCAGCTGCTGCTCAGTGGTTTGTTTTGGCTGATCTCTTTGTGATAAGCATTTTGTAAGGGAGCCAGCCTGCAGAGCAAGGTGGATGTTCATGTAACCAGTTTCTGTACGAAATGTTACAAGATAAATACTCAGCTCTGCTTCTCCCTTCATCTTGTAAGGAATTACTACTACTAAATCCAAGCCAGATTTCACAATCATTTGAAGTCTTTTTTTTTTCCTCATCTCCTATCTCTTGTTCATCTCATCCATACAGTAAATGTTTCCTCATGCTTTGCAGTGGAAGATCCTTGTTCCTCTTAGTTCTTTGAGTAATACTACTGTTTGAGAAACCTTCCTATGTTTTAAACCATTGTATCAGTAACTGTCCTAATGCTGGCATTTCTGATGTTTCCTGGCATGCATTTCCAACATTTCCTAATATTGGCAGGATGACTACGTGTATGCTAGTTGTCTGGAAAACTGTTGATGAAATGTCAGCTTGTCTTCCAGGAAGCAATGCACCATTCAAAAGTAGGGAGTGGGTCTGTTCATCTCTTCAGTGTGTAGTCTGGATAGTTTAACCCATCAGTGCTAACGTGAAAAGCTCTGTGAACATACCTATGTTGTTTCTAAATCATTTTTCTGACACCATTGTAGATTTTTCCAGTTAGTCCATAGCAACATTGCTTTATTATGCAGAATATTTTATTTTCTGATAAACTTCTGTGTTTTTCCCTCTGAGTATGGGGATGTTAGTGAGATACTAAGAGAATATTAACAGCATGAGTATTCTAACAGTGTGAGCCTTAACAATCTGATGATGTGACTTAATACCCTTCTCTTTCCACTCCAGTCTTCCCAGAAGGAAATAAAATCTTGTCAGCAATGACTGACTCGTCCAATAGTCTTGTTAAAGAGAGTGCAGGTTCAGTTTTATTTGTTGCAGGGTAATGTGCTTGTGTTTCAGCTTATCCCTATTTTAGGTACTGAAACATCGGTTAGTCCTTGAAGGTATTTTAGGTGCCTTGTTCCCATGTGCTTTCAGTTGGATTTGTCTGTATGAATACGTTATAAACACAGGATTTAGACAAAATGCGATAGAGTATTTGATTTTTTTCTTTTCCCCAGCACAACTTCCTTTTATGTGAAAGAAGTCTGACTGTTTTGCAGGAACTTTTTCAGCAAAAGACTTGTGATTTCAGACAGCTTCTGACCTAGTAATAGTTGAGCCATGAATATCGCCGTTTCTATGCCTGGAGGTCTTAGGTAAATCTGGAAGACATAATTAAGACCAACTAATCCACAACAGACCATTTAAGGACTTGCTCATCTTCAAAATGTCAACTTCTGTAGAGCTTTTTGTTAAATATTTAGATTTAATGTCTTTAAAAGCTGGATCTGCAGTATCTGGAGAAACTGCTGCTGAAGGATTTGTTCTGAATGTGTTTCATTAAATTCTTGGATTTTCTGGGTAGCACATTTCTATTAAAAGGTACCTTCCTGCATGAGCACTTCTGAAAATCTTTGTTTGTCAAAGGTTGGAAGTTCACTTTTGTTTTCAACTGTTTTTCATTTCCCCTTGTGTTCTTATTTCCTGGCTGTGTTCGCACAGCGTAAGGAAACAAATCCGGAGATAGGCTACATTTGAAAACAGAAGGAACAGTGTTTCAACTTGTTACATTTTGTAGCATTTCAAATGTGCTCAGACCTTAATTGTGTGAAGAAGCAGCCTGATGTTATGAGGAGTGAAATTGGTTTATTACCTGCACTTGCAAGCTTCTTACTGTCCTCCTTCATTTCCATTCCTGAACTCAGGCTACAGTATTGGACTTCTAATTTCAACTGGGTAGCGGCACGCTCAGCGCAAAGGTTTGACAAGGTGATGGTGGGCCAAGAAGGGTACTGATGTGACTCAAGAAAATACTGTACTTGGATCTTTGGAAAAGCAATGACTGATGTCTCCTGCTTTTTCAGTTGAACGTGGGGTTGTTTTTCTGTGAAGAATAATTCCTAGTCAAGGAAAACCATTTGAAATCCATGCCCTAGTCATCACGAGAAGCTCCGTTGCTCTAAGAACAAGATAAGCTGTCCAAAAGCTTTTTTAAAAAACTCAGGATACCTAATTGGGGATCATGTTTCACATGAAGGAATGGCATGTCCTTATTTTACTTCTTTGTTTCATTCCCCAGTGGGATCTACCTGTCATTTGTAGCTTCTGTGGCGACAGCATTTTAATGGGAACTCAGAGAAAACCAGGGTTTGGAATATCGATATGGCAATTGCATTGCAGCATTGATTTATTTACTGATTACACAGGCACACTTTGAATTTATTTGTATTTTATTTTATTTTTAAATAAATCTCAGGCAGAGTGACTGTCACATAACCATGAATTATCTGTGTTAAAGAAGAGGAGCATATAGTTTCCTGGTGTTTGAGTTGTTAATTGGCCCCATAGGAAAGCACGCATCCATTTGTCTTTTTTGGTTACGTATACCAACTTAATGTTTGTAAGGAAAGCTTTTTCCATTGAGAAATGAAGCAGATAATGTGGCAAATATAAAGTCACACTTTTGGGCAGCTGAAATGTAGATGCTGAAAATGCCCAGCTGAATGACGGCAATCCCCCTGCCATTTACCTCTATTTACACAGTCTTTAATTATGTGATCAGCTCATGGTCTCTCATTATTTCGTTTTCTGGTTTCAGCCATTGGTGATACGGCTTCAAAATCCAATACGGATTTCTGAGATGTGGAGGAAGGAGGCTGTGGTCTGATTGATCTTGATGAGTTTCAGGGTCATATGTAGTGAGCATAGCAGAAAGTAGAAGGTGGATTTTTAAGGTTAAAGGTTCTTTTTGCCTAGGGAAATTGTATCTGTGTGTATCCCTAACTCAGGGAAATCTAAGAGGGTGTTTTCCTGAGGAATTTTGGCTGTTTTCCTTTAAAGTTGCCCCTCTCTTAAGACCTAAAGTGATTAGCTGAATTTAAGACTCTCATTAATATACTTAATTGAAATATCCCTGAGAGAGAGTTTGGTTCAGCATGGAGGACAGGAGACTCCGAGAAGACCTTATTGTGGCCTTTCAGTTCTTCAAAGGGGCCTATAAGAAACATAGGGAAAGACTTTTTAGCAGGGCCTGCTGCAACAGGACAAGGGATGATGGTTTCAAACTAAAAGAGGGGAGATACAGGCTGGACATGAGGAAAAAATTCTTTACAATGAGAGTGGTGAAACACTGGCACAGGTTGCCCAGAGAGGTGGTGGATGAACCATCCCTGAAGAGATTCAAGGTCAGGCTGGATGTGGTGCTGGGCAACCTGATCTAGTTGAAGATGTCCCTGCTCATTGCAGGAGGGTTGGACTAGATGACCTTTTAGGTCCCTTCCAATCCAAACTATTCTGTGATCCTATATTGGGAGTTAAGTTTAAATGTCTATCTGTCCAAGTATAGGCTGCATTAAATAGGAAATGCTAGTTTTCTTTATTTTTAAAATGACGCATTTAATATTTAATACCATAAATTGCTTTTTATAGGGCAATATCAAAGTTTGTCCTGAACTCAACAAGTAGTATTCAGAAGTCATAAGCTTTTGTTTACTAGTGATCTTGTTGGTCTTAATTTACTTGTCAACTGACTTTCATTAAGAAAGGACATTGTACATGTAAAGTTCAAGCTGACTTCAATGTCGCATAGCCCTGGTTGGCAACATTTTTAAATGATAATTTTAATGTGCTTCTGACAGCTTATGGTAATGAAGCATTTAAATGAATGTTTCCAACACCTAGTCTGCTTTTTATTGAAGTAGTTAAAATTATACCCATTATGAGGTCTTATTTACCTCATGAAAATATGAAACTATTAGTGTTTTGGCTGCCTCAAAGGCTTAGGATTGAAAAAGTGGATTTGTCCTTCATCTCTTTTTGTTGGTGATATTTACTTGCCAGTCATTACAAGTCATTGAAAAGCTCTACATTGTACTTGCATGTCAGTGCATCAGTCTTTGATTTCATTTACATAGTGGGATGAATTTCTTCCACTAAATCTATAATTTTGAGGTAATGGAGTTGCTGAGGATTGAGGTGAGAGCCAAGGCTTCCATGATATGCAGCAATTGTGCACTAATGTTGTCAAATCTCAGTAAGGTTATATAGATAATGTAAAGCTTTGCCACTGAAGAAGAGAAACTTGCCTCATTTTTCAGAGTACGGTGAATATGACAAATGTCATACCTCCTTGGGTGAACGTGACTTTCTTTTTTATTGTTTTGTATTAGCTGGCAAACAGTAATCCCTGGAGGTCTTTCTGAGAATGCAAAAATGATGACAGCTCTCCAAGCTAGGGTTCAGATCAGTCAGCAAAATGCAGAGGTCAGTGATTGCTTCTTGAGGTTTGAGTAGATTGCTTTGCATTTTCTCCCTATACATACAGCAGGTTCGTATCTTGAAAGGAAGTGTTATTTGCTATTAGTAGTTGGCAAAGCTGTGCTAGCTTACTCTCACGGGCTAAATGGGCCCTAAGGTTTTAAAATAGTCAAGTCTGGCAAAACTGCACTCTGCCAAGAATGCCATAATATAATAACATACTGCAGGGTAGATTACAGTGCAAGAGATCCCTCCCTTCTGATTCTTTTTCCATTCAATTTTAGTTGAACTTATCAAAAATGTGATGGGAACTGTAACCTTCAGTCAATATTTGGAACGTCTGTCTTGGCTATGAAATATGATTCAAGTATTCTTTTTTATTACTATTATTATTTTAATTAGATATGATATTTTTTCTGGCCTTGGTGTGAGGGACTGGTGCCAGATTATAGATTGCTCAGTATAGGTTGGTCTTACTTAATTTTAAAAGGACACTTGCCTTTGAAACACATAGTGCCTCTTTCTTGTGACTGTATGGGACTCATACTCTTGATATCTTGCCCTTTCCACTTATTTTATGGGTGTTTATCCTCTTTGACCTGCTCTTTTATTTAATGGGTGGTTTAATCTTGTTTGGCATCTATACATGTGATGCAATTATTATTTCTAATGAAAATTGAGGTCCTTCGATTACAATTACAGTTCAAGCGTTTGGTGTCCTCTTATGCTGTTCTTTAAAGCAGTTCAATTGCTATCATAGAATCATAAAATAGTTAGGGTTGGAAAGGATCTTAAGATCATCTAGTTCCATTTTGTTCATTTTTATTTCATTGTTAAAATTATGAAATAAACTGTAGTGTCATTAAGTGCAATTAAAGGGCATGGACGCTTCCTGTGTCCCTTCTCCTGGCTTTCAATCTTTGTACTGTAAATGCAGCAATTTAGGGAATTCAAGGCAATTGACAGTATACTATGTGTATGTATGCAGTTTTTATTTATGTTCATACACTTGGAGTATTGTGTACAGCTCTGGTGTCCTCAACATAAAAAGGACATGGAACTGTTGGAACAAGTCCAGAGGAGGCCACGAGGATGATCAGGGGACTGGAGCACCTCCCGTATGGAGAGAGGCTGAGAAAGTTGGGGCCGTTCAGCCTGGAGAAGAGAAGGCTGCATGGAGACCTCAGAGCAGCCTTCCAGTATCTGAAGGGGGCCTACAAGGATGCTGGGGAGGGACTCTTCATTAGGGACTGTAGTGACAGGACAAGGGGTAATGGGTTCAAACTGAAACAGGGGAAGATTAGATTGGATCTAAGGAAGAAATTCTTTACTGAGGGGGTGGTGAGGCACTGGAATGGGTTGCCCTGGTGGTGTTCAAGGCCAGGTTGGACAGAGCCTTGGGTGACATGGTTTAGTGTGGGGTGTCCCTGCCCATGGCAGGGGGGTTGGAACTTGATGATCTTAAGGTCCTTTCCAACCCTAACTATCCTATGATTCTCTGATAAATATACATATCTTTTTTACTGTTAATATAGAATTTGGGTTTGGTTTTAGATAGAGTTTATTTCACTGGAATTTGAATTGAGGGAAGATGTGTGTAGTGCTAAGGAAGGTTTAGTTTCCTCAACTGAGTTTACCAACTTTACAAAAGAAGAGTATCAACAACAGTAGTCACTTCATGAGGTGCAACCAGTTGCAAATGCCATTTCTGCCGGCTTAAAGCACCAATTATTTTATGCTTTGGGTACACAAAATCAAACTGATAGTTTTTAAAGGGCACTTTATTCTGTCTTTTTGTAGCATCCTCAAATGTGTGCCTTAAGATCAAACGGGATATATTTTTTGCAGTTTCTGACCTTTTAATAGTCCTTTAATTTGCATTAAAAACTTTCACATAAGTGACAGCTCGTGTTGCTGTCACTGACCTAATAAAATCTAGCACGTTATTTCTGGGGGAAAAAAAAACGTGATTATACCTTCATTAATTACCAGAAAAGCCATTATAAACTCCATTCTCAAAACGTAATGAAAGACAAATAGTCTGTTGCAATACTGCCTAGCAGAACTAAACATTTAAAGCTAAATGCAAATGTTAAATTCAGAACTGCTACTCTGACCTGTGTTTGTTATGCTGAAGTAAATTGCGGAGGGACTCAAAACCTTCACTAATAATGCCTTATGAATGGCTTAGATTTGCTGGACTAGTGAGGAGGGGTAATTTTAAGGAGTGCTTTTCTTGTGAAGGCTTCTTTAAAATGGTATATTTATTTCTGCCATAAGTCTTTAAAAAATTTGAGCAATCATAACTACCTTCTTTCCTGAAAATCTGTTGTTTTTTAAATAGTAATTTACTATTTAATTAATATTTATAATGTCTGTAGTCTGTGGTTGTTTCGAGAGGTACCTGGTGCTGGTTTGTCTGCTCAGTATGTGCTGGATCTGGTTCTGTCCATCAATGATCCCTGCTAGAAACAGCTGTAGGACTGATTCTCATCTCTGTGAATGCTGGTGAAGCATTTGACTCTTTAGGCACATAGGAAACTGTTTCCTGATTTAGAGGATGTGATGGAAGCAGTTGTACTGGGAGGGGAGGGATGTTAGTGGGTGATGGTGGGGCTTTTTTGAGAGATGGTGTTCGAGCTCATCTTTGGGCTTGATCATGTTGGATGATATCTTTAGGTGTGGTAAGTGTTGGAGTTTGCTGATATTAAAGTGGGGAGCTATAATTTGCTTAACAGAGCATCTCACAGAGGACAGGATCACTCTGAGGTTTAGAATAATAGAACGGAAGGATCAGAGATACTTTATGCTTTAAGTGGAAAATTCAGGTGCCATTGCATGTGGTGCTGGCAAAATTGCATATACACTGGAAATATGGTATGTAAGTCATCAAGGTTAAGGAAGATGACCTTGAGAGAGGATGCATTAAACACCAGGGAATGATGAGCCTGGTCATATGAAAGGAGATGCTTGAGTTTGGTCTGGTGAAACCATAGCAAGAAAGTCTGACTGCTGTCAGTAACTGCATCAATGAATAAATGCTGGAGAAGGACAATAATAGTTTCAGCTGAGTGTCAATGGTGATGCAAAATACATGAGTATGAACTGACTATTAGTAAGTTCAGACCAAATATTTGAAAAACCCCCACATTATATAAGGCATGAGAACCTGAGTGTAATCTATAAAGTGACTTACTATGGTATTTGGGAGCTGCACTTGGTAGCATAGGAGGGCACTTTCAGGTCTTTCCCTTCAGGTAAGAGAAACATTGCTAGTGTTTAAGCAGAGGTAAAATTCCTGAAATTTTGCTTAAATTGCAGAACTAATCAAATAAGCTTTCTGGTGTTGTGTAGAGCTTACTGGCAACTTTACTGTACTTTTAGTATGCTCTCCTGTTAATGCTGTGAGTACAACTTCAATAGTTGGCTCTGTTGTCTTTATAAATACAGTAATTAACATGCAATGCAGTTGAAAATTCAAAGGGGAGTCCATCTGTTTATGTAGCACTTTTCTTTCAGAAGAATTATATCTAGAATTATTCAGATAATTTCTGTAAGTAGAAACAGGAGTCTGTCTGCAGTCTATTCCTCTTAAATCCTGCTATTTTTAATCCATTGAAAACCTCTCCAAACGTTAGGGCTCTACCACCCAAAAAATGGGAAGTTTTAGAATTATTTGTTTGGAAAAGGGAAAAGAAATAATGGAACTGGGCCATGGTCTACAGCTGTTTTGTATGAGGGTGGTCATCTTGTGGCATAGTCATTCACAAGACTGGTTGTTGTCAGAGTTTGTGCAACTTTTGACTTGGTAACAGGTTGCTGCTTTGCAGGCATTTGCTCAAACAGTAAAGAACACGCAACAGAAATGCTTCAAGGGTTTTGCAGCAGACTTGAGGCCTCTTCAACTACACGAGTCATGCAGAATTGTGTGCGAGTTGAAGTCCAGGACTGCAGTTAGAGAGTCATTCACATGAAGGACAGTAATTGTTTACCAGTGCTGTATGGAATTTAATACTTTTGCAAACAACATTTTCAAAGCTTCCATAAGAAGAGAATTGCATGCTAGAAGATCATCTGCCTCATCTAAGTAGGAAAAATATTCCCCTGTTTAAAAACAAAAAGAAAGAGCAGGAAGTGATGAGAACCAGTATTTTTTCATTTGCACTGAAAGCTTTCATATTTCACAGGGGTATTTGATTAATGGAGATAAATGCATAAATGTACCACTGTATGGAGGCTGATATAGGAATAATGAAAGCATCACATATCCCAATGTCATATTTTGAAAATCTTGCAACTCTAAAGATATATTAGACTTGTGTGGAATGCACAGATAGTGCACACAATAATAAGATAATATTTTGTTGATCTGAGTTCCCGATTATTGGATAATTTAGTTAGGGTGTCAAAGCAATTCATTGTATCAAAAGAGCAGTAAATGTGAATAAGAAATGTTTTCTTATGTTGATTTTTATGCAAAGTATCTAAAGAACTCATTGCTTTAAGAATTTTTGAAGTATTAGGATCAAAAGAGAATGAGAATTTTTATTGATAACACCTGATTTCTAAGGTATATTTACCGATAATATGCATTAAGACAATAGGAAATGTGGTTTTAAATCAAACTTCAAACATTCTTGTCCTTTGTGCCCTTGTTAAAGAAAAATTATACTGGCCCTTTAGGCAAAGTAGGGTTTATACAACAGTACTCAATTTTGGAATATATAAACAGGGCTAGTGGATAGGAATCCTTCCCCAGAAACCTTCCCATGCTTTCTGTGTCTCTGCTTCTTAGATGCCCTGTGCCTTTGTCTACAAATACCTCCTTTCCTTTTCTCACTATTTCTCTAGTTCATTTCTTTTATCTCTGTAAATTATTGATGTCTGCAGTGTCCTTCAGTTTAACAAGGGCTTGCTTTTTGGTTTTGAACTCCTGCTGAATCATTTTCTCCTCCTTTGCAAATATGCAAGCGAGCACTGCATATTTGGGAATTCTCCCTTTCAGGTTTTATGTGCATTCAGCATGGGCCTGCCATGCACTTATGACTTTTTCTCTGTTTTGAAAGGGTTAACTCTGGAAGCTCAGGCAGTGTAGCCCTCTTAGAGCACATGTGCATGAACTAGGTTTGCTGGTATAGGTGTATCTTTTTTGTTGTAATTCAGTAGCAGTATGGAATATTTTTTTCTGCAGATATAAAATATTTGTTTCCAGTGATTTAATGGGAATATAAAGTGTACTGAATACATAACTGGAGGAGAGCCGATTAAGAATTAGTAACTTCCCTTGTGTACAGTTTACATCTACTTATTTTATAGAGAGCTTAATGTTAATGCCAGGCTACTGGGTATCTTCAGACATTTTTGTGAACTCAGAATATAATAGCTTATTTCCAATGAAATCAGATGCACCCAAATTATCTGTTAGTGTAAGAATCTGGTCTAGTATAGTCTGTTTAAATAGTAATAAAAAAGACTTTTGCCATTGAACATTTTTACCCATAATTTCTTTAATTACATGTTATTTGCATAATTTAACTGCAGACATCTGAACATTACACTAGCTAAGTAAATTGTCATGTTTTACTGAAAGACTCTGCACAGGGTTTTCTCAGGACTGTGTGCCAGCAGCTAACTGTTCGGTATTTAAATAAAACAATTGAGGTTTTGCATCGGAAAGTGTAATAGAAATGAAACTGCTACAAGAGGTTCTGTTACTGAAATGGCAGTGTACTAATTACGTGTACTCTTTAATACTTGCTGAAGGAGTAACAGCGTAAGTGTCACTCTATTTGCAGATTGGTCAAGGAATATTAGCAACGTCTTTTAGGCATATTTTCTTTTTAATTCAATATCCCATTTGCTAAAAAAGTAAACTCATGTGGTTCCATTTTTGTGCGTGCATTTAAAGAAATACTGTTAAACAAAACCCATGTATCTTAGAGGTGTTCTTTATCAAGGGCTGTTCTATATGATGATTAACTCTACAGCCTAAATAAGAACTTTAAACAAAGATTTTGTTCTAAGAACATATCTTAGCTGTGAGATACTGCCAAATCAATTAATACAGCAAATTATTATCAGTGCAAAAGGGATGAGTTTTCACAATGGCTTTTTTGTCTGTTACAGAAGTGCTAATGAATTTACTGTGTCAGCATATTTCTGACATCAGAAATCAGAGCTAAATTCAAAGAGACTATCATTTAGATACACAACATAATCCCCTTATTTTAACTTTGACTCAAGGAAGTGTTTTCTTGTGTACTGACTCAATTATTTTCTGAGTCAATGAAAATGAGTCTTCAAATGAGTCCATTTGATGTAGCAACTCCTTAAGAAGAAACACTTTTTGTCCTGCTCATGCAGTAGCCATTTATATTAACTGGAGTGCTCCCGTGTGGATAATACTTGGCTGGCTTTATTTTCCACAGCTTATGAATGTATCTTAAATACTGAGGGAGTCAGTGTACCCTTTTCTGTTCAAGGGTAATTCAGGCAAAGATACGTGTGGTACATTCAGCTTGCTTCAACTGTACCTTGAGGATTTCATAGATTTCCTGAATTAATATTTTTTTAATAGGGACAGGACCTTTCCTGCTCTTGTCATTTGACTTTTGGATTCACCGCTCCTTAAAATTGTGTTTCACAAGTGAAAGTGACTCAAAGAATGGAATAAACCTAATCATTTCTCTGCCTTATAATAGCTAATAGACCTTCAATTTGTTTCAAAAGAGGTCCGTCCTCCTTTGGAAACATCCTTCCTATGCTCTTGAGGAAGAAAGAGGGGCAATTTGCCTGCTTATTTCTGTCCTTTTTCTTCTTCCACTGTGGGATAACAGAGTATTAAAGATTTGTTATTGATGAGGTTTGTGTGATTTCAGTTTCGGGCAAAAGGGCACAGTTTGGCATTTGGAGGCATCCTTGCAGGAGCTTTTGAATCTGGAGTTAAATTTTGAGCCAAATGACTGAAGTTTAGCAGTTACTCTAGATACCTGATTAAGATTCAGGATTTTTAGTGAATTGTATCTGAAGATAAAAGCTAAATTACAGCTAGGATTAAAGACAAAAATATTGCACTTAATTGCAGCTACTGTCCGCTGCATTTATTGTAGTGCTTTCATCAACAGCATGCATTCTGTGTGTGAACGGTAGTCATTTACTAATACAAGTTTAGAAACTCCATTAATTTGTGTTCTTTAATTTTAGATCTGCAATGCATCTATTGTAAATCACAGTTGTACTTGCTTTCTTTCTGAATGTAGCAAAAAAGGTGTTGACGTTAGAAGGCTGGAAAATGAAAAAATAGTTTCTTTCTTTAGTCTCAATAATTTGTGAGAGCTTTTTCTTACCCCATGATAATTTCTTTGCCTCCTGGGATGTCTGTTTTTCCCTCATCCAGGGATGCTGGCAAATGTTTGTTATGCTGGGGAAAAAATGTTCAGCTCTTAATAATTTATCGGTTCCATTGGGCCAAAGGTGCCAGTGGTTCTTTAAATGGCCACCAGTGTTTGTCATATGGGAACATTATAAATTATGTATAATAGTATGTGCTATTCAATAAATATTTAAAATGATAGGTATTTTTGACTAAAATTACTTTTTCACTTGAACAATGATTTAAGCTGTGTTTTTTTGGTTTTATGCGGTGACAGTTTTATAACATCAAGGAACAGCTGGGTGCAGTTTGAATGTCAGAGGGCGGCAGGGCAACATGAATCACAGCTTCTCTCTTTCTTTCTGAAGGCTGGAGAACTTTTTAATTCATCCATGACCAAAGTGGGGTTTCCCATTTTTGTTTTGGGGTGTCGTCATTGTGTATGTTGTGTCATCTCCCTTGCTTAGGCGTATCTGTACTTAAAACTTTTTCATATTGGTGTTGACTGTGTTTTCTGATGTGTAGGGAATGAGATTACGTCTGTTTTCTTCCTTCATTTGCAAGTTGCTGTGCTTGGGAAAATACGTGTAACAATCTATCTGCTGTATTCTTTTTGCAAACAGTGTAGTGTCTTGGTTGGCTCTGGAGAAGGCATATTGATGACTTGGAGAAGGAACAGCTGTCAGAAAACTTATTTTCCATTTTATTAGCACCAGGAAAAAATAATACACAGCAGTGATAATTCCTGATGTTGTCTCTCCTTCCTGGGTTGTCCGTCTTCCTTGGCTCCTAAAGGTTTAGGTGTTTTACATAGAAAAACACATTCAATTTGAAAGGTGGTGTGTGTAAATGTTCACAGTCTCTATTGCTGTTATCTTCCAGGCCTAGAAGCCCATACGATTTTGTTTCAATTTGAAAACCAAACTTTATAAATACTAAAACTAATTTTGAAGCTATAACTGATTTCTTATTTATGACATAAACTGTCTGATTCATCACATGATGTTTTATCCAGGGTTGAAGTCTCCCACTTGTAGTCCTGCTAAATGATGCTTCTAAAGCATCATGGCTGAGCAATGTGGTCCAAAGGAATTTTATAGAATTGAAATTGTGTGCTGCAAGTAGTTCTGATGTTTATTTGCCATTGTCAATGCTTCCTTTACATTGGATGATGTTTTAACTGCTTAGGCTTAGCAAATTTTCAGATGTTGGGGGTTTACTGTGCAAGGTTCAGTTTATATAAGGGACTGCCAAAGAGTTTTCAGTTTTCTATTCCTTAGCTGTACTGAATTCTGAAGAGCTTTAAATTCTCCTTACCATTATGCGAGGTGGTACATAGCTTGCTTTTAGACAACATTGCTTTGTTATGCTCTTGATTGATCTTCCTTATCTGGTATAATTCAGCTGTTTGTCTGGTTTCTTTCAAATAACTCTTTCACAGATGCCCTGAATAGCAAGCTTGGAATGCTAAATGGAATTACGAAAGTCACATTTAAAATGAGGAGAAAAAAAATAATCTGTGCCCTTTTTTGGGGGAGTGATATTTCAGAGAATAAGTTATGTTAAATGTCGTCTAGAAAAAGAAGGAAGATTGCTACTTCTTGCATATCCTAATAAATAGTTTTGTCCTTTACAGGAACAAACCTTGGCTCTGAGGAAAGAAGGGATAGGTGTTGTGTTAGATTCGGAACTGCCTCATCTAATTGGCATTGATGATGATCTTCTCAGTACTGGTATCATCTTGTACCACTTGAAGGTAAATACATACCTGTATTTCCATAGCCTTTATATGCCTTGTGATTCTGTTCAGTAGACAAATTGTAATATGAATTTTCTATCTAAAAATAGTGCTCATTACATTTCTCCACTATAGTTATTATGTTACTTTGCTATGCGAGGAAAGCTCTTGCGAGGTTGCAGCTGATTCAATTAAAACATGTTAATTTACTTGTTTAGGTTTATCCTTAGGGTCAACTGGTTATCCAGAGGTGGATGTTTAATATTTGTACACGTGTATGGTTTGTCATTCATCTTGTTATAAAGCTTGACTTGAAATCCAAATGTAGATTAATTGCCTCAAAACCACAAAGGTGGTTCTACACAGGATAGTTGAAACTTGAATTTGCTAATAATAATATTGTACAGTAATGACTGTGAAAAGTGTCTAAAAATGCTGCCTAATTTTTTTTCATGTATGTGTGAACATCTATTTTGTTCAGGTTACTCTGGGAAAGAGGAAGGATAAATTATATTTGTCTTGGGGCAGAAGGGAGATATAACTGAAAATACTGTGTTTCTCTCTTAATTAGGAGGGCCAAACCCATGTTGGCAGAGAAGATGCTATGACTGAACAGGATATTGGTATGGAATTTAGCATTTTTTAATGTTCTTTCTTCAGTTGTTTTTCCTTCTTCTGACATCCCAATATGTGAACAAAGCTTCATGTTTTTTTCCCTTTTTCGTTTGTCTCTGTGTTCTTGAGTATTTTAACTTTTAGAAAATTTGAGAAATGAATTATGTGGGATTTGCTTCAAAGAGCATGATTTCTCTAACAGCTTGTGGGCTTAAAATTTATGTATATTCATAAACTTGTTACTAATTTATTTCTTGCTTCTCTTGAAATAGCATCCTGTAAACATAGCATCCTTTTTCATGCAGCACCTGTCACAATTACTGCATAGTCATTCTCTTAACCTTTGTATAATGACAGGATTGTTGTATTGTTATATTGTTATACCTAAAGCAGTCCTTGGACTTGAGATTTGAGTTGAAGAAAATTCTGGAAGTTGGTAAAATGTAGGTAGGCTGCTTCTACTGATTATCTTATTAACTTCTTATCAAAGCAACCAACTGCCAGACCTGGAGTGCCCTGTCACGTATGTTGCTTGAAGGCAGTTGCCTTAAATAAACTGCATCCTTTTAATTCTCAGGTGACAGACTGAGAGTCAAGTAACTTAGTTTGGTAAATTTTGTTTGGTAAAAAAGTTTGGTATGTTTTTGTGGTCAAGAGATGCTTGAATTAAAATTTCTATGCGATTTCTGTGTAGATTGCATTAAAGTAGCAAACTTTCATTGCTCTGTCTTATTAAACAATACAGATACAGATAGTCATACCTTAGTTTGAAGAAGAAATAGAAAGTAGCAGAACTGGTTGATAAAAGGCCTGAATGTCATAGAACGTAAGAACCTTACTTTAGCCATTCTTGCTAGTCTACAATTGCATATTATATCCTGTCTTTTCAGATTTAAGCGTGGTTGCTTTAACGTCAAGAAGCTTTCATTATTACTTAGTGAAACTGGTCCAAAAACCCTCTCTCTACAAATACATAAATTTTACTTTTCTGTTTTTTCTCAGAAGGAAAAAAGCATTTGCTGATCAGGTGCCAGACTTAGGAGGCAAGAACATTTCATCAAAAAACCTAAAACCAACCCTTATTTCCACTGCAATAAAATAATAAACGGGGTCAACTCTTAAGGTGTGCAGGATGTGATGAAGGGAGGAAGAAAACATTGTCCAGATAAAGATAAAAAATAGTCCGTAGTGTAACGTGTCCTTAATAAATTAATATCAGCATGATAATCTTGCTATTTGTTTGGGACTAACTAAGTTATTTTATTTCTTTGTGCTTAGTTCTTCATGGCCTTGATTTGGAAAGCGAGCATTGCATCTTTGAAAATCTTGATGGTACTGTGAATCTAATACCACTGAATGGAGCACAGTGTTCTGTGAATGGTATTCAGATTACAGAGGCCACACACCTAAACCAAGGTATTACCTAGTATAATGTCATTTCTGATTTTCTTTCTGGCATCAGCACAAAAAAATCTGTGTGTATATAAAGGGTTATTGTTTATTTAATTTTAATTCCATGTCTGCTCAACTACAGCCCAAAAGCACGAGGAGAGCCACAGAGTTTTACCTGTCAGAGAATTGCCATGTGGTGAAAAGAATTCTTGACTAATTTAAGCCACTTCATAATCTTTAGCATGATTTAATAGTTACCCTTTGATTTTGTTCAGCATTTATACATAAGGTGAACTCTATGCCAGGTTGCTCAGGTTGCTGTAATAGTAAGTAAAAGAATATTGGTCTCTATAGGACTAAAATAATGTTAGAGACACCCCTGCCCCCTCCCTAGAGCTTCAGACCTGTCGTACTTAGCACTCTGTTGCCAAATCCATTTGTACAGCAGGAGATTGAGCTGGAGTATCTGTTCACTGCAGCTGTAGGGAAATGACAGAAAGGGGAAGGCTAACCATTATGGAGGAAGTTTAGAGAATTAGAATTTTAATATAAAAGCTTTAAAGTCTGGAAATGAAAAAGCAGCTGGGAACAAAGGTGTATTGTGTTGGCCTGGAAAGGACTGGCTGACAAGTAATCTGGTAAGTGCTGCAGCAGAGGGCTGGGATGTTTTATCTTCCAGGAGCACCCAGAATATCTTCCCATTTAGCAATGAGCTGAAGACCTGTTCAGGAGTGAGGCTGTGAAAACAATCTCACTTTGTTTCCTAAAAGAAGCTTTCAGGGTAAGCTTATTCTACCAAAGGAAGACTGCAGTGTTGAGCAAGAGAAGTCTTGCATCTTTTCTGAACTCAAAGAAGTGCTTCAAAACTCTGCTTTCAGAAGGGAAGGAGTTTTGTTGTAGAGAGGCGACATTGATTTTGTGAAGTATCTTATTTCTTCATGCAGAGCAAAAAGCATATGCACTCTTTTTTGTTGCAGATACTGGGCGGAGAGGGGAGAAAGCAAGCTCCATTCCCTTTGTCTTATGTTTGAGTAAATCCCACTGATAAGTTATTAGCAATAGAAACATTGACATTAATAGCATATAACACTGTAAACAATAAAAACTGAGTTGCAATGACTCATCTTTACTTTTCATTGCATTTCAAAGGCAGGAGAAGCTTGGTGTGCCTGAGAAGAAAGTAGGAGTTTGGATTCAGTTTCCCTCTTCCAGACATATGTAACTTGATTTTTGTACTGTGAAGAGTAGAAACATGATTTTTTATTTCTCTGATAAATTTCTGTCTAAAGAAATTTGCGACTCAAAAGAAGGGGAAAGGTTTGCTCAGAGTAGCTACATTGTGAAAAACAGCTGCATGAGCTGTCCTGTAGGCTGTGCACCCAGACTGAGACTGAGAACAGGGTGGCAGCTCTGGCATCAGGAGGACAAAACTGATGAGATAACTAGTTTAACGACTTGTGCCCAATCCATGTATCCTAAGCTTGTGCTAGCATTTAGTCTCACAGCAGGAAGTGCCAGCCTCCTTGAATGTCTGCTTTAGGTAATGCTGATTAACTGCTGATGTATTTAAGTGTTTCCGTTCATCATTAATAACTGTTCATTTGAAAATGTGTGGAGTTTTTAGGCTGTCATGGAGTTTGCAAAAAAAAATGAGGCATAGTAATTAATTATCACTTCCTTCTACAGATTGCTTCCAGTATTTGTGAATACTGGCTAATGTGGCCTTTTTGTGTAAATCTGGCTTACTACAGTATTGTTTTTATTCTTAAGAACATGTGGTAGGACTTCTGGAGGTAACTGGGTTAACATTCACAATTAGAGTCTGTCCTTTATCTTAAATATATCCTCACTTTAAATCAAGTTTTCAGCTTTTTAGGCCAAAATGCCAACACTTCAGTGTTTAATATAACCTCTTATTGCTTGTTTTTTATAGTTTGTTAATAAAAGAAAGCAAAAAAAAACCTTTGAAAAATATAGAAGTGACTTTTAGAAGTTGGTAAGACCTTATTTATAGATATGGTTGTTTGCATAGCTCCAAAATATTGTTCTGTGTAGGCAAGATGCTTGATGACTTTCAGCAGGCATTGTTTTTATATATATATATGTATGTATGCATGCATGTATGTATATATAATTTTTCCCCTTTGCTCTCTGGTCATTTATGTGTTGGAGCCAACCAGTTACATTGTGAGATCAGAGCTCCATCAATTATTAGGTTAGATGTAAGGAAGCTCTTTACTGTAAGGGTGGTGAGGCACTGGAATGGGTTGCCCGAGGAAGTTGTGAATGCTCCATCCCTGGCAGTGTTCAAGGCCAGGCTGGACAGAGCCTTGAGCGACATGGTCTAGGGTGAGGTGTCTCTGTCCATGGCAGGGGGGCTGGAACTGGATGATCTTAAGGTCCTTTCCAACCAAAACTATTCTATGATAAAGTCCTTTTTGCTTAGTTTTTGTTGCTCTTGGTGCTATCTTTATTTGACAAACCTTTATTCTTTGCCATTTAATATTCAAGGAGGATAAGAATTGTTGCTTACAGTAAATAAATGAAAAGCAAACCTCATAACAAATCCAGTTATGTTTCCATGACAATATTTACACTGCACTTCACACCCTTGCATTCTGATGGAGAGCTGCATTGCACAACAGTGGGCAATTGAACCTGGTGCTTAGGAAATATTTGACTGCAGTGTTTTATCCAGTTTTTTTTCCCCAAAAGAGGCTTTGGTGCTGATGCTTATTTAAGCTCTGCTAAGTGGGAATTAAGATTGGAGAGGTTTTTTTAATGATAGAATAATACCAAAGTGTTCATAGTACTAAAAGAGAAACCTAGGAGTTGTTCGTATGATCTGTCATTGGGAGGTGATCCTGCCCCTCTACTCTGCTCTCGTGAGACCTCACTTGGAGTACTGTGTGCAGTTCTGGTGTCCTCAACATAAAAAGGACACGGAACTGTTGGAACAAGTCCAGAGGAGGGCCACGAGGATGATCAGGGGACTGGAGCACCTCCTGTATGAAGACAGGCTGAGAAAGCTGGGGCTGTTCAGCCTGGAGAAGAGAAGGCTGCGTGGAGACCTCAGAGCAGCCTTCCAGTATCTGAAGGGGGCCTACAAGGATGCTGGGGAGGGACTCTTCATCAGGGACTGTAGTGACAGGACAAGGGGTAACGGATTCAAACTTAAACAGGGGAAGTTTAGATTGGATCTAAGGAAGAAATTCTTTACTGAGAGGGTGGTGAGGCACTGGAATGGGTTGCCCAGGGAGGTTGTGAATGCTTCATCCCTGGCGGTGTTCAAGGCCAGGTTGGATGAGGCCTTGGGTGACATGGTTTAGCATGGGGTGTCCCTGCCCATGGCAGGGGAGTTGGAACTGGATGATCTTAAGGTCCTTTCCAACCCTAACTATTCTATGATTCTATGATTTAACTGTCATGTCCTTGCTGTTAAGCCTCTCTCTCCTGTTTTCTTTTAAATTCATGTAGTTAAGGACACATATATGTAACTGTATTCAATCTGAAATGTTAGGTAATTAATTAAAGTTCCTTCCACCTAGTAAAGTGGTCAAAAATGTTTACAATTATTTTTTTTATCTTCATTTGAAAGTAACTGAAGGAATTTCGTAGAAATCCTCACTGTCGCAAAATCCCCCTCCACGCAGTCATCAAGGATAAATGTTTGGGACAACTGTGAGCATATGAAGCAGTGGCAGGCTTTAAAAACAGTTTTAGCCTTTTCGCCACAGCAGTCATGGCCATCAGGGATCCCTTTTAGTATGCTCACATAAAAAATACACTCAGTGCACTTGAAGGAAAGGTCATCACATCAATTAGATGTCATATCAAAATGACTTTGCAATACAAACCTATGTACAGATCTATGAAAGGTTATTCTTTTTAAGATTAGGCTGTTCATATGGTCCGAAGTTGATGAGTTGTGTATCAAGAAGTGTATCAAGAAGTGACTTCAGGGCTTTTGCTGTTTATTTGCCAAGACTGGATGACCTTATTTAAGTTGATATTCCTAATCAAGCTAATTTTAAAGAGGAGCGTTCCTTGTTAAGGACAGCATTTCATTCTCAGGTGGTAAGAATTTGTTTATAGTGAACAAGTGTTCTGAAGTGCAGTTTTTTCGTACTGTGAATGTAATAGAAACCTTTTCTTCTTAGAAATGCCTCATACTGACTGACAAATAAATGCTTGATTCTGTAGTTGCTAACTTGGAAGAATTCCATGTTATGTGACAGTAGTGAGACATCACTGAGAATATACTTCTCAGTAGGAAAGTATTAATTTTAGTGCCATTGTCTTTAAAATATTATAAGAATTGCCCAGAATCTCATTATTTGTGACTTGTACCTTAACTGATAAATACAATAATGCATGTGCATTGAGCAATATGAATTATTCAAGGTTCTTCTCTCAGAAAATAGCTATTGGGTATAAAAGTCTAATAATCCAATTTTGAGTGATAATAAACTTCAGTGTTGTTCCACATAGAGAAGGAAAAGGCAAGTGAGCGTACAAATTACAGAGATCTGGAGCTTTTAGTGAAGGTCGATTCAAACCTGACTGCAATAAGTAGTGGATGGCAAGCTTGTTCTTAGTCATATTTGTGGACATTCCTGTTGCATCCAGTACCAAATGGCTTCCAAAGTAGCACCGTTGAAGAGTGTATAGATCAAACTGGGGCAACTGCTTCCTCTACCTATATTTATTCTTTAACTGAACTGCATGAACATGATAGACCTTTGTGTGTGTAATCATATGTGGTTTGTTTAATTTTTTTAAGTAGGAAAAGGAAGGAATAAATTGTATAGTTTGGTTAGCATGGCTGTGGCCATGCATCATCATACACTGGAATTGTCAAAATGCATTTTCATTTTGTTCTTGCTTAGTGGAGGTCTTTGCTTATATAGTCTGTCTGAAAAATTACGTGGCATTTTCAGGTACAGAATGTTGTCAGTAAATGCTGTTTATTTTTCTATATCAGGTGCTGTTATATTACTTGGAAGAACCAATATGTTTCGCTTTAACCACCCCAAAGAAGCTGCTAAGCTAAGGGAGAAAAGAAAGGTGAGGTTAAATCAGTGTTTGGTAAATTTAAACCTTTTCACAGTTTTCTTGCTCGTACAGACATTCCTTGATCATTGTAGGTTACGTTTTGTTATTTGCTTCACATTCTTAAGTTAGTATTTCACCAAGAGAAACAAAGGAAGAGTTTGTAAGCACATCAGCATTTGTCTAATACATTTATTTTATGGTCTGTTGTTAGAGTGGACTGCTGTCTTCCTTCAGCTTGTCTATGACAGATCTTTCAAAATCCTGTGAGAACCTGTCAGCAGTTATGCTTTATAATCCAGGGTGAGTATATTCCAAAATGTGGTTGTTAAAGTTCCAGCCATTCTTCATTTTATTGTTTTGTTCCAGATGTCGGTAATAGACAAGATTTTGTTCTCAGGTTATGCTTGTTAAATAATGGGCTTCTGAATGAAGCCAGAACTTTTCAGAAATGTTATCTGAACTAGTCCATGCTAGAAAATGGGGTGAAGGGGCACCGATAGACAGTTGTAGTAGCCGGAGCCCAAGAGACAGCATTTGCACTGTAGCAAGGCAGTTCAGCACAATAATGCCATGGCAAATTTTACATTTACACTTTCTTCAGAATTAACTATTTTTCCTTACAAAAATGCATCTTAAAATGAAGATTTTTTTTTGAGTTTGTGTAATCATAGAATTGTAGAATAGTCAGGGCTGGAAAAGACCTTAAGATCATCTAGTTCCAACCCCAATACAAGCATAAAAAGGCTGGGAAATTTATGTCTTATGTTCTCACTTACGTACCTCCTAAAATGTGGCCAAGTTAGGGTGTGGAAAACAGTTTCATTATAGTTACAATGACATAGACTCTGCTTATTGAGAGGCTGTTTTTAATATTTTTACTAGTGTTCTTAAAGTGATTTACAGAGAATTGATGGTGCTTTGTTCTAATTTTTTGTTTTCAATAGCTAGTGCCTGTGTTTTCAATTGAGTATGAGATGAGGCACTTTAACCACCTATGGGCTTTTGAAAAATTGGCTCTAAATTGAATTATAGCCTTGGATAGTGCAGCTTTATTCCCATGTTTTATTGTGGAACTGCTCTTTATCCATTAGAATTTAGGAAGATTGCACAACTTAAACAATGTTTTAGATACAGTGAATGTGTAATAACACTGCTGCAAATGTGACTGTTACTGTTTTGCTGCTGATCTGCCTACAGAGATCTCAAGATGGTGAGCTAGTTGCTGATAAATTACGTCTGTTTTCAGAGAGAGATGAGAGAGAAGAGCAAAAAATTATATATGTATTTTTCTATTTATTTAGCTTTTCAAATAGTTTGATCTAAAAACTTGTAGTGACAGTTTCTAGTACTGTATCTTCTGCGTGCCTTGCTATTGTTCGTTATCTCTGGTTATTGATCAACTACCGTGAGCTTTTCCTTGACTAATAATGTTACTCTGCTGCAATCCTGTTATAAATGATTACGTTATACTGCACAGTATGGACTTGGGCTTTGCAGTCAACATAGAGTAGGACAGATTGTCACAGCGTTGCCTCACTTTTGGCCCTTCACAATTGCAGCAAAATATAATTGCATGGGAAAGGCCCCGTTGAAAGTGGGCTTAAGAATGATTTCCCTGTCCAAGGAGTTCTTACGCTTCAGATAATGCCAAATTGTATCTTATAGAGAAGGATTTTTCCCATAACATTTATCTGAGTTAAAAAAAGAGAGTCTGGAGAGTTGCTTGATTGTCTCTGATGGGATAGACTGCAGCAAATTCTACTTTTTCACTGATAAGTGTAGTGGACTGTAGCTTCTTTTTCCCTTATCAGTTCTTCAAACATCTTGCCTTGCTTTCCTGGAAATTGCATAGTATGAATAATAAAATGAAATTATCATAGTATGCAGCATTTTTTAGAAACGCTGCCATTTTTCCTATCTAACACTTCTTGTGACTTTTATTTTCTGTTCTTGGGTGTGATTATGAGAGCACGGTTGCTGTTGAAATTGAGACTCAGATTAGGGGAAATACTCTTCATATTCCTGAACACTTCATGCCTGTGTTTTATTAGACTGTAAACTACAAGCAGAGGATTAATTATTGATATTTTCCTGCTAGCCTGCGTTCAATTAATCTTTGTGAACTGGCTTGCAGGAATAGATGCTTTGTCCTGCATAATTTGTAAACACAAGAAGGGATTATGCTTAAGGCTCACATTAAAGCAGGAATGTAGGTCTGCATGACTGTCACTTGTTTGTGATCGATAAATCCGAGGTTGATCGATAGACACTGTACCAATCGCTCTACATACATTTTCCTAAATGAGGAAGCTCATGGATTGCAGCATAGAATCTTTTGGGTTGGAAAGGACCTTTAAAGGTCATCTGGTCCAACCCCCCTGCAATGAGCAGGGACATCCTCAACTACATCAGATAGCTCAGAGCCTCGTCCCTGTCTTTCTTACAGGCCCCCTCTAGGTATTGGAAGGCTGCTCTAAGGTCTCCCTGGAGCCTTCTCTTTTCCAGGCTGAAAAAGCCCGAATCTCTCAGCCTGTCTTCATAGCAGAGGTGCTCCAGTTCTCTAAACATCTTTGTAGCTCTCCTCTGGACTTGCTCCAACAGGTCTATGTCCTTCTTATGATAGGGGCCCCGGAGCTGGACACAGTACTGCAGGTAGGGTCTCACGAGAGCAGAGTAGAGGGATAGAATCACCTTCCTTGACTTGCTGGTCACGCTTCTTTTCATGTGCTATGTTAAGCTTCTCATCAACCAATAACCCCAGCTTTTCATCCACCAATACTCCCAAGTCCTTCCAGGTGAGGGGATGCTCTCAAGCCCTTCATCCCCAGCCTGTATTGATACGAGGGGTTGTCCTGACCCAGGTGCAGGACTTTGCACTTGGCCTTGTTGAACCTCATGAGGTTCATATGGTGCCATTTCTCAAGCTTGTCCAGGTCCTTCTGGATGGCATTCTGTCCTGCAGGCGTGTCTACCGCACCACTCGGCTTGGTGTCATCTGCAAATTCGTGGAGGGTGCACTTGGTTCCATTTTTTATGTCATTGATGAAGATATTAAGCAGTACTATTCCCAGTGGTTACATATTATTAGTCTAAACCTTTACCCCTATCTTCAGAGGCTTTAACTATGTTTAAAACAATAGCTGCCATACCTAATAATACACATTGCCCATGCAGTGCAGAGGCAGATGTCATCCTTAGATCAATGATTTAAAAAAAAGTCAAGCCAAACCAAACCAAACCCAAGCAAACCCCCAGACACCAGAAACCACAGAACAGAGCAAACCCCCAGACACCAGAAACCACAGAACAGAACAAACCCCAACAAACCTCAAATACGACTTTTTTACTGCTTTTGCAGTTACTGCAAAGAGAAGGTAGGCTCTGCTGTTTGCACTGCAGTTAAGCTGAGCCCAGATCTTACAAATCATTAGAAGAAAGCATCTTCCATAATTGATGCATCTTTAGGGCTGGCAATTTGGCAACAGCAGCTTTTCAGCTTACATTGGAGTTGACAATTTTATGTTTGTGTTAATGCTAATACTGTTTTCTGTCCATCTCCTCCTTTGTGACAGCACAGGGGGTTTTCTGATCATACGGTGAGCTTGTCCGAAATGGATAATTCTGCAGAAAGTGTTAATTTAAGGAGAGCAAGTGGCTGGAGTCAATGCAAATTAAAGAAATTAATACGTTTTCAATACAGCAGACCCCAAGCATATAGGCTTTAGTAATAATTTGAAGTCAATGGCATTGTATTCATAAAGAATTAGATGGCTTGCAGAAAGCTTGAGCTCTGTACTTCCAGCCAGGAATGCTGTTAGCAAGTCCGGTGCTGCAGTGGTTATTCTTCTGAGTGGTGATTGTGTTCAGGCTAGGTAGAACATTCAGTAAATCTGATGTCTGGCTATCAAAGGCAGGATAATTGTAACCAAGGTGTTAGATGTGGGTGAGCGTCTTGCTTCCTGGAGAGGTGCAGGTGGAAAAGAATATCTTATAGTAAATTTTGGTTAAATTTTCTTTTTTAGCCATAAACAATGTAGGACATGGTCCTTTGGTATGATCCTTTATTGCTGTAGATTGTAGTTTCTATACTATATGTAGTTTCTCATAACATAAGGTTATACAGCCCACTGGCAGTGTAGACTTAGATTCTGTTGCTGGCTCTCTGGGGGTTTTTTGTGCAACTTCCATAGCTGACTATCCTTCTGCCTGTTGTTGATTTAGCACTTGCAAGACCACCTTTTCTTCCAGTTTCAGTATTGATAACCTAAAGACCCATAGCTGAGTTTGCAATTTCTATAGCTTGCAATAAGCAGCTTGAAAGATCTAATGTCTTTAGCAGTCAATGGTAGAAAAGCCTGCGGGGTATTACTTTCAGTTGTTTTGAAAGAAGATAAATGATGTATGTTGCTTACTATATCTGTCTTTCCCATATGAAAATCAGTGTTACCTTTAATTGCATTTTCAGATGGGTGGCCTTTGTGTGTGAATTTTGTGGTATAGGTGTATGTGGTTTTTGTTTGGCTGTTGATTTCCCATATGTGGAGATAGTTGCATAAATTTTTGGCTTAACATGCAAAATTCTTTGTTTTGCTTGTTCCCAGTCTTTGTCTTTAATCTGGTGTCATGCAACACTGCTTCAGATAATAAGCTTTGGATAAAATAGAATTTTGCACATAGATTTATGCTGAAGATTTAATTTGTGGACCTTTTGTAAACTACATTATACTATAACTCTAAAACCACTCATGAGAAACCTTGGTTTTGTCATGGATTTAGCATAGGGGTTTTGTTTTGGTTTTTAATTAATCTCATAAATTGTGCTACTGAATGGCATTGTAACATCTTTGTATTCCTGCCAGTACTCAGTCTTTCCTAACAGATGTAGTACCAGATCGCATTTTTGTGCTGTGTAAATTAAGCTACTGTAGTACTGTGCTAGTAGAACTGACTTTCTTTCTCTGCAGCTTATCTACACTGCTCTTATCACTAGATATGCCAGGTTTTCCAGGAAAATGGGGTCTATTTAATTCAACACTGATCAGATTAAGTTCCTTTGTGGTAGATCTACAAAAGAAGAAAGAGTGGATTCTAGTCTTTAGTATCTTTGTGTTTCTTTCTTTTTAATTTCAAGCTTATACTTTTGTCTATTCACAGTAGTGCTCACATTAATAAAAGAAGTAGAGGTTATGTGAAAAAGATTTTTATTACAGATAGACTAAACTGGAAAACATCAGTCTTGCATCTGTGCTTTGTAAAACTGGCAGTGATTTGCTATAGCCAGTGATTTCTTTGGTGATGCTGAGATTTATTTTTTTTGGCCTCGCTTCTTGACCCGGAGTTCTCTCCTGTTGTCAAAGAACCTTGAGCCCATAACCAATTTGAAGCAGATATTGCAGAGGTAGTGGTCTCAAAAGTGGAGAATTCTTAAATACATTGAGAAAATAGGCAGCCAACTAAGCATGACAGGCATTATTCTTAGCCCTGGTGAAATAAAGGCAGCAGTGTGAGTGCCTTAAAGAGTAGAGACACTGAATATCCTCATGATAGCAGAGCCTTCAGTGGAGCTCAAACCTCCTTAGGCACTGTTGAATCTACATGCCAGCAAAACACAGGGCTGCATTACCCCTTCTCTTTATAGGAGTATTAACGTGTATAAAATACGTTTAATGTGCATTTTAAAATAGCTAGGTAGTGTTTGGAAGCTGCTGCTTGGATTGTTGCTGATGATCCATATTTGGCTTTGTGAAGTAGCCATTTTCACTGAAGAAAGGACCAGTTTTTCGTAGGTTATTCCTCTTTCCTGAGCAACGTTTTGAGCACCACCAAGATTAATTTCAGTGTTGGGTGAACGTGATTGTCATGATACCACTGTTTAAGGTATTACAGACATTTCCTTGAAGAGAAAAACACGGAGTTTTCACCAGTGATCTGTTTTTTGTGTCACTGATTGCTGTGATGTTTCGTTTTTCTTGTATCAGATCTCAAGCCAAAAGCTCCTTACTGTTTTATGCTTTTATAAAATATGCTTGCCAAATTATGTGTTTTATAGGACAGTCAAAATATCAAAATACTTTTGCTCTGGGTTTTGCACATTATGCTAGCCAGTCTGAAACATTGTACTCCATTAAGGGTTAACCAACCATAGGAATACTTGTAAATCATCTTTGCCAACTGTGTAAGCAAAGATGATCTACATCTGACAGCGCCCAATGGACATCTGCATTTCCACAGAACAGAGCTATATTCCCCATGGTCTCTATTATTTTGGACAGAAGTAATGATGAATATAGTGGCATTTGTCAGCCAAGCCCTAGGTAAGAAGTGATAATGAACAGCTTTGAATTCCAGAGGCAGACCACAGCCAAAGAGAGAGCTTTTGAGGTATAGCTTAAAAAAAGAGAGGGAGGGGGGGGAACCAGAGCTCTTGGTAACCATTTAATTAAGCTTCTGCTTTCTGGAGTTCCTTTAAGATTGCTTTTTGTTCTCTTTCAACACTGTGGATTTTGCATTGTTGCTGCAGAAATTGTGGTCATGTTAGAAATACAAAGTTGTTGCCATGTCTTTGTGTGCTGTAATGCTGAGATAGGACCTTTCCTAGCCATCATCCTAATGCAAATGTGAAGGGACTCTTGGTGAAACATTTACATGAAAACTCTGAATATCTGGAGTTGTGTATAAAAAGTCTACATTTGCTTGTCTCTTAGGAATTGTAGAAAGCATTTTTTTTGCCTATTTCTCACAAATTCATTTAAAAGTGTAATCTGTTAAACTAGTCTTCAGAATCACAGCAGTTATGAAGATGCTTCTTGAGCATGTAGGAATCAAAGTTCATTTAAATTGCTTTAGAAATGTGAGATGATCAGTGTATTTTTTGCGTGTTTCCAAGGGCAGTTCCTTTTTGTTGTATGCATGTGTATGATTTTGAAAAGAAATATTAAAAATACCTTATTTAAAAAAAAACCAACCTGTCTACATAATTGTGGCTGTGACGACTTCTACTGCAGTTCATCATGCTTGAGGTTAACTTGTGGTGCAGTCTGGCATTTTTTCAGTGTGTGTGTGGCCTGTCTCACTAACCTGCAAACCCCTTAAGCTGTAGGAGGCCTGAAATAAGTGGTTATTTATATACTTGGTTGAATATTTCAGTCCATATACAGGTTCTGTATGCTTTTTCAATAGGTATTTTGAAAAACTTCCTTAAAAAACCTCAGAAATATTTCAAAGGAAATTAAAGGAAGAGAGAGACTTCTGTACAACTGTAATAAGCTGATATTAAAAATGACATAAAATACTCTCCCGTAATTATTCAGAACCTTATCAAACTAAATACATTAAAATCTCCAATTAGATAAATGGTTTGAACTGTGTTCTGTGCTTGAATGTTGCACTTTGTAGGAAGGTTGCCCTGATTACACCATGGTGATATTAGGGTCTTTTTCTTGGGAGGAAAAGGAAGAACTACAAGCATGCCCTAGCATGATTTTGTACCTCTTTCGCCTCTCAGAAGTGGCCAAGTTAATAAACCATAGGATGATGAGCATCAGTTTAACCATTACTGGCGTTTCAAACGCATGTTTAGAAAGAATAATTATTGAAATTTTACTTGTGTGTTATAATGTGATGAATGTTCTATGGAACTAACGAATTTAACCTCTGATAATGCAAACTGTCGTTGACTTTTAAATATTCTGTACTGCTAATATGTTCTTTCTGTCAATTCTTTTCTGAATTGATCGCTCCGTTTCCCCCTGCCTCCAATGGCAGACTTTTCCCTGTAAAAGGACCAATCTGTCTAAGGTAGAGAAATTCAATTTCTATGTATTGATTGCTATGCCTGCATGTAGTTAACTTGCAGAGGCTATGCTAATCATTTATCTGTCTTGTTTAACTTTTTAAATATTTCCCTCTGCCCCCCAGAAATTCATTTACTTTTTGTTTCTACTTGTGTCAGCATGATACCTAGTTTGTAACCCTAATGAAGGAGATATTTTTTGTTGTTATGGAAAGTAGTTTTATGTAACTTTTGATTTGTACCACCGTTACAAACAGACACTGAAATGCTTCATATCTTCCTATTT
The DNA here is from genome assembly GCF_963264785.1 of Psittacula echo. NCBI lineage: Eukaryota > Metazoa > Chordata > Aves > Psittaciformes > Psittacidae > Psittacula > Psittacula echo. Next base: position 113,966,624 of record NC_137738.1, read on the forward strand.
TTTGGGATGTTCAGGAAATAATAGCCTTTTAACTGTGTTCTTTATTTGCTTTTAAATCAGGCTGGAATTTGAGAGACAGCAACGGGAGGAACTTGAAAAATTAGAAAGTAAAAGGTAACATTATTCTCTGTGGTCTTTATATGTGCGTATATGGATATATACACATTATAAACTCATTTAAATCATTAATTTGGAGGTATGGTGTTCCTCAGCAAGCAGAAGATCCTGATATAAATAATTCTATTTTGTTTTGTCATCTATGAAGATTTTGGTTTTATTTTCTTGAACCGTCCATTCTTACTGATTAGTGAAGGATAGCCAACTGTGACCTTTAGCAAAGAAAATACCAAACATAAGGATATGAGGAGGATGGAATATATAAATGTAATATATTACTCTTGCTCTTAATTTTGATGGTGTTATTTTAAAGGATAGAATCATGGAATGGTTAGGGTTGGAAAGGACCTTAACGTCATCTAGTTCCAGCCCCCCTGCCGTGGGCATGAGCACCTCACACATGGACAGGTTGCTCAAGGCCCTGTGCAGCTTGAACACTTCCAGGGATGGGACATTCACAGCCTCTTTGGGCAACCTATTCCAGAGCCTCACCACTCTCACAGTAAAGGATTTCTTCCCTGTACCTGAGCTACATCTCCCCTGTTTAAGCTTGAACCTGTTGCCCCTTGTCCTGTCACTGCAGTCCCTGATGAAGAGTCCCTCTCAGGATGGCAAATTACATTCTTTATTCATATCTTTTTCTATGGTTTAGTTGCCTTTGGTTTGAATCTTCATAGGAAAAGTTCATGTTATAAACTCTGCTTCTGTTAAATAAAATCGTGGTGCTGGTATGGGTATACCAGTCACACTCATCAGAATGTTATTTCAAAATCAGTTTGAAGTACAAAGAAGGTATTGTTGTCAGCAGGCAAACTGAGCTAACTGTTCTGGCTCATCATGCCATACTTTCAGAAGTAATAGCTCTTACCTTGTTGCGGATCACAGCATTGATTAGATTCATAACCTGAAAGACACTTTCTGCCATCTCCACTGTAGGCTATTTGCTCCATTTTGAAAGAGCTTTTATATATTTGGGCTAAGTTAAGTAAACTCAGAAAAACCCTGAAAATCATAAGCATTAGAAGATATTATTTAGAAAATGGTGCAACAGAATCAGTGATGTTTAATCTCTTTGTTACATTTATAGGACTTGAATTCAGCTTGTGCTGAAGTTGTTTTGCTTGTGCTTTAATTTATTTGACTTTAACTTCAAACAAAACAAGCAACTGGCTTGCAGGTTGTCTCTACATGTATTCAGGCGATTCTATGACAGGGATAATAGTGACCTCCAAGTCTCAGTCTATCCTCATTTAGAATGCACTAGAACCTTTAAAAGAGAGATTGCACAGGATATCATAGTTTGTCTTAAAGTAATTTGTCTCTCAAATACATCTGTTCCTAATCTTATAATTCTGTTCATCAGTAATTCAGTTGGGTTCATCTAAAGCAATGATGTTTTAATTCATCTGTTGGCTTGAATTTGGTGAGGGAAATTTCTGATCAAGTCGTTTTATGCAAATTTGTTTATATGAGACTATACTTATATATAAAAATATATATTTTCCCTCTTCACTGTATGCATGGATGTGTCCTATGAATATTTTTATTGGATTTGACAGAATTAATAGAGTCTTATTTTCTACTAACATTAGTGCTATATAGCATCTTCCTTTAACTTCATATATCCAGAACATTTAATGTTGAAATATATTGAGTCTCTTTACCATTTGTCTCATGCATTGAGTCACTTCCAAGCAATGTAAGATCTTAACCTGCAGTGAAAGAAAACTATTAAAAAAGCATTCTGTATACTGCAAAGTCCTTATCCAAACCTTTTTAACTTCTTAGAGTTATATTGTCCTTTGGGGAAAAAAAGAAAGTTTGAAGTATTGCATGTAATTGTTTTACTGTAGGAAGCAAATAGAAGAGATGGAAGAAAAACAAAGATCTGACAAAGCAGAACTTGTGAGAATGCAGCAAGAAGTAGAATCACAACGCAAAGAGACAGAAATAGTACAGCTGCAGATTCGAAAACAGGAAGAGAGTCTGAAACGGAGAAGTGTTCACATAGAGAGCAGGTTAAAGGATTTGCTGGCTGAAAAAGAAAAATTTGAAGAAGAGAGATTACGGGAACAACAGGAGATAGAGCTTCAAAAGAAAAAGCAGCAGGAAGAAATTTTTGCCCGCGTCAAGGAGGAGTTGCAGCGACTACAAGAACTTAATCATAATGAAAAAGCAGAGAAAATGCAGATTTTCCGTGAACTGGAAAGACTTAAAAAGGAAAAAGATGAACAGTATATTAAGCTGGAATCAGAAAAAAAGAGACTCGAAGAACAAGAAAGGGAGCAGGTGATGCTGGTGGCTCATCTAGAAGAACAGCTTCGAGAGAAGCAGGTCATGATAGAGCTCTTGAAAAGAGGGGATGTACAAAGAGTTGAAGAAGAGAAAAGAGATCTTGAAGATATTAGAGAATCTCTTTTGAAAGTCAAGGAGGCCCGATCTGAAGGTGATGAAAAATGTGAAGAGTTAGAAAAAGCCCAGCATGATTTTGTAGAGTTTAAAAGGAAACAACTGGAACAGCTGACTATTTTGGAGAAAGATTTAGTTCAGCAAATGGATCACCTAGAAAAGGAAATAGCAGATGAAAGAAGAGCTCTGGAACACTTAAAATTTGCACACGAAGACCATTTAAATCTCATGAGAGATTGTGAAAATTTTGTGGATGCTGTACTCAAGGCTGAAGAAGTTGAAAAGATAAAGACAGCAGAATACAGGCTCCAATCCAAAGTGCGCCAGCTTGAGTACCTGAAGAGTAGTCATTTGCCAGCTCTGCTGGAAGAAAAACAAAGAGCTTCTGAAGTCCTTGACAGAGGCTTGTTAGGGTTAGATAATACTCTCTATCAAATAGAGAAAGAAATAGAAGAAAAAGAAGAGCGGCTTGCCCAGTATAGAGCTAGCACAAACCAACTGCAGCAGCTTCAAGAAACCTTTGAATTTGCAGCCAACATAGCTCGTCAGGAAGAAAAGGTTAGGAAAAAGGAAAAAGAAATCCTTGAATCAAGGGAAAAGCAGCAGAGAGAGGCACTGGAGCAAGCTGTTGCCAAGTTAGAAAGGAGGCACTCTGCTTTGCAACGTCGTTCGACGATAGACTTTGAAATCGAAGAGCAGAAACAGAAGCTTGCCACCTTGAACAACAGCTGCAGTGAACAGGCAGGTCTGCAGGCTAGTCTAGAAGCTGAGCAGAAAGCCCTTGAACAAGACCGGGAACGGTGAGTGCTGTGGTGGCTTCTGTTTGTTAGAACCTATCCACTAAAAGTGAATCAATTTATACCTTAGATGTTGAGAGAGTGACTTGTTCTGTGTCCCAGTATTTGAGTTGCTTGATGAGTTTCAAGTAGTTTACCCAGAATGGAGGCTTTGTATTGTCTCTTAAAGGATTCTTGCTCGCTCTTTAATTTCCGTTGTGTTCAGATACTTATCCCATCCTCAGCAGCAATAGTATTTGCATTAGCCATCACAGTACTTAAATGGTTTTGCCTATTGAGAAGGGACTGCCAACCTTATGTTCTGCCCTTACAAAAACATGTATTATCTAAGAATGTTTTAAAATATTGATGTATTACATTTTGTTTTTCTATCAGTGACAAGCTAGGTGTTTGTTCATGATTTACAGACTGATAGTTATTACAGTAGGTTGCCAACTGTCTCAGCTGATGATGTACTCAACGCTTATCTTATTCAAAGTAAACAGGTGTTTAATTTCTTGCTATTAGTTTCAGGGCTGAATAAATAGAGTAGCCATGCTACATCCATGTAAAATTTGATGGTGGTTTTTAAGCTTATATACAGAGCCTTTAATACAGCGCGATGTGGTGACAAACCCTTTTAAGTACAGAAGCAATGTCATCAGTTATACGCACATGTGGTAACATAACCTTCAGCCTATGTATGGAAGGCTCAGAGAAAAGTGGTTCAGGTAAGGAAGGAGCTTTCTGTGAGGAAGAAGAGGAAGAGATCTTTTGTTGTATTTTCAGCCTGAGCAAAAATCCACTGGGATCAATGCATTTAATCCATGCAGTATGGAAAAAGGGCATAATTGCCATTTTTAAATGTGTTATCTGGTTTGCTAATACTAGAGCTTTGAAACCTGTGATTATTGATGAAACAATGACGTGTTTTTTCTTGAGGTAGCATTTGTCACTTGCTTTTTTAATATTCCAGTAATTATCTGGCTCTTCTTTTGTAAGCCTTTCAAACAGATGCTTCATTAGAAAAACGACCTAAAAAAAGTAACTTGCCTATAGCCAAATTGAAGAGCTCTTCTGTATCCTTTTCCTTTTCAACCATTATCAGAATGGTTCCCTGTGTAGAGGTCACTTTTTCATAGCTGCATTGTGTGGATTTTAGTTAAGCATTTTCAATACTGATTCATCATTTTGTTGTGGATATTGCCATTATTTTTCAAAATTGCCTTGAACATAAGCACCTCGTTTTCTGCTCTAAGCATCTCACTTGACTGAAGTCAGCTGTAAACAACTGGAGTTTCCACAAAAAGAGCCCTCACGAGATTGCTGGCTTGTGTGATAAGTAAAAAAAATACATTGTCAGCTGGAGGACTGAGGTTTAGAAAAGATACCAAGGAAGTGAAAAGGTTTCTTTTTCTTTCCCATTTGATTTTTTTTCTTGTTTACTTGAAAGCCCTCTTGCACAAACTGAATAGAACTTTGAAGTCTTTCAGTCAGTTGCCCAGGGGCCTGAAAAATTCAACTCGGAATGTTTTTATGAATGTTGAGGCACAGGAAAATCTTAAGATACAGGATAGTATGTTAAACATTTCAGGCTGCTTATCGCTGTTCTGTTTGAATTTATACTTCACAGTACACAATGTCTTTGATGCTATAGGAAGCGTATGAATTTTATATGTTTCTTATTGTTTATCTAGATACCATTATGGGATGATGTGCTCTCGTCCAGAACAGTGTTAACTTTCTGAAAAGGTTTAAATGCAATACTGATTTGAAATGCTTTATTAGTATAAGTCCATCATAACTGGATAAAATGGGGGGTTTTTACAGTTTAAATAGTATGTTAGATCAAATTCTTTCACTTTCAAGGATGACCCCCAAGATGATAAGTTGAAGTTAACTTATACTGGAATAATGCATATATGTTTTGTCTTTAATGGCAGAGGTTTGGGACAATAGAATTAACATAAAGCAACTTTAAAGTCTTTGAAACAATGGGATGTATCACTCACAAGTGGTAAGGTGCAGTTTAGTGTATTTATTGGTAGATGCATCACACGGCTGGATAAGTTTATAGCTACAGGAAGTGATATCTTTTGATAGTAGGATGTTTACATACAAATCAAGAGATAAGCTTTTTTCCTTTAGTGTAATTCTGATTTTTGTGGTTAAATTGATTTTCCATAGATGCAAACACTCTCTTATATGCATCAGCCATCTCCCATCCAGTTTCCCTCAGGATGCAAGATTGTTTTGCTGCTAATCAAAAGAAACAGATAGCTTCTGGCAGTGCTGCAGAGTACTCTAAAAATGAAGTAGCGATTCAGCCTGCTTTATTCCAGTTTAAGCCTCAGCAATTGTTATCAGTTCAATTTTCTGTTTTAACCTCCAGGATGGAATAAAGTCATTGTAGCGTTTTACTTCAGTTTAGATATGTGCAGTTGTAGGGTAAGTGGTAGAATCTCAACTTTGCCTAGTTTCACCTGCTTTTGCCGAAACTTCTTGTCTTTTATTCTCCAGTTTTCAAGTAACCTCTAGAAAAATAATTACCTTTAGAGACAAAGTTTGTAATGGAAATGAGGAAGGTTGTTACTGTGTTGCTAAACTAACCTCAGCTACGTTACAAGTGAAGTGTGTTCTGCAGCTTACTTCATTATAATACAGTTTAATTTGACTAAGTGATAAATATTGCAAGAAGTGCTTCTTGTTTTATACTAGGTGCGTCAGGCATTTTCACTTAAAAATCCAGTCTCCAATTTTACATATTCTGTGCATAGATCTGTCTGGTAGGACATTTGTTTGTTAAAGTGAGGAGGTTTTCATTTCAAAAGATGATATATTAGGTATATATAAAATAAATGCTGTATGTTTTATTTTGAAAGTAAACTTTCAAAAACAGATATACAGACTGAAGGGAGAACTGGAAAATAAGATTTTTATGTGTAGTATACAATTTAAAGATTTTCTCATAAATATGTTTTGCCACATCCTTGTTTTAGGTTGTCTTTTTTCTTTTCAGATTATTGCTGTATTTTGAGCTTATAATATTGTATCCCCCCATTTGTTTGTTTACTTCACACTGGAAACTAATAACTGAGGTCATTGACAGAGTTCTGTAATGAGGAGAGTTTATTCAAGTGATAGTAATAGATAGGTTCAGTCGTAATAGTCTTAATATTGTGCTGAGTTAGATACTTTTTGTATTGGAAGGTATTGAAGTTTTATTCAACAGTACTGCTGCTGTAATGTGTTTTTTGTGCTGTGTCTATTTTCCTGTCTAAATGTGCTTGAAGTTAGGATTTTTATTCATAAATATGAAGGTCTACAATCTTACATGTATCCCAGTGTAAGTACAGTACTTTGCATAAGAACTATGGGAATGAATTCTAAATCAAAGCAAATTACATTTTAAGATCTCTTTATAGCCTGGACCAGGAAATCCAGCAGCTGAAGCAAAAAATATATGAGGGTGATGGTGGTCAGAAAGGAAATCATGGCACATTAGAAGAGAGACTCTCCCATACCACCTCCCCGACCACTCCAACAAAGCCACAGCCACCTGCTGCACCGCTAGTTGATGATAGGTAGGTAACCTGCATTTCTGCACTGCTTTGGTAGGAATGCAAACAATAGCTTTAGAAAAGAAATATCCTGAAAGATCGTTCTGCCAGAGTTGGTTATTAATTAAATACTATAATTGTAGACTATAATTGTACTTAACTAGTCTGGAAATATCATTTGCTCTGTTTTACTTTAAATAACCAACAGCCTGATCTGTTGCTCCTGTGCCATTTGTTTTAGAATAGAGGGTTGGAAAACTTTAGGATAAAATGTATTTAGATTTGTGTTATGTTTACAGTTAGTTACTTGCCTATATGGTATTTCTCTATATATGCTTAAAGCAGCAAAGTAAATTAAGTTGCCTTCAGCCTTTTTTAATAGCCTGGTATCACTTGAAATCTATTTAATATCTGTTCTTTTTATGCTTATACATGAAGTTGTTAGTATCAACTCTTGGAACATTTCTTCTGTTTGAAGACCAAAGCTTTGTTAGCCCAAGTTGCTGTGATAAAAGTGATAAAAGCAAACCATTAAGTAACTAAAGTTGCTGCCTCAGTCTTCTATTTCTTCTTCTGTGCTTTAACCCTCAATGCCACTTATATGTACAGCTGTATGCATAGTAGTGGCTTAACCTGTGGCCCACTAAATTGTGATAACAAATCATTAACCTTTGCCTGTTAACTGAGCACTTGCTCAGAAGTCCATGTTCCGTAAGGAGGGATAAAACTGGTCTAACGTTAAGCCTGCTAATTAAGACTTGTGCAGGATGTAGGGTTCATAAGCGTTTCAGACAGCCCTTTAGCCTTTCTTGATTTTTATCTAACAATATACTTTCCCTGTTCTCCCCGCTATACCTTGAAGGATAAATGCCTTTATTGAACAAGAAGTGCAGAGAAGGCTCCAGAATATTCATCATAAAGCTGAGGATAATGATGTTAGCCTATCCTGGTCTACAGAAGGTTTAAAGGTGAGCGGAGATGGGTAGGAAATCCTGTCTTCCATGCACCTTGTGTAGCCACTTGTTCGATATTGTTGTTCAGTAATTTTCATCTTTGCCTATACTTACCTGAATTTAATTTACCAAACAAAGTAACCAGTAAATCAGGGATCATAGAGTATAGAATGGTTTGGGTTGGAAGGGACCTTAAAGATCATTTGGGCCCAATGCCATCAGTTTTAGATTTGATAGCCTTTATTTCCCCTAGGGGCCGTTTTATGTTGTATTCCTGTATTATTTTTTTGCAGGGAACAGTGTGTAAATGGCAATAGAAGGCTTGCAGATAAAATAAATACCTTTAATTTATGTCTGTAAAATACGTTGGTAAGTTCTATCTGAGAAGAACAGTAATTGTGTGTACTTGCAAACGAATGCTCATTTAAGAACTGGTAATCTAATCAATCCAAAGACTGGGTTGATTGACTTCTAAGGTAGTGGTTTAATAAATATTAAGAAGAAAATAGTTATTTGTGGCTATTAAAAAGAATGTCTCTTACTATGAGTACTTTTAAATGAACTTACACAAGAAAGGCACTCTTTTTAATAATCACCTGTACCTTTTTTGTTCTTAGGATAATGAGAGGCTTAATAATGGCACTCTTCAACGCAAGCTGAAGTATGAGGTAGGTCATAATTTGTCAGAATGAAATGGTTGTCTTAAATTACGGCATGCCCTGTAATTAAGTTTCTTAATGTTTAGCTGCATAATTAGAATCTTGAATTCACAGGCAAGATTAATGGCTTAAAGAGGCAGCAGTGCTTTTTGTCAGCTGGAATTAAAGTGATTATTTTTTTCAGATTTGGCGTAGCTTTTTCTTTATTTGAAAGGTGTGGTGTTATTGTGGATCTTTCTTCCTTGTTTTGTCACAATTCTTAATTTGGAACAGTATCCCTTTCCTGATTTTTAAAGGATAAAAGCATTTAGTGAGGAGAGATTGTCTGAGTTCAGAATAACACTTCACATTTTTGAGTCACAATGAACTATGAGTGTGTCTGTAATACTAGCAAGCAGCATCGGATAAGTTTGCCTTTGTCATGGAGGATTCATATGTGTATTTTTAAACCAAGGCTCAGACCCCTCCCACTATATTTGGTTGCCTAACTTTTACTTGAAACATGGTTAATTACTTGTCTTGGTGTGTAAATCCTAAGTACCTTTATGGATTTAAACCTTAATAGTAGCAGGGTTGCAACACGTCTAATTTGAACTTTTTTTGGCTTTTACACTGTTATTTTTGACCAGTGTTGGACTTCTTACACTATCTTGGATAGTACTTTGTGCATGTGGAAAATACTAAAGGGCTTATAAATTTCTGTGTCACCCTTCGACTTTCCTGTGTTTTTCGAGTACAGAAAATATAAACCAAGTGAAATGGATACTGTAAAAGAAAAAGCAGTGGTGAGCTGGGAAGATCAAGCATTCCTGAATCAGACCTCAATCACTTCTGCTGGATTTTCTCTCTCTGGTTTTGAGAAACTGTACAAATGTATCAGTTTTGAATGATTGTACAAATCTAATCAAAATCAATCCTCGATTTAAGAAATGTTCAAATCAGAAGGTTTTATAAAGACATTTCTGTTTTCTTCTTTTGAAATTTTTAACAGAACAGTCAACAGTGGCAGCCACATTATGGCTTTCCATTTCTGTCTAAAGATGCTATTTGTGCTTCCAACTTGTTTGGAGAAAACGGAGGAGTAAGAGATCATAAAAGACAGAAGGCATATACAGAGATGTGGGATTTATTTTCCAGTTCTGGAAGAATCTCCTCCCCTTTTGCATCAGAGAAGGCATTTGAGAATGAAAGGAGTAATTCAGAGCAGGAGAGCTTTGCTTGTCATCGTGACACTGAAAGTAGTTTAACTAACTCTAAAAATATTAATACTTTAAAGAGTAAAAGTGTTTCTTATCAGAATGTTTTATCTACTTCTTTACAAAGTCATGACTTAAATGATGTGGCTTATTCACTCTGCAAGGTCGAAAATTTCAATCATTTTGATGATAAAATAATTACTTCTCTGGATTGTGACAGCTCAAGAACTGAATCTGAGTGTTCCCACTTGAAACAGCTGTCTCCTGTAGGATCCTTAATGGGTGCTAATGAGCAGGCTGGCTTTAACAGCACATCATGCCTTCTCTTTTCACAGTCTAATGTGCATTCAGAAATAATAACTTGTAAAGAAAACAGTCCATTTAAGACAGTGCACCCGACAGCTGAAGATCAGTCTAGTAATTCTCAGCTTCCAACACAAGAAGCCTCTGATTTGATGTCTTTTAAGTCAACAACTTCTTATTTTGATGTGAGACCAGAACACACTTACAGTTTAGGATATCTTTTCAGTAAGCTTTCCTGCCTTTACAAAGATACCAGCAGTCAGCTGCTCAACACTACAGTGATTTCTAAACCAATTAAGGAGTTGGGAAGTTTGTGTGACAGAAGTGAGAGATGTGCACAAGCAGTGTCATTAATAAAAAATCTGCCATTTATAAGAAACTTGCAAGTAAATGTATTCTTCAAGTCAGATGTGAATCAAGATGTGTCCCAAGTCTCGTGCTGAAAATGTTGCTCAGCCTGAATCCCCTGTGCAAGAGGCTATTACAGTGTGTGCAAGAACGGAAATCTCTGATGCCTGTGCAAGAAAGCCCTCTGAAGGACTTGCATGCTGTTGTAAAAAGGAAGAGCTGGAAAACAGTCTTGTGTTAAGGCAGAAATTTGTGCATTTTCCTGATGTCTTTTTGAAGCTTCAGGTCTGTTCTGTGGAAAAAGTGCTGGAATTTTTGACCTGTGCCTTACCTCAAATTTGTATTAGGATGGAGGAGTTGAAAGGTATATATTGGCTTGCTGTTGGCAGTTGTAAAAAACCCGAACCAGAACCTGCTTGCTTGCTTTTGTTCAGCTCTGTTCTGTATGTTGTTGTTTCATCAGTTGAACAAGACGTCTACCACAGTTCCTTGGCAATGTTCCGTGAGGTTCCCATCATCACTGTAAAGGAGATTCAAGTTGGCTTTGCTGGGCAGAATATTAATCTTCTATGCTCTGCTGAAGATGATTTACTCACAATATTTACCTATAACAAACACTTCACCCAAAGAATTTGCCATGACATAATGAGCGTTTTGATTTCTGCAATGGATGATGCTGTTTATTTGAATCACCAGCTCCTGAAAGATGATTTGATGCGGATTTCGCTTGACTGGACATCGGATGTAAATGACTTAGTTTTTTCAAATGGAGTACGATTGTCCTGTAAATTTAGAACTGAATTAGTTGATCTGGTTTACTTACTCCATGAAAATATGGGAAATAGTAAATCTTCATTAGGTGATGTTCATGTACTGCTGTATACCTCAGTAAAGGTAGACTGTGATAAGCAGACTGTGTATAGAGCTCTCGTTCTTACAACTTCTCATATAGGTCTCTTAAGGGAAAGTGGTGTCTTTTATCCTGCAGCTAACATTTTGGATGCTTCAAGCCAGGAATCACAACTTGACAGGCTTCAGCTGTGCAGTTTGAATGATATCCGATGTGTAGTTTTGCCAGACAAAGAGAACTTCACAAAACTTGAACTTGTGTTTTCTAGAAAGAGCAAGGTTGGATCTGATTCAGGAATCGATTTTTCTAAATACTGTGAAAAAGAAGTAAATACCCAACTGACAGTCATCCCATCAATTCGTCAAAGCAGTCTGCATATCCCTTCCGAAGTCTGGAAATTAACATTCAGTTCAAGTGAAGAAGCCATTTGGCTAATTATGCATCTGACTAGGTGTTGAAATCCAAATACGTTTAGATACATTCAGAATAAGAGGCTAATGAATATTGATAATTTTTCTTTTTTAATCAATAGGCAAAAGAGTCCTTTGGGCCGGGAAGGGAATACTTTATATCTTAGCAAAAATAATTATTACTTGACTGCTTGCTTTTTGTGAGTCTTTGATACACTGCACATACGTTTCCTTGGGGAAGTGAGGAAACTACATATTTCTATCTTATGTAGGTGGATCAAAATTATGATTACAGTGGTGCCCTGATTTCCATTTTGGCTCTGTTTTTTGGCTCACTCCATGTGCTATCTGTCTTCATTAATGTCTCCTGTGTTCGTCCTTGATGACCTTTTCCTTAATCTTCCTGACTATCTTTGTTTTTTGTGCTTCTCACTTATTTCATGCCTTTGATTTCAATATTTCAAAACACTCAAACTACTATTTTTATCTTACATTCATTGTGTGCAGTTAATACTGAGGCTGTTTATAGCTTTTAGACTTACAACTTTGGAACGAATAGCATTGGCAATTCTTTTCTGTTTCAGAGTTTTGCATTTAAGGATTAATTCACTCTTGCATTAAAATTTCTCACAAGTGGTGCAAAAGGCTTGTTGGCTGAGTTACCAGGAATTGATGGATTTGCCATATCTCTTTTCTCCTGGGTTTGCCTTCTTTGCCCAGGGCTAAGAGAGTATAGGCTGTGTGGAATCAGTGAAATAGAACAAAACAAAAAATGCAGGGAACATCCAAGAGCATCCAATACTCCTTTTAGATTTTCCCCTCACCTCCTTTTCTTGAAGGGAAATAATACATGGCTTTAAGTAGTTCCTGTTTATTTTGTCCAAATAGTTAACTTGTACTCATCCACGATAGAGTAAGTCTTTATATTCCCTTCATGCTGGGAAAACGTGATTTGAAAAAGAAACTTTTTAAAGGGTATAAACAGACATTACTTGTGCTTTAAATAGCATTTTAACTTTTGGTCATGCCACTATACTTGTAGTAAGACAAATGCTTTGGAGTTTGTCAAATGTGTACGTGTTTCTCATGCTGTTAAATGGATAGTTAGCAACTGGGGATACTGCCTGACAGATGGAGTAACTCTAGAGTTCTCTCCATACAATGGACTTGGCTGACTTTCCTCTTTTTTTGCTTGCTTACTAATGGAGTTGTTGATGCCATGAGATTGCATCTTATGGTTTCTTTAATACTACATTCCAAGAAATAATGGAACAATTGATCATTAGGAAAATATTTCCATTAGTCGAGGCATGCCTTTAGGTACTAGGTTATTCTTTACCAGTCATCAATGTCATGTGCTCAAATAATAAATAAGCTGTAGTGTCCCATCTTTTGCTTCTTCCCTTGTAAAGGGGGCTGAATACCTTTTGAATCCTGTTGCTTGAATGTGCCATCTGCCTTGTTTGAGGAAGATGGTCCTTGGCAGAAAAAACAGTGGTATCTAATCTGAAATTCTAAATTGTGTAAGCATATTGCCAGTAGAGGTGAAATCTTCTACTAGACAGAGTTAGACTTCAGTCTCTCTACTAGTATAAGAACATTTCCCATTTGTTCTTACCATATGTTAAGACATGATAATATAACTCACGTGGGATTTAAAAAGAAATAACTTGCATTGGATGAGGAAGTTATGTCTGGAAGGATGAATGTTGGTTTGGGTAGAGAATTTTAAGGGGTTTTTTGATCATAACAAAATTTTCTACTACCTTAAGGGAGTCCAAAGATGAGCAAAATGTGTCACATTATTTTGAAGTGTGGTTTTAGTTTTTAACAAAAAAAGTATACACAAATACCTCTCAGAACATACAGCAGCCAGACTAGTTATGAGTTTGAGCGTAACATCGTGTCAGTTCAGTTCAGGAGTGGCTCCTTCATTGAAATCACAAAGACATTTCCTCTGAGCCTTGCTGAAAGTTAACATTGAGTGGTGCTATCTCGGAGGACTGTAAGGCTGTTAAAGGAAGGCAATTTCTGCAATTTATTCCTTTTCAGATTATACTCCAAAGTTAAATGTTGTGTTCCTGATAACATGGTTTTCCTCTTTTGTGTTTGCTTTCAAATCTAGATCCGTGAATATTCTGCACTTTTATAGGGGAAAAAAACCCAAAACCCAAACTTCACAGCAATGGCTTTTATTCTACTGTAAATTAAGTATAGTGTAATGATTCTGTGTTTATGAATATCAAACCATTATTTAATGTATTAGGGCATGTTTCTCTCAACTCTTGAGATTATTTTCCTCTCTGACTATTAGGTGTTTGTAAGAGTTCTCTGAAAATGACTGCCAATAAATTACTTGTTGACAGAGGTGGCTTTAAGAGTGCATTTATGGTTTTATTGCTGTTTTAAAACAGATGATATTGTTGTCAAGGCAATGAACTCCACTTTTCCCCCAAGGAAAGAATTGCTTACATTTCTGCACTCCAGAAATGGGTTTTTGCTAAAAAGCCTGTAAAGCAAGGAGAAGTGAAAGAAGGGCAAAATGGGGAACCGAAAATATTTATTGTGTAGAGGTCTCTAAAAATATTTTTCCATTCAAACATGAACTTCCTTATTTTTTCACAAAAAAAAGGAAAGTCTGTGGGAAACACCCTCTAGATAAAGTCACTTAATTGGAACTAATATTCACTTGCTTTGTGTTTTCTTTTTCACTAATGCTCATGTTAAGGGAAATGACATTGGCATTTGTAATTGACTGGTAATGAAATAACAGCCTCTCCTTCTTGAGAGCCAGGTGAGGATGCCAAAAAGCTCTCTGAAACACACAGCACTGAGAGGCATTTATGAATGAGTAGCAGACTTTTCTCCAGCTGTGTACTGGAAATCACCAGGAATTGCTACAAAGAACCCAAGTGTTGATGAGCAGAAGTATGAGCCATATTCACATTTGGAGATAATGTTGGTCAAGACAGAAGTGTTTTGACTAAGCAACATGCCTTATGGTAGCTGCTAAAGGACCGAAAATGAATGTTGAGAATACAGTTACAAACCAAGTGATGGATAGCTTCATTAAAATACAAATATTTAACATGGTCAAATCGTTCAAGTGATAGTATTCAATCTTTTTTTGTTATTGTTAACTTACACTTGTCATGGTACTGTTATTTTTTAAGTGCAGGTTCATTAAGGTTTTCAGACCAAATATGTTCAATTGAGAAAGTGGAGGACTTCTGACAAGGCAATTTCTGTACTTCTTCACTGTAAATGCTTAATGCTCCTTTTGGACACAGTCACTGCAAAGCATTAATCTTTGCAGTTGCAGAAATATTTTTGACATAACTCAGAGTTACAGATTCCATCTGGCTGTTAGTCCATGGAATGTGCCCTCATTACAGATACCTGGTTAGATAATTTTTTCCAGACCATGCAGATTTATCATAGTTGAGTGTTCTGTTAATTAGATGTGATTTCAAGAAAATAGTAGGAAGCTGTTCTGACAGTGGATTGCTATGATATTTATACCATATTTAATTATAAAATGAGTTTGGATTTTTAAAACCAAAGAGCTTTCTGATTTGCCTAGATCCCCTGCAGCTATACATGATATTGTAAACACGTTTCTTATATAAAGACATAAAAAACCATAGCTGACTGTGAAGGCTTGATTAATATATATATATATTTTAAGAGGGTTAGCACAAAGTCCTCTGCTTTCCCTTGGTTTTGATATCTAAGCTGAAAGTACCTTTTCAAAGAAGAAACAGCATTTTTCAGGACACTTCACCTTCATTTTTTCATGCATAAAAAAATGCTGGGGCTGGCTTATAAAAGGAGAACCACTTTGTTTTCAAATAATTCCTTCATTTTAGAAGTTATTTCTGCCTCCTCCATCCTCTCTTTCCCTGCTCTTCTGGCCAAGAACATTTTCTCGTTTTTAGTGAAGTTCTTTTCTCTTTTTCCTTATGTAGTGATTTTGGTTTTCCTTTGTTCTCCCTATTTGGTATGCACATGAAAGCGGATGGTCTGTCGTTCACTGGGAGCAAATCCAGATGACCTAAAGGATCCTATTAAAATTAGTATTCCACGCTATGTCCTGTGTGGGCAGGGAAAGGATGAACACTATGAGTTTGAAATAAAGGTAAGTGCTTTTCAGTTGCTTCTCCTTAATGTTTGGAGTCTCCGTACACGTATTGCTTGCATTTGTACAATGGTAGCATCATAGTAACAGTATTAATAGATGAATGCCTTTTGTTTAGTCATTGCTGGTTTGCTCTGTCCAACTGTTGGTGTTTACTGTCAGCATCACAGTTAGTGAAGGTAGAAACAGCAGCTGGAAACATACCAGAGAATCTGCAGGTTCCAGAAATCACCTTACTGACCCCATTGAATTCTATTTTCTGTTCACTAAGTGCAATTTTTGGTTCTCTCTCCATTGTCTAAGTGGATCGATTGTACACAGGAGGTTGGTGGTCAGATTCTTGGGGTGAGCAGTTCCAGATCTGAAGTCAAATAATTCAGTTGAAAGTGTTGCAGAGTTGAGAATTAAATGCATATTGGTTGAAGGGAAGCCCTTTATTGAGGTGCGAGTGTCAGGTATACGAATGATTAGACTTTAAATAGTTACCTGTAATAATGAAAGCATAATCAAAGTATTTTACACATATCCGCAACATAGACTTGATTCCTTGCAGGCCCATTTTGTTCTGATTCCTCCCATGCTGCATTTCCAAGGTCTCACTTCTCCAAACTGTTTCTCCTCCATTCTAGTGGCTTCCTCAGTTGATCTGTGCAAAAATACATATTCATTTTGTTTCCTCTGGTACTAAGCCAGTGTTTTTTCAAAGCAAGATGTGAAGTCTAATTGGAAATGTGTTCCCAGTGCATGTGGACATGTAGCATTAACTGACATACATGGCATCAGAGACAGAGTTGGCAGCCACCTTCGCTGAATGTGCTGCCAGATGCTTCATTAGCTGGTGAGAGTTGGATGAGTGACCTGCCCTCATGGTGTGAAGGACCATTTTTGAACTATGCTCACATTCTTTTACAAAGGCTTTTATTAAGATGGGTGATCTTAGCTCTGTGCTAATTAAATTCTCATCCTGAAACGTACTGCATGCTTTATGGATGGAATACTTCCTTTTGCCTTTTGAACTTTGAACTGACTTTCCTCAGGCCAGCCAAAGAGGTGCTGAGAGAAGAGTTAAGTGCATGTGAAACTTCCCCAAGGATTGTTGTACTTTCCAACTATTTTCAGCACATGGGATTTACTAAACTGAGTAATGGTTAATGAAAGTAGAAAAAGTAAAAAGGTATTTTCTCTTATTAATAAGTTGGTGGATTTCTCTTTTAAGTATTCACTCCTCATCCCTAAAACACATGTAAGCATCTGCAAGATCTTAGGATGAAGGGGCACTTAAAAAAGTATGCGCATAAAGGCTTGGACTGAAGGAAGGAAATGTAGTAGAAGAAAGTCTTGAAAAGGAGTGGGAGGCATAACCAGTAAGGAACAGGAGGATATATTTAAGGAGAGATACAGATACATATCAAACTAGGCACCAGCATTCTGTTGCTTGTATTTTGTTTCTGTGAGAATCAAGCCTTGCTGCCTAATCTCAGTAATGGCATGGAAGGGACAGACACTCTAGCTAAGAGCGATGTGTATGGAATGGGTGTTCTACCGTACTTGCCACTACAATCTTTTATCTCTCTCCTGTGCCATCTCTAGGCTGCCTCATAAAGAAAGTGCTGCTTAAATAACTGCTTTGATGAAGTTCAAAGCAAAGAAATGGATGACACATTGGGTAGGGAAAGGGCTATCACTTTAATAATTGTGTTTCATTGCTGTCAACTTCATTAGAGCACTAAATATTTTACTGAAGCTCCTATGGACCTTACTTTGGCAGTCTTTGGATTGCTTCTTATCGTTATTCACTTACACAAATCGATCAGCTGTTTATGCTTTTACCTTTGTCTCCAGGTCTCTGTGTGTCATAGTGGGCTGCTTTTGCTGCTTTTGGATTTGGCTCCAAGCTACAATCCACAGACTTTCCACAGACTTTCCACAAACTTTTGTATTTTAAACCTTTCCCCTGCAGAGCGCTCAGCTCTGCTTTGATCTGTATTAATCTTCAGCTGCTGCTACGGTTATTCTGTGGGAAATCAGAATACATGGAATAGTGATCTCCCCTCCATCTTCCCTCCCCCTCTCCCCCCAAAAAATCAGGAAAATAGGAAGATGTGGAAGGGAGGAGAGAACATGTATCTGTTTATTTCATCCCTTCCTTATGGCTCAGGATACAATGTCAAGTTATTGAAATAATTCCCAGTTTCAGCGTTACTTTATTCAGGTTTATTTTCAGGTTCTCTCCTCAGAATGTGTCAGACTTAGGGGAGGGCTGAGGCACGGTTTACCTGATGTCCTTTGCTGTGTCTCAAATAAGCCTTCTACATCCATGCTCCTCTTGCTCTTGGGGAAAATGAGTGGCTGACCTGTTCGCGTGTAACAGCACTTGGAAATCTGACAAAGAGACAAGGGATGATTGAGTCAAATTGTAAGACAGTTCCCAAACTTTTGAATCCTAGGCATCTCAGAAGCGTTTTCTTCAGCAGATGTTTCTAGTCATTGCAGTTAAATCCTGGCATATTGCTGTGTAGAGGAACAAATATAATAAATTCCTAAATAAAACCAACATATACATTTCTTCTTATGACATGCAATAGTGCAGAATATTTCCTGTATTTGCCAAAAGAGAGTGAGTTGCACTTTTCTTGGCAGCATCGCAGAAAGCTCATAAGTCTTTCAACCCTAACATACCATCCAAAAATACTTTCTTTTAGTGCAGGTTCAGCATCTAGACACATATAACATTTGGTATCAGGCCAGCAAGATTGTCTGTCCACTCGGGTTCTTCCCCTGGATACAGATCCTACTTTAAGATGTTGAGCGAGTCCCAGGAGAGCCTATTGGAGAGAATTCAAAGTAGAAACAAATGCATGCTGTGTTTCAGTTAAGATAGCACCTTCTTCTTTTCGAGCAAAAGATGTCATGGAGCTGTTTGTGCTGGTCTGCTGTTAAGTATTCAGTACGAATAGATTATGTTTCCAAAAACCCTTCCATTTCAGTGATAGTTTTATTGTTGTCTTTAAAGACATGATGGAACTGTAGTAACTTAATCAGGTCTAAACATATTTATGTTTGAGCTGAATTAGAATACCAGAAAACTATTCTTGTATTTTCCCCTTCCTTTCATGTTGTTGTGATATGCAGAATATTCAGACAAGGCTGTGCTAGCAATAGCATGTGGGAAGAGCTTTTGTATCAATAAGACCATTGCTATCTGTTCCAGGCAGTGCCTGGGGTTGCAGACAGTGTCTGTGAACAGCAGAAGAAGCAGCGAGGCAGGAGGGAAGGGGGAACTCCAGCTCACATAAAGGCATGCAAGGTCTCCGGAGAACAGATCATGGAAACAGAGCCTGGAATCAAGCACAGCCCTGCAGGGGATCCTCTGGCAAGAGGAAAAGTTGTAGATAAGCTATCTCATTTTTATTCCTCTTTCCCTCATTGTTCTCAGTTCTCTCATTTTATTTATCCTGTTTGATATTCTTTCAAAACTGGCTTTTTCTTCTTTTAAGCCTTCCAGCCATCTCTGGCGAGTTCTCTAGAGGAGATGATCCAGGCAGATGCACCCCAGAGCAGTGCTTTTCTCCACGTCCAGTAGCAGCTCTGTTCAGCCAAGTGCTGTGGTGTGTCTGCTCAAAGTGTCCGTGTTTCTAGTCTAAGTTTCTTTCTGAGCTCAGTGAACTATTGCAGAATTGGAGTAAAACAGGAAGAGTGCTCATTGATACGTATTTGTAAGGAAAACAATGCATGCCCTGTATCTACCTAAATTAGAGAAAAGAAAAAGCCCCATCTTCCCTCAACTGTATCAGATTAATATCTTCAATAATAAATAAAGATTGCAAGATATTTTTAGGCAACTTAGAGCTTTTCAGATGCTGTAGTCATAGATCTGCATGTATCCCCATCCCATACATAGTCTGTCATACATCTTTTTTAAATGGGGGAGAAGAATCACAGCCCAAACTGGTTGGTTCAGCTTTAGGAATAAAAGACCTTGTTCTAGAAATGCTATTGCTCTGCCAGGTGTGCTGTAATTCTCCTCATTATGTGAGTGGAGTTTGGTCCATCTGTCCTAATAACATTATTGCTGAGCTTCGGGGACTAGTGAAGATTTTGTTTAGCTTTGAAACTCACCAATAATATGAGTGGTAACAATAGAATTTTGCAATCCATTACCTCCCATTACAAGAATTAGGAAAGAAAACAAAGAGGATGACAGGGACTGAGTCAGATCAAACCAAGCCACCAGAAAACACTCCAGAGAAAATCCTTCAGTTCTTAGGCCGCACAGATATATGGCTTTGCTGTTTTCCTTCCTGTCTGTCTCTAACAAGTTGTTTATTAAACTTTGTAGAAGAAAGTTAATAAATAATTGGCTGCAGGCAGCTTGATTTGGGTAAGTTTGGTATCATGCTATCACCTAGACAGCTGTCAGATGCACAGCCAACAACATCTTTGGCAAGCTGACACACATGCTCTTCCCCAGGATGTGCAGCTGGAAAAGTCCTCAATGCTTGGCGCTAGATTGCTCCCTTAAAGGCATGCTGCTGTGACAACCCTAGGGAAAAAAAGCAGTCATTTTTGAATAAAAATCATGTAGAAATGAAATTATTGCAGCAAAATTCCACCACTCAGAAAAATTAAAATACAGAATTAAAGCAAAAAGTAAGCAGGAATGAGTAACATATTTATGATTATCCATTGCATTCTAATGTTTACTTCGAAATCACTAAGCTACGTTACAGTAATTATTCAGAACAAAATGGTTAATTGGTTGATCGAGATCAGTGTAACATGCATATTCCTGAATAGTTACTTTTTTAGTTAAACCTGCCTGTGCATGTTAAATCCATTCACTTGTTTTGTAGTTTGAGACACTCTTAACAACATACAGTCGTTCATACAAGTGGACTAGTGCAGTTAAGCTTGCTGGTGCCATGAAAGATGAGTTTTATCAGAAATAATGAATTTGCATTGGACATGTGCTGAAAGAACCTGTGTTTTAATGTTTGTGGAAAGTTTTGAGCAAGCCAGTTTTATTTACTTACATCTTTTAGTTAAAAATAGAGGCAGAAATAGGAGAAAAAGAAATCCAAGCCTGGTTCCTGATGTCATAAGATATAGAACAATTTCTGGTTTCCAAAACACTTCCCCTATTTCCATGTTCTGTATACAGCAGCAAAGGCAGTGGGGATGGAGAAGGGTGGAGCAGAGATGAGTTTATTGCGAGCATGGAGTAGGACTTGTCAACAGTGGTGCGTGGATGCTGGTTTCCTCTGGACTTACTGCTCTGATCTCTTTTTCTCCTGCTGAGTGTTCTGAGTTCAGCAGTAGCAGCCATTTTTCTCCTTCTTAGCAGCTGGTGCAGTGCTGTGTTTTTGACTTTCAGCCTGGGAACAGCACTGATAACACCGATGTTTTTAGTTACTGCTCAAATGTTTACTCTGACCAAGGACTTTGTGAGTCTCATGCTCTGCCAGGGAGGAGGGGAAGCCGGGAGGAAGCAGATACAGGACACCTGACCCAACCTAACCAAAGAGGTATTCCATACCACAGCACGTCATGCGCAGGATGTAACTGAGAGTTACCCGGAAGGGCCAGTTCACTGCTTGGTCAGGCTGGGTATTATCGATCGGTGGGTGGTATTGTATTCTCTTCCCTCGTTATTTCCCTTGTGATTATCATTACTGGTGGCAGCAGCAGTGATTTGTGTTATACCTTAGTTACTGGACTGTTCTTATCTCAACCCGTGGGAGTTACATTCTTTCGATTCTCCTCCCCATCCCTCCGGGAGTGGGGCGGGGAGGAAGGGGGGGGAGTGAGCGAGCGAGACTGCATGGCTGACTGAGTTTAAACCACAACACTGAGTTATCCTGCTCTGTTGTAACTTCCATTACCTCCATAACTTTTTGATAGGCTCAATAGTGAAGAACCACTTGTTAATTTTAGGAGTCATTGTAAGATAAAGCCTGTGTCTTCATGGAATGTGTTTTATGAAAATGATAATTTTGATCTTCATGCATAAAATCATAGGTAGGCAGAGGTAATATCACATATTAGGCCTGTTACGCTAAAAAAGCAACACTTTTTCCAGGTTTAGGCAATGCTGGCTGGCTTTCTCCAGCTCTGCTAGATGGTGTAGAAAAATCCCTGCAGCTTTGCTTCTTGGTAGCCTTGGATCACTGGAGCTATAGAAGGACTTTGTTGTAAAATCAAAGGCTTCAGTCACAGCATTTTTATGACCCACTTACATATTTCTCTCAATTCATTTTATTTCAGACAGCGAAAATTTTTCTTTCCCTGGTATTTTTGTTGGTTTCTCAGTTTGAATAAGGATTTTGTGAATAACTATTGCTAAGGTTGGCTTGCTGTCCCCTTTCACTCCTGTTGCTGTGTGCTTTACTCACAGGAACAATTTTTGTTGATTTTAATGAAACTTCTTGTATAAACGGGATGGTCATCAACATAATGATGTCAGAGACCAAGAGTGTTTTAAAGGAATATCTTCTACTGAAAGCTGGCATATATAATTATTTACCCTACAAATTGGAATCCCATTCTATTTAGCAATGAACTCTGTCCAAGAAATGTGTATTCATTGTGTAGTATTTTTTGTTTTGCAGTCAGTGCTCCTTATTAATTACAGTTCTATCACTGTAATGAATAAAAACTGAAGTGAACTTGTAAGTCCTAATGGATTTAAGGGAACTAAGAATTGCCCCTTTTAATCTGATAAGCTTGTATACTGCATGGTTTTTTGTGTCGTGTGGGTTTACTTCTGTTTCTTGTTTTTGTATTGTCTGATACAGATAACAGTCCTGGATGAGACATGGACGGTATTCAGGCGGTACAGTCGTTTTCGAGAAATGCATAAAACTTTAAAGATGAAGTACCCAGAGGTAAGTTTTGGTAAAACTTCTTTTGTAGAAAAGGGTGGAGGTAGAGACTTGAAAGTAAGTTTTTTGGACAATGTTTACTCAAAAAGGGAGGTGATCAGAGACAGCCAGCACAGCTTCTCCCAGCATGGTCTCCCACAGCATCCTTCTCTCTGAAGTGAAGAGGTATGGGTTTGATGGTTGTGGACCTGTTGGAGCCAGTCCAGAGGAGGCCATGAAGGTGTTTAGAGGGTGGGAGCACCTCTCCTATGTAGACAGATTGAGTTGGGCTTGTTCACCCTGGAAAAGAGAAGGTTTCAGGGACATGTTAAAGTAGCCTTCCAGTACCTAAAGAGGGCCTGTAAAAAAGATGGGGACAAACATTTCAGCAGGACTTCTTGCAATAAGACACAGGATAATGGTTTGAAACTAAAAGAGGGGAGATTTAGACTAGACAGAAGGAAGCATTTTTTTTACAGTGAGGGTGGTGAAACACTGACACAGGTTGCTGGGAGAGCTGGTTGGATGCCCCATCCCTAGAAGTGATCAAGATCAGGTTGGACAGGTCTCTGAGTAACCTGATGTAGTTAAAGATGTCCCTGCTCATTGCAGGGGGTTGTACTAGACTTTTAAAGGTCCCTTCCGACTGAAACCATTCTATGATTCCTCTCAGCTTGATGCATTTAGTAAGATTGGCAGCCCCTTCAGCAGTTTAAAACTCCAAAGCTGCTAGGTGCAGGATGGATGTTGCAGTGAAACTGTGACTCCATGTGTTGCTTCTAGCCATTAATTCCCTTTACTGCTGACTGGTGTTCCCTGGAGGTTACTGTTTTGTTCATTGCAAGATACTTGCAGTCAGATCATGTCATCCTGACAACTCCTCATTTAAAAAGCGTTGTTCCACAGATACCCTGTTGTAATAGTGGCTTCCAGGTTTCTGCAAAATGGAAAATTGATCTTTCTGACCACCTCAGAGACACTGGGTATTGAGGATATGAGGAGCTGTGCCTGACAGAGCTTTAGTTCATTGCACTGAGCTTTTGTTTCAAATTACAGTTCTTGGTTTCCACATCTAACTTTTAATCATTAACATTTTGCTTCCTTTCTACTTGTTGCCTTGGATATTGAAAGAAACAAATCATTCAAGCAATGGAAATGATCCTAATTTAAGAGTTGCACATGTAAAGAAGCCTGAGTCACATATTCATGGGCAATATCTTGAAAAATGCTAACATGGTCAAGAAAGAGAGAGGTGCAGTAGTGTGCAAATGCTTTCTTTGTCTTCATTGATGTATTTTTTTTGAGCTAAAATCTAGTTGACCCCTTGAATTTTAAAGAGTAAAATATGTAGATCTGTGTTTTATGGAGATTTTGATATGTAAGATCATTCCCATTCCGAAACAAATTGAAAAGCAAAGGTTGAAACTACCATGACCCAAATATCTGAGGGAAAGTTTGGGGGAAAATAAAATGAGAGAGAGAAAGAGAAAAGAAAAAGAAAATTAGGTCATCTTTTCTGATTGTCAGAAAATTTTTAAAGGTAAAAATGAATTTTGAATGGAAAGATTAAATGTTCTCTTTCCACAAATGCTTTTAAAAATATTGCTTGCGAATGAACATCAGTCTCATGTTTTTGATTTGAATGAATTGCCATTTCCTCTTCGATGGTAGAGTTATAGTCTGTCAACAGTAATATCCTAATTGCATCTAACTCTTGAAAAAACAGCTAGGCGGTCATCCAGCTGAAATAGAAAAGGACCACCTGAATCCCTCTGCAGACTGATCTTCCCTTTTTTAGGAGAATGTATTTGAGTAGACTTTTTCAGTCTGTTAGCAGTACTGACAACCCATTAAGGAACAATTGCATTTGGTTGTTAGTTATGTCAGAGGGAGATCACCTTCTTTCTTGGATGGAGTAGTCAGATTCAGGAGGAATGTGGTGTTCTTAAAGTCACTATTAAAACGTCCTGTGTGCTGCAGTGTGGTAAGGTCACTTCTTTGAATCAAGTGTTTGTGATTCACAGTACAAATTCAGGCTTTTCTGGTCTTACAGGAGGGAGGGAGTTTTTGGGGGGATTACTTATTTGTTTTGAAGAATCATAAGAACATAGGAGTGGTATTACTAGGTGAAAATAAAGTCTGGCATCCAGAGAGACTTTGACAGAGCACATAACAGAAAAAATCCCAGCCTAGAGCAAAGGTACATAGTTTTCGTCATCTTGATGTCTTCCCAGCTGAAGTTGTTTTCACTGTAATTAATAGATTAATATTTTTCCTGTGGATTTTATCTATGTTTTCCATTCTCTACTCCACTCACTTCATAGGCAGCTTATATAGGTAATTTTCTTTTGCTGATTTTTTTCTTTTCATTACCTTCTCTCTGTGGTCATGCTTTGCAAGGTCAATACATTCTCTAGTTTAATGTGCCCGTTTGTTTCTTGTTGACACTTCCGTGTTGCCATATGTGTCTTAGGTAAACTTATTGAGATTCACATGTAGTACATGAATGGAATTATCTGCTTAACTATGCAGATAACTAAATCTCTAATTTCCACAAAGGAAATGCATTACAGTATGTTTTACTACATTATCTGTTCCCTTCTCGACAACTTTTTAAGTCAGGGCAAATACCAAGCCTTAGGAGTTTATTAGTATAACTTTCCCTAAAATACGATACACTTTGGAGAAGAATTGTGACGTAGTTTGGCTTCTAATATGCTTGAAAGAAATGCTTAGTCATGTTACTTTCTGAAGCGATAGGTAGCTTTAGTAGTATCTTCTTCAGCCTTTATCAAGCCTCCACAACAACCTTCAGTAAATTATTAGCAACAAGGTTCAAGAATGCATATCTTTGCTAGGTCCAAAGCACGCTAAAGCTCAAGAGAAGTAAGATAAGCATTTGATTATGTTGTCTGCTGCTTTTATATAGGTACTGTCACTTAAGTACCTGTTCTGGAAACCCTTGCAGCACTGATGTTGTCTTCTCTGTTTCACATAGTACATGACATTATGTTGTGTCTACGGATTTGAGACTTCAGACACCCCAAGGAAATGGCAAGCTTGTGAGCAGAAGAAACCTACCTAACATGCAGTTGGTTTCTTCTACTCATCAGCATTTCTGCAAATAACTGTGTCCTTGTTTATCAGAGGGGAGCACAATGATGGATGAAGTACCACGTTCTGTTGGAAAGATTTGGTGTTTATTTTCTTTGAAGGAATGTCATCATCAGTGCCACATATGTGAATGATGGCTTCCCGTATTTTTACCTTTATTTAAAATAGCCTTAATATATGGTAATTTTTTGATTGGTTTTGCAACATGAGTAGGAGTTCAGTTTGTTTGGTAAATTGAAAATCATCTGTCTGCTTCTGCTCATCTGTCACTGACCTGATTTGGGAATCACCATGATGCTAAAAAGCATTTTAATACCAAACTTGGCAAAATTACATCCTTAGTTACCATATATTATTCCAAAGAAAGTTGATCCTTAAAAGGCGTGCTATCAGAATCCATCAGAGTTGAATTTTATTGTGCATATAGTTCACCATCCAACTCTGAATTAATATTTATAATGAACAGTGAAAATACTGTGGACGTGTTTAATGTATGAGTGTCCTGCTTTTAGAAGTGAACTTTACAGCTCATTAGTTGCTCAGCTCTGAGTTACTACATCAGTATTTTAATAATTTGCTGATCTCGCATTTTGTGTTGCTGCCACTGAGTTCCCAAAGGAATGTATTGGCAAACTGATTTATTAGGAAGGTTTAAAACAAATAAAGTATCTCTTTCACAAGCAGAAACTATCTAATGTCTTCAGTCTTACGATATGCCATATATTTTATATACCTGCACATTTCTTCTAATGTAGTTAAGTGGCTGCTGACAACTGAATATGTAACTGAAATGTGTCACATGCAAATTTTGAAAGACTGAAGAAGCTGCAGCAGGGTAAGATTGTGCCAGTGGCAAATAGGTACCAAGCATTTAACTGTGCCTGTATGATTGTCACTTGCCCAGCCTCAGCTTTCTCACACTGCTAGATTGTTAATGACTCTGACTATTTTTGGAGTTTCAATTGAGACCATACTTGGTTTTCAGTGTCAGTCTTTATAAAGGAATATACTTTTTGTTTGTTATTAGTCAGAAACAGGAGTAAATGGGGGGTTGGAACTAGATGATCTTAAGGTCCTTTCCAACCCTAACTATTCTATGATTCTATGATTTGATAGAGAAGAGAGAACTTTGAAAGTAAGATTCTCTTTTTTTCCTCCTTCTTAATCTTCTCTTACCGGTTCATGGTTGTGATGTTCAGTTCTCTCTTCTTAGTATTTTCTTGTCTTTTCCCTGTTTCAAAGGACAGCAGAGGAACAATTGTCTACCTGTCTTTCCCTACCCAAATCCGGTGTTTATGAAGTCACTCCTTCATGTGAGAGTCCTTAATTCCCACATGCATCCAGGCATCTAAGCCAGGTTTTGTGGGCTTTCATTGTAGGCTCTGCTTATTGACCCCGTCAGTCTTCTTAAAACCTCTTTCCATGTGCATAAAAATCTATATAGTATTAAGGGAAACACAGTTGAGGCATTTCTATTACTAATAGGGCTTCTTGACTTAAAATATCAGTGAATCCGTGGAGAGCTGCCAAAGAGAAGCTAAGAGGTATGCTTGCATTTATAGATTCATTCATGGAGATAAGGACATACATATGTAGGCAAGATTTCTGCAGGAGTGCCAAAGCTATTGAATTCTAACATATTTAACAGAATGTAATAATTTGTGTGTTTGTATTTGATGTATGGAGGTCTGTATATAAACACATATTTGTATCTTTCACAGTCTAAAATACAAAAGGATGATTTATCATTTTCTAAAGATTTTTAGCCTGTAATTGGTCCAGCTTCCTTTTCTGCTGGTTTGGTTTTTGTCATCTTACATGACCGAATGGATGTATAGTAATCATATCTGAAACAGGAGGAACATCTACATAAACCTTCAAAGCCAAAGTTCTCATGTCATCTGCCTGTACCTTTATCTGCTACTCCTAACAGGGAAAAGAGTGTGCACGATGTATTGCAGTAACACATCCATGTCATGGATTCAATATCATGGGTTAGGGACTGTTGCTAAGGTGACAGGATTTTTCAGGTACACACAGTATAGGACAGTAAAGATTGTATTTTATAACTATTAGGAAAAAATGCTGTCTGGTTTCCTTTTTTTAGTGTAGTGTTCTGGAGGAAAGGCTCTCATTGGTAATATCAATGAGATGAGAGTTATATTCCTTCTTTTCATTTCTGCTTATCAAAGATCTCTTTGTTTGACAGAGTATCATTCTGTTTGGGTGAACTCGAGGCTCTTGTCAGCTGGGAGTTAACAGGCTGCTCTTTGCTTTGCATACTGTAAGAATTGCATGAAACTCAGCACAAAATTTCTGTTTTTCAGAAATAGTGTGTGAATATTTTTGAAAATATATTGATTTAAAAACATTTGTTGCAAGCTTATTTAGTTTTTTTAAATATTTTAGATTTTTTAAAACTCAAAAGTAGTCTGTCAGTTTTTCACTGCAAATATTTTGCTTCTTGGAAGAGGGAGACAAGAAACATCTCAGGGAAGCCAGGTCCGGTTTTATCCATCCATACTGCCTGCAACCACCCAAAATACTATGTATATGTTTGCTATCAAAATAGAACAGATACCAGTTTTGTAATCCTTTCTGAAGTTCTTTTTATATCCTTTCTTTAAGTTGTTTTTTGGTAGTTTTCTAGTACTACTGATTGGTTAGGAATAATTCAGCTCTCTAATGATGAATCAAGAGGCATGAACTATTCAAGTAACCACCACTGACTGATCTCACTGCCCTTTCCTTTTGCCTCTGTACTTCTCTTTTGGGTGACTGCCAGGGAAGGATCTCCATTTCCTTTTTAAGTGGTCCATACATCTGGTGCTTTTGATGAGTAATAAGAAGAAGAAACCTTCAATGTGAAGCGTTGGCACAGACAATGTTGAGGGGATGAGTCCGAGGTGAAGCCATTAATTTTAGGAGAGCATTCGTGGATTCTGGAAGAGATTCTCTCTGGGCTCAGTGTCCAGGATGATTGACAGAGAAATGCAGTTGTTGACTAACTTTCAAGACACGGTTGCTGGGGGGTTGTGGATTTTTATTCTTCTTCCGTTCCCCTCCCAATTAGCCTCAGGGATAATTTCTGTCTATTTATGTAATTATTAAATGATTTTAGAAAGTCTTATCAGAGGTGCAGAATTCGCCCTCCTCAGGAACAGAGAAATTAAACCAGGAGCAAAGCACTAAGGCAGCAGGCTTGTGCAGAGCCCGTAGGGCAGCATTTCGTCTGGGATCTTGGCTGTCTGGCTGCTCTGATTCTGGTTTGTAACTGTGCAGCTGTAGTGTTTCATTAAATGGGAAATTCATGTTAGTCTCCTGGGATTACTTTGAAAGCGAAAAGGATGAAGAAGCAATAACTTTGAGGTACTTGGCTTACAGGGCTGGCAAGCCAGTTGCCATGTAACTAGTGAGCTCGTGGAGCTTAGGAGCCGCTCTGGCAGCACAAGTCAAAAGCTTGTTGCATCAGAGCTGGCCGGCCTGAAGCTCTGCTGGATTTACCATTGTATTTTCTCATTTACTGGCATAAGCAACTGTATATTTAGTTAATACATGGTGTTTAAGTAGTATGCTCATATTGAATGCAAAATTCTGGACATTTGGATGCTTCTAGTGTCCAATTGTAAGTACCGTAAAGTTCTGTAACCAGAAACTTCTAAGATGATATTTACAATGAGTTTGTTCTGAAACCTGTAATGCTTTCATTCTGCAGTGATCGAAGTCCCAGTCAGTTCACAGGGTCAGTGATTGTTGAGATTGTGGTCAAGATACAATTTAAAATTATATGTACTAGGGAGAGAAGGGTATAGCATATAGTAATGAACCTGATGGTACAAATCTTGCAACAACTGCTGTCTCATTATTGTAGAAAGTTTAGGTTTGTCTGTATATGGGTACTTCATTCAGGTTCTTTCAGCCTCTAGGAGCATTATGACCCTTGGTGAGCACAGTCCGTGCAATATTTAAAGATGTATTTCTGTACTTGAAAATTTGATACAGTGAAGAAGTAAATGATGTGTTCAGCATGGATTGGAAGGACGCTTCTGGATATTAACTAGCAAGTTTGGATACTTTGTTTTTAATAATCAAGAATATGTACTGTAGTTTTGCTTTTACACAATGGAAACACATAATAGAAGTAACAAATTTAATATGACAACCTTAGGGCAAGCACCAAGAATACAGAAGCACTCTAAAAGCTTTTTTTGTTTTGATTTTAATATTTGGGCACAGATTAAAATGAAAATAGTTTGCAACATTGATGTACTTGTAAATAGCGCGTGCCATGATGTGTATTAAAATAGTACTTCTGGCAGAATGAAAAGTATGTATGAAAGCATTTAGATATTAGGTTTTGAAACGTAAATCCCAAACTAATGGCAGACCTTAGTTTTTACTCTCTGGCTTGGAACTTTGCTAGCCTTAGTCATGTGCCTTTACATAAATATTGAAGGAAAAATAAAGTAGTAGTTTTTAGAATGCATTTCTGTGTGTAAACCTTATGATACTATTATAGAAGCACGTCATTAACAGCCTTCACCTTTATTCAGTACAGATTACAGTAATTGTGGTATAGATAATTTTAACATTCATACTCTTGTCACCTCTAACAGCCAGGAAGTACACACACAGGAATCGTATTTTGTCGCATACACATTTCCAGCTCCTATTCCTAATTATATTAAATTCAGAGCATTCTGATAGCCTGCAGGTTTACATATGTAGTACTTCCATATCAGCTTTAGTTTGCCACTAGCAACAGAAGTGATTTAGGAGGTAGATCTTGATCTGGCCTTTCTGCAGCACGAGAGTTTTGTCTGCTGGCTATTTTTAAAAGAAATTTTAGGACTTCGCTCACTACAGTCTACAAATGAACAGGAGAATTGTTCCCATAAGTAAAGTATGAAAAACACAGCTGCTGATGGTATCATGTAGTTCAGTGCAAGTCTGACTATGGGGAAATGTATTTACTCCATGTAGTCCCTCTGAATTCATAGTTGCTAACCAGGACTGAAGCACTTGAGACACAGCAACCCCCCTGGCATATACATTTCCAGCATAATATGCAATTCCCAATATATTTCTAGTGGGAAAATGAATTCAGTGTTTGAATTTTTCTTGTCATAAAACTGAGTCTGAATGTGTAAGAGCCTTATGAAAGCCTGGCTATGGGTTAACTTGCGATTATTGTTGGTTTGGGTACTAGATTTGTGCAGCAAAGTTTTCTTGGCTTGGTACAGGCAAGTCTGCAGAAAAAGAGTTTTTTCTCTATCTGTCCTCCTTCTTCTTCCTCCCTCCAGTGTTTTGGTCAATAATGAGACTTAGGTTTTTTTGGTCTGTCCCAATGAAACCTGTGAGTTTCCAATCATTTATCTGGGAAAATACCATTAGCTTTATAGGTCTTATGGTAAATTCATCATGAGACATGATTAACTTTCAGGCAGATATCAAATGCCAGGTTTCATTGATTGTGCTGCGCAGAAGTCTTACACATTACTAATATAGAAATTGAAAGAAGCATTTGGAGAAGGGTGAGGAGGCCTGCATCTCATAATTCACAAACCATTTGACAGAATGATTGCTTTGATCATTTGATAATCTGATTTTCAAGGCTCTGCTCAATAATCCAGTGAATTTGCATGATATCAAAATATTAATGTAGTTTCATCAGTAAACTAGTTTCTGATGGGTAACAGCCATCTGTGAGAGAGAGAGATGTCTCTGAGAAGAGCAATTCCTAGACTAAGAAACTTGAGGGTTAGGTGCTTACTGAGATAGAAGCAGCTAAGAAATGGCTCAATCTATAGGCTGGGGGAACGTCTTAGGCTGCAGCTCCGTGTCTCTATTTTGTTCCTGCTTGGTGAAAGGCAGAGGGGGTGATTGGAGTTTTCATTCTTTCTTTCTTTTTTTTTCATGGTTACCTTACTTTGGAGGACTCGAAGACTTGTGCTTCATTAATCATTAGCTGTTATCGACAGTCTCACTGTCTTCTGAGGGTTTTGTGAAGAACAGCATGTTCTCACTGTGTTGGTCAGGGATATTCAGTTAGTTTAAATAGACTTTTAAGTAGAACCCTTTAGGTTTCAGTTGATTTAGGATATAAGGACACAGCTCTAAATCTATTGTGAAAATACTGAGGTTAATTTTGAACAAATAGCATAGATAGTAGCAAAACCAGTCTTGTTCCGACTGTGCTGCCTGTTGCGTGTTTTCCTTATACATTTAGATGTATTACTGACATAACTGATGATGAGCACTGCGTATCCTAGTCTTCTTACTTCTTTTTTGGAAAAAAATTGCAGCAAAGCTTTAGCAGTATTTTAACTCCATAAATCACTCACTGTACATTCAAGTCTACTTCTAATTTTATTTTAATTTTGAAATTGGAGAATAAATAAGAATACCTTTATATTTAAGCTCAGTTCGATTTTTGAATAATAGCAGTATTGTTAAAGTAATTGCCAACTACTGTATTGTAGGGTTTTGTTTACATATGTAGAGTAGCATAATTTCCATTCTGATTGTACCTGGAGGCTCTTATGTGCTATAACTCATTCTGAGGATGCTGTAAAGAAGATTTCATGTAGTCCTAGAGCTTTTCTTGCTTTCCTGGATTACTAAAATTTGTGTAGGAGCAGCATCACTTGTACACAGGCACAGTGATGAAGTGCTTGCTGGGAACAAATACTCTAGCCTTCTAGAATACAGCTGGCAGACAGTAAATGTGAAATTTACTGTCATGTAAATGTAATCCGAACTCAAATACTTGCAGTAGTTAAACACATCCCTGTTTTCTCCATTGCCCCAGATAATGATGTTGACTTCAATACCATGGTGTTTTAATTGAGTGTGTCTTTCAGTTTTCCTTGTATGTGTAGTATATAATTGGGTCTTGCTTTCTAAGCATTGACCTTCAAGTGCTTGATCAAGGAATTTTATTATCCTTGGAAGCAAATATCTATTCTCCACCACCACCATGACTCTAGGATCTCAAGGGTATTGCTCATGAAACTGCTCGTAACAGGGTTATTTCTAGTCCCCATAGTTGCTTCTTCTGTCCTGCAGGTTCAAAATCCTTGGCCAAGCAAACTCCTGAGACTATATCTTTTCAGCTTATTACATTTCATTAGTTCTCTGTTGTTTTAAGCTTTACTTAGAATCATAGAATCGTAGAA
The DNA here is from genome assembly GCF_963264785.1 of Psittacula echo. Lineage (NCBI taxonomy): Eukaryota > Metazoa > Chordata > Aves > Psittaciformes > Psittacidae > Psittacula > Psittacula echo. Next base: position 113,999,495 of record NC_137738.1, read on the forward strand.
TAGTTAGGGTTGGAAAGGACCTTAAGATCATCTAGTTCCAACCCCCCTGCCATGGGCAAAGACACCTCACACTAAACCAGTGGGAGAAAAATCCCAAGTTTGTATGAGGCTTACAGCTATTTTTTAATCCTGTGATAAGGTAGCTAGTTCTACAATGTCTCTAAGACTAGATGTAAGTGAAAATTTATATATAACATAGGTGACTATCCATCACTCTTACTGTTGGAAGGGAGACTAAGTAGTTCCTTTTAATCTCCCCATTTGTGTACTTGGACTGCATTTTCTCTAGTTTTATCATTTTAAATGACGCAGAAGGCTAGCTAACTTCTCCATGTAATCAGTCCAGTTTGTTATGAGAGTTGCTGCTTTGTATCTATAACAAATCAAACTTAGTGGCATACTGCATGTTTGTTTGCAGGTGTATTTCTCTCTGACAGCTGTTCTTTAAGACCCTGAGATCTGCCGTTAATTTTCAGCAATCAGAAAGGCGTCCATCTAGTGAGCAGTAGAAATTATTGCTGCTCTTTGATGAGTTTTCATTATTAGCATTTCTCAAAGGCAAGGGTGACTGAAATTTACGGCATCAGTTGGGCTCATGAGACGGGGATGTTTCATAAATGCTGCCAGATGTCACTGAGATGAGCTTGTATGCATCAAGCAAATCTTTTTGGGAAGAGCTGTGAAAGCTGCTATGGTGAATTCTCCTCTCTCAACCTATTTCTGTTGCCTAAATCAAATGGTACTGTGACTTCTTGGTGTGCCATCAAAGTGGTGTGGTAGCAAATGTGGCATCGGCGGGAATGCAGTACAAATGGTGCCTACTGTGTGGCCTGCCTTGTTCTGTTGCAGAGACACTTCCATAACCTTGCTGGAAATCCCAGTGGAAGGGAATGAATCAAATCCCAAATCATTTTTGAAAGAAAAATAAACCCTGGAGAGAGCACCAAAAAATTCCATTTTCACCTTCTTTTTGAGAAGTGGGATTTGAGCCACACATTGATAAAGATTGATTAATGTGTTGAGCTTTGAAGACATGACCTTGCAAACTGAGCAGTTGTTGTCATTTCTTTAAAGAAATAACCAAGCACCATGACATGAAACTACATGAAAAAAATTAATGTTTAGTTTGCAAAATCATGAGCTAAAAGCATAGAGAGTATGTGTTAAACTTGTCCATAGACTCTCTAGGTCAGAATGTGCCCTTGTCCTAGACCATGGTCTGCCGTGCAGTATTGGGTTGCTTTCCCCAGAGACTTCTATCCTGGGGCAAGGGATAGATGAACAAGGGAGCAAAATCATGGCTGCAAGGATATCGTATGTTACCATTTTTTCATGCTTATTTTCCAAATGTATTTAATTGTTTTAATTTGGATTTGTCTGGTTTATATGTGAGATAATTATATACTTTGGGTTGGTGTATGCAGTTTCTGCACCATCTTATTCTGCCTTTCTGCAACCTGCATAGAGAACTTAATATATTTTCTTTGCTGTCTGGGCCCATTTTTGTTGCTCTTTCCTTGGCTGATAATCCTGAGCTATGCAGGTAGTGGTTTATATTTAGAAAGATGCCCTGGCTATATTAGTTTCCCATTTTCATAAGAGATTAAACTCCCAAGCCTGCATCATTTTATAGAACTGTGAAAGGTTTGCATGAATTTGATATCTCCTATCGCTCATTTTTATAGTTATTCTGTATTTAAATGCTATTGTACTGCCTATAATGAGCAAAACTATGAAGTAATTTGTCAAATATTATATTGACCATCGTTTATGGCTCCATTTTGGTATGTTATTATTCCGACTAGTCTCGAAATTACTTTAAGGAAAAGAAAAACACTCCTGTAATGCAAGGTAACTTCTTTGGCTGCAGTTAATTTGATTTTTCTCAATAGCAGGAGGCAGACTAAATAGAGGTAAAATAATGCAATAAAGTGTGGCCTCCACATCTCACCATAGCTACAAAAATGCTTATTGAGTCTAGGTCAGCCTGCTTTTTAAAAGGAGAAACTTGGATATGAGAACTCTCAGCCCTTTTGATAATTACAGATGATTGCTTGATAGGCATATGGGCACAGTTCAAAGACAGTGAGGCACAGTTAGTGAAATGCAAAAGAGAAATCTTTGGTGTCCAGTGCTACTTGGTAATTCTGCATCATAAGAGTGGGGTTAACAGGAGGTGAATGTCCTTTTTGTGTTCTTATCCCTCTTTAGTGATGGAAAAAGTTGAAATGTTCTTTGAAGAAACAATTATGCCTGTCTGAGGAGGGTGACTGGCGAGCATGCTAGGAAGATATTGAAAGTTGTAGGAGAGTTACCTGGAATTAGAGACAGGAGAGCTGTGAGACCTTGTGCATCATGAGAAGAATTGGTGAATATGGAGGAGATGACCTGTGGGGGTTAGTTGCAGCATCCAGACTTTGATGGGACTCACAATAGAACTGCATATACTTAAGGGAGGAGATGGAAGTGCTTGTGCTTTGTTGCATGGTGCCGGTATTGCAGGGGAATGATGTAGATGAGGTACCTATTTATATATATAGGTGATGCTGCAGAATGATAAGTAGGAAAAAGGCAAGCAATTGTAGTTGGGTCTGAGTACAGTATGAAGCTGCAGCATTGTTTGCCTGGCAGGTTAACCCTAATAGGGTCTCCAGGACACTCTGACTTCTATGGGATGTGTTCTAGAGGGTATCAAGTAGACTTCGCTCACTGGGATGTCTGCACTAGGGACCAGCAAAAAGCACCATGCAAACCAGGAGTTCCTCCTGCCAGCCAGAAGTTAGATCAGTTCTGTGGGCAGGTAAAACTTTGGCATAGAGCAAAAAGGATGAGTAGTTGGAAGAGAAGAGCATTCTGATGTATGTGGGGCAAAACAGGTTCCTGTCTGAGAAAAGGTTGTGCTGTAAAGGGATGAGAAACCAAGTTGTGTTATAATTGTACTCAGGAGATACCAGAAAAGAAACCCCAAGCAAAACAAACAGACAAACAAAAAAACCACCCACAAACCCAAAACAAAACAGATTCCCCCCAAAACAAAACTCCAGTGCATCCCTCTGCAATATGATCTCTTGATCTCTCTTGTATTTGTCAGAAGGGAGATGCTTGCGGGCTGATTTATTTAAGATTTTTCAGAGTAGACTCCCTTAAGGAAGGAGAGAGATGCTCGTTCATTTGTATGTATTTGCCTGACATCCAGGCACTGCAGGCTGTAGCAGCAAGGAGAGACAACACAGAAAGCTGGAAGCTTGCAGCTCTGATGGATTCACAGACACCAGGGATGAGCCTAGAGCGGATTTTCTAGTCTCAGAAACACTACAAAGACCTGGGGGATAGGGGCTGGAGCAGTCTATTCAAAGACAGTGATGAACTGACTATAGTAGCCTGTTACTGGGGACCTTCTGCAGGTGCGCTGTGTGTAGGAGGAAGGTCATGTGCAACCTTTTTCCAGTTCTGTTTCCTGGTCACTCGGGTTTTCTTTGGTTTAGGAGGTTAATTATCCCTGTTTGTTATAATAAATTGTGGCTTTTATTGCTGTTAAAAGCTGTTCAGTCTTCTCCAAGGGAATAGAAAAGTAGATGACAAACTGTGAATATCCATGAAAGAATCCCCTGGACTAGTTGATAATAGAAAATATTGTCTTTAATCTTTTTGCCCTCCGGGGGACACTTACCTATGGCGTACACATCGAGGGAGCACTGGAGGGTTTACATAATGGAGGACTGTGTTGCTAATTTTTAAAGGAGAATAGGTTTGGAGTATTAAAATCATAGAACAGTTAGGGTTGGAAAGGACCTTAAGATCATCCAGTTCCAACCCCCCTGCCATGGGCAGGGACACCCCACACTAAACCATGTCACCCGAGGCCTCATCCAACCTGGCCTTGAACACCGCCAGGGATGGAGCATTCACAACCTCCCTGGGCAACCCATTCCAGTGCCTCACCACCCTCTCAGTAAAGAATTTCTTCCTTAGATCCAATCTAAACTTCCCCTGTTTAAGTTTGAACCCGTTACTCCTTGTCCTGTCACTACAGTCCCTGATGAAGAGTCCATCCCCAGCATCCTCGTAGGCCCCCTTCAGATACAGGAATGCTGCTCTGAGTTCTCCATTCAGTCATATTTGGAAAAGCAACATTTGAACTTTAGTTTGATCTGTCTTACCTGAAAATGTGACTTAAGTGGTTTTTAAGTTATTTTGTTGGTTTCTTTTTTAGTGGATAGTATATGTTCAAATTATTTATCTTTAATCTCTTTTATCTGCTTTATAAATAAAGTAACGTTTAATCTGTTCATTAAGCGTTAACTTTTTTCCCTTTGCCTAAGGGTCTCTTATGAAATTGTGTAGAACAGGTGGTTTATTTCAGAAAAAATCTTAGTAAAATGTAGAAGTTAAGCTTTTTTTTTTTACCTTTTTGTCAAATCCCTATATATTTAGTGCAAGTTCCTAGTTAAGAATACAGCTTTTGTCCAGTTTCTTTAAACTCTGGGAGTCTTAGTACGTCTTGAGAAGTTGAGGCTTAAGTTACTTTGTTTAAACTTCAAAAACTAAAAGTAGGACAGTTTTTTCTTTCATTACTCACTGCAAAATCAAGTCAGGTGCAGCCACAGTGGCTGCAAAACCATGCCACATTCTTCCCTTTGATTTTTCTCATCTGTGACAGAGATTTCTGGTACAAAGGATCAAAAGTCAGACATGCCTTTTGAAAAATGAGAAAATTCAGGGTTGTAAAAGTAACATGAGAGTTAAAGAAGACTAACTTTTTCATAGTTAGCATTTCCTTAATTTTCTTTTTTCCCCTCTTTCCCCCCATTTAAATATATCAAAACACTGAAGCACAAAGAGAATTTGGGATGAAAGATTAAAGATGACTCAGCCTCCATCAATGTCTGCCCTGTTTTTCTTCTTACAAAAAAAATCTTTTACCATATTGTAGGCACTAACACATAGATTTTGCCATCAGAAATAATGAGGTGTTTCAATCCTGTAGATTTTCCTTGATGTTGGAAAATGACACTTTTTTTAATGTTTAGGAAGCATAACACTTGGAACTATTTCACCCTTCAGAAGTGACAAGCCTATATGACTATGTTATGTGGTATTTTACTTTGGTCCACTATATATTTAAATATCTTCTGCAAAGTACAGTACAAGACTTTTTATTAACATGATATATTCCGCTGTACCATAAAATCCCTGAACTGAATTCAGTCCAGCAGGTCCCTAGCAAACTTCAGTTAATGTCAGTGAGGAGTCTCCAACTGAATATAATGGAAACTAAAGGACACCCTTCTCAAATACTGATGACTTTGTTTTCTGAAGGTCCTGAAATGAGGGTGCACTCTGTCCTAGGCTGAGCCTTTCATGGTATTGAAGCCTTCTTTTGCACTCTCTTGGTTTCCAAAAGGCCGATCTAAAAATTTGCATCTCTTCCTGAGGATCAATAGTCGAGGCCTATGAAGATGTATGGTTTCACTGTAAAAGGGTATGCTTCCATACAGATATTGTTAGGTATATGCTGTTTCCAAAAGTAGGTGAATCCTAAGGTCAAAAAGTTGCATGTAAGAAAAAAGAGGGGACTAAAGAAAGGGTCACTTTCTGTTCTGCCGTCTGTTCTTACCAGCATTAAAAACCTGCAGATAACCATGTTAAAACCAGTAGCCTGGCTGAAATGTGAGAGAAGTACAGGAATCCATTAAACTGTTTAAGATTTACTACAGTAACACTTGCTAGGTTTGAAGCACCTGCCCCTTGGGGACTGGAGCTAGTACTGTCTAAGCTTGATCGTACTAATCTCACAAATACTGTATTATGGTAAGTAAGTATCATTTCTTACAGATAAGGCTGCTGAGACACAGACAAATAACATACCCCCACGTAATACAAGACCCAGAAATAAAACACAGTCTTTATTTATTATAAAGAAATTAGGGAGTAAATTGCAAATGACTGTTTGCCTTTCCTTAAGACTGCTACTGCCTAGCAACGATTGCCAGATAGGATAAACATCGTTAACAGTAGAAAGTTTAATGTCTGAAAGACCTTAGGAGTGCTGACGTGTGGTCTTGAGATGTTTCTGTACTATTTTAAGATATTATCTGCATTTTCATTATGGGTCTAAGAGTAGTCCCAGCCTTGGCCACAGTATGCGTATGTGTGTGTGTGCACGCTCCTATGTATAGAATGGAATACATATTGTAGCGATGCTTATAATGAAGTATAGTAGGGAAATGCTTCTGCAGCCAAAATAAAAGTTAGAAATCTTGCATGCTACATACAGGAGGTTCTCAGGAAATCATTCAAGCTCTCTCTTCCTGCCAGGCTGGGGAGCATGCCTCTTAATTTCCCCTGACAGAAAACACATCACCTCATCAGCAACCCTAGAAAACGACAAAACATCCCTGCTGAAAAAGACCGACTGCCAAATGCTGTCATTGCTACTGCTGCAAGGGGTGCAGGGAGAGGAGGGGCGTGCTTCAGACCTTTCAGGGGAGTAGAATAATTTACCTGTAGAGTTTCACCATTACACTTTGTGTTGCTGCAAAATGCTGATCTCATAGTCTAGGTGTGACCTTTGAAGAACTAATTTGAGCTGGAGGGTACACAGCTATTTAACTCTAAAAGAATAATTTATAGTCCTGAATCTGGATAGTGTGAAATTCTCTTACAGTGTTTGAGCCAAGGCAAACATCTTGATGCAAAATCTACACCTGCAGATCTCTTACATATTTAAGTGATGGAACAAATGCGGCTCAGTCGCATACTGTGGTGGGTGCATTAGTGGTAATCTCATCTGAAGTTGCTGTGCAGTTTCTTAAAGGTGTTGTAGCAGTAGTAATAACAAAATTTGAATTTATTGAAATATTTGCTGCTGCAATTTGACTTAAATGAGTGTTTTAGATAAACCTCAACATTCTTGGGAATCGTTGCATTTCTGAGTCATATAATTACATTCAGAGTCCGTATGTCAAATAATACATCAGGACAAAGGGCCTTTATAGGCTGTTGTAACATCATTACTTCAGTATATTTATATTGCTGGGCTTTTCTTTCTTCTTTTATAAACCAGAATTATGACAGGATGAGAATATTTCATCATCACTCCGTGTATTTGTGGGACTCTTACACCAGCATATTTTTCCCCACACTAAAGGAATACCTTTATAAATCAGAGTGACAGAGATCAATGGTATGTGTATATATATATATATGCACACTACCTCTGCTAAATATACTAATATTGTATTTTTATATAAATATACTACAATGGATCAGCTTCCTATTACAATGAAATTACCCAGTCACATAGAGGACTGCGTAAGTCACATTGCCGCATGAATGGTTCTAGTTCTCATGTTGCAAAGATGATTTTCAAGCTGTGAACTGGATGGAAACTGTTGCTGTCATGTCTGCATTAAGTGTTCGGACAGCCTGAAACTAAAGCCTGGAGAGTTTTGAATGTCTCTCTTTTCATTTTGGTGGGGATTAGACTCTTGGCATGTAGTGAAATAGAACACATTGGAATAATTCAGGGCTTCCAAGAGCTGCTGAAGTGATGAAATCTATGGCTGGAAGATTTTCTATCATATAGCTGGGTGGTCATCTGTGACAGGAATGGTCTCCGTTTGTTATTTGTGAGGTGAACAGCTGCCAGTTATTTAGCTAAAAGAGCAGCCAGAGGATCCTTGGTAAGAGTGGAACAGAGAAGTGTTCCATCAGGCCACAGGTTCTGCGCCTTCTGCATCCAGCTCTGTAGAGATGGTGCCTGCAGCAGGTGATTAGACCTTTGTAATGTACCCTCTGCAGGATGCAAAATCCTTCCAAGCTGCATGTATGTACGTGTAGGTGTATTTTGTATGCACATATGTGTATTACAAGCATAAGTAACATACATATGTGGGCCGAATATGGTTTGGCACATTGGCATTCTGAACTGGTTGGAGGTTTTTATTATATATTATTCTCTGTGTCAATAGTGTTCAGATCCAGGTCTTGACCAGCCATGAAATTATGATTTTCATTTAGGTACATGTTGTGACTTTGAACATCTCAGAGCTGAGCTTACTGGCTGAGGCATTTCTCTTGTATATTAAATTTATGACTGTAATAATGGTCTTTCATTGGCTTGGTTTCAAAGATTTGTGCATCGTAGTGATTTGAGAGTGAAGAAATATTAAAACTCTGTGAGTAGCTCCTTTGGTTTGAATGAGTTTAGGAAAACTTACTGGCTTTAGAAAATGCAGCTGGTTTTCTCCTAAGAGTTATGCAGAAAGCTAACAGATTAGGAAAGCAACTGGCCTGTCCCAAAGTGTTGTACAGTCAGTCCCCATAAGCCTGTTAAAATCAAACTTAATTTAGATAAAGAATTGAATCCTGATTTTAGCTGGAACCCTTGCTTTGCCTTTACAGAGCATGTCTGAGGATGTTGTAGCAGTAGGTTTTTTATTTGTGCAAATTGTTTTTTAACAGACCCTATTTTAAATTTTTATAATGAAAGTATTTATTAGGAAATAAATGTAAGAACAATTCCCCCAGAGCCAGGAGGGGATTGCGGTGGTAGCTGGTTTATCTGCTTGTGCTGGCAGTGACACGGTGCAGTACTATTTAATGAAATATAATTTCTGCAGGGGTGGGGTTTTGAAGTCCTTGAAGATATTAGCACTTATAATCCTATATAGGGTAAGGAGTGAGTAATGCAGTGAAAATAAGTCCCAAGGACATAATTATAGGAAACTGTTTGGATGTGGACTGCTTGTCCTGCCAACATGAAGAAGCAGGCACACCGAGAAGGACACGGTTAGAGAAATTTGAGGAATATAATTGGGGTGTGCTGGCGAGACTGACACAGAGCAGACATCTCTTCTGTCTCCTCTGGTGCTTCACATCACTTTATGTCACTTATTTGAAGATGTCTAGGCATTTCTTTAAAATTGTCCTTGTTGGACTTGAGCCAGAGAATGGGAATAAATTATTTGTATTGCAGAATTCCTCTGCATTTTAAAGATGCTTGCATTCAATGTTAATAATGGAGCTCCTCATTTAATTCAGTATATTGCTGCTCCTTGCAACCAGCCGTAAATTCTCTACAGTCCTGTATGTGCTGATATACTAGAAAATGATGTATCTTGTTTATTAGTTCAATATCATCAAATAGCCAGGAGAATTCATGCAGGAGGCATTTCTACACAGGGCTTTCGCCTGCAAAACAACTCCAGCAATGCCAATGGGAGGCTGCACATTTCTGTCTCATACAGTGAGAGCTAGGAAGAAATAGGTTTTGATGTGCCTTCAAGTGCAAACACAAACTACGTGGAGAGGACTTGCTTCCTTGTGCGTTGTTCCCAGCAGCACTGGCTTAGCAAACCAAGTTCAGTGGTAATTGTTACCAACTCTTTACTCTTTTTGTGTATTTTCCAGATACAGCTGGCAGGAATTTGTTCAAGCATTTTATTTGTTGGTATACAAGAAAGACAGGCAGTTATTTTGTGTTCTCTCTTACCAGTATAGCTTGCCACAGTTCTTACAGGATGAAAAAGAAATGAGAAGATAACTTTGAACACCTTTGTGGAAGAACTCCTAAAAGGACAGATCTGAATAGTTGTTTTTAGGAGTTGTGCTGCTGCCTCATTTTCCGTGAGATACATGGGATTTTGCCTGCTCATGGGGATTCTCTTCAGAAATTAAAGCTATCACTTCCAGCATGGGTACACATTTGAATGTGATTGAGCTACAGTTGCATTTACAGCTCAAGAAGTCCCACTTCACATTATCTTTGCTGTTGTCTCAGCATAGGTGCATGCTCTTAGCCTGTCCCTGTTGTGAAGGAAGAAATTGTAGCTCAAGACACAAAAAAAGACCGCTTGGGTCTGGCTCAGGTGTCAGCTGGAGTCCAGCGATGCCATCTTCCACACCATAACTTCAGTGATAGTGCTTAGATCCAATGATCTTACATTTGCAGTACAACATAAGAAAAGACAAGTTGCACTGCAGTACGGTTGGAGACCACAGTTTTTAAGAGACTGAAAGCAATCTTTTAAGATCTTTCTCACTTCCTAGTGGGTGCTGTCACATCAGATTCAGTTTGCACCTTTGTAATCTTTATGAGGGCAAACGATGGCAGTCTAATTCCTAAATTCACTTCCTGTCTCTCACTGGTGACAAAATACATACTTAGCAGTACTACAGACCGGATCGTAATAACATCAGTAGAAATGTGTAATGTGATATATGCTAATAGCGTACAGTGTGGCTCATGAATATTTGGCATTTTCTTCTTCCCAGTTGCCTCGAATTTTAAAGAGAATTTTCTCATCTGAGCCTGTCACTTTTGATACCGATTCATCCTTTAATGTCTTCCAGCTTGCCACTTTAGAATTCCCCCCAAAGAAGCTCTTTGGAAACAAGGATGAACGAGTGATTGCAGAACGACGGAGTCACTTAGAGGTAACGCCAAGTTTTTAACAGGCTTCTGTGGGGTATTTAGGTGGAGAATTCTCTGCTTGACCACCAGAAACCATTTCCATATGGTCAAAGCTAAATAGCCTGCTTGTAAGTATCGAGTTACTTGCTGCCTCGTTTAACACAGGAGATGGCAGCAGTAGATTGCAAAGTAATGAAACATGCCTTAACAAAAAAGATTAATCCTAGTCTATGAAAAAACCCATCTCTTCAGAGATATTCATAGGAGGTACGTTTATTTAAGGGGGAAAGGTTGTGGGTGAGGTAAGTGTTCACTGTAGACAGATGGTCTCTGTTCAAGACAAGATTAAAAAAAATATTGCTACTTTAAATGCAGTTTGTTAGCTGAAGATTTACTATTTTATCATAGTTACTGTATCCAAATATGACAGAAGGAAAGCAATATTTAGGCATCTTTGAGCTTTATTTTGTAACCGAGCTTTCTGAGTGTTTTGGGTTTCTTTTCCCTTTTGATTAATTTTAAAAAGTAATTTTACTGTGGACAAGGTTACTGAGTTACTGAGGATTTGGGGGGGGTTTTGGTTGTTCTGCAGGGCTGTGTGAATGACATAATTTTGACTCCTATCACATGTTAGGTTTTCAAATTTCTGTGTTAATGAATGTGTTATTGCAGCCCAGGGGCAGGAGGTGGGGTTTTGGGAAAGAAGAGGCATGAACAAAGACTAAGCCATACGCCCTGCAACTCTATTGTAGCCACATGGGGATTACCTGACCATGCAAGTCATTACAAATTATATTCTTTGTAGAGCTAAAGTAGCATTAAGTAGAGATTTAGAGAAATTAATATAAAAGTAGATTGCTTCCAACTGGAATCTTTTCTTGCATGTTTTGATTTTTTTCTACGTACTTCACCTTTTCTTTGATCTGCCAACAAAACATCCTCCCACTGATTCTTGATGTGAGGCTGTCTCACATGTACAAAATGTAATCTGGGGTATTTTGCTTCATGTCCTCTATAGAAAGCACAAAGGCATGGCCATGTTCCAGTCTAGTACTCAGTTTGCATATTTTTGTACCAGTTAGAAATTTAATCCGTTAATCTTTCTGACCTTTCATTTATTTACTAACAGATTTTATTGTAATGTTTCTAGATGATAAAACTGCTGTGGATAGCGATGCTTTAATCATGGTATTATAGTACTTATAGCTCTCTATATAGCCAGATTTTTAGCTTAAAATTAAATTGCATGTGTTTAAATTAAGTCATTAAAACTTCATTACCTATCTATTTTGCAAACATAATAATGTGACCACTGTTCACATGAGTATGTTTTGCCATATGCCAGATAGTGCAGTTGGCCATGCCACCCAGTAATCCTGACAAATCAGTCAGTGTTGGAGAAACCGAAGATATCCTGTGGCCTAAGGGAAAGTTAGATAAAGAGGATAAGAAGCCAAACAAATGTTACTATCCTTGCCATGAGGAATTTGATGCAGCAAGCTGATGAGTACTCTGTTATGCCTGGATCCCTAATCATTGTATTTTCTTTTCACTATATATTTTGCAGTGGTTTGTTCTGGCTTTGCCAGCAGCATGAGAGTTTCAGCTAACATAGCTGCAGCCTTCTTGTTGGAGGGTGAGAGAAACCACCTAAGTATTCACGGTTTCCAATGTCATGTAGTGCTTTGAAGGCTTAAAGCATATCTTCAATTACACTATGAAAATGGAAGTTATACTGTGATAGTGGAAGAGGGCCCAGACACCAGTTCTATTTAAAACACTGGCTGTTATTGCCTCGTGGATTTCAGTCCAGTATGAATCTTGAGCACACTTCAGTGCACTAACCAGAAAGCAGTAAATGGATGGATTGCCTCTGTAAGAGATGTGTTTTCTTAGCCTTTGACCATAGTGTTTTTCTCACATGGGAATTCAGTCAGGTAAAAGGTGAAGGCATTAGACCTTGGTAACAAGCAGAAACATGGCTTGTACTCAGTTGGTTTTCATGCTTGATCCTGTACCTCAATTTGCTGTAACCTCCTTCAAGCCTCACAGGTGATGTGTTGTAATGGCTATAGTATGGCATAAAAGCTGATTTTATTGTTCCACATGGTTAGTAAAGAGCTAATGAGCTAATACAGCATTTTTAGAAAAATCAAAACAGCTTCTAGGCCAACAAAAATGTATATTCTTATCCAATGGCTGAGTTGACCTTATTGACTAAAAATAGATGACAGCCTGACAAATACCAGTCCAGTAAGTGTTCTGAACAAATATTCTGTATTGCAGGGTCATTAGTAGAGTCTTGTCCTGATGGTGGATGACAAAGAAATTACTCTGTTCTTCCACCTTTTACTTTAGGTATTTATACATCTTAAGTAGGCTGTGACTTCATGTTGTGTTTTCCGTGAACATTTTGGATTGAAGCAGGATAGTCCAGCTTCGGATAGTCCAGTGCTTTCCACAGGACATCTCTGAGCAACAGCAGTTTCTTTTTTTAGCTTCCTTTTTCTTTGTTAAGTATGCACATAAAAATTAACATTCAAACTCCAGTGTACACCTGTGTGAGGGGTAAGACAACTTAAGCTGTCATTTCAGTCGAACAGCCTGACTAGAGTATTTGCTGGTATTAGCAGTCGGTTACTGAAATGGCCTTGCAGGTTCTTTTCTTGACATCAAAATTAAATTGCAGCTCTCCAATCTGATCTGGGAAAATGAAGCAGATAGCCTGGGAGTCACTGTAGGTTAAAACTACTCTTCCAATTAGCAAAATGTACAACAATCAGAGATCAGTTCAAGAAGGACAAGGAATTGCTTGAAAGAGTCCAGCGCAGAGCCACAAAGATGATTAAGGGAGTGGAGCATCTCCCTTATGAGGAGAGGCTGAGGGAGCTGGGTCTCTTTAGCTTGGAGAAGAGGAGACTGAGGGGTGACCTCATCAATGTTTACAAATATGTAAAGGGTGAGTGTCAGGATGATGGAGCTAGGCTTTTCTCAGTGATGTCCAGTGACAGGACAAGGGGTAATGGGTGTAAACTGGAGCCTAAGAGGTTCCATGTGAACATCAGGAAAAACTTCATTACTGTGAGAGTGACAGAGCACTGGAACAGGTTGCCCAGGGGGGTTGTGGAGTCTCCTACATTGGAGATATTCAAGGCCCGGCTGGACAAGTTCCTGTGTGATGCACTCTAAGTTACCCTGCTCTTGCAGGGGGGTTGGACTAGATGATCTTTTGAGGTCCCTTCCAACCCTCAGAATTCTGTGATTGTGTGATCTGGTTCTGGTGCAGATATCTAAACTGTTACTGGTTTGAGTGGCTTTGGCTTTAGTCAGGGAAATCTTCCTTGTGTCTTAATTATAAGAAGATTTGTCTAAAACCTTTTTTGTGGCATAGTTTTCTAGGAAGAGTTTGGTTTTTTTCCTACACACCACCTCTCAGATTCTTGCCACAGGAGAAGTGCTGAGGACAGCAGTGAGGTTTGTGGTACCTTTCAAGGCAACTGGAGTCAGGGGGGCTGGCTGAAGGATGTGTTTTAAGATTGTCATGAAGAGTTACCTTATTTCAGCTTGAGATTGGACGTGGACGTATTTCACTGTAATGGAAGTTAAATTACTTGGAGTAAAAAACTCCAGAGAGCCCCAGATTATGAGGATTGTGATTTAAAATCACGGTAAATGTAAAGTTCATGTAAAACATTAAGTTCTTTTATTTATTCTAGCTGGTACAAATGCTTAATAGCAAAAAGCTTCCTCATCCCTGCTGGTCCTTGTTGGTAGGAATGCACAATACGAGTACTATTTTTCTGTGAGATGAACCTGAGGAGAAGTTTTTGATCTCTAGTGTGATACAAACACTTTAGGGTTTTTTTGGTGTAGTATAAAGACTTTTGAGCAATATCTTACATTTCCATAGAGGTTTGGAAAAATTACATGCAAGTTTTCACAAATGTTTTGCCTACACGTCTTAAGAGAAAACACCTAAATTGTGTTTAAAATTACCTATCCAAAACGCCCTACTGCAGTCTGCTAATTCAGGATTTCATCAGGGACCTGTTGCAGGGCAAAACTCTAAATTAATTGTTCCACAGTCTAAAGACTGTAATTTCACTTCAGAGCCAACCTTGCTTGATTAAATCCGCCTTAAATGAAACAGCCAAGAATTCTTTTGATTAAAGTTAATGAATAGAAGTTAGTGTATATCTATCCCTTCATGCAATTAGAAATCAGTAGATAAGAATACAAGATCCTTTTTCTTTTTTTAAATTAAATCAGATGGTGTATATTCCTTTTTTATTTTTTAAGCAGAAACTTTATGAAGGAAACTCATATCACAAGAGATCCGTGATTCAGTGAGTGTATCTGTTCCCATTTTAACTGCAGAGTATCTTTTATTCCTTGGTGAGTTGCTAGATCTGTGAATGACAGTAAAAAGAAGTTTTCCTGAAATACCAGCTTCTTTAGATACTGCATCTCTGTATCGTATCATTCTCCTGATCATTTTTCTTCTTCTCTTAGACCCAGGCTTTGTTGTGGGAATGAAGATTATTATTAGCCCAGTTTTCCCATTATGCCACCAGAAAAGCTGGGCAGGCGTCTAAGCTGACATAGCAGATTGAGTTGTGTTTCTTGACTACTTGGTCAGAAGCCTTGCAGTCATGGACCCCTAACCTTTCTTTTCTACTCTTGCTGTCACTAGCATGCTTAGGAAAGAAACAATTGTCATGCTGATGGAATCCCAGTATGTTGCTGCTGAAAGGAAAGCAAAAAGTCCCCCAAGCTTTGGCCTGTCTCCTTGTTTCTGTTCCCTGTTTCTCGTTCCCTATTCCCACTGCTGCATTTCCTCACATTTGTTTGTGGACAGCAAAGGGGAACAAGCAAAATCCCTGCTCAGGGATGCATGATCAGAGAGCTCAGTGGTCGGTAGGAGTCGTGTGTTTCCTTTTGCTGCCACTTACAGAGCTCAGAGAATGAAAGGTCAAACCGTAACAGTATGGTAGGGTAAGGTTACGTCAAGTTTTGCAGGAGCACATACATCTTCCTGGCGTTGTCTCTGCGCTTCTTTTATTCTCTTGGTACTTTGAACCTCTTTAAAAGGTAGACACGCTCAATTTATTTAAAATTAATAATACAGTTGTCCTTAACCTCCTCACTTCCTAATGTCTGCTGATGAGGTTTTCAATGATCGGTGTTAATGCAAGAGGCAGAAATAAATCTTGTATGAACTTCATAATTCAAATTTGCTCTCAAATCTGTAGAACTGGCAAGGGAGAGCATCGAAGACACTGAACTGACTGAAATATTGCTGTTACCTACAGTCAAAGTTAAGCTTCCAGAAAAAGGTTCTTTACCTTAGTAGCCAAATGCTTTGTTTTGTATTTAGTTAGTATCTCACTCGAGTTCCTTTGGAGGTGGTGGTTTCTAGGGGATTTCTTTTTGGTAAAAGGTTCTAAAGCTGGTGAGATTCTGCTGGTTTTGCATGGCTTAAAAAACCTGGTTCTTAAGGAAAACATGAAATAATGAAAATAACATCTTTCCTTGAACTTGAATTCGTTCTTGCTATCTAAATGTGTAGTTAGTTTCAGAATTAACACCTCGGTGGCAAACAGTGAAAGAATCATCTGAGGGGAAAAAGATCTCAAGGTATTTGTTGATGAATTTGGGCAAACGGAATGTTGAGTCTGAGACCTCATTGCTTGAGGTTTTCCTTGAAGTCATGAGGGCAGAAACATTTTAATGACATTGGAGATCCCAGAGTGGGTTGGGCTGGAAAGGACCTTACAATCATCTAGTTCCAACCCCCTGCCATGCGTAGATGATTCATCATCTGAATATTCAGTATGAACTTCATGAGTACATCCCACCAGCCTTTGTTACACAGCCTCATCCTTTAGTATGTTTAATGGAGACTACCTGCTACATGCTAGTAACAGGAGTTTCTATTGTAAAACCCCTCTCAAATGAGGGTGGGTCTTTCCCAACTCTGATGTCAGTCACAGAGACTATTGAAAGCTACTGATTATGTGTCAGTTCAAAGTGATTATTAAAAGGAAATGATTAGACTCTCCACTTGCAGCAACATCCTTAATACCAAAGCATTTTAAGAAGACCTTTAAAGCCAGCTGCTCACTAGCCTGGTTCTTGCAAATTGAATGTTTGCTTGTGACGGTGCAGTTGTAAATACTGTTCTTGGAAGCATCTCAGTGAGATGGACTTCAGAAGGCATTCAGAATACACTTGATGATCATTGAAAGATAAAAGGAAGCTTTTCCTTTTGTCACAGATATGAATATGCACCAGGTATGACTGCTGGTGCAAAAGCAAACCGCTGCAAATGTCAGTGTTTGATAATCCTAAAGAAGATTGTTTCATACCCATAGTCTGAATCTTGGAGTGATGATTTTAATTTCCCACTAGAGGAATTTGGATGCAATGGGAACACAGAAGGAAAGAGCATAGACACACCCACAGAGGCAAGAGCTTGTGTGGTTGGGCCTTCTTGTGAATATCAGTTGTATGAAATCCATGCCATGAATCATTTCCTGGATTAGGTTTAGCTAGCCTGCACCAAGTGCCTTTTATAACCTCTAGTAACTGCTTAAAAAAATTAAGAACAAAAATAACTGCTTTTCAGCTGATGTCTGCCTTGCCTGCAGACAGTAAAACTGCAGTTAGTCATCTGAGAGCAATTCTCACACGCCAGGTTCCCATCCTGCAGCGCATCACTGGGGCTGCCCGAGGCGCCTGGCTTTTCTTTTTGAAGCGGCACTCTCGAAGAGGAGCTGTAGCAGCTCCGAGCAGCAAAGCATTTCATCTTTTTTGGGTGGTGCTGCTACTTGTGTGGGGCCCTGTTGGCTTCAAAAAGTGAATAAATAAAATGAATTTTACGTATTGATTACAGTCACTAGATATTGGATCTTTTGTGATAAAATGCTTACTCCATTACAGTTGAAGAATTAAATAAGATGTGCAACGCAAAGGCCTTTTATTTTTCTTTCCCTTTGAGAGATTTGAGAGTATCAGAAAATAAGGAGGTATGTTTATCATGATTTAGTAAGTTCAGAATATGTGACAGCACATAGTGTGAACTCCAGTTTAGCTCCACATCTGAATGTATTTTGCTGTCAGTTCAGAATAAATTTCCCAACATTCTTCTACAAATCAAGCTTCAGAGTTGTGTACCTTTATCAGTCTCCAATAATGGCTCTCCATGTTCAGATGGAAGCAGATGAATAAAGGGAGCACTCGACCAAAGATGCTGGGTTGAACTTGGTGCTATCCCTTTTCAAAGTGAGCATATCAGTCATCCTCCAGTATCTGATTTCACCACAGGAAGTAGAGGGTGATGCATGTCAAATGCTTTGGTAGCTGTTTGCCAAGGCCGCTCCAGCAGACGACACGCTCTCGCTGCTGGCCCAGGGATGCGTGGTAAATTCAATCCTGTTGTTCTTTCTGAATAGATTTTGACAGGACTTTGTTTTGACTTGTGCTCCGGAGAAAAGATTGGTTTCCTTCACTAGTCAGGTCTGTTTTGATCTTTTTAATATGGCTGTTCACTTCCAAAAGCAGACTTCACACTGATAGAGCACCTGTAAATCATAGCCTTTGCTGCCTGGCGTGACTTTTTTTTCCAGCCAGCCAACAATTCAGTTTTCATTGAAGCTACTTAAAGCCAATGAATATGAGCTTTTAGCATGCAGGCGTTGTAAGAAATATTAAGTCCTGTAGATTTTAAATTAATTTCAGGCAGAATAATATTGTTATTTGGGACGTAGACTGACTTCAGAAGTTAATTCATTCGATGCAGCATAATAGTAATTCAACATAATGTACTCATGCCATTAGACTTGCACAGAAAAATGCTCTAAATAGCTATAATGAATAGTTTGGATTTTGAAAGCCTAGGAGAGCAATTTCACCTTGAATCATAACTGGCATCTCTCAGAATGCTTGTACATTATGAAAATTCAGAAAGGTGTTTGAATTCAAGTAAATTTCAGTACCACCCTGGGTAAAATTAACATTTTAGTGGCTCTCAAACACTTCTGGAGATGTAGTGGTAAAATCTGCTTTCACCTGTGTAGTTGTGGAGGAAACTAACCCTGATTCAGGGAGCCGGCATTATGCTGTACATAAAAACCATAGGGAGAGTTTCCCAAGGGGCTAAAAATGTAAGTCCTGGTTTTTAATGGAATTCAGCTGCTTAGAGAGCTTGATTCTTACCCACTTAGCTCCAAAGTCATTTAAATACCTCTAAACATGCCCAGAGGAGTGGTGTGTGTGGAAGTGCTGCTTCTCTATCTGCTTTGGGTTAAGTCCACCACCAGCACAGACTGCTGCAGTGTTAGTGCCACTAACTCCATAGTTCTGTAGCTTTAACAATAGCAAAGGCTAAATTCTTTGTTATCAAAGTGAAGTTCTGGTATTACAGATCCAGCGTTTACAGCCATGTTAAACATTTTGGAGCTGTGTAGCTAAATCTGTTCACTAACAAAAGAGCTGCGTTAAATTTTTGGTAGGAGCTTTCAATCTTATCTCCTATCTAGCTCCTCGGCAAACAAGTTCAGTCTAACAAGCTAAGAGTTTACGTATGTGTATCACAGTCAAATTGGCAAGATATTTGCTAATAATTAATAACATAGCATAAATTCCCATGCTCGTATTGTTTCTGTTAAGGGAAACCCATAAATCTCAGCTTCTCAGGAAACGTAGCCAGCCCACAGCACAGGCAGCAAATGCTCTGCTCCTCCCAAAGCTGTGCCTGGCTGCTGCATCCCCAGCAGTACTGGTTACTACAGTGCCAGGCTTGCTTTCCACCCTTGGTAAGAGGACGTTCATGCAGGCAACGTCTGTTGGTGAGGCAGCTGGAAGTTTGACACAGGCACGCTATAGAAAGCTGGTCATGTACATTGTGCATGGCTTTATGTTAAATTTGGTTTGGATGGAAAGTGTTGTGGTGTGGGGTGCAGTTGTATGTATACGTAGAAGACCTGCAAACACAGGGTGAGGTGATACTGATTGGGAAGTTCTAGATTTTTTAATTCTGTCTATTTTTTCAGTGACTCTTAGGTGTTATCTGTAAACAGCCTCGCTTCTGGTTAGGCCTGATCAAAGTGAACAGGAAGGGTTTGATTAAAACAAGTCAGTCCTTTGTTCTTGGCTTGTGTAACGTGGAGCCAGTTAATCCAGACTTGGTGTAATTAAGGTCTGCCAATCTGAAGCATATAACCCCCTCTTTAATATTATGACTAACGTGGTGGTGACTTGTCATTTGCAAACATGTGAATCTGTCTCTATTCTTCTGAAGAATCTCTGTGCTCACACACATCGTGTGCAACTAGAGCAAGCTCTTGGGTTCCTATGGAATAGATACATTCTGGAGCCCCTGTTACCCCAGACTCCTCAAGGAAGCTTTGCACAGCTTTGACAATGGCCTAATATTGTAGGGTTTTGTAAGGAGAACGCAGTCATCCTGGCCTTTCTGTAAGAGATATTGGCCCAGGTGATCATGTCATAATTTTAGCAGCTTTCTCTCCAAATCTTTCGCAGAAATAAGATCCTTCAGGCACCAGGTAGTATCCTAGGCAGTAAGTCTTTTTCTCATTGCTGTGAAATCACAGCTGCACATAATAACCTAAGAGTGTGTGCAGGAGATAAATGTGTATGGATCCAGAAGTGACATTAGGTCACTGAAGGGCCTGAAATATCACTTGAGATCTTGAGATGTTGAATATCACATGTTGTCCTGCTCACATATTTTACTCAGATCTGCCATATGATATCTTGTAATATATGTCAAGGTGTTGGGGAAAAGAATTGAAGCATCATGTTTTCTTTATTAAAAAAAGAAGAGTCCACAGAAGACCAACATGTTTCTGAGCTAGTTAATATCTGGTGAATGGAGAGTTGTTCTGAATATTGAATTGCTGAAGGTGAAGTTAATAGTCATAGTCTGTATGTGGTCTCCCATCCTTTTGAGCTGCTGTATTCCAAAGCAGTGTTACCTCATATTTTGTATTCTTGCTGTCTGCCAATTCTTTTCCTGCTTGCTCAAATTCAATAAATCCAGAAATGGATCTGAAACTACTTTTAGAGAGCTATCAGAGCATTGTGCTGGCAGTTACTCACTGCTAAGTAGCCAGTTTAGCTTCAGGTGGTCCCTAAGGGAAGGGGAGATGATTTCAGTGTGAGACACAGGGCAGAAGCTTAAGCGGGGTGAACCAAGTTGTGATCTGGAGGACCAAGCTACCCTTGCGGGCTGCAGGAGGAGCCTGCTGGGATCCTTGCCTGGACAAAACATCTAGTTTGGACAGCTAGAGTACCCCTTACTTTGTAATGTCGGGGTATTTGGCATGAGAGAACTCGCTCCCTTGGAATTCAGTTCATAAAGAAACTTCCTATATCATGGCTAATGGCTTTCGTTGTCCTCCACACCTGACCCAGGTAATCCAGTCCTGTGTAGTGTTTGAAATGTGTATGTCTTGGATGAAGCAGAGCTGGCTTAGCTTTGCAGCCCTTTTCTTAAGGGTTCCTGTCTTCCGCACTCCAACCCTAGTTTACCTCCTTGTACAGCGTGTTCGTTCCCTCTGACTTTTTGCCCTTTTTGCCAGTAAGGAAAAAAACCCAACCAAAACCACAAGGGAGAAGCAGATACAATGAAAAGTTTGAATCCTGTTTTTCTTTGGAAGGTGCATGATCTCCTCTCATCAGATTCTATGTATAGCGTCTCCCCAGACAGGGCCCTTCGCCAGCCTGAAATCTCATGTGGGACACCGTTGCCTGTCAGTGCCATTTCAGATGAGCTTTTATTTTTTGCCATAGATGTAGTTAGTGTTGATAGCTGGCATTGCTGCAGTGTTTCCTATGTGAAAAACCACCCTGAAAGTAATTTGGTTTTTGTCTTTAAGATACCAGTAATCTAAATAGAGAAAGTTGGTTAATTTGGGAAAGGATCCCCAAATGTTCATTTTTCTTTGCATATGCCTAACAATTCCTTTCTAGGAGACAAAGGCAGGAGATGCACTCCCATTCCTGCATTACAGCGTGCTTACTTTGCATGCCTTGTCTTCTAAGCAGATCCTTATTTTTGTGATCACAGATTGGAAGTGAAGCACGTTCCTGTCTGTTTTGTGTTAGAGTCTTCCTTGGGAAGATCTTACTTTGCAAATACCTAATAGCAGCATGATGTGGTGGTTCAGAGTCAGGGAATATGCTTCAATCTGTCTCTTCTTTTGTAATCAAATTCTTATCCTATAGAAGACAGCTGTTGATACCTGGGTATGCTTTGCGCTATGAATAATTCAAATCAAGATTTGATTTAAAGCTTGCAGCACTTAACACCAGTCAGCAGGATAATTATATGATTGGTGCTGAGAGAAACTAGCATCTGTATTAAAGGGATCTTATATATAAAGGATCTGGTGCTGGAAGTTAGATGAGCAAGTTAATTAGTCCTGTCTCTGCCACCAGTGACCTTCTGTGCCCTTGTGGTAAAGCTTTTGACTGCCACATTGATGTGTAGATGTTGAAAGGGAGGTATTGTTTCAGAGAAAAGAAGCTATTGTTTCAAGAATCC
Source organism: Psittacula echo (assembly GCF_963264785.1). NCBI lineage: Eukaryota > Metazoa > Chordata > Aves > Psittaciformes > Psittacidae > Psittacula > Psittacula echo. The sequence continues at coordinate 114,021,481 of NC_137738.1, forward strand.
CCAAAGCCTTGTAAGATTTAACTTATTCAAGTTTGTGGTGCTTTCAGCTCTGTCAAATACGAGCAGGTGATGTTCATAATGCTAATTGTAATGTGTTATATTTGAAGAATTTAAAACACTTGACTTTTTTTTTATTTAATTGCTAGAAAAAGTGGCAGAAGAGAGAAAGCTCAGAGTTTGCTTTCTGGAAGTCCCAGAGTTGATGAGTTTTTAAGCACACCAAAGTTTAATGAAAAAATCCAGTTCTTGCGAAGCTCTGCTATTGGTCTCTGAGGCTGTGGCTGTTTGTAATGGATTATGAGAACGATGTCGTTGAACTGAATTCCTCTTTTATGCCACAGTTGAAAGTGTGATAAGAAAAGAACACTTTTGCGTTCTAGAAAGCTTTTTAATTGTAATAACTTTAATAAATTTAAATCAAGCTATGGATTTATATTATAACGTATAAAATTTTGAGGTCCCGCATCACGAAGTAGTGCAAAAATCATTAGAATGACTTTGCTTTGGTGAAGGATTGAGCATAAGATGAACACTGGCCTAGTGCTAAAAAGGTGAACCCTATTCAAATGATTTTTAATAAGCTTTTGAAATGGTTGCCATTTTGCTGTTTGCATAATTAAAAGGGAGGGAAAGCTCCTCAAACTCATAAGTAAAGTAAAACCTTTGGGTCTCAAAGAGCCTTGTCCGGACTTGTTTCATTTGCAAACACTTGGAATGCAAAATACAAAGTTAAAAGTTTCAGGTATGGCTGCCATAAAATTTAAGTTACAGGCCCTGAAGGTTTTAATGCATGCAGGGAAGAATAAAAAACACCGCTTTTCCTGTTTCAGACTGGTTTTTTTACCCAGCCTTTCTATCTTTTCTATCTTTTTTTCTGTCTTTAAGCATTTTGTACATGCCAAGAATGTTTCCATTCGCTAAAGTGCTGTTCCTGAATGTGTGTTTAGACTGAGGAACCAACTGAATTGGTGTTTGTTACCCATTTTACATCCCTGTTGCCAGGGTCCTGTGCCCTTACATTGAGACATTTACACATGTATAATTAAGATATTTTCCAGCAAACCAGCAACATAGCAGGTTGAGCGCTGTTAGTGAAATGAAACTCCTAAGTGCATTTGGAAGAACACTGATTACCAGGCTAAATAATCCAGAACAAATGGCTAGAGTTCTGAAAGGCTAACAAACAGAAACGGCTAATAAACCCAAGCCTTTTGGAGTAGTTGTAGCAGTTGTCTAGTTTTTTCTTTCCAAGTTATTCATGCAAACCTAGCAAAAGTAGGATTGCTGTAACGTCGCGCTTTGCATACTAGGGACAGTGATTTAGGTGCTATGGGTGAAGTGCTGGTAGGAAGCCACAGCACTAATTTGTATAAAATTTGCTCATTTCCATGAAGGCACCCTGAGCTCGCCAGCCTCTGCTTTTTTAAGGGAACGTGTCAAAAGATACAGTACTAGACTGCTTCCTACCTAGTTTTGACTCAGCACCGATAACACTGTTGTGTAAATAGAGAAAAATTGTATCTGCTACTGGAAATGGATTTCATATAAAAGCTTTGAAAACAGCTCTTCCACTGCCCACTGAGCTCTGACAGGGGACTTCCTTTCATCTAGCATTGCTCCCACTCCAGCAGCTTGCAGTGGCCTCCTGGATTGCAACAAAATCCATATCGAGTCCCTTTTAGATCTCTGAGCAAATTTTCTTTCCACCGTCTCTAGCACTTGGGGTTGATGTGCTCCTGCCCTGCTCCCAGCTTGCTGTGACCCTCATCCTCTTCCCGTCCCATCTGAATTTGAGAAGCATCTTTCCATGCACCGATAAGGACCACCCTTCCTTTTCTCCTCCCTCTTTTCTTCCACTTTGTCATCCACATTGCAGCCAACAGGACAGAGTAACCTTCCCCTTTAGTGCCTAGCCACAGCTGTTTAATCGAGACATATGCTTGTGGTGCGAGCAAACACTTCTGCTGTTAGTCACTGTTTCCCTCGCTACAGGACTTCAGTCCTAGCCAGCATATTTGGGCAGAGCAGCCTTTATTTCATTGAAGCAACAGCTTCTTTGTGTCAAGGGCACATGAGCTTTGTGTTAGGCTAACACATCAGCATTGCAAACAAGGGCAAATGCAGATATGGGTTTTATAGGAGGGCTAATTTTCTCAGAGGCGGCTGCTGAAGAGCACATAATGCCAAGCCATATGGCTGGAAACCTTCATACAAAATTAATTCCATCATAATCTGGTAGGGTCTGTTTGTTGCCATTTTCCCAAGGATCTTTTTCGTGTTCAAAGAATCTGTGATATTCACTGAGCAGCTCTTGTGTGGAGATCTGGGAAGATAAGTATACCTGCTGTTCCTAGTTTTTCCCTGTCAGATAAGTATAATCTTATAGCAGAGGGATTTTTTTCATTCTGCCATTAGAGTTATCGTGCCAAAACAAAGAGTAATGGCTGTACAGAAAAGGCATGACAGTCAATTATCTGGCCATACATACCAAGGTGAATGCAATAGGTCCTGTAATGTCTCTGGCGAGATATTTTGGTAATTTTGAGCCTTCAGTAGCCATAAACTGGAATTAGTGCAGTAACTTTTCAGCACAGTGCTTAAAATCTAACAGGAAGCCATGTTTTACATTTGATTTTCTCCCATATTCATCCTTCAGGCATTCCTGGATTGGGACTTTTTTAAAAGGGCCCTACTTTGAACTAATTATGACAAATGTTGATATGACATCTGTTGCTCACTTTAAATTACCTCTTAGTCCATTAGAACTCATCTTGAAGGCATTATTGTAATGATTTTTTTTTCCGTGAACATTGATACAACCTGTGGGAGATCTGAATAAAAAAGAAAATTCACCAATCCTGCCAAGAGAAAAGCTGATGTGCCAGCTGCTTTTTTTCCTTTTTTTCCCTTGTTTTTTGTTATCCTGCTTTCTGTAATATTAATACAGCTGGTTTCCAAGGTACTTAAATCGATAACAGGTTGTTAGAGCATGGAGGAATTCTCCTTGAGAGTGAATAATTAGGATTGCTTCCTGAACAAACTGCTTCCACTACGCAAAAGCTGCTGTATTGAAATAACCAAACTTTGTGTTCTCTAGAGGAGATTGTTCTGTTTTGTCTTACGGATCTATTCCCCACTAAATCCAAGATTAGTGAGTAATTTCTCAAGTTGCCTTTTCCTGTGGTCAGTCTGTAGCAGAGCAAGGGAGTCTATCTCTGTACTCCAGATGAAATGTCTCTCTTTGGGTGACATTGCGTGACTGTCTGATCAATGCTTTACCTACTGTGTTTCATTCAAAATTTATAAATACGAATTAGGAAATCATGCTAAATGACAGTAATAATTCAACCCAGGTGTGAAGGAAACCTCATCAGGTTCGTGAAAACTAACTGGGTGTTAACGTACATCTGTCAGAGTTCTGTAGGTACAAATAGATGTGAGTTGCAGAGTGGTTGGTGGGTATTAACTTCAGGGAAGGGGAATGCTTATTATGTGACTTCAAAAAAAAAGACTTAAATTTAGAGGTTAGCTCAGTGAAAAGATGCTGGTAGGTTCTGAGAGAATATGGAAGTCATACAATCCTTGTGCAGATGGTGTTGATCAAAACAAATCCCTTTCGATGCAAGGCTTATGGAGGCTTGATCAGGGAAAGATTTCTGAATTCCTTTTTTGTCCATATGTAGTGAAATTCCTGCAGAATGGATTTGAGGTTTGCACCTGCTATAGTGTTTGGTAATGCTAGACGGCAGTATTAGCAGGTCATGATTAGGAGAAAGCATTACATGACTACAGAATAAACCAGAAAGCATCACACAAGCACAGAATAAAACAGTTACTAAGCTTGACAGAGGAAGAAAGTGGAAAATATTACTTCTCTGCTTTTCCTGAGCTTAATACAGGTATTTCAGTAGACCTGTTTTATGGATGGATTTAAAAGCTGATGGTTATTAAAAGGAATTTTCACAGTCCATGGAGATCTTGTTTTTTCTTTTATTTTTATACCACTTTTATTTTTATACTATTTTTATACCACTGGTTTTTTAGTTCTTCAAAGAGGTCATGATCAGTTTGAGCACATAAACCTTATAACATTTTGCATTTTGTTCCGTAGAAATACCTCAGGAGCTTTTTCTCTGCAATGCTGAACTCACCATCGTCTCCACTGCACATTGATAAAGTGGGGCTAACTCTGTCAAAATACACCATCTGCGAATTCTCACCCTTCTTCAGGAAAGGCGTTTTTGACTATAGCAGCCATGGGACCAGCTAACTTTTGTGCCAGGACCTTTATGCCAGAGGAGCACAGTTGGAGTGGTGCCTTCACTTTTGCCATGCAAGAGAAATGAGGGAAAGAAGAAAATTTATCTTCCTCCATACCTGGAACGTTGCATCTGAACAGCTCCAGTTAAAGACATCTACACCCCAGCCTCTGTCCTTTACCAGCTCTCATATCAGTGCCTGCATTTTCCTGGCATGGGGTATACAGACTTTTTGTGTAAGTTGCTCTGTTAATACTGTATTTTCTTGCTGAGTTTGGAACCGCTCCTTAGCAGGAGTGCTTCCTTTCCATTTGCTCAGACAATTTGGTCTGATGGTGCGAGAGCATCTCGAGTTTACCATGGTGGTGTGTCATGCTGACAGAGGGTTTCTGAGCAGCCTTTTGGTTTCTGTCCAAGCTGTTTCTTAAAGAGCACTTCCTCTTCTGTTGCCTTACAGCATACTGTCATGTTTGAGGTAATGCTCATACTCCACTGATATTTCTTTTTTCCCTCCCAGACATGTATTTTAACTATTTGACTGTATAATTGTATAATTAAAGGGCCTGGGTAACTTGAATGTTTACAAAAATATATGCAGCAGAAAGAATATAATTTAAACCTTGTAAAAGTCTTCCACACTTGGTTGTTTTGGAGCAGAACGAATCACTTGCCGTTAATTAAGAAGCAGAGGAAGCAATAGTTACTGAAGAATGCGGTCAGCATCTTTTCAGATTTTCTAATTACCCAGACTGCAAGTGGATACTGTGCACTCACTGTACAGAGCTCAGAGCTATGCATAAAGCTAATGCAAAGTGCTATATTTCTTTTTTTTCCCCTGAAAAATAGCATCTTCACAATAGCATAACACTGTAAAACCTGAGTTTCATTTGCATCGGTTTGAAATTGGCAGGATTTGACTAACAGTGCTTTAAAATTACTCAGGACTCATTCAGACTTGCACATGTATATACATGTAAAGCTCGTTTTATATTACTGCAGATCCAAATATATATATATATATACACACACTGTGACTGGAACTGAATATGTGTACATATTCATATAATATATAAGAATCAAGCTCCTTCCAGTTATTTAAACACATAATGAAAGGTAAGTTTTGTGTGATGTTTGTTAGGTATGTGAAGCGTTATTTGTGAGTTGCCATCCTTGACTACTGGCAGGTCTTGGTAATCAAACTGTTTCATGTTGTAGAAAATGACCATTAAAACCTAAAGTAACAACACTGGTGACATTTTTATTTCATAACCTAAATTATAAAAATGGTGATGTTTCCTATTTAATATGATGTATAAAAATAACTGGGTTCTATTACTAAGTCTAGTCTGCTACTGTAAGCATTTCTAACTGAAAAAGAGGAGGGGGAGGGCAGAGAAAAGAAAAAATATTAGACTGGATCATTTAAATTTTGAGAGTATTTTTATTATTTTGATTCATTTCAATAAAAGGAAAAGTTAGGGTAAAATTTCTAAACCACCGGAGCCCTGTTATCAGCAGGGTAGACTTTAATGACTTTGGATATGTCTGACTGTATCTGACTGTCTGACTTGGGCATCTTAATAGCTTCACTTGGAAGCCAGGTTTTTAAGCTAAGCATTCCAATCATGGAACCTTAGAATGGTTTGGGTTGGAAGAGACCTTAAAGATCACTTAGTTCCAGCCACCCTGCTATGGGCAGGGACACCTTCCACTAAACCAGCTTGCTTAAAGCACCATCTAACCTGGTCTTTAACATTTCCAGGGATGGGACATCCAGAGTTTCTCTTTTTCAGTGTCCCACCACCTTCATAGTGAAGAAATCCAAACCTGTGGATTCCCTAACCAGTCCCAGTCTCCCTCACGCACTTCTGCACTGGAGAACTGACTTCATCTGCACTTCATCACTGACCCTGTGATCCTTACCATGCCTTTTACCTATTTTACACCTTTCCAGTATCTCCTAGGGCCTTTCTGTGCACTTATCATGCCCCTGATGAGGGGACGTATCCTCTCTTCCTTCTTCACCCTAGCATTTGGCTTTGCTAGTGCTTCCCAAATCAGAAAGTGAAGGTTGGATGCTTGCTGGGTTTCTATGGTGAGCTGAGTAACTGGAATCTGGTGTTGCTGCACATGTTAATGGAAGATTGGTAACTTCACTTGGCTGTTACTGCCCTGATACCAATTTGAGTGCTTCAGAGGCAGGAACTGGGCATTGTTTTGTTAGTTTTCATATCCAACCCTAAATCTCACTTCAAAATGAGGGTCTTTCCCATTTCTCCTTCTTCCATGGCCTGCCTCCCCCTCTTACCTCACTATAATTCAGTATGATAAGGAATTAATGCTTCAAGAGTTTTAAAATGTGAGTTTTACATCAATGTAGAGCATTATTTCTTGTGTGCCACTTCTATGAAAGGACCTGGCAGGGCAGGAAATGGCAAGCCGCTTTATCTGCTGCGCAAACCCAGTTTCTACAGATGTCCTACCTGAAAAACAACCGATTGTGCCAAGCGCTTTCCTGTGGCAAGCAGTGCAGTGCCTGACAAGCAGAGCTCCATATTGTCACATGGCAAATGCTAGTCTGTGAGAAGGGTTGAGTGTGCAAGACTCCCAGAGGTAAGTCCCATGCTTCGTGTCACTTTGAATTTGGAGAACCTGTTTGAGAAAAACTCAACCAGAGAGTTGAGTGAAAAAGATGAATATTCGTGGTTTTCCCATGAATTTAAAAGAGCACTTGTACTCGGCTCCTGTCTGCAGTACAAATTAATTCAGGGAGGACCAGATGCTCTGGTGGTATAAACCTGCCAATAAGGTGACTAATTTATGTTGCCTGGTTTATCTGGCCTGCAGTGTTGAACGTGTACATCGCAAATAACAAAGTAAAGGCCGATTAATCTCTCCATTTAAAATGTCATCAAGTTAAAAGCTACAGAAATGCAAGTGTAAGCATGCAATTAGGACTACAACCCCAGGCTACCAGCTTTTCCCGCCTTCTTATCTACCCTTCAATGATATCCAGAGTTTAATCAATGACTGCAAGATCAGGCTAAACTAAGAGGCATCTTTTAATAATATCATCAGTAAAACATACGATGGTTCTTTATAACCTGCGGTCTTCAAACCCAGACTTCGTGAGAAGTTTTCAATAGAAGCTGAGATGCATTTAGAAATTATTAGCCAGTTTCAAGATGTTCTAACTGCGTTTCTGTGAAGATATCCTCAGGCTCTCAAATTCTCCATAAATTTTATTTTCCAAGTATTTTCACTTTCAAAAACATTGTGAAAGTATCTCCAGGGCTGGTACAGGTCGGTTGGTTTGTGGTTTTTTCCAAAGTGCCTCCATAGCTTGGTGAAACCTTCACTTGTATCAAGACTGTTTAGACTTAAAGCGAAGTGTTCATTTAGGTGCGATAGTATATACATTGGGGCCACTGTTGTTACCTTTGCAACTGAAGTTGTGACCCGATCTAAGTCACCAAACCACTTGGCTCACATCCTTGCTGACCCTACAGCAATTTGTTATCAATAGGGACACATAAAAGAGGCCAAAAAGCACAGTGGAGGTGGTTCTGGGCTATTTTTCTGCATGATGACTGGATCAAGACGCAAAAAACTTTTGAGCAAAGCCTTCTTTTTGGTCTTGCGCCTCTACTTCTTTAACTGAAAGTGCTTTTCCTCTGAATATGTTGCTTCTCATAGGAAAGAGGTAAAGCAGCCCCAAAAGCCCTGCTAATAAAGGGACTGCTACTGGCTCCCAAGAGCCCACAGAGTCAGTCCAAAAACTGATGCTCAGATGCTGCTGTTGAAGATGTGTTGCTCCAAACAATCAGACCCAATCTTTCCAGTTTCATCAGCAGGCCTTTAAAAGCTATTGCAGATTTCCTGTTTACTGTCCATGGCACCTATACTGTATCTAAAAATAAAAAATACATTTGTACTAGACTGTGATAAAGCTTGAAATTTTATATGCTAACAGCTCACTAAAGCCCCCAAATTGGAAGGAATTAAGTATTTTTAACTTAGCAGGATTCTTATGGCTGCACTGGGTGTTTTCTCTGTGTTTCCTTAGATCCTGAGGAGGAAAAGCCTCAAACATTTGATAAGCTGAAGAGCAAAAATTTGGCTTTCAAGCCCATCAAGGGAAATGGAAGGTGTTTCCATAGGAAAGATTTCATGAGAAATTAAGATCTATGGAGTTGCATAGGCCCTGAGATCCAGTGGAATGCATGTAATCCAAATTTATTTTCTTGGCAGACCTCTGAAGTGAATTTTTGGTATACTGGATCCTGCCGCTTTTTTTTGTTGCTTTATTATTTTAAGAGACTAATTTATTATAATGGGTTGCAGACCTGAATGCTGTTGGAGATGCACTTTTTTTCTAATTACAGCACAATGGCAGCAAAGTTAGTATAGGAAAACGAAGGCAAAGAAACAGGTAGGGAACATGAGCTGTGGCCTGAAAATGGTTTTTATGGGAAATAAGTGACCTTTGCTGATGCCATCCTGTCTACCGTGGTTAAATCAGTAACAGAACTCATCCAACTGGATGAAAATACCAGATCACAGAAGATGTTGTTGTGTTCTTGAGATTGACTTTTAAAACAGTTCTGAAAGGAATGTGTGTGGAGGGGATCACATTAATGTTTGATAAGATGGAGGTGATTTTGGACTAGAGGCTTTAGCCCCATGGCTGCTGCATAACAAGCCCTAGGAGCAAAAAATGCCAGTGGCAGCATGGAAAGCCCTGTTTGTATTTTCTTCTTTATAAATCTACTTTCTTTATAAACACTGCCACTTCTCTCCAATGTCATGCTGACAGCTCAAGTGTCAGCTCCCCATAGCACAGCTTGTGCTCTCACACAGTTTCAGCAGCACTTTTTGTTGGGGTTTTTTGAGATATCGGGCTCAGGAAAAGAAACAGGTCTAAGAAATAAAGTCTACAGACTTTTTCAAAGTCCTTCTCAGTTTCTTTTGATAGCTTCTGTCTTCTCAGAGCGGTTTTGTCCGAATGGCTTGTTCTTATTCTTTGTAAGTTTTAGATTATTTGCCTTCTGTTTTCTTGTTTTACAGATGGTTTAGAAGAATATGCTGGGAAGAGTTGAAGAAAAAGGAAACCCTTTATTATCTGAAAAGAGAGAGTTATCATCTTCTGATCTAGCAAAGTGGAACACGAGTTTTTGATCTTTTTACATATTGTGAACTTCTGAGCCTTCAAAGGTCTCGCATGCTGTAGCTTTTGGGATGTTATTGTACTTCTTCATGATCATTGCTGTATTCTTTCCCGTTGTAATTAACATTTGACATCAGCCTTTCTTCAAATGATGTGCTTGAGGAGAGGGAGCCTTCTACTTAATGGTCTGCTGAATTCCTTGTTTAGGTTCAGTAGGTCTTTGTAGGAATCAACCTTTTGTCACTATTCTTGCCCAGCAGTGTATTTTCTCTATGTTAACCTGTTTCGTTTGACGTTACCTTGAGACAATGTTAAAACATTACTAGGAATGCCTCTAGTAATGTGTTTTTCCGTTTCCTTAAGATATGGATGAGAGATCACTGATTGAGATCAGGTTCTAGTCATGTTTCTGTTGCAATCAATGTTCTGTGCTTTTTGGTACTGTGAATTACAGCAGAAATCTGAATCTCAAAAACGAGGAGGAGGATTATTATGTGACCTGGGAAATCTCAGTGTGTTTTCAGGACTTTTGCATCACTTTTGCATTGTCTTTTATGTCGATAGCTAAGAGATGCATGGATTAGAAATTGCTCCTTTCCATGGTGCAGATGAACATACCAGCAGCAAAGCATCAAGAATTTTCTATGGAAACTGAAAACATCTCTGTATCAAATCAACTGCTGTTCCGTCAGTTTAACAGCAGACAAGGTAATGCACTACTGCTGAAAAAACAAGCCATGGCACGTTTCCATCCATAACCACCTCTAATTCTCATCATTTTAGTAGCTGAGCAACAGGAGGACTGCTGGAGAACATAGGGGCAATAACAACCCTCTGAAAGGTTAGCATAAAACTGTGTGAGCAATTAGATGCAGATCTCAGTTTGTCCTGTATTCAAATCTGTCCAGTTCTGAGCTTCGGAGTATTCATTAGTGCAGTGTGGATAAAAGAAATTGCTAGTTCTGGGAAACAAGAGCTTCCAGAAGTTACAGTGGATGCCCTCTGTGCTCCAACACGGAAAGGTTGCTTAATAGTGTGTGAAATCAGTGTCTTGGACAAGCTTCCAGGCTACCTGAGCTTATTGATTCTGGCACCTGCTTTCATAAGCAGGTGCTCAGGTTTATGTGTCCAGATGAAGTTACCTCTTAACATCTTAATTACATGCCAGACTTTGGCTTTATCTGTTGTACGAGTAGCACTGGGTGTTTTTAGGAAAGGCAGTGGAGACTGGAAATACACCCCCAAAATTGCAAAGAAATTAAAAACAACAAACAAAGCAAAACAAAGTGTTTGTTCTAAAAAACATCTATCACTTATTTCTTTATCTGGGGTAACAATAACATTTGCATGGCATTATCTACTGAATAGTACCAGAATTGCTCAACTGTGGCAAGTCCAGCAAATGAGAGCATCCTTCAGCACAGCTCATCTCATATGCAAGAGGATTTCACTTCCCCCGTTCTCTTGTAGTGGAGCAAGGTTTTAGGGTGTCAGTGAGAAATGCTGAGAGCTTGCCAGCCTTAACTGGGACTTTGTTAGGGTGTGTTGGCAACATGTATTTCATTCTGTGTGAATTAAATCAAGGGTGGCATTTGAAAGTCGTACAGAGTAGTTTGGCCTTTAAATTCAGGATGAAATTCTATGGGGTGAGTTTTGGCTGCTTTCTGAACACCCATCTGGCATCCTGCACACTGCAGGACAAAGGGCATGTAATAATTTTCACTATATCATTATGAAGGTCGTTGTAGTACCTTTCCAGCAAGAACTTGACAAGGCTGCTAAATGAGACTGCCTCAGTGATGTCCTGGAGAATCAGTGAGAACAGGACTTTCTCAGGTTCAGTGATTTATTATCCAGGTAGAGGAGCTGGGATGGCGTTACTGAGGCTGCACAGAGCGCTCTGCTGGAAATTTAATGGTCAGGATCTCTCTCCTTGGAGATACTGTCATGGTTTAACCTGGCAGGTAGCTGAACACCACACAGCCACTTGCTTACTCCCTCTACACCCCCAGTGGGATGGGGGAGAAAATTGGATTGAGATAAAGACACAAGTGGAAGAGAAAAAAATAATAAAATAGGGTTAGAATATACAAAATAAGTGATGTATATTGCAGTTGCTCACCACTCACTGACCTTTGCCGAGACAGTTCCCAAGCAGCTTTCCCTCCAGTTTATCTATTGAGCATGATGCCCTGTGGTCTGGAATATCCCTCTGGCCAGTTGGGGTCAGTTGTTCTCACTGTGCCCCCTCCCAGTGTCTTGTGTCCCCAGCCTCCTTGCTGGTGGCATTGTGTGAGAAGCTGAAAAGTCCTTGACTTAGTGTAAACACTGCTTATCAACAACTGGAACATCAGTGTGTTATCAACATTCAATCCTAAATCCAAACACAGCACTATACCAGTTACTAGGAAGAAGAGTAACTCTATCCTAGCCAAAACCAAGGTATATATACTGAACTTACAGTAACTAATTTGTTTTGTGAGCCTGTGATTTGTCTACACTTTGGCCAATGTTCACTGTCAGGTGGAAACTTTACAGCCTGTGGTAGGTGCCCATTCAGAATGCAGGGAACTAGAGGTGGCAGGAGGGTAGAGGCAGACGGGGACCAGGAAAGGTCCCTCAAGAGCCAAGTGTAACACCCCTTCCCCAGGTTAACCTGCCTGACAAAGCTCAGCATCCCTGATTGCACCCACTGGCAGAGGAGCTGCTCTGTGGGTTTTCAATGACATTCAGTTCCTCTAGTTCCTTTGCCCAAGCCTGTTTCAAGGTAAATCACGTTTCAGTTATTTTGGAGATTAAATGCACATGTTGTGTTGATCCCTTTTTACTGCCTTGGTGTAATTTGTTTGCTGTGCTCTTACATATTGCCAGAGATATGGGGAAAAACCAGAAAGCTGAAGTCCCCATTTGTTTTTGTATTTCCTCTCGTTTCCTCCAGCTTTATGATGTTCAAAATCCCCTGTTTTCACCTTCACATAGAAGCACACCTTCAAGGACAATTTTACACTCTGATTAGTCTCCAGGTAACCTAAATTTTTCATTCCCTTATTATTAAACCTAAGCTTGTAACTGAAACCGAACTCTCATCCCTTTTCAAATTAACCCCTTAGTGCAAAATGTCAAGGATTTTCCAACTCTATCAAATGGAAGTCAGTGAAGCTGGGAACCTATTGACACCAGGGGGTTAAATCTACAGAATCACAGCTAGCGCTGTGACTTACTAACCCCCTCCACAAAAACGTCCAAGAACTGGTGTTATTAGGGTTTTTTATTTAGAGATAGACTTGGGAGAAAAACCAAACAACTTCACAGCTGTAAAGGAAGACAAATAAAGGGCCTAGGGGTGGAAAGCAGCAGTAATGAGGTGCATCCCATCTCAACAGCCTTGGGGCAAAAACAACTGGTAATTATAAAAGGTTCTTCCAGGTTTCTGATCTCAATGCAGCTCTGTTGGGATGGTGTGTGTGGTACCTGTGGCACCATGGGGGCTGGAGGGGACCGGGCAGACTGGTCTGGAGTGCCCATGGGAAGGCTGTTGGATTTGGCTGAGCTGTGTCTGACGGATCTCCCAGCTCCAACAGCCAAGTCCAGCTGCATGATTGGGTGTATATGGGACCACGGGAATGAGTGGATGCTCTCAGTGGGTGCTCCAAAGGGCCACCACCGGGACACAGGAGGCACCCCCCTGCCTCTGCTCCCAGCGCTAGAGCTGTCGGCAGATGGCTTGCGTGTTTGGGAAATCAAAGCCAGGGTTTCTGCAGATGCACGTGGTACCCACGAGAGCCCCTCCTCGCCAGCTATTAGCTCAGGTAACACAAATAGGCCAGGGAGCAAAAAACTGAGCTTTCTGTAGGACTCCATCACCAAATGCTCCATCCCCACAATGCATGGGGTGGGAATGAGAGCCATGGCCAGATGGTGAGGAGGACCCAAAGGGTGTAAGCAAAGCCAGGACAAGTGCTGCCCGCCCTGCTCCCAGCTCTGCACAGCAATTTGTCTTGTTCTCCACGTTACTCAGGTACAGAATGGGAATACAGCATTGTTTTCTAGCTGCACAGATCACACGTTAGCTTAAAAAGCAAAATGCGAACATGATGTAACACAGGGAGATGGGCAGGGAAATGGGACACTGAGGTTGGATTTGCAGGGAATGGTGTATCTTTGGGCATTCATGGGGTTTTTTTGAGGAGTGGGCTTAAATAAGATTTACATGTATTGTTTCTTCCTTGGAGAAACACTGATTACAAGTAATTCTGTGGTCTGTAAGGCTGCAGACTGGCAGTATAGCTTTATGTTATTCGAAGTGCACTGCTTTCCTCTTACTGTTGCCTGTTTTTTCTTCTACAGAAATGCTTTGACAAGATATTGCAGCAATTTTCCCAACAGATCTGATAGTCCATCTCTACTGCAGAGCCTTTAGAAGGTATTTGTTCGAGGAGAGCATCTTCCCAGTACCACCAATTCTGTGAAAGTAGTAAATTGGGATATTAGTTATTAAATTCAACTACACAAATTGCCATTTATATCATTATAAATCTCTCTCTACTGAGCAACCGTTTTTATGGTGATGATCCTAGTATTTACATAAAAATTGCAGTACACAAGGTAAATTATGTATTCCAACCTGCAATTTTTGTTGAGGATTTACACGCGCAGAATATATTATTTTCTCCTTCTTGAGCAGCAGTAATCATAAATAACGTGCAGAAAGAGTCATAACCATGGTCTCACATGAAAGCTACATCTCTTCCCTCTGTAACCTGCTGTAATTACAGCGTACATCAGTCCCACCATAGGTAGATACACCAGGTTTTGTTCTCCCCTTTTCCTCATACAATTTTAATGACTATCCCTGCTTAGAATACAACATTTTAAATTAAAATATTAAAAATTTAGAAGTAGATTGTTTCCCTGACAACAGCGACAGCAGCATTTAATTCCCCCCCGTGTCATTTGTAAACAAATACATACAGTTGCTGATACTAGCGAGATAATGTGCCTGAGGCTAATTGTGCCATTACAAATATTTTGAGCCTGAGCTTGATAATGCAGGTCGTGGTGCTTAAATATGTATGAACTGAACTAATTCAACCTTCTTGCTGCTTACCATTGTATTGACAAAACCTTTTGTAACAGGGCTACACGGACATCATGAAGCAGCTGAGTTCCGCAAAGTTGGGTGTTGTGGGATTTGGATTTCTTTGGACTTCTGGTGGCAGCCCAAGGGAAGAGGCCCATATAGGATCATGATGGGTGCAGATCAGATCCTGCCAACTTCCTTCAACCCCATGGATGTCTTCTGGGGCTTTGGGTTGGGTTGTACTTATGAGACACACCAGACCTTTCAGCATGTATGGTATGTAAGAGAGCTTTGCCTTATTAAGCCCTGCATAAAGATGGCAGGCTTTGCTCTTTGATTTATTAACTAGTCACCAGGACTGGTCCCAGGAGGAGCTGTGTGTGGATGGGGTTTGCTCGGATCCACACATGAGGTTGTACTAGGAGCCTGGGGCTCTGTAGAGCACTTGTGTCATGCTAAGCTCCTGATAGTGAGGCTGGTCTGGATATGGCCAGAGGGATCAGATACCCCAGAGTTGTCTGGCAAAGGCCAGAGGTACTTTTGGCACTGCAAGTTAATGAGTCAATAAGGTAGAAAAACTAGAGGAGAAAAATGCCAAGCTTTTTGGTCTAATCCCCGTGTCTTGCCCTCCATCTATATGAGAAATCATTTAAGTTTACAAGCTCCCTGTTTGCAGGATACTCTGCCTGCCATGAACTCAGCTCTTGGTTTTGTCCTACCAAGCACGGAGCTCAGTGGAAAAAGCCCCTTTAAACCCCTCTGTGATCATTGCTCTTAGGCTCAGCACTGCTGGATTAGTCTGTAAAGAGCTTTGGCCAGGCGCAGTGGTACTGTGCCTCTCAAAGCAGAGTGCAGCTGGAGGTGAAGAAAGCAGATTCCTTGTCTCTGCTCCTCTGATCTCTGGGTTGAGACTTGCTGGGAAGGGAAGTATCTCCTGCAGGGCTTTGGGTTGGCATGCTCCCTCGGGCTGATGGCAAATGAGCTCTTGGAGCATTGCTGCAGTATTGAGTTTGGCTACAGATAGAACCCAATGTTTAAGCTACAGGTTCTCTTACTTGTCTTATCTCCACTGCTAATTAAGCAGGTGCAGAACCAAGTGAAAATTTGCTGATGGTGCTAACCCCAATTCTAGAAATAGGAAACCTTGGAGACCAGATTGTGATCACCTCCCTCTTGGCATGGCACCAGCTTATCCTTTTTAAGACTTGTGTGTGTCAACTGAAGGCTGCAACCAGCACAGCATACATGGATTTGCTTGGACGCTATGGTAGCTGAATGGGTTTGTTGCCCTCATTGCATCTTCAACAGGACTGTTGAGGCTGGCTCAGATCCTCAGCCCGCACCTACTGCTGGGGCTCAGTCACAGTCAGTGGCGCTACGATGTTTTATAGAGTCTGAGGCACTTGCTGTGTGCTGTGGGGAAATATAATCCTGAAAGTAACGTATTTTAGGGGCCGCAATTTCAGCAGAGCAGAGCGTTGCTCCTGCAGGGCTCTTAGCTGGGAAATGGGCTGCCACAAGTCACCTAATAAAGCTCAGGGCAACATGCTGTGAATGTACCATGATGGAAGGAAGGAAAAGCAGACATAAAGGGAGAAGAAGTAATGGGAGAGAGAAAAGGCTTGAAAACCTGACCATCATGGTTCGAATGACAGTAAAAGGGTTATTTGGTTGTGAGTAACAGGGTCAGCAGTTCTGTATCTAACTGGAAGAACCATACACTATCTTATTACAGCAAACTGTACTTAAAGCTTGTTAGATGTAATGTGTTGAAATAATGTTACACATGGTCAGCCTTGGTCCATGCCAGTAATTAATGTGAGCTCAATCAATCTGAGAGGAGATGACACCTTTTGTCAGCAACAGGTAATCCTTCCTAGCAAAGGTAAAGCTGAGCAAGCAGTTGAAAGGGAAATCATTAACAACATTCCACTGCTATCCAAAGTTTTTTCACATCTTGTTGCTTCCTTAGATGGATGCACTAAACATGGAGAATAACAAAACAGGAAAAAGCCCTTCATAAGCTTCTGAAGCTGCTCTTGCTGGTTGAAAGGGAAGATTCCCTTTGTCTATGTTGGTATTTCTAAATGAGATGCTTTGATGGTACCTGGGGGATTTAGCTCATCTCTCCATAAAATGTGGAATTTAAAGGAAGTACGCAATTTGTAAGACAATCATATTGTTTGAGGAAGGATTGGTTACAAGTGCCTTTGCTCAGATTTAGCCCATCTAGGTTGCTGGAGTCTCTGTCAGCAATACAGCTCCCATTTGGGTACCACGCAGGATGTGGCGTTAGGCTGTTTTCCATGGCCCGGCTAGCCAGCACTGCGTGTGTCTGTCTGGGGATCCCTGCAGAAATGTCAATTAGCAATAAAAGTTCTGCAAACAAGCATTATGCCATCTCCTTATACCTCCCCTGCTGCTGCTCACAGTCACACAGTAATGTCCAGAGCTAAAAAATGGTTGTCATGGGCTTCTGCGGCTCCTCCATTGCTAAGATGCAAGCTTTTTCTGGACACACTCTCATGTGGAAGCTGGGATGTCAAACTGAAATAGAGGATTTAGCTATTGGTATCCTTTCTCAAGGGATGTTTTCCAGATTGGAGTGGCTGTAGCTTGCATCTAATTCCTCTTGGGCTAAACATCTTTGCTTTGGTTCCTGAATGTGCTTTTCTCTCAGGTGGCGTTTCTGCAGGTGGCTTGGGAATCTCTTACATCCACACAGCTCAGCAGGGCTCAGCAGGCAATATCTACCATTTCTGTCCCCATTTCTTTTTATCATTATTTCTTTTTTCACTGCAATCCCCTGATTTTAAAAAGGAAAAGCCCTTATGTCTAGGCAGTGTCTGTCTTCTCTCCAGCGTAATTAACTATCTGCTCAGATTAGATTGCTCCATCAGCGGCTGTGTTACTTAGGGAAGCTTTCACAAGTAGAAATCCCTTCCCAGATTGCCCCCAGAGGAATGAGCTATGGATTTGCCCTACCTGTGTGGGTTGAAGGAGAAGCCCAGAGGCCTTCCCAGCACTGCCATTGCACGGCACAGAGTTGGGTGCATGATGCACAGCCTGGCAAAAGGGTGCAACAGCAATTACTGCGTTGGTGGCAGCCTTGCAGGAGACATGAGAGTTAAATCAGGAACCAGAGATCATGCCTGTTTGTTGCTCTCAGCACCACCTAGAAAAGCGTGTCATGGTGTTGAGGGACTGGAGAAGGGCTTGGGCTAAACCTTTCTTCCATTAGGCAAGTGCTTGTGTACTGGGTGGCTTCATACTTCCCACATAGTACCTACAAGGCTGATACGAGTCGTTAGCTGCCTTTTTCCTACCTGAACACGATGCCTCTCCTACCCTAGGGCTACACGTCTGATACATGTCATCCATCTGACATGAAGTTTGTCTTAAAGAGCAGCACTTTGGTTGCAAGCTGACATGGGCTTTTTTTGAGCACTGTCAGCAATCTGTGCGGATCTGATATGTAGCACTCCTTTGCATGAAGATGCTTCCTCCCTTTTGAAACACTCTTACAGAGCCAATGTGCTCCAGAGATGAAGGGTGCTGTGGGCACACCTTGCATTTTACTTGGCTTAACTAATTTGTTCTCTTAATCATTCATTATCCAGTTGGGAGCAACTTCAGAGTGCTGTTTCTCAGCAAGACGTGCTCACCCCTATCACTTGAATATGCTCTAGCCTCTTTCCTGCATGACTTGGCTTAACTTTTTTACTGTATAGTATTTCAGAATTGCCTTATGATTGGACCAGGATCACTAACAATTGAATTTGTCATGATCCAAAGGTGTTTGAGGGCGTATTTTTATTAAGCCAGGGTGCCAGCATGAAGGGCTCAGCTGCAGAAGGCCTCCAAGTGCCCCACTGCACCACATAAAAGAATAACAATGGATGTTTTCATTAGTAAAAGTGCAAACTGTTGTTTATTTATTCCTAATCCTGGAGTAATTAAATGGCTGGAGAGGAGGGTGATTCATACTAACACTCACTACTCTCAGAGTTCATTTTCTGTATGTTTGAATGTGTCTCTAAGAATGAATTTGCTTTGCTCTATCTTGTGAATAATTCATTATGCTTTTGTTAAAAAGCTTTCTGGGAAAGGGAAAATAAAAATTGCTGTATTTGGTTATCATGGTTTACCACACAACCTAACGTTGACCAGTGAGCATTCACAAGGAACAGTGTGAGATCTTGCAGGAGAGCGTTTCTGGTCCAAGATGAGAGGGCTCTGCCTGTGAGCAGAGATGCAGCCTTGTAGCAGTTCTGGTGTTGTGAGCTCCTGCTGCGTGGCTCGTGGTGTTGGAATTCTCCACTTCTCTGTGAATATCACTTTTCATTTAAAAAAGCATTTTGGTTTTTTATTTAGTTCTCATGACTTAAGAAAAATGGTCACAAATGTAACCCTGCAGGCTCGAAAACCCAACAAAAGAACTTGAGTTCACTTCACATTTATCTCGTGATTAATATTGGGGCTGACTCGCCGATTTATACTACTTGAAAGGCCGACTTAAGTAACCTGTAGCATTTATATACTACCCTTCAGATATGGATTGAAAAGCCCTTTCAGATGTGAAACTCTCTCGCCTGTGATACACTTGTGATAGATTGTTACTGTGAATTCCAGCTAATTTGGTCTCATTTTTCTATGGTGATTTTTCTTAATTCTGTCTCACCCATGAGTGATGGGCTGTGCATACACATTGCTCGTGCTGGGATCTATAGAACCCTGCAGTACCCAGTGATTTCACCACAAAGTTATCTGGCTGGGGACTTCACCTGCCCCAAGGTTAATCTGGAGAAGGGCATGTGTGCAGAAAAGAACTGACAAACAAGAGGTGATATTAAGGAAACCTAGCAAGGAAATCCCCCAGGAAGAAGAGCAGCTCCACGTATTCCCCAGCTGAATTAGCTCACAGGTCTTTGAGAATATAGAGCTCAGGAGCAAAACAGAGAGCCTTTCTTCTGCTAACTTTCAGAATGATCTTTGCTTTGAGTAATGCCAATCTGCTTCCAGGTGGGTTGGGGTTGTCTCTGTGAGTTAACTGGCCCAGGAAGGCTTGGAAGGGATCAAACCCCACCTCGCAGCTAATCCCCTGGCCAGTATCGCTTAGCATCTCATCATGTAGGTCTCCTTTCCCCACTTGCTCAGAAATAACAGACACTAAGAGGTAATTTATAAGGCACCGCAGCAGCACTAATTGCTAAGCAGTACACCCCAGAAATCTCACTGCTGTGTGGTACATGTAGCACCAATTGCTTGTACAGACTTTGGCATCTCTGGCTCCGCTGTAAGTATTTTTTCCCTACTAGTATTTAGGAGGAAATTTCCCTCCTGTATAGCTGTGAGCTGATGGGGGTTCAGCAGAGCTCCCTTGCCAAAGTCTTGTTGTCTTTTGCCTTGCATTACCATCCCCCAACTAGGCAAATATTTCAGTAATCCTCAAACGTGTGACCCTCTCTTTGCAATGTTGAGCTTCTTTCTGCTTCGAGTTTTCCCAGCTCCTGCAGGTTTTCTCATTCTTCCCCTTTAATGCTATGACCCACCTCTATGCTGATAAAGCCTCTGATTTGCAGTTCATATCTGACTTCCCTATGGGTATTATGTCTGTTGAGCAAACCCGATTGCCTCCACTTGTCCCTCAAGTGTCCCAAATACAGGCACTGGTGAGGGAGTGCAGGAAATTGCACTGGGATGCTGCCAGGGGATTTATGCAGCGATGCTCTGAGCACCTGTTAGAGAAGTATGAAGTGTGTTTGTCAGGTTTTAGGATTATGTTTTGAATCAACCCACCTCAGAGCGTATAAATAAACCCCAAACAACCCACCTGGTTTATAAGGACATGCACAAGATACATGTATGTATGAATATGTTATTTAGGCTCCCAGGAGTTGGTTCATATGTGTGCTCCCCCATGGAAATGTAAGTCCATTAATAACGTGAGTGTGAGGTGTTTTTCTTTGCAATTAAATGTGAGTCATGGCTCCCCACACCCAGCTGGCAAACTGAGCCAGGGTGTGCTTGGGGGAATGGGTGATATTTAATTCATGTGTGAGCATAATTAAAGCAGTTTCTGTCTGCAAAATCAACTCAGCAGAGTGCTTGGATTGCTGCCTCTCTGCTCCTTTCTGGACCTCCTCCTGATAAAAGCACAAGGCAGAGATGGTGGGAGCTGGGCAAACCTCCCTTTATCTGCCAAGATTAAGCTGTGATTTGCCCACACACCTGAGGTGAACAATATCACTAACCAAATCAGATTAGAGAAAACAGCAGAGAGAGCAGCACAGCTGCGGGAAAGATAGGAGCGTGAGAGTTGTGAAGGCTGGAGTTCTCCTCCCAGCAAATGAATGGGACCAGATGAAAGAATGAGATCAGTGAGCAGATGAAGCACAGAAGTTGATAAAATCCTCAGACTTTGGAAGATTTACCTGAGCCTATTAAAATGCAGCAGGCTTCCCTCACTGGGGCCGTATGAATGGAAGCATGATTGACAGCACAGCCAAGCCTTTCACCTAACGGCAAAATTAGCAGGGCATGAAAAATAAGCAATGCTGGTGCTTGAAAAGCTCGTGCGAATGACTCTGAGGCAAGAAAAGGAGAAGGAATGTGATTGTGCAGGTGGTTTGAATGCCGAATCAGTGCTATTAGCTGTGAGGCTGGTAAAAAGCTTTGCTCTCCTGCTAGAAGTGAAGGGCTGTAGTTGGTGTTCACCTTGTCATGCTCACTTTGGTGCTGGGATGGTGCAGAGGAAGGTGAATGTGTTCCTTTAATATTTCCTAGTGATTTGGTCAGAAGCCTGATTTAGGTTCATTGGGATGCTCTGAATCCCTTCCCCGCCCTGTGGATGAGAGCCAAGATTTTTCATGGCTGCACTGTGTTGCTCACTTCGAGGGATGTAACCATGTCCTTGCTCTGTGCAGCAGGACTGTAAATCACTGCAGCGGCATTCACACTGCTGGGATTGGAAATCATTGAGACACTGATGTTTCCTTCTGTCCTGTTGTATCAGCTAGGCATTTTTTTTCCTTTATTTTAAATGTCTCAGCTCATCTCATTATTGCAGTATGTACATTTAAGTCAAAAATAATGCTTTGGAATTAGCGTGGAGAGAATTATCCACACCTTCCCAAGAAGACCATTAACTCACACAGCGAGGAATCCAGCATGGGGACTGATAAAAATCCGGAGTCAGAGAGCTCAAGAGGGGAGGTTTAATTAGCCTGTGAGGTTTGTCTTTAAAATTCTGAAAAAATTAAAGATATTCTCCAGGAGTTTATTACGGGCTCCTAAATGACTTTCATTTAGGAGCTTAAAGGTTTGACCCAAATCTTGTCCTTGTTACACCTTGGAGAAATTGCAGCATTAAGTACAGGTAAGCCTGGAGGCAGAAGACAAATCTTACAAGAAGTTGACCCAACTCCACAGCCACCATGGTCAGAATGTCCTCCCTTGCAGAAATAGGGGCTTTGAAGCCAAGTTGTTGGTTTAGAACAGGTGCTTCTGAAACAGGGCTTTGCTCTGCTGCATAGCTGAGCCTGCAGTGGGAAAACAAGGGAGATAAGACTAGAGGCTGCTTTCCCAAGTTTGCACATTGAAGGCAATTTAACTCGAAGCTGCAGATGAAAGGCTGAATTTGTTTAGTCACTGTCTCCTGGGAAATTACCAAAGTCTTTGAGGAATGCTGCAAACCTCAAGGCAGGCGCTTGTTGTCCCTCTGGACGCTTGGCAAATCAGTTTTTACAATTTGAAGTTGTTCCTAAGAATATAAATACGAGGAAAATATGTTTGTGAGGATGTAATACTTCCCCAGAGCACAGAGAAACTGAGCTTATGGCTGAAACATTGAACACCAACCACTGGTGTGGAGAAGAGGCAAATACCTCAAGCCTCCTGAAACCCAGGATATCGGTAGCATTTTCTTCCTTGTTTTGCATGTATGTGAAGAAATTAATTACTTAAACTGCACTGTAATTTGATTCAGTCAGATAATGGCCTTGAAATTCAAAAAGGGGGCATCAGTTTTTGCTTGCTATGAGCCAAGTCTTATTTCTTTACTATGTTTAGGTTTCCTGTTGTGGCACAGACCAGCCGAAGGAACTGCTGGACCTTTGGTCCTTGCAAGGGGCTGACAGAAGAAAGGCTGTCTTAAATATACAAGTGGAAGATCTGGAAGTTTCTGGAGGCCGAGTGGGATGAGGAAAAAAGCCCAGTTTTGCTGGCAGAGCTGTGGGAAAGTGATTTCAGATCTCTGCCTCTTGACCTGTCTCATCCCAAAGCGACGTTAATCTGCGATCTCTAGCTCGGGCTCTGATCTTGCAGAGCATCCAAAGCCTTATCGCTTGCTCACTTTCAAAATCAGATGCAAGTAGCTCAGGGTTCTGACAGTGCAACATCCTGGTAGGAACCACCCAAGCACCTTCCTCCTCTCACCTTCCAATCCTGCTGCCTTCCAACCCATGGTGAAGAGCCTGCAGTGCCAGCCCAGCAATGAACCGTGGTGTTTGGTGACCCCACTCTCATAGCAAGATGCTCTGTCAGTTGCTGCCATGTTTAGGCTGCTCTGCTCTGCTTTCTACCCTCAGTGGCTCGTTCAGAGGTTGGTTAATTAGGCCTCTGGGCACAGTGGGCTCCTCAGTTAATTTGCTGCATGCTGAAGGATGTTTATCACTGGGTAGCACATGCCCAGATTTCCCATGTATGCTTTTGTGGCAGAGGCTTTATATACGTGTCCTGGTTTTCTGCTTCCAAGTATCTTTCCCAAAATGACATTTTTAGGTAAGGGAGGTTGTTTCCTCAGCACTTCTGATACCTTGGTGATGTTACCACTTTTCCCCCACTTTAGCAAGTGCTTTTTCATTTTGTCTGCTCCTCCCGTTACTCTTTTTCCTTAACCTCTTTGGCTAACATCACTCTCTTTCCCCAGAAAGCCTTCTTCTTTCTCTCCTTCACACATAACCTGGCAGCAGCTAACCTTGCTGCGTCCTTATCTCTTGCTAAGTTCATTTGCACTGAGCAGCTTGAGTTTCTTTTGATTCCAATTGTAAAAGCACAACAGAGTGAAGTCAGCCTTGCATTTGTACAAGAGCGAAAACCCCGGCCAATGTGGCAATTAGAGACAGGGGATCTGACAGATTAATGCCCAGTGTAAGAACTGCATGAAAACGTTTGTGCTAAGCACTTACTGTTAATTATTCATCATTCCAAGGCAGACCTTATCTTTGGCTCGACATCCCAAGGTACAGGGAAGCTGCAGAGTCCCCTTGGAAGGAGGAGACAGAGAGAGGTGAAGAACAAGGTAGCACCTCATGTTTTACTGTCTCCTGCTGCTATGGAGGATCTCAGCAGGGTCAAATGGCTTTTTCTCTTCTGCAGCAAAACTCTTGAGGCATTTTGGTGCAAGGAAAGATTTATTAGCTGGGCAAACATTTTACATGGGCCTCCTCTGCCAGCAGTAACCACAAGTGGGCTTTGCTGGGATGTTTTTGTTTTCTCCCCCCCCGTTAAGACGTTGGTTCCTGTAAGGATTCAGGTATTTATTGAACGTCACACTGAGGAAAGGCAGCATTCATGTTGGAGGGTCCAGCAGAATGAAGCAGGAATGGTGGTGGAGACCTAAATACAAGCAAAATATGTTTTATTTGTATTCTAGTGTTCTAACCCTGAAGAAAAAGATGTTACCTGTATATATAGCTGTACATATAGCTGGTGTCTTCAATATCTGAAGGAGGCCTACAGGGTTGCCAGAGAGGGACTCTTCATCAGGGACTGTAGTGAAAGGACAAGGAATTTAAACTTAAACAGGAGAGATTTAGGTTGGATATAAGGAAGAAGTTCTTTACTGAGAGGGTGGTGAGGCACTGGAATGGGTTGCCCAGGGAAGTTGTGAATGCTCCATCCCTGGCAATGTTCAAGGCCAGGATGGACAGGGCCTTGAGCAACCTGGTCTAGTGGAAGATGTTTTTGCCCATGGTAGGAGGTTGGAACTGGATGATCTTAAGGTCCTTTCTAATCCTTCTATGGTTCTACTTTAATGGTGGTTGTTGTTTGCCCCATGCATTTTGTGTCCTTTCGTCTGTTGAAAGAGTTCTCAGCTATCCATGTGCTGACCAGAAGTGCTCTAGTATGTAAAAGCTGACAGCAATATCTTTGCATCATGTATACAAAATACACAGTCACTGCTTCATGTTGGCATCAGGTACTTTCTTACACAACTCAGGCCTGTTCCCCTCATGCAGGCTGTGCAAATCTGCTTCTAGTCCCACAGATTCATGAGACAGGGCTGCACTGAGGTGGTGGAGGCTACAGAAGCATGAAGTGGTGTCCAGTAGAGTCAGCAAAGGGGGAGCAGATCCTGGGAGTGGTGAAGGAGCCCTCATTCAGCTCCCTTGCCTCAATGGCGTTTCTCAGCTATATGGAAATCTTGGTTGATCTCTGGTACAGATTCCCTCTGGATGTGTCCCAGGCTGATGGTACCTCCATTTTTTTAGGTGTCACATTGTTTTAACTATCTTTATTGATATCTTTGACCTTATCTCTTGGCCTGCTCTGTAAGAGTTTAACAAAAAGGAGTTTTAAATAGTCTAACCTATCTAATGGATGAGTTGGAAACTTCATTGACTGACTTACCCAGGAGAGATGTGTGCAGCTCATCACACTGAAATTAAATTATATCTTGAGCACCTTTCCTTTGAGCACTGTCATTTTCCTCCAAGAGGCTGTATAAATTGCTTTTTCATTTTATTTGATGTGGCAGAAAGCCAGGGCTGGAATCTATTGTTCTCCGAATCCTGAGCAGTGGTGATGGGTCAAAGCAATCTAACATGGAGGTTATTATCACCAAATGTGTGAATGCGCACAGTTGAAGAAAATACTGTATTTGCCTGAATTAACACCTGAGTGCATCCTGACACAGAAACTCTGCTCTCACAAGACTTTTGTTTTTGATTCAAGAGCTCCTGTGAACTTCATTGATTATTTCAGTCCCTGATTTCCCATGAGTGACAGAGAAGGCAAATGAAGTTTATGGCAGAAAGTCTTCTAAAGATTGTGTAAATCTTTATACTGATTCTGTTAATGAAAAAGGTGGGGTAAGCTGAAGTGGGAAGTGGACTGCACAGTTGAACCATACAGGGGATGAATTTTGAGTTACTTATAAAAAAATTAACATTAATGTCAGAATTTGGTTTGTTTTCCAGCCCGAGTATGCTTGGTCCATCATTTTCATGGTAACCGGTGCGCTTGCACTGCAGGCTGCAGGTCAAGCGAGTCAGTAAGTGCCAGATATGCTGCCACACCAGCTTGGAGATGTTCCACTGCCAAAGGTTTGCAGGGCATCTGACTGAGAATGATGGGCGCATTGGTGCTTACCTGAGTGACCCCTTAGTTCTTCCTATTTGAGGCGTACATCAGCCAACACATACAGTGTATATTGCCCTTGTAGAGCCTCCTTGTGTGTGGCAACAACTGCATGAGCTGAAGTGACCCAGTGATGGGTGGTAACCCTAATTCTATTCCCACTGCACCCCAAACTGCTCCTCTCCATCTTTCGAAGCGTAATACAAGACAGAGCACAGAGCTGTGAGGTGGTGCCAAAGAGGCAAAAGAGGTAGGAGATCATAGAAAGATCATAGAATAGTTAGGGTTGGAAAGGACCTTAAGATCGTCCAGTTCCAACCCCCCTGCCATGGGCAGGGACACCCCACACTAAACCATGCCACCCAAGGCCTCATCCAACCTGGCCTTGAACACCGCCAGGGATGGAGCATTCACAACTTCCCTGGGCAACCCATTCCAGTGCCTCACCACCCTCACAGTAAAGAATTTCTTCCTTATATCCAATCTAAACTTCCCCTGTTTCAGTTTGAACCCGTTACCTCTTGTCCTATCACTACAGTCCCTAATGAAGAGTCCCTCCCCAGCATCCTTGTAGGCCCCCTTCAGATACTGGAAGGCTGCTCTGAGGTCTCCACGCAGCCTTCTCTTCTCCAGGCTGAACAACCCCAACTTTCTCAGCCTGTCTCCATACAGGAGGTGCTCCAGTCCCCTGATCATCCTCGTGGCCTCCTCTGGACTTGTTCCAACAGTTCCATGTCCTTTTTATGTTGAGGACGCCAGAACGGCACACAATACTCCAATGCTTTGCACAAGTCCAGGTAGATGACATCAACTGCTCTGCCCCTGTCCATCAGTTTCGCAGCCCCATCACAAAAGGCCACCAAATTGGTCAGGCAGGGTTTCCCCTTAGTGAAGCCATGCTGGCTGTCACCAACCACCTCCTTGTTTTTCATGTGCCTTAGCATGCCTTCCAGGAGAATCTGCTCCAAGATTTTGCCAGGCACAGAGGTGAGACTGACTGGTCTGTAATTCCCCGGGTCATCCATTTTCCCCTTCTTGAAAATGGGGGTTACATTTGCCTTTGTTTAGTTCTGCTCCCATCTGGATGCTTTCCTGCCCTCACAAACACACATACCTACATTTGTGTGACACAGGTATCCCAGGACACAGAATAAGACTTACTAAGTATGCAATCAGAACTCATTCAATGTGTGAGTGATGAGTAACTGCATTTGTAATGGTGCAAATTGAGGAGGAAATCAAACCATCATCTTTATACAAAACAGCTTTGGCTAGTTTGTTAGGATTATTTTATTTTGTAATTTGTATATTTTTATACATATGTATTCACACACATACATGTATGTGTCTCCTGTCTGAATCTGACGTACTAAGGAGTTTGGGATCTTGATGTTTGAGTTGAAGCAGGTTAGAGTTATACGAATGCAAATTATTTTTGATGTCTGAGTACTTTTGCTAATGGTACTTCGTGGTTAAAACAGGGTTTATGTCTTTTTATGCACTGAAAATACTGCTAGTCTCCACAACAGCTGTGAAGTCAGTGAGCATTATTGCCCTATTGTTGTTTAAAAGTAATGGATTTCTCTTGGCTTTTTTATAGCTTTCTGTGTTGGCAAGGAATGAACAAGATAAGTTATACAGTGATCAGATCCAAAGGCCATTAGAAACAGTGAAAAGATGACCACTGACTCCTGAGCTTTGGATCAGACCCTAATATTTTCTTGGAAACAATTTGTGTGGCAGTTCAATCCCATTTGTGTTACATTCCTCTCTGGTTTATGGTTCTTTTTAGGTTTGATTCAGTAAAGGACCCGATAAGGATCAGAGTTGAGCAAAGGCTGCTCATCTCCCTCTGTATCCTAGCTCCTGGCCAAAGGTTTTCGTCTCACAGGACAAAGGTTTTGCTGAAGCCAGGAAGTGATGCTGCGTGTGTGCTGCTTCTCCCTTATGGATCCTTCCTACTCTCGGGACTGGTCCCACCCTGCTCCAGCTCTTGGCTCATCAAAGGTATTATCTATCCTCACCGCTTTGCACACCTTACTTACATTAGTGGAGCATAAATCTATGCAAGTTGTCTCCCGCGATGTTAACAGCACAGATGTGCTATTCATTTTCAGGCCATCACTGGCCACCTGCCGCTGGGTTTTATGATGTGTCTGAAGCTGACGGACAACTTGTGAGTGCTCCGACCAGTTTTGCAGCATCACTTTGAATTTTGGTGTTGTTTTCCTTTCAGACTTATCCTGACCCTCCCCTTTAAAGCTTTTCCAAGCAGAATAGGAATGGTGGGGAGATTTTCTTATGGGTCTCTCTTAATTTTTAATTAATCAGTGAGGTTCCTTTCTGGCTTGGGTTCCTTCTAGCTTTAGTGCTGCCATCTCATTAATCGCAGCCAGTTAGCACAGTGGAGATGCAGCCAACTGTCAGCTTTTTGTCTCCTTTGTCGACATAATTAGAGAGTATTCACTGACTATCCTGTTGCTCAAACATACTCCTTTGTGGTGTTTCCTCTGTTGTGTAGCTGTATCTTATGGCCCTTAGGCTGAACTTTGGCTTCTGCAGTGGGGAAAGGGGTTTGGGAGGGGATTAATTCATGGTGCTAAATAAAAGCATGGCTCGGGATATTAAAGTGTTGCTGGGAAGGCTTTGCAGGCTGATGAGTGTGTTCCTTGGCAATCCAGGACCCCATGCACAGCGCTCAGCTTCGTGATGGCAAGGCAAGCACATTGCCCTGACATGGTGAGCAGGGCTGGAGCACTGGGATATACCATCAGTGCCCAGAGTGGCCTTCCCAGGCCACTGTGAGGGGTATTAGAGACCACTTGAGGGTGAAGGGGTCAGAAAGAGCTTCCAGGGGCTGAGTGCCTCACCAGAGAAACCCCCCAAACCCTGGTAGTGACAGGACAGCAGCATCTCCCTTCTCCCAAGCCATCACTCAATGGAAGTGAGTGATGGCTTGGGAATGGCCAGCCAGGAGGCACTGGACAGGAGCCTTTGCATGGAGGTATCAGGCTCCCAGTCCTGGTGAATGTTTTCCATGGTGTTTCCTGAAGTCTCAAAACCAAACATCTTGTTTACGGTTCTATGAAATGTCTCACTCAATTATGCAGCAAAATTTCACAAGGGTGGGGTTTCTTAGGTAGCCTGTGACCTGCAAAACCGCTGATGCCTTACGCATGGATTCAGCCTCATTTATTATCCCAATCTGGTGCATGAGGCAAAAGCAACCCCTGCCCACTGTAAAGCAAAACTGAGGCAAGGGAAACTTGAACCACTCAAGCTCTTCCCTTCTCCAGGACAAAACCACCCAGCACCTGGGCAGGCCCGCATCCCTTTGTGCCGCCGGGGCATCTGCTCACCGCTCCAGACTGTATTTCTGATGTGTGGTCCTATTCTTTTCTCTCCTTTCACCCCAATTTGAAAGTGGAGCCTCATGTAAGGATGTAAGTTACAGTTCATCTGCACTATGCATTTCCCTCTCTGTCTTCTCTCTGTGATCAAAGAGAGCAGATGGAAATCTTTGCAAAGAGAACAGACAGCTCTGCTCCCTGCTGCAAGTCAGGAGGAGGCTCAGGTGTTCTCTCTCATACTTCGTGCTGCAGTTAACTGAGTTTGTCCAGGGGATTTAGGAAGAAAAGATGCCAGTGCCAGGCATCTGCATATGGGTAATTTGTCTTGGTATGTTTTCGGTGTTACTGAAGAGAGAGGGAGACAAATGCTTAATTAGGGAATTAACCGTCTTTTAAAAGATTAAGTTTTCTTTGAACTCATTTATCAAAAAGAGGGAATAAAAAAGTGTTGCAGACTGTTTGACAGAAACCTCTTTTCTCAGTGTGAATGAAAGGCTGAACAGGTAGAATAGAAGACGTGTGTAATTACTAGATAAACCTAGGACTAGGCTTGCCCTACAGGAGTACTGCTTTCCCTCACTGTGTCAGACTCGTGTGCTGGTCCTATTTTCCCCCTGGGAAAAGGGGGCATGTTCAGGTCACCCTGATTGTGCCCATATCACATAACACAGAGCTTGGCTTTGCTCCCAAAGTCCTCCTCAGTTATCCATATACCTCTTAGCTGGAGTGATTAGAATTTTATGACACCTGAGCACTTTGGGGAAAATGGGAGCTTGAGAATACGCAGCAGTGCAAGGGAGTTGCAGGTATCTCAGGGTCTAATGCAGTGCTACTTCTCACAGTCACATCCTAAATTGTGCCTCAAATCTTGAAGCCAATCAAAAGTTAATTCATCCCTCTTCCATTAACAAGGACTAATCCAGTTTGCTATGTGAGAGGGAATAACCTTTTATCCCTGGGATGCACACCAGGACCAAACGTGTGTGAACACACTCACCACTCCTATGTGCATCCTTCTGGTTGAGACTTCGTATTCAGGGTGGTTAAAAAGATTTACATTTTATGAGCAGAAAGAAGCATTGTACAAACAGTGACAATATTTTTTCCCCTTCATGAGCTAAAACCAGATATTGGTGGGTTTTCTCCTAGTTTGCTGCCTTGCATTTTGTGACGATTCTCCAATCCAAATAGACAGGTGCTTGTACAGCAGGCTGAAATGCCAGATAACAAGCTACATTTTACATCTTTATGCATGTATGAGTGGAATATGAATTATTCCAGATTTATTGTGGGAATGGCAGGAGTTACCCAATGTGGACTACCTTTTGTGGTGTTGTTTCTGGTGAACTTCATCTGCCCTCATGAACCTCAAAGAGTGCGCAGCTATTAGGGGTTTCCATTTGCAGCAAAGCAACATCTCTGATGCTTCTCTAATATTTGCCAGCGTATGGCTGTAGAGGGGGGATGATTTTTGGCTGTGAAATGCCACACTCAGACTCTGCCCCAGGCCTTGCTTCGAGGCTGCATGTAGGAGAGCGATGGTACACAGCTGCATGTCCAAGGAGATTCACTGGCCCGGAGGCGATGCCGCAGCCTCATTTCCTGTGTGTCTGGAGTGATGATTTGATTTTGCTCTTGGCTCTAAAGGCTGTTACTGGTCTCTTCAGGAATAGCAGCTTCTGCAAACACATCCCATGTGAGCGCTCCCCTGGTGCTCATGTGCAGGTGGGTCTGTCACGGGGGGCCCTTGACGGCTGCAGGTGAGACCCTGGGTGCTCTGCAGCTTTTGGGTGCATGGGGAGGACAGGCAGCCCCTTGGGCATGGGGGTTTCCTAAGCAAACGTAGAATCATAGAGTCACAGACTGGTTTGGGTTGGAAGGGACCTGAAAGATCATCCAGTTCCAACCCCCTGCCATGGGCAAGGGCACCTTCCACTAGACCAGGTTGCTCCAAGCCTCTGTGTCCAGCCTGGCCTTGAACACTGCCAGGGATGGGGCAGCCACAGCTTCTCTGGCACCCTGTGCCAGTGCCTCAGCACCCTTGAAAGAATGTTTCAAGGGATGAGAGTGTAAGCAGATGCCCATGAGCCCAAGAGTAACCCCACTGTTGGATACTCCTTTGGGAAAGCCCCACTCGAGTTCCCATCTCCAGGAACTCCAGGCGTCCCCATCCTGAGACATCACCATGGAGCACAAAGAGAGGACCCATGTGCACATCTGTGCCTGAGCTCCCTTTTCCCCTGCAAGCCTTTTCAGGTGAAGAGCTATTCCTTGCACTGGACACGGTAACCAGGAGATGTCTGCAGGTCAAAAATGTTTGCAAGTGTGCTGGGAGTTGTCTTTGGAGCTGTTGTTACTTGTGTGCTGAAAAAAAAACAGTGTAAAAAGGAAAGCCAGCCTCACTGAAACCAGAAAAGCAGCTGTGTTCGGCTGGAAAACTGGAGCAATAATTGGCACCTCATTTGCTGTATAAAGCTACAAGGGTAGTTTCTTAACCTGATTCAATGCTTGTTAACACCTTTGTAAAGTGAAGGTTATGGTTATGAATTTGCTGCACTGGAATGAATCCCTTTGTGTCTACTTCTTAAGCTAATGGAGCATCCTTGGTAATCCTTGGTCATGCGAAGAGAGCTGAAAGCAGACTTGTCCCCTTAAAACAGGGGGGTGATGCTCATGTATAGCAGCTGGGCCTCATCTCTCAGGCAGCATTCTTGAAGGCTTTGGGGCAGATGTTTATTGTAGGATCATTGCATCCATATGTGTTATTTACCATGAGTAAATAAAGACGTTCCAGATCTGTATCCATCGGCACAGCATCACTGAAGGGAGACAAAACTGTGTTTTGTTCTTTAATGAAAGCTGCTAACAAGGTATCCTCATTGCATGAGGGCTGCTGTACTGCTGGGAATCCCTCACCTTGGTGGGAATGATGCTTTCATCTCTCCTTCCTCTCAAAGGTATGGCCACAAATGTGTTTCCTATGGAATTGTTTAAATGAGCCGTAAAATGAAAGGGCTAAGGCAGAGATGCAATAGGTAGGCAGAGTTGTTTTACCATTGGATAATTGCTTGTTCTGATTGCAAAGCAGGGCTTAGTCAAGTCAGACCTTCTATCCCCACCTATATCAGAATAGGATGAAACTAAAGGTGTTTGAATGATACCCCAGTGCTCCTTTTGAGTGAGCCCTCCACACCGGCTGCAAGCTTGTCCTCACACCCACCCCTGCAGAACACTAATCCCAAGTCTTTGGAGTTTTTGCCTGCTAAGGAAAACTGAAATCAATGGGACAGATTTACCAGACAGCTAATCCATAGCAGTGGTCCCCCCTCCAAGCTTGGTATTCTCTGCGGGCAATGTGATGGTGATTAATTAAAGCACCCCAAACCTTTCAACTAAAGTTTCTGAAGTGCTCGCTAAGCATTAACTGCAGTGATGCTACATGAGACAGACAGCGTATTATCAGCCCCAGCTTGGTAAAAGATCCTAACTTACAAAACAGAGCTAAAATCCTTGTACTGTGCAAATCCATGTTCAAAGTCCTGTGATGTTCAGTAGCACCAAGTTTCCACTTCAAGGACCTCATGGGGAAATAGTTCAAAATGTGAAGGAGAAGAAAATCTGTTACGTTGTCCTCAGATTTGCTTCAACATTTAAAATCATTTTCCAATAACTTGTGATGAGGCACCTGTAATTACTGCATGAGTTTAATTTAGACGAGGTATTTACCAGTCAAATTATATCTGACACAGTTCTTGAAGGGATGGAAGTTATCTTAGAAAAAGAAATCACTATGTGCATCAGTAATATTCCAAAAATCAATGTTGTTCAGCAGCCCATATTGACCTGAGAAGCAGAGATTTTTTTTAATTACACCTCCGGAATAAGATTAAAACCTTTTATTATACCTTTAGAATTGCCTGAAAATAAATAAACAAAAAGCACCAAAGCATTTCTTAGTGAATTAAAGCTATCTGCAGTCTCATAATAAGTCTTTAAATCCCAACAAATCAACATGAAAAAACCCCCCAAGCAGCCCACCCAAACAACCCTCCTCTATTATTCTGTGCATCGAGGGGAAGTTAAGCTTTGACATACATTTTGTAAATGTTTTATTAATGATACCTTCACTGCTTCTGTTGTTGTTGTTGTTGTTTCTCCTTCAGTGTGCCAGCAATAAAACCTACCTCTAAGCTCCTGAGGCCTCAGTAGAGATGGCTAATAAATGTTGTTATTTTGGCATCTGAAACTATGCAGCGAGTAATGCCACTCTGTGCGTGCCAGCGCCGGCATCTGTTGCTCGTGAATCACGGCTCGTCATTAGAATGCATAACTGAGGATTTGCTTAAATAAAAAGAAGCTATTAGCAGTGGGGGAAATGAATACACAGAAAAGGTTTCAGCTCCACGAGGAAGAAGGAACATTCATGTGCTGAAGTGTGCCCCGAGCTCTCGTCAAAGCCCACCACAGGGCCTGAGGAATGTGCGGATATGTTGGGAGGAGGCAGGCAAAGAGAAGATAACTGTATCTAGGGAGATTTGGGCAGTTTGCAGTTCTTCTTTTGGGGTTTTAGCTGCTCAGGACCAGCCCAGCCCTTTAGGTTTTGTCTGTGCATGGCTTGGATGTCCCCAGGTGCCCCTGGCTGGTGTAGCACTGCTCCCATGTGCCGGGCACACTGTGATCAGTAATGCTACAAACGTAAAAGAGATGTTAAAATAAGCAATTCAAACAGTTTTGTGGTGGTTTTTTGTTGGTGGTGTTTTGTTTGTTGTTTGGTTTGGGTTTTTTTATCCTCAGGTGGATTTTTGGTGGAGAAGCTGGAATATTTTCAGGAACACAGAAAACATTCACGTTCATAATGCAGTTGGCAAGTAGTTTGGGATGAAGAAAAGGAATTTTTTCACTTAGAACAATTGATTGTTTTAAAACTGCCTTTTTTTTTTCTTCTTAAATATTAATTTAAACTCTGTTCTCTGATACTAGCTTTAAAACAGTGTGAACAGGTTAAATGGAGGGAGAGTGTGGGGGAAAAGCAAAGCAGGAGACAAAATGAGCAAGTGAAAGATGGGTGAGATGAAGCTGCCATTCCAGGGGTGCAGATTAGTTGGGAAGTGAAGAAGTATCATCAGATGGGCTTCACCAAGATGTATATTTTGATGTTTCTGCTTTTCCCTGATGTTTCCTATTTCTTCAGTGCCTTGGCTGGGAATTCACATGCCAGTGGGGTTGCAGTGTGTGGTGAAGAGTCAAGGGATGAAACAAATATCATCCAAGTGCTCCTCCCCACAGCCAAGGTGAGATAAATGCACCTCAGCACAGCAACCCAGTGCTGTTGACTCAGTTTTACATAAATGTCTCTGTGGCTGGAGGCCTTCATGTCCAAACGTGTCCTTTGGTGGCTCCAACACATCCTCACGTGTGTAGCCAGCCCCAGTGGGTCCAGCACAGGGCAAGCTGCCTCTTGACCTACAGCCAGACCATCACTGTCCTGGGCTGCATCTCGGTTTGTTCCTTTTTCCTCAGGACAATAGAGCTCCAAGATGGAGACGTTGGTCTTCTTCAGTCCCAGACTTGCTACCTGCTGGTGGCTAGGAGCCCCAGGGCTACTGTGGGGCTCAGCTGGGCTGATCTGCTGGATCATCAGGGCCACATCCCTTGATTGATGTCTCCAGAAGAAAGTGAGAAAGTATGATGTTTTTAGTTTGTACTGTTCATCACATCAGCCAGGTAGACCTGGTGCCTGCACTGCATAGAGCTTTCTGTCTGGATGTCTTGAAGGATGCTTGAGCTTAATTAATTTAATGCAACTCTCTTTGCATTTCAGTTGAGCATTTGCTGATTAAAGCATTGGTTCGTGCTTTAGGAGGAACATGGCTGATAGCAAAACTCATCCTTGCTCCAGCGTGTTAAAGTATTTGGGCAGCATCTCCCCCGCAGGCTGTAAGCTCCTTGCAGCTGGGATAATACTTTGTTTTGTATTCAGGACAGTGTCACATAACAGAGTCCTGCTGCTCAGGGCTTCGCGATACTGAGGTAATACAACAAATAATGAGTTATTAAGGATCCCTGTGAGAAACACTCCTGCTGTTTCATGGTCCCATCATGAAGAAAGGCAATGTGAAGTGAATTACTGCAAGTGTGCGTGCCATGGTTTGTAGCCTCTGCCCAGCAGCTCTGACCCCTCCATGGCCCCATTGCATCCTGCACTGCACCAGCAGCACTGGGGCTTGTCTCCTACCACAGGGTGCTGTGCCAGGTGCAGGTCTCAGATCTCTTGCTCCTCTCCTTGTCTGGTGTTTCTGGACATGCTGTGGCAGCCCCATCACGTAGCTCCTTGCTGGTTTCTTCCCGTGCCTTGTAGTACAGCCCAGCGCCAGGTAGCATCCCTGCAAGCATCAGCGGGTGAAGTCAGGCGACCTCATTTCCCCTCTTTAGAAGAACACTTAGAGTTGCTGTCTGTATCTAATCACTCTTCAGTGAACCCAATGTAATATTCATACCCCAGCTGGTGCATGCATGAGAATGAGCAAACACAGTCCTCATAAGGAGGGTGCTCGGCAGACTGGGGACACTCCAGGGCCCAGCATGGTGGCTGAGATGCAAAACTTCAGTGTCCAGCACCACATGGGCGAAGCTCATCTGCAGGGGAGTCAACACTGCCTCTGGGGCTGGGGAGTGAACTTAAACAAAGCATCAGCCCGCCTGGACACCCTACCCTCTGCTCCGTGGACACAAGGCAGGTCGTTGGCTCACCTCTGTCATTACACAGAGCCACGTGTGTGCGGGAACAAACATAGATCTGCCAAAAACGAATCCCAGGACGAACAGGCAAGTGCCAAATGTTACTGACAAATGTTGATGTTATCATGACCTTAATGGAGCTACATTATATAAGCTAACCGCTGAATCTTAGCCCATGTTTTTGTTATTCACATTGGGATAGCAGCTTTTGATCGCATGGACAATATAATAATTCTGGCTTTTCAGGCAGATCATAAAGCTCAGGAGAGGCAGTGCTTGGAGCCCTGTCTCACTATGAGGGATGCTTTTGTCTTTAGGCATTCGGCAGTGGTCCCAGCAGTCACCTCTGTGTTTCCATCCTTGCAAATACGTGTCTTACAATTTCTCTCCTTTGCCCAATTGGTCACAAATACCTCTGCCCCCAGCCTTGTACTTCCCTTCTTTCTCTTCAGCTTGTTTAGTTCCTCCTTTTGCTCTCTCCAATGTAACCACGTTAATTGCTGGAGACATCGTTAATGTCCTCTGCTCCGTAGCAGCATAAAATAAGACCAAGGACCTGAAGTGCGCTGAACACAGCTTTTACAAACTGTCCTGTTGGCTGGTGGTGTGCTTTACCTGCTCCCCTAAAGTCTACGTTGGTGTTTGATGGTTTCAGATGAGCCAAATGGGCATCAGAAATCCCTTTTGTTTTAATGGAGAACCCCAGTGGTTCAGGAAAGTCAGTATTTTTCAGAGAAAACACACTGCATCTAAAAGAAATTGCATATTCTATAGAGACATAAAAAAGCACATAAAATTTGCAAACAGCTGTAGCAATTTTAGGAACCTCACAATATGTTGTTTTTCTTCCAAAGAGGAGTGCTTATTGGTGTGAAAGGAGAGCCCGTAATTTGATTATCTCCTAGTAATTTCCTTGTCTTTCATTTCATACCTTTAAAGATGTAGGGGGATGTGTGCGAACATGTTCGTTTGCAGCTATGTTTTGTTTTGGTGGCTTAATTTAAGCAGTACTGTAACTCAAATTGAAATCAGTGTGAAAATGGAGTAGCATTGCAGAGACAGTCCTGAAGGGGGGAAAAATCCTTTCCATGTTGCTAGCTTCACTGGGGAATTTCCTGTTGTTTTCACAGCTAATCTTCTTTATATTGTGCCTCCATTGTTACACATTTAAGGACCCAGGCTGCAAAGAATTGATTAAAAATCCTGGCAATTGCTGCGTGCCATTAAACTTCATTTCTGCTGTAACATACTTTGGTAATTTGCTATGATGTGTTTGATTTAGTAGTTCATTTAGCCATTGCCAGAAGCATTTGAGGAAAAGGTAAATTTTCAGCTTGTTGACTTGTTTAATAATTTGATTTAGCCCTTCCTCTTTGACAAGTGTACACCAATGGCAGCAAGAGCTATAACCATCACTCTGCCAGTGCTTGAGTTTCCTTGTGCACTGAGAAATACTTCAGGCTATAATGGGATCAGACTTGTTTGTGATTGAAGCTTTCTGAACAAATGTTGCAGCGGCATAACCAGTTCCTCCATTTTATTTTTTATAATGAATTTCCTACCTGCAAGCTACTTTGCAAACACAATCGCACACATTAAGTTCATATTAATTACTTCATTTTCCTGACTGTATGCATGCCCAGCCTCAGAGTGAATTGCAGACGCAAGGGTTTATAAGTTAGCATTCCTTGACAGCAACCCCTGGGAGGATACACTTCCTGTGATCAAAGCCTGGGGAAGAAGGACTTTGTCTTTAAGAGGTTGAGTTAGGTGTACACAGCTGGACATTGTTTCTTTGCCTAAAGTAAAAATAAATGCTTCCAGTGTTTTGGAGTTCACTTACTATGCACATTGGAGCAATTGAGTTTGGGAAGAGAACACTTCAGCACTCAAATATTTATGAACTTCAAATATGAGCCAGAAATGCTCCTAGTAGACATGGTAGGGTTTTCTCCAACGGAGTGACTACAAATTACTGGAGCGCATTTACAAGCACTTTATGAAGGCTAATGGTTTGTAGGTATTTTATGCCACAGTTAATCAGCTGTTACAAGCAAACTAGTAACCCAGTATGGGGCAAAAAGCACCAGATCACTCTGGATTGAAGGGCAGTTCAGTGAAGCAGTGTAGGATTCTGTATGTCATGCATGCAAAGAGTTGTGGTCAATGGCTCAAAGTCCAGTTGGAGACCAATAATGAGTGGTGTCCCTCAGGGACAACCAACCGGTGTTGGGACCGGTCTTGTTCAACATCTTTGTCGGTGACATGGACAGTGGGATTGAGTGCGCCCTCAGCAAGTTTGCCGATGACACCAAGCTGTGTGGTTCGGTTGATATGCCGGAGGGAAGGGATGCCATCCAGAGGGACCTCGACACACTTGTGAGGTGGGCTGATGCCAACCTTATGAAGTTTAACCATGCCAAGTGCAAGGTCCTACACCTGGGTCACAGCAATCCCAGGCACAGCTACAGATTGGGCAGAGAAGAGATTCAGAGCAGCCCTGCAGAGAAGGACTTGGGGGTGTTGGTCGATGAAAAAATGAACATGAGCCAGCTTCAGTGTGCGCTCGCAGCCCAGAAAGCCAACTGTATCCTGGGCTGCATCAAAAGCAGTGTGACCAGCAGGTCGAAGGAGGTGATCCTGCCCCTCTGCTCTGCTCTCGTGAGACCTCACTTGGAGTATTGTGTGCAGTTCTGGTGTCCTCAACATAAAAAGGACATGGAACTGTTGGAACAAGTCCAGAGGAGGCCACGAGGATGATCAGGGGACTGGAGCACCTCCTGTATGGAGACAGGCTGAGAAAGTTGGGGCTGTTCAGCCTGGAGAAGAGAAGGCTGCGTGGAGACCTCAGAGCAGCCTTCCAGTATTTGAGGGAGGGCTATAGGGATGCTGAGGATGGACTATTCATTAGGGACTGTAATGATAGGACAAGGGTAAATGGGTTCAAACTGAAACAGGGGAAGTTTTGATTGGATATAAGGAAGAAATTCTTTACTGTTAGGGTGGTGAGGCACTGGAATGGGTTGCCCAGGAAAGTTGTGAATGCTCCATCCCTGGCGGTGTTCAAGGCCAGGTTGGACAGAGCCTTGGGTGACATGGTTTAGTGTGAGGTGTCCCTGCCCATGGCAGGCGGGTTGGAACTGGATGATCTTAAGGTCCTTTCCAACCCTAACTATTCTATGATTCTATAATTCTAACTGCAGAGAAGCCACTGTGTCGCTTTGTTTTGTGTCCAGGATGTTGTTATTGCCTACATAATACCGTGATTACATAATATAATGTTTGTATTTTATTATATTTTATATAATATTTCTGGTTTAGATGTATATGTTTAGCCTAGCACATATCTATGTATTTCATTATTTAGCCGTAATTACATCATGAGCATTAGAAAAGAGGAGATTGATAAACGTGCTGGACTTGGAGAATACTATGAACTGGATCTGAGGCATCTGACTTGGTATTTGAAGTATTTGTTGGAGACACATCTTGGTCCTTTGAGGGTGTGTAGAGGGAGATCCTAATTTAAGTATTTAACCTAAAAATGACAGACTGTCTCTTTGAGGTCCTTATTTCTTTCTGTCGATTACCCAAGGTCCTGCTTCTCTACACCTGAGGAGATTTTTCTCCTCTGACGTAGTGTTTCTCACCACTGGCCCTTCCACATGGTGCTGTAGCTGGCTAGAAGATACGTAAACCATTATTAAACGTAAAGAAATCAGGCTCTGCTGCAAATCCCTGTTGGCCAAGTGCTCCAGGGATGTCCCAGTCTAGGTTGGGAGCAGATGCTCCCAGAGGTGAGAGGGTGTCTCAGATCCCTCTGCAAGCAGCCCTTTTATAGTAGGTTCATTACATTTATTTGCTTTAAGTAAAGCATTGGGCATCCAATTGTAGAACTGGAAAACAGAAGAAAACAGAAACTGTATAGGAGAAAACCAGGAAAACAACCCAAGCTTGCAACAGTACTTTAGATTTTACCCTGTGGCCCCACAATACCAATTTCACGCCATGGCCCCACAGTGTGCGGCACATAACTCTGTCTGCGGGCTCCTCGCGTCCATTTGTATTTGGAATTCAGGGTTGTTGCCATGTTTCAAACACATCTTTATCACCTGATCCAGGTTCTCTTTTCCTCATCAAGCTTCTCTTTTGCATACTGGCATCTGCAAGAGGTTGAAGACACTTCTGAGCATACGTGAGTACTCCTTTCATTACCAAAGGGGAATCCTGAGGGCTGTAGATCTGTAGGCATAAAGTGGAGAGGTTTAGGCTGGAGATTAGGAAGCATTTCTTTACTGAGAGGTTGGTCAAACACTGGAACGGGGTCCCTAGGGAGGTGGTCAATGCCCAGGCCTATCACTGTTTAAGAGACATGTGGACAATAACATCCTATAGCTTGTATTCAGTCCTGAAGTGGTAAGGCAGTTGGACTGGATGATCATTGTAGGTCATTTTCAATTGGAAATATTATATTGTATCGTATCCTACACTATCTTATCCATTCATTATGGCACATTATGAAGCTAGATGCCCCAAGAGCATCATGTAGTGGTTTAACCCTCCCTGGAAAACATGACTTGCAACAGGCTTGTTACTGCAAGCACAGCCTGTGCACGACCTGCTGTGGATGGTGTTATGGAAGAGCATGGTTCACACAACCTTTTCCTAGTCTCTCAATTCAAGCTCCATTGTGGTGTTTCCAAATAGTGTACATAATAATATCAATATCAGTTACTAACTTGGCGCACGAGTGCCTCAGGTTTCCCATTTGGAGGAATGTAGGGCATTGTGCCACCACCCATTGAAAACTTCTGGGATGCAGAGTCCTTTCCAGACCCATTCTCTCAGGGTCTGTGAGAGAATTACAAAATTATTATGGCTTTGATGACTCCTGGGCCACATTTTCAATCTTTTGTCTGCTTTAGTGCAGTAAAGCCTGGAAACCCATTTTCGTTAACACTTCATTGAGTCTTCCTGACATTTTCTTTAGTGCAATGTAATTATTATGGCTGCATGTGTTCGTTTGATATTCATCCTTTCACGTGGCTGTTCTGCACCTTAATGTTCATCTGCATGCAGTCACCGTCATCTTATGAGTGGGTATGTTGCTGGCAACAACAGCTTGGTACATCCAGTTGTTCACAGGCTTGTTTCAGAACATGAAGCCTGAAAGCACTTTAAGATACACTTGGAAAGCTGAATGGGGTCCTCTATTTTTCAGCCTCTGAAGGGAGGCAGGATGGTCTATAAATCTTTATGAATAAGCAGGGAGCAAACAAGCACTTAGCAAGATGGCAACGTGTGTGTGAAAATGTGGTGCTGAGCAGGCAGTGCTGGGGCAGAGCGTGGTGCTGGGTTTGATGGTAAAAGACCCTCAGGGATGCAGGCAGCTAGACCTGGCATTGGGCTGAAACGCCTCAGAGCAGTTGTTCTACAAGAGACAACAGATTACAAAGTGCGTCTTCTACATGTCACCAAATGTAAAGCTAAAGCAGCCAAACCAGGTGAAACAGGGGTTGTGGGTATTCCACCTCCACTGAATCTGGCCCATAAATGAATACTGAGTGATGGAGACCAGGGATACAGATCACCCAGCTAAGTGGTGTGCCTGACAGGATGCTTCCCACAAACTGCTTTCTGCAGGTGTGCAGGTATTCCCTTGGCTTATCTGGAACTGAGAAAAGCTTTGGAAAAATAAATGGCTCCTCTTCACAGCACCTGAGCTGGCTTGTCTTGAGCAAGCCTTCAAAGAGCAGCCTCAGTGCTGCCGGTGGCCTTGCTGAAGGCAGAGGGCATGGATTTGATGTTGCCATCACTGGGCATCTCACC
This sequence comes from Psittacula echo, assembly GCF_963264785.1. Classification (NCBI taxonomy): domain Eukaryota; kingdom Metazoa; phylum Chordata; class Aves; order Psittaciformes; family Psittacidae; genus Psittacula; species Psittacula echo. The sequence continues at coordinate 114,063,265 of NC_137738.1, forward strand.
TATGGGAAAAAACAGTCTGGAAAACATCCCAGGTTTTACGCCTCTTCTCCTAACAGAGGTGATGAGCTCAAAGAGGAAGAAGGGTGGCACAGAAATGTCTTCAAACCCCAGAAAACAGTGGTTAGCTGACCCCACAAAATCAACATAATCAATGACTGGCCACCAAAGTATGAGTGCCCACATCTCCTGCATCTTTCAGGTTTGTACCCTTCATGTTGGCGTAGAAAAGCTTTGAAACATTGCTGAAAGTCAGAAACCATGTGGCAGCCCTAGTCCCAAAAAACCTCTTTTTTTTAGCTAGTCTTATGATGGTTCTTATAGATATAGTATATAGATATAGATATAGTATATAGTATATAGATATAGATAGTCTTCTGAATGTCTGACTCGTGGGTTTAGGATTGGCAGTGCTCTGGTGGACACAATGTAAAAGCAACCCGCACAGAACTGGTTAGACTGTTTTTCTGCAGCAAATATTTGTGACCAAAACCATGCCATAAACCACCCAGTAATTGGCTTTCAAATGAAATTTGAATGCTGAATTTTCCACTCCAAACTCCAGGCACAATTTTCTATTGCTTAAAGCTCCTTCATAAACTGATAACATCCTTCTGAAAACCAGATAAACCCATAACATGTTGCAGGATATTTTGGTTTTATAGGTAAAAAAACAACTTGCTTCGTGCTGACCTTGGGGAAATATGGCAAATTATCAGGGGAATCTGGAAACTTACTTTCCAATGATTTTTTAAAGTGGAATATGTGTTATTGAAGATTCCCACTTAAATTCACTGTCTTCACCTTTTCTTTGCTGCTGAGTGCTGGGGTATGGAATCATAGACTAAAAAACAGTGAAAGAGACAGATCTCTCTGAAGAGAAGGGGAGCAAGGTAAGAACCCCCAGGAGAACAAGAAGCAGCATCTACTGCCCCAAACACATGTGTAATGAGCTTGCTGTACCTTTCTTCTCGAGCTGCCAGTGTGCACAGACTTTCATGGAGCATCCTTAGAAGCTGGACCATTGCTCTGGTCCCACCTGCACTGGGCACTGCTGAAGCCACCTCTGCACGAGCAGGGATACATTTCACTTGTAGTTTCTTCCATGAGCTGCCACTGTTGCTATGATAATTCTTCCGTAGCTTATTAATAAGGGAAGAGTAACAGTTAATTCAGGGAAAATGAAAACATAAAATATTTATGGCTGACTTCTGTTTTGTTATTGCTAGTTTTCTTTTTTTTATTCCCCTTTATAAGCCCAGCTTGTGAAAGGACAGATTGGATTTCTGTTTCATGGCTGCTTCATGTAATTAATTCATAGTCATAAAACAAAACAACAAAAAAATAAATCCAACCCTCAAAAAGCGAACACCACGGAGGATCAGCTGAAACCAGACTTATATGATGGTTTTCATTACGTAACCATAAAAAGCACCGACTGAAAGGGTTTATTGATCACCGAATAATGAAGGAACAAGACTAAGCTTCCAAAAACGCAGCACCCAATCTATATGGACTGATAGACATAATTGATTCCTTTCAGTGTGGAGGTGTTAACGCAGGAAAAGATTAGGTTATCTGAGAAGAGCAGCCTGAACGTTTAGATTGCTATTCAATAAGGGCTTTGTATGGCACCAGCACTTTGAGGGGGCTGTTTCTTATTTTCAGTCTTATCAGTCAACAGCTGTGCATAATCCGCCACGGGTGGATCAATACCAGCCAAAGGTATGGCTTTACAGGGTGGTAATTCCTCAGAAAAGAGAGCATGCATTTAGGCTTCTCTGATAGCATTGATGTCAGTGAGAAAGCTAAAAGCTGGTAATTATCCCTCTCTCCAACATTGATTATTTAAAATTTCCCATGGATTGACAACATGTGGTGCACAGACCATGTGGAAGCAAGCGGCAGAGAAGCAGGCACCTGGCATGGTCCCTTTGTGTCTGACGTGCCCCATCGCAACCAAAGCAATCTCTAATGTACGTCGTGCGTGTGATGGAATATATCTCCTATGAGGAAACGCTGAGAGAGCTGGGGAGGGACTCCAGGGAGAATTTACTGTGTCCCTTCAATTCTTCACAGGGGCCTACAAGAAAGATGGGGAAAGACTTTTCCGCAGGGCCTGTTACGATAGCACGAGGGGTGATGGTTTTAAACTAAAAGAGGGGAGATTTAAGCTGGATGTGAAATAAAAATTCTGTACAATGAGGGAGGATGGTGAAACACTGGCACAGGTTGTCCAGAGAGGAGGTGGGTGCGCCATCCCTGGAGATATTCAAGGCCAGGCTGGATGTGGTTCTGCGTAACCTGATCTAGTTCAAGATGTCCCTGCTCATTGCACGGGGGTTGGACTAGATGAGCTTAGAAGGTCCTTTCCAACCCAAACTATTCTATCATTCTATCAATCACATCAGAGACCCACAGTAGGAGAGGGACTCTTCATCAGGGACTGTAGTGATAGAACAAGGGGTAATAGGTTCAAACTTAAACAGGAGACATTTAGGCTAGATATAAGGAAGAAATTCTTTACTGTGAGAGTGGTGAGGCACTGGAACAGGCTGCCAAAAGAGGCTATGAATGTTCCATCCCCAGCAGTGTTCAAGGCCAGGTTGGACAACCTGGTCTAGTCGAAGCTGTCCCTGCCCATGGCAGGGGGCTGGAACTGGATGGTATTAAGGTCTTTTCCAACCCAAACCATTCTGGGATTCTGTGAGTCTGTCATGTCACAGGTCCACGTGCCGGTGGAAGAAATGTCACACCACACATCACAGCACCCAACACCAAGGGGTTTCAGAGGCATGATCTGTATCCTCTATGCTCTCTGCCTTCAGACCCGGCGTCTGATGGAGGAGATAGTTTTGATGCTTGGCATCTGTTGCATGAGTGCTTTCATGGGCCAGGAACACAGCTGCCAGAGTTTTGCCATCTGCTCACCGGTGCCATGGAGCAATTCAACCCTGAAAAGGTCGACTTGTCAACCCTGCTGCTGGACAGAGGAGCGGAAAGCAGCACTATTTGCATGCTGATTCTGAACCAGCTGTGTCTGAACTCCTTCCCCTGTGACCATCAATACCAGCGAAAACCCTGAAATGAGTTTTGAACACTCCATAAACCCTCACTCCATCTATCTCTGCCAGTATCTTGGATCCCCCCTCCCAAGCAGTCAGGGCACCATGAGCTGGGATGGATGATACTTTGTGGCTGTGGTGAAGGTAAAATATTCACTTGTATTGATCCATCCATCAGTTTATAGGCTTGTGTCAAATATTCATGTGTCCATTCCCATGTATGAGGAATCGTAATCCAGAGGCTCACTCAGGAGCTGTAGTGTAAAGCATCAAGTTCACTGCTAAATTATAGATATCGTGTACTAAAGAGGAATTGCATGTGAATGCATGTGTTTATTCTACACCATGAGGTTCTATTTGTAAGAACTGTGGGGTTTTCTCCCCCTGTTTATATAAGAAAGGGAGGCAGCTTCCAAATGAAAATCTCCTTTTCAGCAGTGACCATAAAACATAATGAAATAATAGCAGAGCCAGACCTTAAAGTTTTCAGACTGGGGCTCCAGATTGGACCAGAGCAAGAGCACCCATCTCCAGCAAGCTGGCAAAGCAAGGGCATCACAAACGCTGATGCCAAGCAAATGCCACAACGTTGCCCAGAAAAGCCCTGGGACAGAATTATACAGTCTGGAGAGAGCTGATCTGTGCTGTCTGAGAGGAGACGGTCCAGAAATCCAAGATGGAATGATTCTGGCTCTTTGCTCCCAGCCAGGGGCAAGACAGTGCCGAAAGCCCTGGCCATCAGCCAGCACTGATGGAGTAATGAGAGGAAAGCCGGCTGCCTGGCTGTGCTGCGCTCCCGCTCCCAGCCCCGAACAGGGATCCCTTCTGGCAACCCTCTTCTCATCCATCAGCTGGCATGGAATCTTTCGCATCCTAAATCAGCTCTTTGGGGGGATTAGGAGCTGGGCCTTCTGCAAAGAGGGGAAAGGAGGGCATCCCTGGTGGGATGTCAGGTGAGGGTTTATGGTAATAACTCGTTGGCACAGTGCACTTTTCATCCAGTTTTTAGCAACGTTATTCTGCAAGCTGCTTGGTTTAATTAAAGCTCCCCAGCATGAGCTTCTCCCTGCATGTACTAAATGCTGCCTTTAGGTCTTTCAGTGAGCTAACTATTAATTTCTGGAAGTTAATCTGCGTGCCTGCCTGCTCTTTTGCCTCAGGGGATGGGAGGTTTCTGTGCTTCCTGTTGCCCCGTCAGCCACTCGGTATCCCTCTGTGGATGGACTTGGCATTGTTTAACCTTCATCTGTTACTTGGTGCCTGAAGGCTGCACCCAGCTTTGCCCAGAGGTGCTGGTGGGGAAGCTACAGCCAAGTTTTCCCACAGAAAGAAGAGATTTTAATGTGCATATCTCCTTCTAAGGAGTCATGAGGTGGCCGAACAAACACCCAAACAATAATTTGGTTTGTCTACCCGTCGTTTTAAAAAGCAAACACATGAAGGAAAAGCCTTGCCCTGGTTATGTACATCTATTTACAGATTTAATACACCCAACAAAGTGAGCAAGTGTCTGCCCTGAGGCCAGAGCCAGAGTGTTTGCTTCTCCCCACCTCTTGTTTCTGAAGTTTTCCTCCTATCCATATTTATAAGTCCCACTGAAGAAGAACAGAGCTGTCTCCTTCTGTCATCGGAATGCCAGAAAGAGCCTTTAGCTCCTCAAAAACTAATAACCAATATGCTGGGATTGTTTCGCTTCCGTCCTTCCTCAACAGCACATTAAACAGATGTCAGAGCCTGCACCAGTGAGACACACGTGGCTAAGCAACGACTGTCTGGAGTTTAACAGAACTCAGGGAGAAGGGAAAAGAAACGTGTGGAGGAGCTAGTCAAGATCTGATTGCTGGGATCTGGTGGGGACGCCTGCCCTCTCAGCAGCAAAATGAAGCAGAGCCTCAGAGGCACTGGATTCATTTCTGCTCACTGACAGTTACCTGCCCGCAGGAGCAGCTGTAATGCAGTAATGTCTGCATGTCTCTCGGGGAAGCGTTGGGTATGGACACGTCTCCAGGCTCTCCACTACTGCATTTCCCTTACAGCAGCATTGTCCTCGGACTTCTGCCCAAAGCCCGCTGTGGCTTTGTTTCGTGCTATGTCTGTGAGCAGCTGAAGGAGCCAAGATGGGCTGAAAATACATCAGGTGAGGGCTCTATGGTCAGTGCTGCTCCTACTGCAGTGCAGGTCTTGAATTTAATCTGTGAAGCAAGCTGGATTATGGTTTCCCTGATGCCAGAGGAATTAACCCTCCCTAGACCTAAATCCAGGGTAGGAGGGATGGCAATATCTTGTTGAATTGCAGTAGCAGTGGTGGTGGGTGAGCACTGCTTCTGGGAAATTGGTATGTATGGATCATGTTCAAAACTCAACAAAGGCCTCAACTCCCCCAGTCTTCACCCAGAGGGTCTCAAAGCAACAAGTCTAACAAAAGGAGATGATTGGTGAATGAATGAGTGTATAATCAGAGTGAACTCTTAGCTAGAAAGCACATAGAGGTATTGATTAGGGGTTCATAGTTTGATTCGAGGTGTCATGATTGTGATCTGGTTGAGAGTTTGGGGATAAGATGTATTTTTGGCCAAGAGAAGAAGTCTTTCTTAAAAGATAATCATTCTGCTTGAGCCCATATGAGAATATGGATTTGATGTAATGAAACTATAATATAGCAGATCTAATCTGCATTGCATTTAGTACTGACTATTTCTGGGACATCTGTTCATGAACTCAAGCTCATCTTGAGAAAGCCAGCTGTGACACTGGACTAATAGGGGTAAGGCTGTTGTCCTGATGAGATATCAGACCAAACACTTTCAAGCTGCTTCAGGTGACCTGGCCATAGCAGTGCACTGGAAGGCAAAAATAATGTACTGCTGTGGTTGCATACTTGGCAAGGGAAGGCTTCGCTGCCCGCAGTGAGCTCCTGATGCCTACCTGAAACCACTCATAGTGCTGTTTGGTGGACTCTTCCTGTTTAAGGGCTTCAGCATTCATATAGGGTTTCACCAAACGGTTTAATCAGGAAAGCAAGGGTTTGCTAGAGCTGTCTCCTCCTTCAGCTATAGCATTTTGCTCGTGTTCGCATAATGCAAATTCTTGAACAGTCCCTATATGCCTTTTCCTGAAGCCATGATACGTAGCATCATTGTTGACAGGAATTACCATTTCCTATAAGTCCTTTACTCTTTCTTCTGCCATATAAAGAAAGGCTCATGGTTATGACTCAAGGATCCTTTGCTGAGCCCGTAGGCACTGGTAGCTGGAGCAGTCTGTCTGCATGCTTTGCTTACTCTTACATTTCTCTTTTTTTTTGGCTTAATTTAGGCTGATGGCTCAAATAATGATCTTTCTCTGAAAGCCTTGAAGAACTCTGAAGCAATGTCAGTGCCATGGAGAGAGACCAAAAGAAAGGTACGAACTACAGACAATCCTAGAGCAGGAAGTGACACAGCTAATGTTAATTAAAACCCTTGTAAGCCTAGAAAGAGAAGTTTCAAAAATTAAGTACCAATTTTGTCATATAATGAGGGACATGAAACAATTCTTTTGCAAAGGCTGAAGAGCTGTTTTGGCATCTGCTTGCTGTGTTTGTGGCAGTCTCTCTTTGAAAACAAAGAACTGATTCCTCTGATTCCTCCTTAAAAGAGAGAGCTTCCTGTCTTTCTTTTTTTGCCTCTGCTGCTGGACTGCATTGTTTTCATGTATCCTGAGGTGATGGAGAGAACGGCTCAGGTTTGCAAAGGCAGCAGTGGCAAAGCCTAACATGGACGTGCCCGTTTGCACTCTTTAATGCTTTGGAGGCTCGCACAAGGAGTGAATCATGCCAGAATAATAATGCCACATCTTGTAATTCATTCTCATCAGTTTTAATGAAGATAAAGGGGCTCACTTTATGAATCCACTTGGGCTTAACAAATTAAACATACTGCTGAAAGGGTACATGTGAACAGAATATTTGTCCTTATAATGTTCATTTAGGAGGACAAAGTTAACTAACCTTATTCAATATATTTTTGTTTTCTTCTTGCTGCCTAAAGAAGGCCTCACAGCTACACTATCATCTCTGATCTTGTTCCCTGCTCATTAAATACATTGATTCATTATCCTTTTGCCATCATTGCTGGTGATGTAGCATCAATTTGGGTGTCTGGCACTCAGAGGGAAAGAGCAGCAGGGGGCAGGGGAGAAGGGGGAGCAGCACGAGGAAATCTCCCTTGATATCTGCAGCAGCAAACCCAACCACCAAGCAGCCAGTCCCACTCGCAGGCAGTCCTGCAGCTCCTCCACAAAGCTTCATTTCATGGCCTTGTGTCTATCGATGGCTGCCAGACTGCAGCAGCCACCTGGAAGGGAGAGAGTAACCCTCTGCCTTGCCCGGGAGGTTGGCTTCAGTCTGCAAGTTGCTCGGATTTGTTATGAGCAGATGCTATAGGGAAGGCTTAAAGATAATGCTGGGTTTGCCTCCAGAAACTCGAAAGCAAAGCAAGCAATATCTATTACATCAAACACCTCCTTTCTGTAAACTGCTAAGAAGGATAAGATAATAAACACTAGAATGGAGGTCAATTAACACCCTGACAAGATTTATTTCCAGTAATAAACGATCTCTTGCAAATAGCTATGGAAGTGTTGCAAAGACTCGCTTGCCTGGAGCTGTGACCTTGGATAAAACACAGAGCAGAAGTGGACAAGCCGATGGGAAACAAAGCTGGGCTGTGCTGGGGATTAGCGTTTATTACTGCAATCTAGGCAGCAAAGCAGGCTGTGCACAGGCGGTACAGAAGCCACAGAAGATGGGTCCCTGGTGAAGCTGTGCCATGGATCAGGTACAGCCGCTCCCCGCCTGCAGCCTGCTTAAAACTGCAGTGATGCCATTCACCACTTGCTTTTTCTGCCCTGTTAGTGATATGGAATAAATAGGTACATGGAATCTCAGGTGGCAACTAGGCTTTGACACTGAGCAATGCCGCGCAGCTGAACAAGATCTGTGTTTGGCCTTGACCTCTCATAGACACTCACAGGCATTAAAATGTTATTTTTCTTTCTTTATCTTTTAAGAAAAGGAGATGCCTCCGGTTCAGCACTCTGTTGAGATGAAGAAAGGGCCTGAATGTCTCCTGGAGGACAGAAGGGCAAAGAGGGAAAGTTACTTGAGCTCTTGCAGTTGCTTTTGTTATGAAGAGCAGATATGATTTTCTTGAAGACAAAACAGTATGTGCAAACACTGAAAAAGAGAGGCAAGAATACCGACTCCAGAAGATGCAGCTTTTGTTCTGCTGTTGTCTTTTCCCTGCAGCTTCATTGCTGAATAAACATAAGCACAGCATGCGGTATTATCAGTCACTCAAAACCTCTGTCAACATGTACCAGCATCTGTCTGCTCAAAATATTTGATCTTTGTTTTTGGTCACGGACTCACAGCAGTTGTTAGAAAAAATCCCTGGCTTGGCTGGCAGTACTGCGCTGTTACCGGCAAGAGGCAAAGAGGGAGGAAGAGGAGGAAGAAAAGGATGCACAGGGTAGCAGCAGGACCACGATTGTCCCACAAATCATAGAATTATAGAATCATAGAATAGTTAGGGTTGGAAAGGACCTTAAAATCATCCAGTTCCAACCCCCCTGCTGTGGGCAGGGACACCTCACACTAAACCATGCCACCCAAGGCTCTGTCCAACCTGGCCTTGAACACCGCCAGGGATGGAGCATTCACAACTTCCCTGGGCAACCCATTCCAGCGTCTCACCACCCTCTCAGTAAAGAATTTCTTCCTTAGATCCAATCTAAACTTCCCCTGTTGAAGTTTTAACCCATTTACCCTGGTCCTATCATTACAGTCCCTAATGAATAGTCCATCCCCACCATCCTTGTAGCCCCCCTTCAGATACTGGAAGGCTGCTCTGAGGTCTCCACGCAGCCTTCTCTTCTCCAGGCTGAACAGCCCCAACTTTCTCAGCCTGAAATCATCTTCAAAGATCAAAATGGGTTCGGTGGTGCTGGCCTCCACCAACTTACACTTATTTATAGCGGCTGCCTTGAAACACTGCCTATCACTAGCACAAGCAGCACCCACAGTTAGGATGCAGAGATTAGCCCCAGCCCCACAGGGTGAACTAACTCAAGATTTTCCAATGTAAAATCACCCCCTCATGGAGCATTGGACAGATTTGTGTGGCCACAGCACTCAAGACAACAGTATTAAAGTTGGTAGCTCTACAAGGAGCAACTAGACCAAAAGTTAAAGAACTTCTTATTAGACTGGCAGTTATTTAGCTCGGTGGTCTTCTTCTAGAAAGCAACAAAGATTTTGAGGCCATTATTTAAGGGAACCTGTCTGCAGCTTTCAAGAAACAACGTTTGAGAAGAGACGATGGTGATTATGTCTAAAGTATCTCTAATAATTATTTCCCACCAGTCACCCATGCGGAAAGGAGAACAAAATTTTCATCTTTTATTGTTGCCGATATTGTCTTTTCAATGACTTTTTTCTTTTCTCTCTCCTAGTGAAAAGCCTTCCTTGACAAGAATTCCTCATTAACCTGACAAGACAGCTGTCCCTTTCCTGAACCGTTTCAAATGTTCCCCTCCAGGTTCTGAGGCGGCTTCACTCTCTAGGTCACGCCACTGCATTTCATCTCATAAGCAAGACTGTCTAATTCGGGAATAATACAATAAAAAATAGCAAACAATGATAACACAAAAAATTCTGACTGAAACCAGAGAAAAGACCCAAGAATCTGTACCTGGTGGGGTTAATCACAGTGCAGATCAACATGACCAGCATTGTGCCTGCCTTTTCTTATCCCTTTCCCCAACATCATTACTGAAAGTACATTAGAAAAACGTGGCACAGTTGTTTGCTTGCCATATGCTCTGGCTAGCTTTGATTTGCTTAACCATCTTTGACCTTTCCATCCCTCATGGCCGTGTCCAAATAGATACTGCCTGGTGAACCACTACAGAAAGGAATCAGCTCATGCAGCCCCCTCCAACATTTCTGAGCCAGGATCTTATTGCCCTCCATGGGGTGATAACACATTAAAAACCCTCTTTTGCCATCTCATTTATTACCTGAAATTGCTTTGCACCGAAATATTAGAAGATCCAGCATCCACTGAGATAGGCTAATTTTAATGATTAACTGAGGAACTGTTAAATTTTACTTCAGTGCTCCACTGTCATTATGGAATTAGTATCAACGGCCATGTACTGCGAGAGCTGTAATGAGACAAGCTGGAAATGACAGTGCCAGGGAGCTGGAGCTCTATAATTATAAACTTAGCACATATCATTAAAAAAAGGGAAAAAAAAAACCCAGGAAAAACCTCTCCAGAGCCTCACTTTGTTGCCAGATTGTGCTTGGGTCCCTGGAATGGGGAGTCCAATAACTTTATTTTTCCCCCCTCTCCTCCTCCCTCTGTCTCTCTTGCTCTCTCTAGTTGCTTTTAATTAAGCCTGGGTAAAATTAGCGGACAGAAAATCAGCACTTGTAAAAATGTCTTGTTACAGGATGATGGCGGGACAGCTTCCTGAGAACTCCAGCAGCTTTTTATTACACCAGCCATAAAGCCTGTAGTGATGCCAGGCCTCCTGGTACGCCTGCCATGGCCACTTGGGAAAGTAGGGGAACAGAAGGGGCAAGTGGATGCTAAATTAAAGACTTCTGGTGTCACCCGTTCCCCCTTTCTGGCTGGACACTGATCCATTAAACTTTGCTGCCAGTCGGATGATCTGTTTTATCACTGCTCTGAAGCTCACATTCCCTTTGGTCTGGTATCCGACATTGACAAGACAAGGCTGTGCCCTTTGCTTTGGTGGCACTTCCCGCTCCTGCACACAAAACCCAGGCTCCCTTTGGTCTCTGCCTGTGCCATGTGTCATTTGTCTTTGGCCCTTGACTTCATCTCCGTCTCCTTCCCACTTGCTCCTTCCCCCTTCTGAATACCTTCCTGACTGTATCCTTTGCTTCAAAGCATCTCAGTCCTACAGTGAATAGCCTGGCACTCTTTGAAGACCTAAGCTCCCCCTTCATCAGTTGTTTTGGCTGTTTTCACTTTTCTGTCATGAGCATCTGATCCACCCATTGGAGCTTCCTATCCTCTGACAGCCATTTATGCCTCATTATCTCCCTGACAGTTGCATTTTTCACTCTGTCTTCTCTACTTGATCTTCCCAATCTTTCTAAAACATTTGTTTTCAAAGTTATTTTAACTTTCACCACTTGTTTTCATGTGCTAATGTCTCCTGTTCTTACACCATCTTCAGGTCAATGCTCATCCTGACAGTCCTCCCTTCAGTTGTGGATAGTCTACCTCTCATCTGAAGTCCTGAAGAACCTCCTGTCTGTCTCTCATACATCTGGTAGCTGAGTAATTGATCCTGTGGACAGATTAATCAGGTAGGAACAATGTTTCTATGGTGAGTCCTGGTGGTCTTCAGCTGAGAGGAAGAACATCCTCTTGATGGCAGAAGATATAAAATGGAGACTCTGCCAGTACAGAGAGATATCCTGGGGCTTTTTGCTTTTCTCTCCAATTCCTTTCCCCAGGAAGACACATGAATATAGTCCTTGTTGTTATCATCGGTTTGTAATACCCACAAGGGCTTGAGATCCACTTTCTGGACAGAACTTCATTTTATCTCTAGTCCTGCATATGCTTTGATATCTTAAACACAGGAGTTATTTATCACTGACCTTGAATAGCAGCTCATGCACCGTGAGAAACCTGCTGTTCCTTCCTGCAACCTTACTTAAATGTCAGGGGTTTTGTGGCAGTACTACAGTGCGAATGCCTGCTCTGTATACCACAAAACCATTTTCATTAAACACTCTTCATTCTGCGAGATGCAGCCTGTACACTGCTTGGTTACCTGAGGGGGATCCCTTTGTGATGTTCTCCCTTCCCTTAATTGCCCTCTCTAACATTTATGACAACCACATCTGATACTGTTTCAAACTATTCTTGTTCAGCTGAAAACATGGGACAGTACTTATTTCCAAAAGTTTTATCAGGCTCTCTTCTCTGTCTCCTCTCTATGGAGAGATCTCTTTTGATGGATAGGGTCTATAGGACATCCTGGAAAAGACATCCTGAGACGTCCCAGAGCATGCAGGAGATGCCACTGTGAGTGCTTTAAAGCTGATTCTAGAGATGTCCTCCCGTGCCCACCTTTACAAAGCTGTTAAAGGCAAGACTGAGGAGCAAAACCCTGCTCCAAACAATGTACCCCAAACTACTTAAATGTTAAGAAGCCACTTGTGCTTGAGCCACAAGAAAGGAGTTATCTGAAGGGGTTTCCTTTGTCAGGAGGTACCAAGCCACCAAAACAAAGGAGAAGCGGTTTGTGTTGAAAACCCATCTCTAAAAAAGAAACCAATGCAAACTCGGTCAACCCAATGGCTTCCAGTCTGACCTTAAATCTTCAGGCTACATCACATTCCATGTTACAAAGAAGTGGGGTATTTCTGTTGCGCAGTGGAAGCTGTGATACCCTTTCTTTAACAGTACATCAAAATGCAATGGTTTACCATGCTGGGGATTTGTTTAGACCAAGCCAAGTCGCAGGTAGTGGTTGATATCCAGTCAGCACAAGAATCTGTACTGTCAGTACTTGTGTTAGCACCGAGAGGCCGCTCAGAAGCAAGGTCCCGCTTTAAGTATGTTACAGACAAATACTCTTCATCAAAACAAAGGGAGAACTGCATGTGGCAATGCAGTTCAATAGCTGTGTACTTTATCTCTGGAATAAAAAGGGATTAACAGACTAGATGAATCTGACCTGTGTCTCATCAGACACAAAATTATGACTTTTTTTTTTCAATTCAAATAGTTTTGGGACTTAAAATAATTAATTGTCAATGGCATTGTAATGACAACACAAAGCATCACAAGGATAGTAAAGGCTATTGGGCTTCATGAATTTGCACACCCCACCCATTCTCTTTTAGCCAAAACCTACTTCCTCACACAGAAATAGTAAAAAACCCCAATACCTCTTCACGCTTTTCAGAGGTATTCATTTCCTATCAAATACATCTTAGCTTTGCCTTGTGCTTGTAGTTCCTTGTAGAACCAGGCTATCACTATATTAATGCTTTAAAAGCTGCAATTCAACAGAAGCTGAGGATTCAAATGCCTCAAAAAACCCTCTTTAAAACTAATTTGAAAGCCTAGCTTTAGGTCACAGGTATCTATTGATTTTTCCCTATATATCCTCCTTCTCATGTTCCTTCTGTTAGAAGAATCTTTCTGAAACAGTAATATCTTGCCACCATAATTAAGCAGGCCTTTAAATTTCTACAGGTATCACAAACTTTCAGACCAATCTCATGATAATCATTTATCTTAATAACTGCTAACTTGCTGGGGTATTGATCAAGCATTGCATCCTCACGGGACCTCTTGCCTCTGTATGTTTCTACAGCACTTCTGTTGTCTCTCTGGCTTGTGTTAGCATGCTTGCTTAAATGTGACACTGTTAAAGCTGACTTTATAAACATGATATGAAAGTTGAAACCAAGGAAAAGAGAAGAAAAATGCAATTCTGCACCCACCAATCCTTGATCTTCCTGTTGGGAACATGAAGCAACTCAATTTTCCCAACTTCTACCTCTGGAAATTTCCCTTTGGCTGAGGCTCTTACCTCCCAACCTGCAGTAATCACAACAATAGATAAAAGTGGGAGATTTTCTGTCATCTTTTGTTCATTACGTCTGCAGGAAAGTGGGCTTATTGCAGTCCTTCGGAACTTCCTTCCTTTGTCTTTCTGTAGGAATTTCATTTCATGGTGCTGCCTGCTGGAAGCACTGTGTTGTGGCCCATTGCAGTTTCTTCTCTGCGTTTTTCCACATGAAAGGGGGGTAAAGCACTTTCCAAGATAAAAAAAGCTCCTAATTCATTTCCTGGAAAGTCCTGTGTTTTCAAAACATCTGAATTCTCTTTATAAGCCTGATGGAAATGGGTATATTTTATGTTCATTAAAATCTCTTCCCTTCAGAAAGCTGTCATGCTAGTGGATGCACACCATTTGCCTTCTGAAGGTATTGGCTATTATGTACCACTAAGCATTGCTCTAGCACTTCAGAGTAAATTAGCCACTCGAAAGGATGTGGGAAAGTAGTGAAAAAAGAAAAGAGCTAGGACCTGATTTGAGATATTACCAAGTCACTGGAAAACTTTCATCCATGTACAACCATGACACAGTTTATGATGACTTGCTTCCAAGATTCACCTTATTTATTTTATCGACAAGGTGACACCTCATCCAGAAGTAGATCTGCGGGAGCTGGCTTCGTGTTGATGTGTTGATGCACAGCAACAGTCTGAGCAAGGGATGGCATTTGGGCTACAATTATCATTTTATGAATTATCTTGTTTGGTCATTGAGCTCTCAATAATCAATTCAAATGGGGCCCAACCCTCCCAAATGCCTTCTGTATGATTTACCAGGTGGGTTATACAGCAATCAATAATATCAGCTAGAGTGAAGAAAAGTCCATACTGTTATGATCTAGAGCTCAATATACACAGGTGGAAAATAAAGAGAGGCAGATGTGTAGATGAGGTACTCTGAGCAGCAAAAGCATGAAGGAAAGGAAGGGTGCCTTAGGAGCCATGTCTGCATCCTTAAGCACTGCACAGGTCATGTGGGTCAGAAAGGAACACAGTGGGAATAAAAAGGTATATCTGTGTGAGTGAAGTAAGTAATTGACTATTTTTTTGTAGCAATTAAGAAAATAGAAGGAAGGCAGCTAGAGATATAAAACATCATAGCAGAGTGGAAACGATGAAATGGGCTGCAGTGGGGAAATATAGAAGCGTAAATGTTTGATAAGGATTACTGAAGCAGGGGATGGAACAAAGACAAGGATAAATAAAGGTAAAAGAAGATCTGAGCTCCTACAGCACACAAGAAACAGGAACCCAGGCAGGGTGCCATTGGGGCTGTTGAAGAGCTGAGCAGAGAAAGTTAGTGGCAAATGAGCCCCAGGCAAATTGGCAGCTGTCAGATACAAGAGGGTCCTGGGAAATGGCTAATAGAGTGGTTATTCATTCCTTAGACTCCAAAAATCCAGGGATCTCCTGCAGGATGTCTGGCCTCACTAATGTCAGGAGTTGCTTTGCAGTCAGTGTCAACAGAGCCAGGGTTTCTCCTCTGACTTTGGGTGGCACGTGCCTCAAGCAGGTACTTGCTTGACCAAATTGTTTATTCTCAGACCTCTTGACTCCAGTTTCCTCCAGATTCACAAATCTATCATTGGTTGGTGTATATTGGTTTGTATGCTTATTGTCTCCAAAGGGCCTGTATCAATTCAAACTGTCCAAAGGGACTACGCTGTTAGATCTGATGTACTTTGCACAGAAGACGGCAGTAGAGACAAGATTCAATTGCTAGAATTGATCCAAGCTGGATCACTAAATAGTTCTTGTAATGCTTCAATAGCTTCCTGTAGAACCAGAGGAGACGCGTCTGAGGATTGACATGTTTATAATAACGTATACGGTGGTGTCTTTGGGGTTCAGAGGAACCTGACAACTCAAAATCTCCATTAGGAAAGGCTCCTCAAGGTTTTTGCTATATTAATAATTCAACATGTTTTCTTGTATAGCAAGTTATTATAGCTTGTCCAAAATCAGGCAGTTAATGGAAGGATTAGCAATGAAATTGGAATGTCTTTGTAAAGGCCATGAAAAACAGAGCATTTTAAAAGTGATCCCATCTTTTTTTTGCTATTTCATATTTTTATTTGAAGATTGACTTTTCCATCAGGAGGTTCATTAAATCTTTTCAGGTTGTCTCATTTCAGCATACCAATAGCTTCTCATTTTCCAAATGAAACATCTAGAAGGGTTTTCTAAGAACTTGTCTGGAACTAAGTGACATTTTAAAGAAGTTTTCTCAGGGACTTTATCTAGAATGGATGAAGTCCAGATACATCTGTCAGTTGCTTTTAAGATGCTCTGAATTAGGTCTGTCTTGCAGGATACTTTCCACTGCATCTGGTCTCCATAGGCAATACATGCAAAAGCTTTCTTCCAGACTAAGCAAATTTACCCATTTTCTGTTTCCAGTAGGTTTCTTGAATGGGCATCACTTGGAACTCAGGCTTGGTTAGCATCAAGGGCCTCTGGTCTCTTCACTCCCCACTTCTCGGCTTTGCCCCTGCAGACACTGGCTAAGCAAGCAGAAGGGCTCTTTAGAGAGGAGCCTCTTTGGGGAGCTACCATTTCACCATTTGGACTTCTTGCTTCTTTGTTCTGCTACAAGCTCACACGCCAAGTATTTGAGGACCAGCTTTGGCTGAAAACACAAGGCTTGAAAGTTAAAGAAACCTAAGAACGCGTCCAATTTGCACCAGGGGGAGCCTCTGTAATTCATTTTGTTGGAAGAGGGCACTCAATCAGCAGTACACATATGGCGTAAGTGTTTGAGAAGTTCATAGCCTGGCAAACGGAGCCGCGCCGCTCTCGTCCAAGCTAGCAGCAAAGAGACCAGCCCATCTGTGAGCAGAGTCCTTACGCTGGGAGCTCTTCTTCTCTCCCCTGTCTTTTTTCTTTGGTTGTTATTTTTTTCCTTCTCCTTCATTGTCGTTTTTCAAAGGAGGTAACAGCATTTCAGGAAGATGGTGCAGACAGCACAATCAGATTTATAGCATTTCCACTCTCTGCTTCTCATTAATATTGATTTTTTTATATTTCATCTCTGACAGCAAACATGACTCTTACAAAAAATGAAAAGTAATTCCTCTCTTCAGTTCCCAGCTTTTCGTGAATGGGAGACAACGTGCCTTACTCATTCTGAGTGAAACATTTACTGCTTCTCTACGTGGTTAATTACAGTGTTTTGCTTTATTGTCTGGCACTCCTAAACAATTGCTGCGAGTTTCTCACTGAAGTCTGCAACTGAGAACATAATTTTTTGAGAGAACTGTATTCATTAAGTTAAATCATAATGTGTCGCTTTTTTTCCCAGACTTCGAGGCTTGTGTAATGCTGGGGCAGTGTAACATGCACTTGTAATTAATAAGATTAAGGATTCTTGGGAAAAGTGCTAGAGAAAAGTTCCAAATGGTAAATTATTTCTTGATGGCAGAAGGTGACATTTTTGTTATTACCACTCCCACATTTTCAGACTAAGGAGTTAATTCACCTCCCCACCAAATTAGGGCAACTGGCCTAAAGTGGTAAAGATGGATATGACAGCATTTGGTTTTTTATGTTTGTTTTTCCACTGTCTGATACCTGTAGATCTGGAACAGTTTGAAGCACAAAGGAAACACCTTTTTGTCCACTCTACCAGCGTGGGTGACAAAAGCTATCCTGAAATCTGAAAGATGCTGTTCCTGCTAGCAGACTGCAGACTTGGGTGGGAATAGGACCGTGCCCATATGTAGCACCCAGCCATAAAATGGGCTTGCTCGTCATGTGCAGTGGGACCTTCTCTAGCCTGTGTCCAAGAAATGCTGTGGTCTACCTTCTTACTTAAACTTCAGATAGAAGGGAAAGGCCATATGTGTGCCTTTTCCTAAAGCCTAATATATATTTTTTAAAGAACAGAGATTTGGGAAGGGGGAAATCTATTAGACAGGATAGATTTGGCTTATCAGCCTGTCTTTTCCCCATGAGTCTGAGATCACAGCTCTCCAGGAAATAAAGCCCAACAGGTTGAAATGGAGACTCACTTTTATTGACTATTTAAGACTCTCCTTCGTTTTCCTGAAAGCCACTTGCTTGTCACAGGCAAAACAAGTAAGAACTAGACCACCAACAGCAAATGAGATAGATAGCCCTTTCTTTGCCCCAGGAAAATCCCCAACCTGCTCAAATTAGCCAAATTCAGAAAGGTCAGCCCTTCATCACAGGCCTATCCCATAAGCTGAGTGTCCTCCAGGGAAGCTCTGCATCACCTCTGCTTGAGTGCTGTTGGTGAGGAGGTGTGCACTGCACAAAGCAGATTAAAAACCAAATAAATTCCCTTTTGAGAGCTGCTTACAGCTGTAGCTTTTCTTCCAGTATTGAAAAAAGGCATTTGAGTGCCATTCAAGCATCCACAGACAGCACAGCAGTCATACTTGAGTTTTCTCACCACATTTGAGGCTGATTCAGTGTTGGGTTCATTGCAAATCCACCCAAATAAGGGGAATGAGGAGGGCAGGAAGAGGGATGTTGAAACTGGAAGGAGCATGTGGTGATGGAGGGCTGGAAAGACAGGATCAATAGCTTTTTGGTCACTGGGTGTCTGAAAGGGGTTTGAAATAGGGTGTGAAGTTACCAATAGCTGTCAGGAAGCATTGCCTGTGCTTGCTGCTTCGTTCACGGCTCGGTACTTAAAATGGAACGATTGATTGGTTTCAGAGCAGGCCATAATTGATGCAGCACGTTTGGATGAATATTGCAGCTTTCCACCTAATTAGAGGTGACTCAGTTGTTTAGTATTTCAAATCACTAAATGCTCGTGTCAATGCTGTAATTTCTTTAGAAGGGAAATGCTGCCCTGTTTGGTCTTTGCTTTGTTTTATGCATATGAATCCTCATTTCTATATTTGCTTATGCTGTTTGCTTTAGTGAATATGCTTTAGTGTTTTTGCGGGCTAAGATTGAACAGAATTTGTCTTTGGGCAAAGCTTGTCATAAAAGCTTAATCTGCAGCCAAAACACTTTTCTTTTCTCTCACAGGGTCGTAAACGAGCAGAGTGCACAGAGCACGGTCATCGTGCTCCAGCGCTCCATCACCAGTGGTCAGCAAGAGGCGCTGCGAGCTGGCTTTCAGCAGCAACTTTGCAAGCGTCTGCAGAGCCTCCAGCACTCCACCGGCTGTCACCATGCACAGCGTTACAGAGACAACATCTCAAAATCCAGGCTAACCCTTTCTTAGGGCTTCATTTGTACCGCGGTGTTTTAATGTCACTATAAAATGCCAAGCGATGCCCTACAGCAGTGTGATTGATGAACACGTCTTGTGGGGTTCTCGCAGCCTCTCCAATTAGCCAGCTCTCCAGCACACGCCAGAGGTGCCTGAAGGGGGTTTCTGCTTGCTAAGGCCATCTGCTGTCCCTGCAGGGAGATGTGCTAATGAATTAATCACATAGGACTGAAGTACATGGGTACAAAGGAGGAGCAAAGGACCCTGCTCTCACAGGTTTGAGGAAGTCTTAGATGCCCCAAACCAGAACTTTAACATCCCCGGCAGTGTTCAAGGCCAGGTTGGATGGGGCATTGAGCAACCTGCTTTAGCGGAAGGTGTCCCTGCCCATTGCAACTAGATGATCTGTAAGGTCCTTTCCAACCCAACCATTCCATGGTTCTACAATTCTCTGATTCAGGTGTCTAAACCCAATAAAATCCAGATCAGGACAATCTGATCCAGAATCAGGACAAAGCAATGTCTCTGACCCTCCAAACAACACATCAGCAATAATGGGTTCTTCCTAAGTGTTGTCCTTTTCTAAAGATGCATCTGGCAGAAAAAGGGGCAGGCCTATCTCTCTGATAGATATAGAAACTGAGATGCTAGATTTCACATGGGGAAAGAATGAGGTCTGGCTCATAGATAAGGCTTTGCTGTGCTCAGGTGTAGGGAGCATTTGCAGAAACACTGTCTGCAAGAGAGCAACTGATGAATGGATCCAAAGAGGCATGCAAAGATAAATGAGCTCCATAACCCTTGCCTTTGTCCACTCCTCTAGTCTTTAATAACACCTCAGACGAGGTTAATCTGCATCAAATGTCTCCAGCAGCAACCCGAGCATGCTGAGATAGCCTATTGCTTAGGCTGTTAGCACACCTAGCCACAAGGTTTTTTCCTGTCAAAGGCTATTTAAGCTTGATGCCTGGCAATTAGTTGCCAGTCTGCTGCCTGGAGAAGCAGTTCAAAACAGGACCTTTGGTTGCTGGTTGAAGGAGCCTTTTCTATATCTAGGTGCATATATATATATATAAACTAAATACAGCCTTACTCCCTCTCGGCAGCTGAGTCTGTTCAGCCATCTGTGAGTGCTCTCGTCAGGCTGTGAGTGCTCTCAGAGTCTCCCCCAGTGTCACCAAACCCCCACAAAGGCATATTTCCCCCAAAGAGAATATAAAAAGGGCAATAATCCACGGCTAAGCTGTAGCAGGAGCCTGTCTGGAGGCATTCAGCAGCAGCCATCATGAAATGCCTAAGCAAGCAGCCTGAGCTGCCTGCTGACTACTTCTGCTTTTGGTTTCTCAACTGAAGCTTCCAGTCTTCCCTAAATTGCACCCATGCTTCTGTGAGAAGACTCAGAAAAGGAAAAGTGGGAAATAAAAGGACAAAAAGTTTTTACCTGTTTTGGTCTGGGTTTAATTGTTGACATGTCAGAATTTGAAACCTCCAATTGCAGCACGTTGGAGATTTCAAGTGGCTCCTGTTGGTATTTAAATGTGTATCAGGGTGGTGGGGGATCTAATTGGGGGCTGTCTAATTGTGAGGATGTTGTCCCAAAATGCAGTGGTCTCTCAGAGACAAGACCAATCTTTGAGGTAAGCAAAGAGAGAGGCTTGCCATCAGAAAGGGGCTGCCATCATTCTCCAAGAAGAAAGAGATTAAATTAGACCATCCCTCATTTCAAAATGGGATTCCTTCACCCACAGGTTACCAGCACCGAGCCTGAAAGTGATGAGCAGTGGAGATGGGCGATGATGAGACGGTGGCGACTTCCGAATGTTTCTTTTGTTGTAATGGCTTGAAAACCCTGTGAAGCTATAAAAGCTTTTTTCCTGGCTGTTTTGGACTTCAAAACAGCCTTTTCTAAGAGGTATTTTTATACAATTCTTCCTCTTTTCATCCTTTCTCCTCTCTCTCTCTTCCCCTCTATAACCTCTGTCCTCTGCCTGTATTATCCACCAGCATGTCATATTTCCCACACCACATGCTGCCCGCAAGGCAACGGGTAGGAGAGGGCATAGGTCTTTTTGAGGGCAAGGGTTGTCAGGCATTGCTCACCAGCAGGACCAGACCTCTCTGGCTGTCCCTCAGGAGACCATCATGAGCAGATTGCACCGCTCCCAAGGCACAGCTCCTCCTGAGGCTGGTGGAAATCACACAAAGTCAAGCGAAATCCAGCTTTGCATCCTCCCCTCACTTGCCTTCCCCAGACCATAAAACCTAAGCTGCCGTCACCAGAAGCATCCCTCTGGTGACACCCAGGAGAACACCCCTCTGAAGTGTGGCTGGTGGGCCTGTGCCTGGCTTTCTCCTCGAGGTCTTTCCGATCACAGCGGTTTTGTTAAGAATCAAATCATCTAAATTCTCTGGTGGTTTTATTTGCATGTATCGATTCCCGGAGAGGCAGGAAGTTTAAATTGGAGTGGTCGACTGGTGCAGCGTTAGCTCTGATCGATGTGGCCCCTTTAGATGAATACAGTAATCTTGCACTTAATTAGAGATGACTTGGTTATTTCATTGAGCATTTCATGTCAGGACGGGTACCCAATGTAGCTGTTCAGCTCGCTGCAAGGGCAAACGTGCCCAGAGGGTGGTTCTGGTTTGCCCATAGATGTATGAAAGCAGATGAGAGAGAGAGCAACAGAAATGTGGAAGGGAGGATGTAGCAGAGGCCTTTAGGCAGGAGGAGAGAGTGGATTCAGCTCCTGGACCACGTTCTCCATGCTATGGTCTGTTAGTGACATAATCACCAAGCAGACCTCTGCCTAATGTGTCCTTGTGAACGGCTGCAGAAGAAGACAGTGCATTTGTCAAAGAAACAAGCATGTATTTGACCCGCAGTGAAATCACCTTTTTTAAGTGAAAAAACAAAACAAAAACCAACTGAAAAAAGAGATAGAATAAAGGTAAGATGCCCATTTGCTTGTTTATTTCTACTTGGTCTATTTGACAGCATTTATGAACGTTCCCTTTCCTCATCCTTGTGCTCTGAGGATTATTTATGTTGGGGGAATAAGTCCAGAAGCTTCATTTCCACATACATCTGGACAGCATGAGAGATGCCCCCAGTGCCCTGAAGCACAGTGGTCCCTGAGGCAGAGGGGTCTGGGTGACCTTGGCGCTGCTGCCCCATCTCTAAGTGAGGAATCAGGTTCCCCATCTATCACTGCCCTGACACAGATGCCTGCTGGTTCCCGCCTCCAGAGGAGCTTCCTGGGTGCTGGCATCCCTGCTTTTGCCCAAGGTGATGCAAGGAAAGCCCAGGCCTGAGCTCAGTGCTGGGTCCGAGCCAGTGCTTGCTCCTGCTGGAGTTGGTTTAATGCCTGCACCGCTTAGCACTGGATGTTTAGCCACAGATTCTCCAGTTTTGTGTGGGCAAAGCACATCTGAGCACTCACCAGGCTTTGTTATGAAGATTGTATTATGTAAATTAATTGCACACGTAAGCACTGGCATAGTGCACTGAAGCACAGGCTCTGCAGACTCAGGAAGTGCCTGCAGCTTCTCTGGATTTCCACAGTTTGAAAATGTTTCCTTTCCCTTCCAGAAATCACAGAGCACAAATAGGTTTTTCTTACCCCGGGGCAAGGAGATAAATCATCCAGCACAGAAAAAGGGCATCCTACATAAGGAAGGAAGGATGCAGCGCTGAAATCTGCTGCTTGCACAGCTCCTCAGCTCAGCAGCGTTAAGAACCACCATGCTATCGCATCAACAGTGTGCTATCTGGGGCATATTCCCTGACTCCAGTACAAATAGCCAAAGGTTTTCCCAGATCCCCACTAACTGTTTCAAATGAATGTTCTCTATAGCTTGGCTGTATTTATTAACATTAAAATATTTCTTTCCCAGCCCCCCTATTTGTTCTTGCCATTGGTCTTCAGCTGTTGTCACCCCTGTGATGACTTGGGAGATGGTTCTCTGCTGGTGTTGGGTGAGCAGCCGTTCTTCCTCCTGGACCATGCTGCAGGAATCCTGGTATCTGTCCACCAGATCTTAATCTTGGTATCTATCAGCCTGCAAACCTCCTCAGAAGTGTGCTCCAGAACATTACTTTTTCCCTCTGCAGATGTGATCCCACACCGGGTGGAAACGGAGTCCGACTGTGCCTTGGTGTCTCCTGTGCAATGTCACTTTGATGCTAATTTAACTTCCCAGGAGCCTTTTGTGGATGCAACGGGCATGTGATGACACAGACGCTCCAGTGGAGTACCTGTAACCTGCCTGTATCTTCCACATGCTCTGTGTCTGGTTGGAACATTCCTCATCAGTTCATGGAATTAATGAAGACTGCATCTGCTAAGCTGATTTATGTAAATAAAGTCAAAGACAGTTAAACAGAGGGTGAGAGGGTGAGCCTGGGTACCAGGGATGGGATGGGAGCTGAGAAGATTTGGGCTTACGGGTGGGGAACGTGCCGCCATGAAGGGCTGGAGGTAGGAAATGGGGGAATGTGTGGCTCCTTCCAAGCATGCCAAGGCACCAGTTGTTTGATAAATTACCATTCAGATTAAAACAATTCAGCTCCACTTCCTATCAGCTGCTTTCATTAATGAAGTTTGATGTGAATAAAATCAACCACCCGATTTTTTCCCTTCCCTGTCCTGGAGGAAAAGCTGTGGGAAGGCACGAGGAGTGGACCAGGGTAAAAAATGACCCTGTTCATAGCTTCGTCCCACTGAATTCCCCTGTCAGTGTTTGGAATGGGAATTTTCAGCTTCTTTTTCAGGCAGACATGTTTTGTCACAGGGTCACCTACCCCACACACCCTTATGCTCAGCAAAAAAAAGGAGCACATGCTCCCTGTCTGTTGATAAATTGGGATAAATAAATTTGGGATTTGGGAAAACTGGGATAAGCGTAGGGATGTGTCTGGTGCAATGGAGTCGATTGGATGTCTTGCGAAGCCACCTAGCTCTGTGGAGAACAGAGATTTTGTGGTACCATAAAGGGTGGCAGATAGTGAGCTGGCTCAAGATGTGTTTCCTCTATGGAACATCCTTTCTTAATCCCCTCTGGGTCCCTCCACACTCCTGGAAAAAAATGAAAAGGTCAACTGAAAATCGTGAGTAAATAAGTTCAAAGTGTGTCAAGATCCAGGCAATAAATAAACCACCAGCTCTTGCATTGCTGCTGAGAGTTGGTGCATGTCCCTGGTATGTAGGGACACGAAAAGCTGCCTGCGACTCTTCTTGCACAGCCTCACCCTTCAAGGTTGGATGGATGAAACACTTGGACGTACACATGCACGAGAAATGTGTAAAGGCTTTCATAAGTGATGCAACTTTTTTAGTGCCCTGATAGGAGAGGTGAGAGTGACTCCGGTTTTGTGATCCGTGTGAATAAGGAGGTTCTTGCTACATCTGGTCTGTAATTTTGGGCTCATTTCCTAAAGAACCTAAATAAGTCCTTCACATGCTCTTCTGTCCCATCAGCCTCTTTGGCAGCACAATCTGATTCAGAAGATTGGTTTGGTGGATGCCCGTATTCTCTGGTGTGCTGGGCTACTGCAGCCCATGTCCCAGAGTGGGACCAGAGGAGGTTTAGCTGCAGGTGGAAGCTGATACGAACCAGAGGGACCCGAAGCAAGCCAGGTAGATGCTCCTGGGTTGGGGGTTATGCGCAGGACATTGGCCCTACAGTGTGATTCCAGATCACTTGAGGCTGCCTGTGGATGGGGTCTGATGTAGTGAGTGGCCTGAGTCAAGTGAAAGCACAAATCAAGCAAACTAAGAAACAAACACCTGTAAAGAGTTCCTTCTGTGTGCCTGAAACAAAGCATCTGGGATTCCTCTGCAGAAGGTAACAGAAGTCTCCTACTGAAACTGTTCCTTTTGGATAAACACCATTTTTAACTCTAAAGAGATATTTTAATGCATTCAGTGTCAGACCAGGGCGGGGGGAGGGCAGCAGGAGCAGGAGGAGCAGCCAGGAATGCTGTGAGGGCATCAGATCCATCTTGGGGAAGAGAAGGCCATCCTGTCACCCTGATAGAGTAATCCCCTACAGTGGCACTGCCACCACAGCTCCCCTGCACATGGCAGGGTGGGTTAAGTAGGTGGCAGATGGGCTCTAACAGAGGTTAGAGTCAAGAGGATTTTTTTCAATATGCCTTTATTTTAATCTCCTCTTAAGCGGAGCCACTCAAAGAAAGCTGTAATTATTGCAGTATCTTTTTCCCCTTCCTATTCCACAAATGCACTTGGCTTTGCATGGCCTCAGAGGCAATTTTATGGAAGAAAATGTGCTTTTTGAGTATTTATTTTGGATACATTCCTACCAAGACTTGCCAGGGAAAAGGTTGTTTGTTTTTTTCTTTGTGGGGTTTTTCTTACGAGAGATGAGATGCCAGCACAGGCCATTATGGATCAATGAGATCTGGCATATAATTATGAAGCAAGCTCCCAGCTCTGCACACCCTTGTCTGCCCTTGGCCCCATACAGCAGCCACTGAGACTGTAATCCACATCTGTTGGTCCTGCCTCTTCCTCCTCCCTTGTACCTTTGATGATGGTGGCTCCATCGCCTCTCTGTAATTACCCTGCCAGGCAGCAGGGACAAGGCACAGGGTGCCCTTGGGGGTAGCAAGGTGGGACTTCTTTGTGTGCATGTTAAAGCCATGCCAGCTTGTGCTTGTTTTGTTTCTAGTTGTCCCTTGTGCAGCTACAGGCCAAATCTTTCATCCCCATCCTCCTGCAGGTCCCTTTTATTACAGTCTAGAGGAAGGTTTCCTGCAGGGTTTCAATCCTTCCTGGCGCAGCGTGATATTTGTGGAGGAGCATGGGGTCTCTCAGCCCCAAGGATGCACTTGCAGCTGCTGTTGGGTAATCCATAAAGGGAAGAGCTGTCTCCTGGAGAAAACAAACCAACCAACCCCTGTGTTTGAACTGGGAAAGCACATGCCCCACATGTGCAAGTGGTTGCCTCGAACAAGGCAGTATGTGGCAAGGCAGGGCGAGGCCAAATGGCCACAGCTGGGGGAGATTTAGCACCAGCGTGGTGCTAAATTGTACCTTCAGCATCCTTAAAAGGCCTGTGAGGTTAGATTAGAGCATGCTCCATTGCAGTAGGAGTATAACTGGGGTTGAGTGTGGTCCCCTTGGTATGAGGCTTAGGGGAGGATCTGGATCTCTATCTCACTGAGTTAGGCCAGGATGTGGTGTGGGATCTGTGTTTAAAATGGGAGCTGTGATGATGCATCCTCCTCTGCCAGCTCCAGGTTAACTGCTCTGTTAAATCACTGTTGCATTTATTAACAAACTTTGTTAAATCACTGTTTTACATCCATAAGCACATTGCTATGTGTCTCTTCCAAGTGAAATAAGTCACTTTCTGTGACAGCAACTCAGCCTCTGCCCTTAGAGGGCCCTGGGTTACTGTGTGCATCAGGTCCATTTCAGCCAGGTCTGGGGCTGCTGTTTGCTGCTCACCTCTTATGTGGAGGTTAAGGAGTGTCTTCGGCCCTGGTGCTGCTTTCAGTCTTGGTTGCAGTGGTGCTCATCCAGCCTGTCCTGTGGGAAGGGGCTGTGTATGCAGCTTGCCCAGCTCTATCCCTCTTTGTTTAATAATGGGGCTGCAAATCCCTGCATCTCTTTGCCTTCCAGTCTTGCATGAATGTGTGCCTTTTCACAGCTGTCAAGGATGCTTCCTGCTTGTGCTTAGCCTGCCCATAACAAGGCTGTCTTTGGGTGGTTCGTTTGATAATTATCACAGTGCTTCAACCATCTTTTTTTATGGTACTTTTTTTGGACCAGAAGGTGCTCCTCATACCTCTCTTTAATGGGTATTTCACTCCCTTGAAACAAGCTGCTTTAGAGAAAGGATGTAAAGGCAGCATCAGGTAAATATGGAGCTGGGTCTTATTTTGGTGTAAGGTGCTGGGGCTTCACTGAGAACAACAGGTTTATGTTTGAGCTGACTGCAGATAGTATTGTGTCATATGAGTGGCTGCAAGACAAGCTCTTTGTTCGCATCATGCTGGCTGTCCCCTGAGGTTCGGGTTCAAGATGAGGAAGACAGGATCACAGGAGCCCAGCATAACTAAGGTTATACAGATGGTTTTGGGACACCACCTCACCCAACAGGTCTTTGGGAATAGAGAGCTTGACTAGAGGGGTCTGTTCTGTAGCAATTCTAGACCAAAACTGGCATTTGCTGCCTTCAGGCCCTTCCTAACACTTCTTGGGAGATGCTGAGAACTTCTGCAATTCTACTGTCTTTTTAGACACTTTTGTAAGTCAATGGGGCTAGAACTGAAGTACCTGCTCAGTCTGCTAAGCACGTTTGGATAGGAGTGATACAGCCAAATACAACTTGGTGAAACACACAGAGCTCCTGAATTTTAGCTGTAGCTTTGGGGTTAATGGTGATAAAACAGCAGCTGTGTGGGAAGGGCACAGGATGCCCCCCCTGTTTCAGGCAGGCTGGAGTCACCCTTGGTTCAGGCACTGGCAACATAACCCATCCCTAAGCCTCCCTTTCCAGGGGGTTCAACAGTGCAAGCTGGAGCTTTAGAAGGAATAATTGCAGTTATGGCATCGCTCTTGCTTGGCACCAGAGGTCAGCCAGTGCAGGGAGGGTCTTGCAGAGTGTCTCCACTGGCAGCAGGAATTGCTGGCGAGCTGGGCTCTTCCTTTGTAGGGAAGGAAGCAGCGGTTCATCTCAGTCCTATTTTCTCCATCCGCAGCGAGGCTAAAACAGCAGGAGGCATCTCTATTGCTCACAGCTCCAAATCTCTTTGCAGCTAACAGGTAATGAAAAGCACTCTGCTTTTCCTTGGGTCACGCTGCTGGGCTGCCATGCGAGCTCCATGGATGGGTTGATGTCTCTGCCGCTGTCACGTTTCCACCATCCCTTCTTCCCAGGCACACAGCCATTCACATCTGCCTCCTGCTCAGATGTGCCAGGCTCCTGATGGGCCTTTGGCC
The DNA here is from genome assembly GCF_963264785.1 of Psittacula echo. NCBI lineage: Eukaryota > Metazoa > Chordata > Aves > Psittaciformes > Psittacidae > Psittacula > Psittacula echo. The sequence continues at coordinate 114,091,148 of NC_137738.1, forward strand.
TGAATTTTGGGCAAGGGCTGCTGTTTCGGAGCGCTTGGCTCTGGGATGGGGTTGGTGGCTGGCTGCCTTGAGCTCAAGGGCTGCTGTGGCACCCACCAGCCTATATAATTTTTGTTGTCCCCGTGTCCAACTGTGTATTAACAAACACAGCCCAGGGGAAAAAAAGGGCGCTCCAGGGCCTCCCCTTTGCAGCAGGGGAAGAAACAAGTGTGCAGCTTTGCCAGACAATGTTCTCCTTATCACAGGTTTTGTCATGCTTGCTCTGTGTGACAGGGTAAAACCAGAGGGGATTACAGCCTTTTTTATTAGTTTGTTTTTAAATTAAACTTTACGTTTATCTCTTACATTTGTCAGTAAAAGTTTGGTCTTTTTGTCTTTTACATTTGACTGGAAACAAACAAAAAATGCTTCTTGTTATCCAGGTTTTTAAGCTTTGTTTTCTGTCTTTAGATGATGGCACAAACCAACCACACTGAGGCAGACATGGATCTCATACCCACAGATGTGAAGCAACAAACCCACAATGCCTATAGCTTTAGCTCAAATGAATACCCACTATTCAGATTCTGGTGTCCTCAACATAAAAAGGACATGGAACTGTTGGAACAAGTCCAGAGGAGGCCACAAGGATGATCAGGGGACTGGAGCACCTCCTGTATGAAGACAGGCTGAGAAAGTTGGGGCTGTTCAGCCTGGAGAAGAGAAGGCTGCGTGGAGACCTCAGAGCAGCCTTCCAGTATCTGAAGGGGGCCTACAAGGATGCTGGGGATGGACTCTTCATCAGGGACTGTAGTGACAGGACAAGGGGTAACGGGTTCAAACTTAAACAGGGGAAGTTTAGATTGGATCTAAGGAAGAAATTCTTTACTGAGAGGGTGGTGAGGCACTGGAATGGGTTGCCCAGGGAAGTTGTGAATGCTCCATCCTTGGCGGTGTTCAAGGCCAGGTTGGATGAGGCCTTGGTTGGCATGGTTTAGTGTGAGGTGTCCCTGCCCACAGCAGGGGGTTTGGAACTGGATGATCTTAAGGTCCTTTCCAACCCTAACTATTCTATGATTCTATGGTGCAAAGACCATTGGCTGGGGACTGGAGTTCATCTGCTGTCCAGAGCAAAGTGCTTGCAGGGATGGCCGGGGCTCTGAGGACTGTGGTGAGACACTTGGCAGCAGTGGAGTGCAGCACCCTGAGATGTTCTGGTGAGTTTTGCAGCTTGAATCAGGTCTTGTGAGGCAGGGAAGGAAGGATTTGTCACTGCAACTCCCCTGCTCTGTGGCCATGGTGAAGCACCAGGATCCACAGGGATGTTTGTTCTCTGAGCTGATGTGAGGCTGAGGAGTAAGTTTCTTTTAGGTAGGCAGCAACAGTCTTGCTTATAACTTGCCTGGTAGGAGGGCTGCCATTCTGTGCAGCGTATTTCTGCATGTGGCAGTGGAGTGGCCAGACTAAGTCACGATTGGGCAAGTCTTGATGTCTAGACAGCAACGACCAAGAGCACTGAATGGCTTCTCAAGAGCGGTTCCATAGACTCATGTGCATGCACACTTGCTCTCCAATGTGTGCTTGGGCATTTATTGGGCTGGATGCTAATTGCAAGGATTTCACTATGGTGGCCAGTCAATGTAGCTGTCTGACAGCATGCATGCATTGGTCGGAAAAGCCACGTGGTGGTATGAGGATGTGTGAGGTGGCATGGCCTCTGGTCAGTCCTTCCCGTTTGATTATGGGGAATATGCCAACTGAGCTGCTTGGGCAAAAGTCCTTTGCCTTCCTGCTCTCAGCTGAGAGGCTGCTTCCAAAAGCCTCTTGGCCTCAATACCCTCTGGCTCCTGTCACCTTGCCCCGGTGCACGGTGTCTCATGCAGGATAAGTAAGTGCTCACCAGCACTGACTGTGCCACTTCTATATTACTGCAGCAGGCACAGAACTGCAGGAATGAAATGGGGCAGCCTTCAGCCACAGCAAGAGGTTGCTCCCCCTGTTCCTGTTGGGTCTGCGTTGGAGACACATCAATTCAGAGGCAGATTGTTGATGCTGTTTTCTGCTTTGTGAAGAGGATGCTGAAATGCAGCAGCAGAGCCTGCTTTCCCCTCCATTTTGTGCAAAGAACTGACCTGATTGCAAGGCAGTTTATTTCTCCCTTTCTTCCTTAGACTGTGGAATTGCTGTACAGCCCAGAGCTCTCCATTTGTAAGATCCTTTCTCTTTCTGTCACTATCTTGTAACTACTCTGTACAGTGCTGTCTGCTTCCCAATATATTATGTCTGTGGGTTGATGGAAAGGGATGTTGAGGTTTCATCAGAAGCACTGGTTCATCCAGCAAACCAGGCCTGCAACCCACGAGCCCACACATAAAAAGGAAAATGCTCTTGTGCCAAATAGTTGGAGTGTTTTGCTTTGGTTTTGGAGTGGGGTTTTTCCACCCTAGGAGAGAGTGGGCAGAGAGAGGTGGCACTTGGGCCATGGATAAGGGCTGCTCAGCAGGTCCCAGTGGGGTTCAGGGCTCTCACCTCCTGACAGAGGAGCATGAACAAGTTCCTCGGGCCTCCAGGGCAGAGTAGGAACTTATTGCTGGTTCTATAAAACCATGGGTTACATAGAATCATAGAACTATTCATCTAACATAGATAATTTAGTTCATACTCTAATACAGAATATTAGATGCAAAAGATACAGTATGCAGTGTATGTAGTATAAATGCAGGGAATGAGATGGAAAAGAAAGGAATGGCAGGGGATTACAAGGAAAGGCAGGAAATGGTGGAGAATGGTGGGTAATGCTTGTGAGTTGCCTGGATATATACCACATAATATATGATACGGTGAAACTAAAGCATGTGATGCTTCTCAGAACGTTCTATTTATTGGAAACTGCTAATAAATACCATCAGATTATACCCTTTCAGAAGGAAATGTCTTCATTCCAGTTTCCAGCAGTACTGGAGAACTGAGGAACCTTGGACTGGAGACCTGTATCAGCAGTTGAGCGTGTTCAGCAGGAGGCTGGATCTGTAACACTGGTGACTCTGCAAAGGTGTACAATTGATTCCCAGCGTGTTAGTGCTGTGTGCTATGTCTTGAGGGCTACTGATGAGTAGTTGTAACAACGTGAAAATCTTTATTGTTCAAGTCCTGGTTCAGGGTTCAAGCAGCTCATCTCCCAAAGAGCCCTTGAGATGGGACAATAAACACGATGTCTAAGCAAACTGTTTCTAAAGCCCCGCCTCGGCTGTCTCTGCATGATCAGAGGAGACGGCTCTAACAATGGGGTATGGTCTCTGGGGCAGGAGTGCTGGGCACAGAGGAGAAAGAGCAAGATCCACCCATTGTGGTTACGACCTCTGCCATAAGAAACCTACTGCTATGGATGTAATTCAGTCCTAAGCTGCTGTTCATGATACCCATAAGTGTAGTAATGAACTGTGAAATCATACAATGAAATCTGGGCTTAATGTTTAGATTTTGAAGACTGTAAAATCAGAGTACTTAGGGAGGATGAAGAGAAGAGGGAGGAGGGAGTATGGGGAATCATACTCTCCCCACCACTATCTCCTGCCATTCTCTGTGAATTCTGTCCTATTCCCTGCCAATCCCTCCTACTTCCCACTGTTCTGAGCTATTTCCTGGCATTCCCCACAATTCCAGGCAATTCACAATCATTCCCCACCATTCTTCACCATTTCCTGCCTTTCCTTGTAATCCCCTGCCATTCCGTTCTTTTTCATCTCGTTCCCTGCAATTTCTCACCATTCTCAATTCCCCACTGTTGTTTGCCATTCCCTGCTATTCTCTTCTGATCTCATCCATGCCCTGAAATTTCCTGCCAATCCCAACCATCCTCTGCCATTCCCTGGAATTCTGCACCATTCTCCATCATTCCCTGCCATTCTGTACAATTCCGCACCATTCCCTGTGATTCCCTGCACTCCTCTCTGTTCCCTTCCCTTCCCCACCATTACTCCCCCCTCATTACCAAGCCCGAGGGTCTCTCTTCCACCCCTCAATGTGAGCCAGATATGGGGATGCACAGACAGCTGCTCACCTCTTGGGACAGGTACACATATGCATACGAGTACATATATATATATATACACATCCATACACATATATGTATCTCCATAGTAGGTACACACACGGAATCCTGTATACATACACCTTGTGTATGTATGTATATGGCACAGAGTGTACGCATGGAGTGTCTATATACATACATCAAGAATTATGGCTAGCCTGTATCTTCTGTACGCTCTCAGCTCTCAGTTTCCATAGACGTACCTACTACATGTTTATGCATCCAGTACATGCTGTACGTAATGCTGTATGTATTTACCACAGACTACATATATGTAGTATATATATATCATACATAGTATGATGATATAATTACTATATTGAATGAAACCAGTAAAATATATAGGAATAGTACACATCTCAGAATACTAGAGATAATATACTGCATAACATAGACTGTTCTGTACAGATATAGCACCAGTTACATACATGCTACATAAAATGCCACTATTATATTGTAGAATATATCATACACTGACTATTAAACAGTACATGGTATCTAAGTTATCTATAATATGTGGTCTAGAACATAGCATTTGTAGTAGATTGCTGGTATATATTAACTCCATACTAGACAGTACCTGTAGGGTATAGGTTACATAGTATTTACATACAGGATACTATATATTTACTCTATGCTACAGCCTTTACCTTTATTGTTTACAGGGTGTATAGAATCAAATTTGATCTAAACCAAGTTTTCTACAGAGTACACAGGTTATGTAACTGAATTAGATAAAGTATGTAAAGTATATAATTATTTAAACTATACCATCTAAAATATATTAACTGTACATTTCTGACAGATAGTAGATACAGCATATATATCACATCATGTATTATGTAGCGTATATCCAGGCAATTCACAAGCATTCCCCACCATTCTCCACCATTTCCTGCCTTTCCTTGTAATCCCCTGCCATTCCTTTCTTTTCCATCTTGTTCCCTGCATTTATACTACATACACTGCATACTGTATATTCTACATCTAATATTCTGTATTAGAGTATGAACTAAACTATCTATGTTAGATGAATCGTCTTTTGTGTACACACTATATGCCTCTCCAATTTCCCTTTCCTGTGCAAATATAACCCCTTTTTTACCCCTCCGGTGTGGTGGTGATGTGACTTGCAGGGCAGAGAAGGGACTTTCAAATTCAGGATGCCTTTGTGTTTGTGGGTTCACCTGTTTGTTGCTCATTTCAACTGTCTTATGATCTGATCTGTCTGTGCTCCATTGTTTGCTACTCACTCTTCTATTCCAAAACTGATTTCCTGGCTTGGTAGAGAATGGGGGATAAAAAGGAAAAAATAAAACTAAAAATCAAGTTTAGGCTTATGTTTCCCTTCCAGAAGGATGCTTCTAGTGAGCAGGTGCTCAGTAGCTGGTGTGAAACGAGTAGGAGTTGGAAGTATGCAACATAGACCCACTCGGCTCCTTGGGCTGAGCAAAACCCAGCAGTGGTGGCGGTGCTGCTTCCCAGGCTTCTCCTGAATGATATTACTACAAGCTCGTTCTGTTCTCGCCTGCACTGTGCTACTTTGGGACAGCAAGGTTGTTCTCGCAGGGCTTGACCTCCTTGCCCTTTTCCTTGAGCACTCGCATTGACTGAACACCATTTCTATGGGGTGGAGGGGGTTATGTCAACAGTTTGCTGCTGAACACCATCATTCCTTTCTGTTGGAAACCAAACCTGATCGCAATAGTGTTTTCTCAGTGATACCATTTCTAGGTGAGATGTGTCCAGGCACATTGAGATAGACTGCACTATACAACCTGTACTATAACGCAATTTAGGTTGACCAGGTGCCACTTTCCCTGCAATCTTGCAACATCCCCGTGCTCTCGTGAGCACGCTTACCTGGCATCACAGGAGTCCTAGCACTGCTCCCTCCAAAAGCTTGCTGAACTCCTTGAGACAAAGCTTATTTCAGCTTAGAGCACCAATGCAACCACTGGGTTGCAGACCTCCTGCATGCTCGGTGAGCTGGGTTCAGAGCTGGCTTTGGGCAATGAGCATCTTTGCCATGGGAATGTGAAAATTCTCACTGGCAAACACAAATCCTGCATGCCAATATCCACCACGTGCACACATGTATGCCCTTCTACCGAGGAGAGGGTGATGCTCAATAGGTTTGAACCAGAGGGAAACCTCACCTGACTCATAAAAGCAGGAGTGCCCCCCAAGCGACAGGCTGCCTGAGCTGCCACCAGATGGAGCAGCCTCCCCAAGGACATCCTCCACCGGCTGCGTTTTCATCAGGAATCTTTTTTCCCACTCCCCTTCTTTTTTTTTCTACAGGAATTCATTACGATAAATGTTTTATCAGTGAATTCCGAAGGAATTAACAGTGATTTGCCACTTACTTTAAAGGGTTGCCAATAATTCTAATGGAAGGAGAAATTAGGGTATTTAAATGTCTCCTGACACTTTTATTTCAGAAAAAAAAAAAAAAAAAATAAAAAGAGACCAATTCAAAACCTAATTAAAATCCCAAAACACAATTTTCACCTTAAGAGATAGATCGAGGTCATAAAGACCCCTTTGGAAGCTTCTGTGCAAAAGCAGAGGGAGGCCGGGGGGCGTGTGTGAAGAATGAAAGCCAATTTAAGGCATACACAGAGCCCCCTGAGGAGTGGCAGGTTCACAAGGAAATCCTGCAAGGCAACCCGATTCCTCTCGGAGAATCTCTCTAAGAAGGCTGAACAGGAAACGTGGTAACCGGGCCTCCAGGCTTCGAGTGACCTCTGATGTTATCAGCTCAGCACAAGACTTCCCCAGCCACAATCTACCACCTTCCCAAACAAGATGTGGAAGGGGAAGTGCCAATCTGGCCAGCGGCAGCCAGAGTATAACCAAGGATAGTTTATTGCTCATCTCATCCTAGCAGACTCACCTGCTCATTGCCTAATCCACAACATCTGGACAAACACCCATTGCTGCAAGGCTGAGCAGCCTCAAACATGTGTGTGACCTTCTTCATCTTCCAAAACAACAAAGGTTTTTCTCTTGACCCTGTGCTATTCAAACAGGGTAGGACAGATAGTACTTGTTCCTAGACGAGAAATGAATTTCTTTTTCTCCTTTTAAACATATACATTTGACACAGACAAAAACATTCCCTTTTGCAGCAGAAATAGGCTTCAGGATGGGGAAAGCGGTCGCCTCCTTCTAGGCTGTGCAGTTCTTGAGATACAGAGAAAACAGAGTTCTTGAACTGAATCCAGCAAAATGCTGTGTTACAGCTACTGCTGGCATTTCTCTCTCTCAGGTTAGCTCATGCTACTAAGACTGTACATGACAGTTGGGTCCTGCATCAAGCAAAAAGGCAGGCATTCCTCACTGCCACGCGTCTCCTGTACCTTCTCCTTTTCCATGTGGCTGTCAAAAGGTTTCAGAGAAGGAAAGGTCAAATTTCAGAGAGGGAATCCATCTGTTGCAGGGCTTTGAACACACAGAGCCAACCCCCTAACTTTGGTTATCAATGATTAAATCCTTGGCCTTGGATAAGAAGAGTGAGGCAGGGTCTGTGTCTGTTTTCATCTACACTGGTGCCATGGGAAGAAAAAAGCCACCTTCCTGACCTTTGCAATATCTTCTATTGATTCGGTCTTGAAATAAATGACAGCACAAAGAGCAGATAACATCCTGTGTACACTGCATGTTCTCTATGATACCTGTGGATTGCATATTTGGGAGTATTCTTTGCCAGATGATAGATGTCTGGGATTTAGTACTGGTACAGCTGCTGGGGTGGGCTTTGCAACATCTTTGGTGCAGCGATGGGACCAACTCCTTTTTTGTCTTCCGAGGTGCAAAGTCCCTGTTCTCACCCTTTGCTGTCCAAAAATCCCTCTGAAGAATCAGTTCAGATTCCACCATCAAGTGAACAATACGAAGTGAGGACCCAGTTGGTTACACTGGTGATCCCATGTCCAAGCTCAAATGTGCCTCGGTGACAACCAAAACAACCCCTACACAATCAGCATAGTGAGGAGGGAATAAACACAGGAGTGGCATCGCCTTGGCTTCAGGACAAGCTTTATTAATGTCTCACTTTAACAAACATCATAGTATGAAGGCATCGGTTCTTTAAGTTCTCCAATATGTGGCACAGACAAAGGAAAAATAAGACTTGGAGGCAAACTGAGCATGTGAGTGGGAGAGTAACAGAAGAGGCATGTGTTAATTGACAGAGGTGCTAGACCATCTATTAGAAGGCATTTTGCAAGCAACAGTCTACACTTCTTTGCACTGAAGTAAAAACATATTTTTGGATCAATAAAATTACTTTCTTTTAATTATTATTTTCTTAAAATGTTCCTTTATATCACAAATGTCAGGGTAAGGCAAATCCTGGATGAACCATATGAAAAAAACCCTTATTCCCCAAGAAAATAGATCTGCATACTCTGTTTAGTTTGTAATTCCAAAAGCAAAGCCGGCATCCACTGCATATAGAGAAAAGTGTTGTTGTTGTTGTTTTAATTATATTTTTATTCAAGTGCCTAAAGCAGAACAGTGTTAATTCACAGAGAGGCTTTCTCAGTGCTTTAGAGAAAGATTGACAATTAGTTGCAGCAAACGTGTGACCTGTTATTACAGACTCTCTCAAACATCCCCGTTGGATGTCTGTGTGGAAGGAAACCCATTCGTCATTGCAGCAGTCACAGCCTGAGGAATATTGTGCTAATGGTAGGGATGAGTGCTTCCAGACATAGGAGAAACAACCATCAAGCAGAGCCTGATACTCTGTATGCAAACATCAGCACCGAAGGGCTGCTAGCTCCTTTACGCCACCTACTGCAAAAGCATTTTGGTTTTAAACCAAAATCCTTGGCGTAAGTCCCTGTGGGGCGATTTGATGTGAATCTTGCTCTTCCACAAAATCATCTCCCTGCATCTGGGCTCCAGCAAGAATGGTGGAGACTGCATCAAGGGGCACAGCTCCAGGCTCAACTACTAACTCAGCTGAAGAACTCACGGTGCCAAACTACACTCACTTTATGACTAGTGAAAACCCCCACAACTCAAACCAAAACACACCTGAAGAAAAAGACTTAGAAACACAGCTGCAAATTGTCCTGTAAGGACTTCATCAACTCCTGTGTTTGCTTGCTTTACACTTCCTACCTGGCCTTCATACTTCGCTGCTCCATCCTTGGGTTCATGGTTTTAAAGACTCACTGCTGTTTGAGGACCAAGATGAACTGAAAAGTGTAGTGAAATTACTGTCAGGGATTAGTGTCTGATGTGATGCACCTGATGATCTATCCCCCTTGGATCTCCTCAACATTTCACACAGCTCAAAGTTGGGCTTGCCCAGTTCATTCCCCACCCTGCAGGCTTAATTCCCTCACTTACCTACACAGAGGGAGCCCTGCAGTCCTGGTCTTTTCACAGCACAAAATGGGAATTGAGAGGACAGATGCCCAGTGCATTTACTCCCCTTTCTCCCGAGGTATTTATCCACTCCTGCCCCACTCATTAGGACAGGCTGTTTCAATCAAAGTTAGCCATTGTGGAAAATATACAGGAACATATGGGATGCACCCATGTAGATGTACTACCTGTAAGGTCTCCCACGGAGGAGGACAAGCGCCAGAGGAGTGGTATTTAGTGAATTTAGGTAAACTTAGCAATATCATAAACCCAATTTATAGAATTTTACACCAGCTCATTTACTCCTTCCACAGTCGATCCAATTCAGAGTTACACATTCAGTCATCTCCAGGACAAATACATGATGATGAAGCTCCTCAAGATCTTCTGTAGCACAAGTGCCACCTGGGTTAAAATGCCACAGGATCAGGCACATAGAAATACTCTTCTGATCCCACCACAAGCAAACGTGGTGGAACTACACGTAAGGAAGCAGGAGGCTGCCTTTTTAGGGGCTGTACTCTCTAAGTGAAATACGGGGCTTTTCTTGCTTCCCTTGCTTGTCGTGACACCCTTTCTGACTAACCTGCTGCTGATGGGAGCCACCAACTGCTGCAGCCAGTGCTAGGTGCATTATGGCCACATTTGACTTGCTGTTACACCAGAAGATGATTTATCACCAAATCTAGCTGGGATAAACCCACATCACAGGAGGACAGAGCTACATATTACCTTGGTTTTCACTTCCCTCCTCGCCTTTTTTGTTTGGGGCAGATAGTAAACAACTATTTTGAAATTCATGCATATTTGGGGAAAAAAAGAGCATAATCAATTAAATTCCTTACATAATGATCCAATTATCAGCCATATTTTAAAACGACCTGGACACGGGTTGTGTGCTCTTCCACAGAGTGTACTGTCTATCGGTTTTGGTTACAGCACGGCTGGGAAATGTACGTGAAACCCTTTTGTTCCTTTTCTAAAAATCTCAGCGCAGCATTTGCTGGCAGAACAATTGACATATGGAGAGACAAAATAGCTGCTAATTGCTTTTTTGTAAAAATTAAAAAAAGGGAAGAGATCATGCATATGCAGTAGAAGATATAATGAGGGCTCACACAAGATACGGTGTGAAGTTGTTAAAGCCGGGAGCTGTATTTAAAGATGCCTTGAATGCAGAGTGCCTGTTATCCTCTGTCACTTGCAGGATTGAGGAGGTATCTGTTGCCTACCCGTACCTACAGCTCATTCTTTCAGCACTGATTTTATGGGAAAGAGCAGGAATGATTTGCTCGAGGCCCAGTGAGTTATTCATGTGTAGGACCCACAGAAGGAGATGGCACAGTGCAGGCTGGTCATAGTTTAGCTTTCTCATACCAGAGGGAAAGGGAAAGGACAGAGCCTCAGGCAATCCCAAGGCATTGGGATGATTGAGTTAATGTGCAAACTCTGCTTCTAGCACAGACTCAAGGGAATCCAGCCAGTGCCTCTTCTAGCAGCAAGGGTTTGGACATGGTGACCTGCTGTTTGGTGCCGGCAGGAGCTGCCCATCGACAAGCCTGGAGGTGGGCAACATGCAGGGCTGTCTGTATCAATATCTCTGAGATTCTGGAGCATCTAGTGTTTCAAATCCCTAGCACAAGGAGGGCGGTTGTTTATCAGTGTGTGCAGATTATAATCCTTTGTGGCAGCTCATGTTCTCAAAGAAGATTTCCATTTATATCCTAGGGAAGAGTTAAAAAAAAAAGGAAGCAGGGGAAGGAGAAAGCTGGCTCCTAGAGGCTGCCGGCAGACAGCACTGCAACTGGGAAACAAGATAAAGATGCTAGAAAAGGGGTGGGCCTGGAAACAGGCTACTCATGATATGATGCAGGAGGAAAAGAGACCCAATATAAGACAGGGACCACAGTTCAGAAGAAACTGTTGTAATTGCAGGGATAATTGCAAAACATTGTTAGAACTCGGAACTCATGTTTCTTTCTAACAGGCCTACAGAACGAAATGCAATGAAGAACAAAGAGAAATTAAAGCAAAGAGTCATTTCCCCAAAGCTCCCTCCCTCCCAACCCGTGGAGCATCTCTGCGTGCTCTTTTCTGCCAAGAATGATGCCGTAGGATGTCAGCGCCTGCCCATCGGGTTTCCTCGGGTCTCTCCTCTCCTGCATCCTTCCTTTGGCACAGTAGGGGAGAGAAAAGATAGGAAAAAAAAAAGGAAACAAAAGCCACAATTTCAAATGCCTGCACACAACCCAGGCCTCATCTTTCTAGTAGGTACCTATGGTTTCTTTTTCTGTCACACGCAGCATGTATATGTGTCACACTGTTTATATGTAACAGCCACTGTTATTTCTATAGCAAATTGTGATCATAAGGAATTCTTGCACCATGCTATCAAGCCTGATATCAGAGACCCCTAGCTCTTTTGAGTGCTTTGGTGCTAGATCACATGTGTTAAACCCAACACATTAAAATACTAAACAGTCAGCAAAGGGACCTCCTTGGCTCTGAAAGACCCTAATGAGACCCTTTGAAATTTAATAGGCTGATCAATCCTCCCCGGGGACCTGTTCCTCGCAATTAAAACAGAGGCATCAGTGTCAGGAGGACTTCGATAGAGAGCTGCGAAGGATTTGATGCCTGCTTCTAATCCTGCACATGCCATTAAAATGCTGAGGAAGAGATGGTGTGCCCCAGCTCGAGCCTCTTCGCTTTACAAAGGTACCAGCAGAGCCAGGTCTTCAAGTGCATTTGAAGAGATTTATTAATTGATTGCTAATTGTGATATTACTCTTGTGAACTCTGCCTTCGTAAAGCAAAAAGTACTCCAGCTCAAAGCATTCACATATATTCATTTCCATGGGAAAATGCAGCATGAAACAGACCTACAGGGCGAGTGAAAGCAGTAAAAATCATCAGATAATTCTTTTAAATTGCAGAAGGGTATTAACCTTTCCATGTATTTTTAACAGAGATTCCATTAATTCCTCTTCCTTTTTTTATTGAACAGAACATCCAACTAGAAGCTAGGGAAAAAGGAAGATTTGTGGAAGCTGTATTTTAATGGTGAGGGCTCTTTCTAGTTTTCCTTCAGTACTTTTTACCAGGGACCCCATCAGGCCTATTTCTCATGCTAGCAGTACAGCAACGCATCGCCTATGTGCTGACAAGGACAAAGGGCTAGGCTCAGTAATAAGACCTTGTATTTTAAATCTCTGTGATACAGCTGCTGCCACTGCAAAGCTGCTAGATTTGGTCTTGAGCTATATGAAATTCCATTATAAGAATAAATAACACATTTTGCTGTATGTGATATTGGCATCTCAAGACAACACTACACCAAAGGAAGCGCTGTGCATTAATGCTTAAAAACTACTTTTGAAAGAGAAATTACAACTGTTTCTTGTTGTAATTGGGGATGAGCCTCAGACTTCTGTCTCCCTACCAAGTTATCTTTTTTTATCTAAGGGTGCGGCTGTTTATGTCTATGACAAACTCTGCTGCAATAATCACCATTGCATGCTTCTGCCATAGCGCTACCATTTAGCATATAAAGCCATAAAAAGCTCCAAAAGGCAGAAGAGCTCCAGAAGGCAGCTTGCTGACTTTGCCTTGTTTTTCAGTGCTATTGCTACATGTGACGTTAAGGCACTGGAGAGCCAAAGGCAATAAACCCCTTGTGACGTGAACTGTTATTCCCAGAATACAGATCGTACAGAACTGAGCTTGGTTCCAACCACTATAAATTGCCTGTCATTTTCCTAAGCAATGCCAAAATTTGTTCATTCAGTTACTCTTCTGTTCCTTTTCTTGGTGCTGTCTTGCCTTCTCATGATCTAAGACTGTGTACTGTCTAAATCTATTACAGTTGCAGACTGCTACTATAATATTTACTTGACAAATCAAGTCTACTGGGTGCTTTCATTTTTTGGTGTAATATGGGCTGTATTAGACAATTTTTTTTTCCCTTTGAATTCTGTCTTCCTCTTTTTCTTTTGGTAAATTCTATCTAAAAAACTACAGTCATTTTTAAAGCAAGTTTTCAAACAGAAACTGAATGGAAAATGGTGTGGGTGTGTGTAATAGCCATAAAGGTCTTACCTGTTACTTAAGCTTCCCTCTCTGTTTCCTTAGGATCATTTATACTTTCAACTTGACTATTCATTTCAGCTGAAAACAAAATGAGATAGTCATCAAATTGTATTCATGATACTTAAGTTTATCACATTGAGTAATAACCGCTTCTAACCCAAAGGGGACATTTATTGCATTAAAAATTCTATGCCATAAATCCACAAAAGGTCTTTTGGGGCAGTCCTCCTAACATGTGGTTCCATGGAAAGCCTGATGAGCATTGCTGCCACGGGCCTAGGCTCCAGCATTGCCAGAAACACCAGCCTCTGGACCTAGATTTTCCCTTGAGTCTACATCACCCAGTTTGAATTTGGCACCCAACCGAGGTGTCCAACTCAAGAGCTCAAAGACCCTCCTCTGCCTCTGTAGGCCACAGGCAAAGATACAGGTACCTCCAGAGGGTCATTTAGACCTCTGGGCTGAGTGGTCTCAATCCTCTGACTGGAACATCCACAGGCTTCAGCCAAAATCCCCAGCAGGACTCAGGGCCGAGCTGCAGGCTGAACACGGATCAATCTCCAGTCACAGAGATGCTGCCTCTGCCTCCAGGCATCCTTGAACTGCAAATTGCTGTAGCCTAGGAGAGGATTCAGGGGCAACATCACCATTCCCCTACACATACCAGTTTCACTCGTGTACTATCCATTTACAAAACCAATCTTCTTTTCCTTTTTACATTTTATTTAAAATTGCTAAAAATAAAAAATTTAAATAGAGAGCTTAAGCCCATTTCAGCATGACCTTTGCCAAAAATACCATCTAAACTATGAGAGGTGTAATTGGTTCCATCTAGGCTAAATATAAAAGAGTTACTTCAGCACATGGATTTTTAAGATTAATATTTAGTATTTGTTCTGCAATGAATTTGTACGAAGCCATTTATATTAAGACTTTTTTTTTTCCCTTTCTTTATGTTGTGGCATCAACTGCAGATTACAAGTCATTTGATGTGGGAGACAGGGAAAAATCTCAAACCTCAATGGGAGATTTGGAACAGTAAGGGAAGATGGAGGGAAGAAAAGCCAAAAAGTCAATAACTATGGTACTTCCAGGCAGGCAGTATGATCTCCTTCTGAATCAATATCATGTCAATACACCTGTTGGGGTTTTGATGGATTATTTGTAAATTATTCATTATCCATATGCAGAACAGATACCGTAATGGCTTCCTGGATGTATGCAATGAATAATAAGAAAAGTATCTGCTCCTGATTATGGTGCTCTGATGCACATCGCGTTTAGCAATGTTGTGTTCTTCACCCGCATTTGCATAGCAAAGACAGGATGCTTAATAAAAAATCATTAAGTGAAGGCTGCTGCACACTGACAAGAGCAGCCTCTCCCAGCCTCTTGATGCTGGCCAGCTTCACTGGTTGGGTTTTCTGAAAATACCATAAAGCTTCACTCATGTTTTACAGAGCGCTCCTGCAAAATGAAGCTTGGTTTGAAACCTGTGGTTAGGCTCTGTCAGCATCCCAGATGAATACACCTCCTTCTCCTTCCTTATTTATGGCTACGAGCAGTTGACCCCACCATGCTGATAGCACGTCACATGGAGGGACATGCATCAAGGATAATGTGAAAGCACATGGGAGCCCCAGTGGTGCAAGAGCAACTGAGTCCCGCTATTTTACAGTGGAAATGGCAGCCAGGCATCACCATTACTAAAAGTGTGCACACCGCACTAGGGAGGTGGCTCACGATTGCTAAAGGACCAGCAGGTTCCACTATTAGCCTTTATCCTATGTGTTTGTGACTATGCTCAGCTCTTTGCACTAATGCTGGTAGGGACAGGAAGCTCTAACTGAAAGATAAGCTTCTGCAGACCATTGGGTGAACCCCCAACAACAGATGTCACTGCAAGGCCACCTCCACAATCCTCTATATTTAGCTGTAAAATAACACAGCAGTGAAGCACCTACCACAAGAGCAGATGGAAGAGCTGCCACCGCGTACGGCAGGGATGTGACTCACAGCCCTTGTGGCCTCCTAGCACGAGTTAGTGTCAGAATGATGCTGTTAGCCCTGAGCACGCTATATCCGATCGCATCACAAGCCAAGAGTGGCCTTCTCCCCACTAAACACTGCTTTTAGAGGTGTTAAACTGCTGCCTTACGTTAGTGGTATTTTTGCCCCTACCATAATATACTACAACAGCCAGCAGCTCAGTGAAGCACCTGAAGTTCAAGGAGGCTGTGTATCTCTTAAATTCTGCTTTACCTCCTGCCCCTTCTGCAGATTCTCATGAGGCTTTTTATGACAGAAATGGACATTCCTATGCAATGGAACCAGACAATCTTCTGCACTCTGTTTTCCCTTTAATTTTGACCTGCTGGGGAGGACCTATCTGTACCTCCTCTCTCAATGTATAAGCTTAGCAGTTCTTAAATTATGCACAGGGAAGGACTTCCCCCCAAAAGGAAGCAGGTTCCCTGCAGAGGAGAAGAAATAACCCAGCAAATAGTTCTCATCCATCAACGTGCTGCGATCGCTGCTGAGCCGGTGGATGTGCGTCGGCAGCAAGTCATCCCTCCTCTCCCCTGCAAGAAAGCTACGTGCTTAAAGGTCAGCTAGCCAGAAGCCACAGCGTGCCATCTAAGGAGAGAAGACAGGCAAAGAGGAGACTGCAAAACCAAGTTTAGTCATCTACGAGAGCGCAAGCGCATTTCCTCACCCCAGGATATTATGCTGTAGACCTGGCCGGCAGATGACACCAAAATGTTACTGTCTTGATTGAAATAGGAGCATGGTCAGACTCTTACTTGCAAACATAACCTATTTATTCAGCCACTTGCTAAACAAGGTTTCCCCCTTGCAGCCATGCAGCTTGGCTATAGCACATTCAGCTGGAACTCCAGACTGCCTAGAAAGAAAACCATCTATCTTGAATTCAACCTGCTGTGTGGTGATGAAACACGTGCGCCTGTTTACTTGGTAGTTACTTGTTTCTTGGATTTTACATCAACACCATAACAAGCATAAGGGTGTTAGCTGTTGAGATCCTACTTTTATATAGCTTTGGTGAATCACATGAAGGTCAGGTTGCTGATGGTGCATTCATCAGCTTGCACAAGCTTATAAGAAAAAGCAATGGGAAATTTCAGGTTTGACACTGCCTTCATCTTTTTCTTTCCTCCTATTGTGTCAGCAAGTCAGGATGCAGCTTTCCACAAGCTTGAAATAATAAAAGAGAATGAGTAACCCCATTATGAAAGGAGTGAAGAGTTTGATCCGCCTAATACCAGCTGGAAAGTAACATCTGCCTTAGTAATCTTTAAAGCTTTGCTGGCATGAAGAAAAAAAAGGGAAGAATAAAAAGGACTGCTGGCAGGGAAAAAACATCTAGAAAGCCAATCACCAAAGGTGGGGTTTGTCTTCATTAAAAAACACTAATCAGCTAATCTGTCCTGGGTACAAGAAGTTTAATACCTAGGGGTTTTCACTCTGGTGGCCAATGGAGATTGCAAGTAGCAACCTGTATCTTTGTATACTTGCCTCTATTCATGCTTATGGGCCCATCCTCTGACAGCTTTCCCAATGGAGAATCACACACAGCTTTCAAATAATAGTAATTTCTGAAATGTATCAGTACTACAGCCCTGCCCACTAGATGAACCAATACTGAGATCCACCCAGGCTGCCTAAACCCTCTGCATTTCTAAAGTGCTTTTCGCTGTGACATGGTACATGAAATTAAAACACAAGAGCCAGGCTGCCAAGAGGTACCTGGTGATATATGCTTGTGCTTTCAGCTGTGAAGCGATGAGTTCTCCTGGGGCGGAAAGAAGGGGACCAGAGAAAAAATAGGCAATTTACATAAAAATTACTGTCAAAGAGAATCTTTTTCTTCCTTTTTTTTTTTTTTTTTTTTTTTCTTTAAATCTCAGTTAGGACTCAGTACATTCAAAAACGTTAGGGCTTTTTTTCAGCAAAATTTAACCCTTCAGATAAAACAGAGCACGGGGAGTTTGATCCTGTCTCTGTTCTGGTTTTTTTTTTCAATAGATAATATATGTCCACAAGAAAAATCACCCTGTAATATAAGCCCAAAAGCAATTTCAGCTGCAGTAAAATGAAGACTTCCCTATACAGCAGAGCACTTTTCTGCACCCATAGCAAACACCCTTTTCCTGTCCTTTCATATAACTTGGAAAGTTCACAGAAAAGGAAGTTAAAAGATGTGTTACATGTAGAGAAGACCTTATAGGATAAGCAAGTCTGGAAACAAAGAAACCTATCAAGATCATCATTTCAGAAGCTGTTGGCTGATCTAGCTGTGCTGTGCTATGGCACATGTTACAATGGATATACGATCACTTTTCTTTCCAGTGGGAAATCTCTTTAGATGCTCTTTTAGTAAATTTGGACTTGTCTTCACTAAGCAGCCCAGACCCTTCCAAGGCTTCAAAACTGAAGTATTTTAATGGGACTATGACTTTTTGGTGGCTGTGTGTGTGTGGGTGTGTGTGTGTGGGTGTGTGTGTGTTCAGAGGATGAGGAGAGAAGGCTGGTTCGGCTCTATTCTGTATGCTTACTAGTAACAGCATTATCTCTACTATGTTTTTGCAAAGGAAATCAATTATACGTGCTTGCTTTCCTTGTGCTTGCAAAAACTTCCCTATAGGCCAGTATCGAAGTCAGCCACTGATTCAAACGCTGCAGCACGAGAAAGGAATCAGCATTAGGTTCCTTGTGGAACTAACAGCAAAAAGAATATAACTGTTTTGTCTTTGAGATGAAGAAAGAAAGTATGCCTTGAATTTCTATTATGTCAATGTTGATGAGGGTAAAGGAGGAGTTAAAAATCAGCCTTCGCTATAAAGTCTACAGTAATCAAAGAAGGACTGGAACCCCAATTCCAAACCCACTGCCATTTGGAGCAGTAAAGAGGATGCTTCGTGCAAAACCCAGGAAAGCTCCATACGTAGCTCTGTTAAGCTCTAAGACCTGACCTAGAGGAGTGATAAAGGGTCTGTTTCACCAAAACTTCAGCCCCAGAATGTGGATCCCATCTGTTATTTCTTTACATACAGGAAGACCCTAGAAGGACAATTATTTTTGTTTATGAATATGCTATGCACTGCAGAGCTCAAGCAACATCCTGTTACTCAGCCTGTGCCAGGGCTTTGCCAGACAGCAGGGTCACCAAGGTCAATGTCAAAACAATTTCATTTCCACATCAGGAGGTCTGCATTGATAATGTCCATAAACCTGACTGGAACTGCTGCTGGATCAACCAAATTGTGACAGCTTTATCAATAGTAAATGTCCTAGGGAGAGAACTTCCATTTGCTACCAGACTGAGCTATGCATGGACTCTGAAGGAGGAGGAGGAATGGAAATCAGCTCTGAGCTAGAAGGAGGCCAACATACAAGGTCAGAGCGGTTATACACCCAACAGCTGCCCACAATGGAGCCAGGCACTAGCACAGAAATCTTTAGCAGTATCTTATGATTCCTGTGTGAAACCACACACATCTTGGCCAATTTGATATCCAGACCAGAATTACAATGGGCCTAAAGTATTTCTTAGTTAAAAGGCAGGCAGACTGAAGATAGCAATGGAACACATAAAAACAGTCAACTAGAAAATCAGGGCTACGGCACTGAAAGGTACTTCCAACAGACTTCCAAGACAGTAGACTGTGTAAACTTCAAGAAGACTCAGCTGAAGAGATTATAAATGTAACTCTCATTTTAGGGGAGAAGTGTACAAACAAACCCCAGAAAGGCGCGCTATGTATCCGCTTCAGGACAATTACAGTTTTAGAACAGCATACCATCCTTATTGGAAATGTCTGCCGCTTCACATGCGAGGTCAACTTTCATAGGCTCTGCAGATGTTTCCTCTTTCTCTTGCATCCCTGTAAGAAAAAAACAAAGGAGAAAAGAGAAAAATCAATACTTACAGTACTGATTAACGTATAATTCTCAGACTGCATATGCCTGTTTCTTTCTTTTTCTTCTGGGATGCTCTTACCTTTATGGATTCCACTGCTCTATAGCAGCAGTCATTAGAGAAAAGGGTAGAGAAAAGGATATAGGGGGAGAAATATGGTTTGAAAATAACTGCTGCAATATTTGCAGCAATCTACACTCTTTTCTAACTGGGATTGTTAAAACCACATCATGGTGTGTGCTTCTGCCTCCCTGCCATTCTTTTCTCATGATTTTTGAAGAATCCCTTATGCTCATAAAATGCAATATATGATGGGGACCTAATCACACTTTCTCTAGCTAGCAGAATAAAAATAGATACAGTGAGAGTTCAGACATTCCAGGTAGTCAGACACAAACCAGAATTTGAATTTAGGAAAATATATTTTATCTCAGTAACTCAACATTTTTATCTCTTCTGCCACAGGCTTGTCCGGAAGCTTAGATTCAATCTCCTAACAATATCCGAAATGGAAAAAAAAACCCTGTGGTTTTGCTGTTTTGTGCACATTTCTCCTAATATTCTGCTATTTAGAGTGCTGAGAAGGCAATTTTTAGTGAATTTCCACCACACTACTACCCTACTTTTGTGGCCGCTATAAAGCCTGCTGCACCTATCCTGTGGTTGAACTACAAGGTGTCAGGCTACTGGTTGCTAAGCAATCTAGACATTTGGGTGGTTATTATGAGGCAGCAAAGTGTAGCAAGGACTGAGACATTGCAAAAATGGTTTACTCTTAAGCTGAAATAATTTAGCTGTTCAGCAATACAGACGAAATGGTCACTGTCCCACAAACACCCTCCCCTTTCTGTGGAAGGCTGGAGTTGTTTCTTAAGTGCACTTATTTTGTTCATAAACATATATCTACCATTGAGGTTTTCAAACAGTCTCCCTTCTAATTGCATCTGCAAGCCAATACACTGTCATGGAGATTCTAGTTTCCTCTGTGCTTGCTTTGTCGGCAATGTTATTCTCACAGGCAACTTCCAGTGCACCTACCAAGAATTCAAATGCTACAATAAGGACACAACACACAAAGAAACCAACCAAGAAAGCTCAATTAGCCACCTTGGCAAGCGTAGGGGCAAGTGCAATGGACGACTTTACAGTGACGGAGATGTCACCCATCATTTTGATAGATCTTACTTCTCCTGCAGAAATCCCTCAGCGGATTACCTTATCCTCAGCTCCACCTCTTCCTCGTAGATTTAAAATCATCTCCCCAAACAAACAATCAAAATTCCTGTAAACATCTGTGACTGTGAACCCCGCCTGTCAGTGAATGCCTGAGATAGCCCCTTTGTGGGTGCGTCAAATCCCTGATGCTTCTCCTGGGAATTCAGGAGAGTGAGCACGGTTTTCTCTTGAGGTTTCATATGGACCAACAGGCCCAAGCTTTCCCAGCGCTTGTCCATAGCTCTTTTTGGGTCAGGCAAAGGCTAAACCCAGGTCACTCCATCGCAGAAGCGTGTGCACATGACAGGAACTTATCAAGTACAAAAAGGTATGCTCAAAGTCTCTGCCTGACTTCTAGCAATACGAAATTGGGTGAGTATGAAAGCATTGTCTAATCAAGGAAGATACAATGAAGTTGTACTGATTTGCTGGGGGAAGCAGCTCTGTGAACAGTAAAAGTTTGGAAAATCAAGAGTCCCACCACAAGTGCAGTCTGGAGTAGACACAGCCCACCAAGACACTCAGATGTCTGACGCAGTGATTTGGGATCCCTGCTAAATACGAAGGCACTCCAACTGGCAGCTGATGCCTCTGAATATGACTTTGCCTCCTCTAAACCACTGCCTATTAACCAAATAAAGCAGATTATGTCTTGGCTCCCAGTCTCTCTAACAGCTAACGATACCTAGTTACTCTCTTGTTGTCAGCTCCTGAAGATTCCTGCGTGAAGTTCCCAGGCCCTATCCCAAGATCTCCCATTAACTAGCCAGCACGCCTGGCTTCACCATGCTGCCAAAGGTTTCTCGCTTCCAGTTTCAGAGCTCTTTCATGCAGCTGACAGGTGTGACGGATTACTGGCACGGTGCTAGGTGGAGACAGAGACTCATTAAAGAGAAGACATTCTGTGCATACGTGTGCATGGGTACACGTGTGCACATGGGCTAATTAGGGCTGCCCTTGCAGAGATGAAAGCAGAAGGTGTTGAGGGCCCTCAATATCGCAAGCTAAAGGTTCCCTCTCGAGGTGAGCAGCCCTAGACAGAGGCAGGAAAGAGTAACAGCAGCAGCGAATGTGCAAAATTACTTTCCAAGAGGTTTAGGCCCATAAACATTGTCAGAGAGCACTAATGCCTGTTCTGCTTTTCCACCTTCTTCCAAGTGTGAATAGATGATTCCCCATTCTTCTAGGAGGGAATTATGGCTGTATCAGGGTTTATTTTTGTAGTGTACATTGATTGTTGGATGCTGTCAGCAAGGAAGTGATAGTGAGAAACAACGTTCAGGGACAAAAAGGGCAGAAGATATTTTAAACCTTAACAAAGCCAAGCACCACTGCAAACCTTGGGAGCAGGCCTGCACATTATATCATCCAATTTTGGGAAGACTTTCAAACTTGGTTAATATAAATCTTCATTTCTTCCCTTGCTGTTATTGTGGGAGGGGGACAGGAGCACTCACTATACTGCCATGCATGTGGAAAGGGTATTATCCAAAAAGCTGCTTCTCCACAGTGCTGTAAACCCGAGTGCCACACACAAATGAGCCCATTTCACATAAACAGCAGAACTCGATCAATACCAGAACCACGTTGACAACCAATTTATTCTAGAGGCCTCCCCTCACTCCCTTGTTTTGATTGCTTCAGGTTAGAGCACAAACAAGCAAAGTATTTCAGGTCTCCGAGCAGGAGCTGAGAGTTAGGGAAGGGGAGGGAGTCTGGGAGATACCACTTTCAATTTCAATTACCATTTCCAATTGTGCTCCTGACAGAGCTCGTTACCTGAACCCTTTGCAGGCTGGTTACACAACCAGCCCTGCACTAAGTGACAACAGGCTTCCAGTGCAGGCAAGGATGGCTCCCAGCACTTTGAAATGCATAAGACAGGTATATAGCAGGAAGATAGAAATCTTTGTGCTGTTATTTCATCTTTATTTCATCTTTTTTTTCTCCTTTATAGTCACAATCTGTCAATAGTTCCACGTGGTTACAGCTAATATGCTGCTCTTTCTCTGGAGAAATGTGGTTCCGGATTCACGTATGAATCACAAGATTAACATGAAGATGTGGTGGTTGTTGGTATATTAGAATCAATTTAAAAAGTGCCTGAGTAGAGGTCAGACATCTATTCTTTACACCCCTGAAAAATCTCAATAAGTAACCCTCCTCCTCCTTCTCCCTTTGCACAAGGTTTACATCTATTTCAAGTGATAAAAGCAGGCAACTATGCAGGCTTAGAAGCTGCAACACAGAGCAATCTATAAAACTCATTTTTTACCTGATCATCAGCAAGGTTTTGCTGCGTACTGAAAAGCACCTTTGTAATCAGGAGAGGGAGGCAGGCTCCTCTCCCTGGTAATTCAAAGCAAAATCCCAATGTAGTCTCCCTAGAACTGATGAATCATTCCTGGAAGGTGCCTGAAGTGGGTTCCTGCTCTGAGCTGCCCCACTCAGCAGGAGCTGAGAGGTAGGGAAGTGGAGGGAGTTTCTTTCCCTTTGCTGACTATTGAGGGAGCCTTAGAGATCAGGCTCCCTTGGCAGAGACTGGCCTTTGAGATCAGCCTTGGCAAAGTCCTTACATGAGGCATGGGTAAGGGATTGTCAAGTGACCTCTGAATCATGAATCTGGATTGCTGCTATCAGTTCCCAGCTTGTTGTAAGGTCATAGACTAGCTTTAAGACTAACAGAACAACAGATTTCATGCATTCTTGAGTTCCGTCAGTGCAATCAGGCAACACCAAGACAACTTAAATCTTAAAAATTCCCCCATTTTAGAAGGCTTTCAACTGAGTGGGAAATCCTGGCCCTGAGATCTTTCTGAATATTTAAAGAAGAAAAGGTTCATCAATAATACAACAGTCCAGACAACTACTATTTTTACAGGCAAAATGGCAAGATCATTATTCCTGTAACATGTCTGCCCAGCAATTCTGGGTGTTGCCACAGGAATTCCAATAAAATACTACCCTGCCCATGGACTATTTGCAACCAGGGGAAATTTATCAGTTGTAAATTATTTGTAGAGCAGTTGCTTCCACTCATGTTATAGACTTGGAAAAAAAATCACCTCTGTCATTATGCAATATGAGAACCACATTGCAGCTATTCTGAACGATCCAGATTTCCCTGATTCATACCCACTGAATGAAATTTATTATTTTGAGTTTAGCTGTAAATATGCTTCCCTAATTGGGAGACTCTGAGAGATGGAGGCTCGTTAAAATCTAAATTTCTCTGGTTAAAACTTGAAGGCACCATTTTTCATCTGCAGCAACAAAACAGACAAAGCTGTTCTGACACACAGCTGCATTGTCTTATCTGCCAAAACCAGTTCCATTTTTCTTGCTCTGCAAATAGCCAGAGCTTTTTTTTTCCCCTTACTCCTTTCACTGCAGCTCTTTGCTAATGTGACTGTCAAGCCTTCATGTACTTTGTTTGCCACCGTATTTTAGTAGCATTACAAACAACGCTTCACTTGGAAACTGAAGCTATCTGTGATACAAGGGCTCAGTTTGACTCCTGTTTGACCCCCCCACCTGGAATGACTGACCCTTTTAAGCAGACCGGATTCTACCACATGAAAGTTGCTGTGTTCTTGCACGCCTCTATATGCAAACCCACCCAACCTGCTGCTCTCAGGGCTCTAACACAAACAGCAATCGCTGCCTGTCTGCACTTTGTTATGTTCAAGTCGGTGAGCAGTTTTCCCGCTTTGCTATCCCTTCTGCAATGCACAGCACAGGAATGACACTGCCACAAAGGTGCCTCTCACTATTCAGCGAGGCTACCTCAACAACAACCATCTCCATCCGTTAAATCAGGAATATTGTACATCGATCAACACCCCTCCACACCAATTAGGCACCATAGAGATGAAAATAATACTCAAAGATGCAGATTTTGGAGGAGGGTTTGCTGGCTGGGACACTGGCTTTGCTTAGGTTTTGAAGGTGCTGAGCATCATTCCTTAATGCCATATGCACTGTCAGGATTCACGTTGCAGCCCCTTCACCGTTAAATGGAATGTTTACCCTCTCTTTTGGCATTTTGGCTTTGTCTCCCGGAGTAACCCAGTGCAATGAAGCTCCCCGTCCCTCCAGTGTAGCGTGCATCATCTCCGCTCTCTGTGTTTGTGCACGCAACTGTACCTAAAGGCATCGCACCGCTTCCAGCCACTGTTTTTTCCAGCTCAAGCTGAACCGCAATTTTTTAAATGCGATTTAGAAGTGTCTGAGATCCGCTTACCCCTATCCCCTACCAGCCCTTTATTAAACATACTGTTAGTAAATCTCATTATGCCTCCTTTTCCCTAAAGGTGGGAATTTGAGGGCAGTGAGAATTGTCTCTCAGCAATATGGTCCATAAGATCCATACAAATTGGGCAACTCTAAAATTGCTAATGCCCATCAGGAGCTCTTTGTGGCTTTTGTCTCTCTGTAACAACAGGATAAACCAGCACTCAGCAGGCTCTTGATGAATACAAGGGCATATCGTTTTAAGGAAAGCCCTTTCCGATTTTTCTTTAATTCTCAAAAAAGCCTGTGTAAGAGGCCACGTTGCTGTTTTCCTGATGCTCTTTCTGTGAAACCTCTCATCACAGAAGCAGCCTGCAGTACAGAATATCTGAAATGGAGCACCCAGAAGCTTTCATTGCATTCCTCAGTCACTGGCTGTTAACACAGCTAAAATGTTGCCTGGTTGTATTCAAACTTGTAGATCACCTGTCCTGTGTGGCTGCCAAAGGCCTTGTGCTCCATTTCCCTTCCTATGAATAAGGCAGATAGCATGGTTGGTGGTATTATGAGACGTGATGGACTTCTGAATGAATAGAAATGGCATGATCATTTACCTTTTGTTCACATTCTTTTTTCCTGCCACCTTCAACCATTTATGAAACTCGTGATTTGGTTCAGCTCCTGATCAGTAGCATCCTGATCCTGGAAATCTCTATAGGTGTGAGGAATTACAGCACTGGGGACCCTCTGGCGTAAGCCACAGGAAATCTCTAGGTCTAAGGCTCAGCTTTCACAAGGGGGAACGATGCTGGGCATTCAGAAATGGTTTTCTAATGGCATGGCCATGGGAGCAAGCCTGGTGATTGACCACCCGCTGCCACAATGGTACCTGCACCTCCACTCTTCTCTCATTATTTTCTCTGCACACTTAAAATGCTCCTGTACCTCAGCCTCTCTCCAGCTGTCCTCACAGAGCAACTTTAATTCCTCTTTTCCCCACTAATCTGGGGTGAGGACTTGGTCCTTAACTTTGAAGAACTGATCCAGGAGTTCAATGGTTTAACAGGCCTTGCTTTCCCCTCAACATGAACAGCTTAACAGCTTGTGCTGCCACTGGATTTTTCATCAGCACATCTTGTGCCCCTGCTCCATTTCAATCTTGCATTCACTGCATTTTCTGAGCTTTTCAAATGATCTGGAGGCAAGCACAGCAAAGCAATAGCCTGCGAAAGCAAAGAATGTCACAATTTGTCAGAATGTCACACTATTTGTTTCAGAAAAGGGGAAGAAACTTTCTGTATCCCTCCAAAAGAGCCATTCCAAACAGGAGAGACTGGGCCACTCCTCATTCCAGACTAAGAGAAGTAGGTGGGAGCTGGGACTGAACAGAAACAAGATTTATAATAGAAGTTACAAGGAACGGATGGGGAGGGAGAAGGTAAGAAGCTGAGAGGACACAAATAGCAAACTACCCAAGAACTAGAAGTTAGAAAAGTTCCTTTCAGACAAGCAACCTCCTCTTTATGAAGTCCTTACTCCCCAGATACAGTGGAGAGGAAAAAGCATGCCATCCGCACGGGCCAAAAGGAGGCTTTGCCTGAGTTTCCGATAATGCTCAGGAGGGGCTGCTCACCCTTATGGCTGCAACCATTTATTTCTGGGGTCACCGCTTCTGAAGGACATTACTGCTGAGTCAAAGAGTAGCCTTGGAAAATATTCAGTTCAATTCCTTTTCAAGGATGCTATTGCCAAGTGTATGAAGAACGAGCTTCAAAGTAGCGGGGAACAGCAGCAGAAGGGTAAGTAAGGAGGGCATATGGGTCTACCTGAAAGGCATTAACAATACACAGTGCGAGAGGAAGACTCTTCCCCATTATTTATCCAGAGTCCCCAACCTAAATTTTGCAGCTTAAAATAAAACAAGGAGGGACACATGAAGTTTAACAAAGTTAAGCTAATAGAGGTAACCTTGCAGGCACACTGCAAGTTTCAGACATTTTGTGATACAAAGATAAAACAGGCAGCATGAAAAATAAAAATTAATTAAAAACCCCCCAAACTCGCAAAACCCCCCAAACCTCAATGAAAACTTGGATAACCAGAAGTAGGGCATACAGATCACTCGTGCTCTTTGGAAAGAGTACTTGCCTTTCCAAAGGCTTGTCACCTCCAGACCAAGCACCCTGTTTTTACTTTTAGAAGCCTGCTAACTTCCTAAAACCAAGCTGAACATAATATGAAACTCACTTGCTTGAAAATGAAGAGGTAACTGGCAGCACTCAGTAACAAAGACCTTAGAGATGATACTTACCATACCTTTTTCCCCTACTGAGACCTATGTTCAATAATGACCTTTTCCCAGAAACAATTAACGTACCCTTTCACTTTTTTTAACTGAGCTCTGCTCTGACTCCTTCAGAGCCAGAATTTTACAGTCAGCTTTCACTATATGGTGATAAACACGAATCTGTAATAAAGGACTAATTTTGCTACTGAGCTCCTGCTCACCTGCTCCAGTTCTCAGGGCTGTTGTTTCAGACCTGGATGGTGACTCATCAAAATAGAACAGATGTTTAAATAACACACACTTGTGTGTATATATTCACGTTGAAGGGCAGTAAGCAATTTTTCATGAGTAAATGGCTGGAAGTTGTTTTCCCTCTGCAAAGAAGGGAAGAACCAAGTGATAGATGGCGCTGCTGGATGCGTTACCCAAGGCGATGCTCCCCATCCTGCTTGGGAAGCGCCATGCACCCTGTGGAGAG
Source organism: Psittacula echo (assembly GCF_963264785.1). Lineage (NCBI taxonomy): Eukaryota > Metazoa > Chordata > Aves > Psittaciformes > Psittacidae > Psittacula > Psittacula echo. Next base: position 114,118,845 of record NC_137738.1, read on the forward strand.
AAGCCATTGCTGAAATCTTGCTTCTGGAGATCCATGCAGCTTTTGCTGTCAGAGGATGTCATTAATGCTGACTGTTGCCCTCATTTCTCCAGTGAAAGCCTGGCATCCTCCTCTACAGCAGTGTGCGAGCCAACACCAGCCAGACTCAAAGGAATGGGAGGGAAAGAAAACATATTGCAAGTGCTAAATTACCTCCTAAGTGTGGATGCCATTTTTAATTTCTACTGATAGCTGGATGAATGTAAGAGCAAAATTTTACCATGATGACACGGAGCAAGATGTTTCTCCAGGAAATAAGAGAACTACATGAGAGCAAGGAGTGCTGCCCTATGCCAGCAGGCAATAACCACATTCTCCTTTGAACACAGAGCATATAGAAATGAGACATGACAAGACTAAAATCTCCAAATCACAGAGGGAGTTGCATGCCACCTACTCCCAATCTGACACAAGCCTAAAAGAACAATGTAGCTACTACCGTGGGCATTTCAGCCCCATGGTGGCAATCATGCTTTCCTACCCATTTCAGTGGCACTGACATTTTGGGGAGCAAGTGAGGTGCAGAGCCAGACAGTGACAGTGTAGCTGGTGTTTAACACCTGAAATATCCACCTGTCCTCCCGACACTCTTCCCACAGAGCCAAGAGAATTTCCACAACACTGAAAACACAATGGAAGGGATGTCTCCTGTGGGTTGCTTTTATTAAATAGTAACCCACCAGCCTGGGTGTTATCATCTGCACCACAGGAGTGTATCACCACACGACGATCGGCTTGGCCAGTATTTCCTGGCAAGGCTGAAGACTGGATTTAGATCACCAAAGCAGTGAGGTTTATTTGCTCTGTTTCTTGGTGAAAATTTTAAGACCAAATCCAGAATTCACAGTGTGGGGTACACAAATGCTGCCCACAGCAGAGCTTCCAGAGAAGCAATTCTGCAGGCCAGGAGGAAGCAAGTGTCAGTACTGGCAGTCATGCGCTCGCTTCTTTTCCTTGCAGAGAGCCATTATGCAGTGTTTTCTAAAATTGTAAATGTTCTTTCTGGCTCACAATGGGAAACAATGCTAATATGCATCACAGGGTGTGAGATAAAATGTACGGTGCTATTGTTGCCTTTGATTTGTCTCCCATTTATATCAGCTCGCAGTAAGAATTACACAAAGACAGAGCTGCAGATTTTGCTTCTCAACTTTGTCAAATTTCAGCCTTTGTTTGGTTCATAAATTCTAGGGTCTAACCAGGATGTTACATCAGAGGCAGGAATTTACATTTAGATAACAGAATGCAAAGAATACTTACAACCATAATCCTCTCCCCTCTAAAAAGCTCCAGAGTACTTCCCAATTGACCTCAGCTTTGTAAAACAGGGATCTGGCTTATCTGCTTTAAGCTGAACATCTCTTTCTCCAGTAACCTAACATTCAGGGGGGCTATTTTATCTTTTTTTTTTGGTGTTGTATCTGTTTCCTTCTCTCCTCCTCTTTTCCTTGATTTTAGTGAGCCTCGCTCCCTGCACTGCCCCTGACTTAGCCTCTCCCTATGGAGATGGTTCCAGTTTGTAGTGTGGGAAAAAGCCCGAGAAAAGACCTTGAGCACAGCATGAAAACTGCAAGAGGAAGGTCACTTTGGGGTTTTGTGAGATACCTAAAAAAATAGGTAGCGCACACTGCCAAGAACTGCTTTCTACTACAGGATGCTTAAGAGAAACAGCTTTTCTTGCTAGGTACCCTATACAAGGACTCACTAGTTATGGGCAAGTTAAAAGCCAGCAATGTGCATTAGAGCCACAGTAAATCACTCTGGAGAAATCCACAGTCAGCTTCATCAGCTCTGACATGTACCAATGCTGATACCCAAGTCCACCGATTAACCACATGTGCAGCTCAGTCCAGGTGAAGAGGGCAAGTACTGCTTTATTCTTTATAACACTTCCACTTAGACAAGCTCATTGCCACTGTCTTATACACGGCATGTGGCATTTCTGAGCATCCCACAGCACTGGATGCTGCATTCTGGCTGACCTTCAGGGCACCTCATTGTAAGGAACCCATGTCAGCCGCCACTTAGGAGGATTTGGTGACATGTTATGGACTTGCTCAACAGCTATTGAGCTGGTCACTCTGACAACTTTCTAAGCAGGAGAACAAGGGGCCAGAAATTTACTCGAGGTTCACATATATCAGAGACTTATTTGTATCAAAAGAATGTAAATTCAAATAGCAAGTTAGACCAAGGCTGCCCTACAACTGGAACGTTACTGTTACATTGGGTGAAAATTGGAGCAACTCATCTGAAAAGCTTAGGCATATTCTTTCCCTTAACCATCTTGCCTCCGCTCCGAATTATGGAAGATTCCTCAAAGTCTCGTTATACCTCAAGGCACCAAATAGGAAGTAGAGGCCAAAAACACAAACCACATAACACAGAGTCTGAACAAAAGTCTTTAAGACAAAAAGAGGGGGAGGAAACTTTCAATTTTGCCTCAATATGTTTCTGATCAGAGACCATGCTTTCAAAAAGACCAGCATTTTTCCCTTTAGCACTGGAGATCGTATCCCCTCTCTCCATCAAACACTCTTTTAAGACAGAGATTGTTCTAGATGCCAGCAGACATAGGTCAGTATTTTCAAAACCAGGTGACTAATACTAAAAGCTCTTTAAAACTGAGTTTAGATCCTGATATTCCAAAGCTCCAAGCACCCAGCAGCTCCAGCTGGCTTTGAAGGGTCTTGCTTCATAAAGTGTTTGGAATGTGCTCAGTATTTCTGAAAACCAGGCTACCTATTTCAGATCTTAAAATGGACTTAAATATTCAATTCTCCCTGCACTAAGGATGACACAACCTCTCTAACCCATGCTTAGAAAGCTCTGTGACATTCTAACTAACAATATGGCTTTTGCCTTCTTTTTCCCACAACAGAATTTATAGAACTGTTAATAAACCCGGTGTCTATCATGAAAACTGGCAGACTCTTGAGCCTAACAAGATAACTGTAATTTTCCTTGAAGCCATTGAGCAATTCTATAACATCTCCCCAAATCCTCTTAGTAACTGACGGCTAACATGGGTTCCTTACAATGAGGTGTCCTGAAGGTCAGCAAGAATACCGCAGCCAGTGCTGTAGGATACTCAGAAATGCCACATGCCATACAAAAGCACTGAAACCCAGGCTGGCACACCGCAGTACTTAGCTCTTCCTGTAACGCCATCCCCCTGCTATGGGGTGCCAGAAAACTTAAAAGGCTTACACTCAGGATCTTAGAGCCAAAGTCAAGACCTCTACCAATCAAGCCACAAGAGAATAATTGTATTAGCGGCTGATAGCAGAAGACTTTTGTCCTGCTAAAGGAAGATGACGGGCACACATTAAAAGCATTTCCTCAAGCTAAACTCCTTCAGATTGCTGGATTTGGACCACGTTTTATGATTTATTCATAATGAAGAGCTTCTTAGCTCATGGACTTGCAGATGCCCAAAGCCTTTTCATTATAGAGCTTTCAACTATTCTGGGCTTAAAAAAAAGAAAAGAAAAATAAATTGATATTGATAAAGTGCTTCTACCCTTGGGTCAACCAACAGCAACATCTCCCCTCTTCTTCTCTTGAGTACCCACAGCTGGAGGACAACACAAAGCTTTTGCCAGCACCTAATACAAGGGGCAGAATTAGAGGCTACAGATGTGCACTATTTCTCACGGTCCAAGTCTGCAAGGATTTGTATGCTGGTGTAAGGATTGCCACTGCCCACAGACTCCAGAAATGCCTCGGTGCCTGTTACTTTCATGAGAACTACTGAAGCTTTCAAAAGAATGCAAAGTCCTAATCCCCTGATGCAAGTGACTTCAGCCTTGACAGACGTTTTCCCAGAGTCACAGATAAAACTGAAGGATTCGGCTATAAAGGATTAGGAGTGGTGTCACCTAGAATTAAGTCACTGGCCTTAAACCATGGTTTTGTTCAGCCCCGTCAATAGCAAATTTCACAATCTTAAAAACCAGCTTTACTGAATTTCTTTAAACATATCTATATCCTTTTGATTCCCTGAATAGGTTTTAACGGGGAGAAATAAGCCTTGTGTCTTAATGTTATTTTTCAGTTCACACTGCGTATCTGTGACAATGCCGAGCTGAGCACTGATTGAAAATGTTATGAGGGTCCTAAGCATAGAGTACCACTGAACCTCAGCCTGGTAAAACCTGCTGTAATTTGGGAGTATTGGGCAAAGCTAACTTTGCCTTTGTACTCCGCACTACAAGTCGACAAGGAATTTGCATGGCAGAGGCTAACCTGCGCTTATGCATGATAGCCACAGGTTTTGGTTTATGCAAGGAATATATTCACACAAAAATGCAACAGCTGAATAGAACAAAACCTCACTTAAGCCTCAAATGTATCTCAAACATGGGGAAGGAGGAGGAAATGATCACTCTCCATGCCATGTCATGATGTGCAGCACCTCACACAAGTTTTGGATGCTTTGCCTCCTGACATCAAAGCTTGTGAAAGTGTCTGGTTCAGGCTAAGAAACTGGCCGGGCAGTCGGCAGCAGCCCTGACATTGTGCCAAAGCCACTGCAGCTCCTGTGTCCTGTAGGCAGCGGGTGGTCCGGCTGCACAGGGAGCTGATTGCAAAGGCACATGTGGTGTTGATCAAAATATTTCCAACAAAACCTTATCCTGAATCAAGTTACTTTTTCCTTTATCCTTAAAAAAACCCAGATAGCTTTACGGGGAATGCCATGTTTTCAGGGAGTCATGCAAACGTAGCCTGAGAAGCGCAAGATTTCCGGAGAAACGTTGCTGGCTCTTGCCAAAATTATGAACTGAAGCGATCAGATTTCTGTTTAAAAAAATAAAAATAAAAATTAAGGAAATGAGTATTTTTTCAATTTGCAAAAAAAATCCATGGAGGGAGGAAGAAGAGAGAAGTATTTCTGACTAGCTGGCAGGAAGCTCCTATGAGTGTGTGTATTGGTCATTCACACAAGAATTATTTCTGGCAGAGCTAAGCAAGCTATTCTTTAACCAGTTGGAGCTGGAGGAAGCCTGCTGGATATATGTATACAAGAGCAGTACAGCTGCGTTGGAAATCCATAAAACGGATGCTCCAAGTGGGCTGATAAGCACTCAAAGCCATGAAATATAGGCCGTGTCCTCCTTGGGTAGAGACAACCACGTACAGCACCTTGCACCGTTTTATCTCTTCAAGTTTAGGAACTGTGTGGCTATATGGCAGTAATGATTAATGATGATAGTAACAATAGTAATGGTTACAAAGATCCTGGTTATGCTTCTGCATGTTCCCTGTCAGCAAAATTCTTCACTTGAATTTCATTTCCTTTATACAGAGTAATTCATAACCCACGAGACAACTTAATAGTGTACCTATTACAGCACAATAGAAAGCATAATGAAAATAGACCCAAATTAGAGCTCTTGGAGTTCTGTTTACCAACTCTTCACTCTCATGGCACGTTTGCTATAGCAAGCTTGAAAGTTCAGCTTCATTTTATTTCTGCCTGTCCTCAGGTTTACCAACCCTGAATTAATGCAGCTCCTTCTGGAGCTCAAACACGAACGAGCTCTGCAAATAACTGAAAGAAATGATAAGGACTCCAGGTGACATAGATCACATACTGTACACAGAATTACTTTCCCAGAGTGAGCCCATGTAGCAGCATTTTGTGACATTCATCATGAAAGTTCAGTCCTTGGAGTGCTGCCATCGTGGTCATGCGCAGCCGGCTCTTTGCTGCTAGAGCGGAGCTTATATCCAAATGCCATCCCTCCTGAGGGCAGCGCAAAGCGATTTGAATATCAGGCCTCAGGAAAGGTGGTTTTCAATCCTTAGCTGGTTTTATTTCAAACAGTCTTTCAAGGGCTGCTAGCGGGCCAATCAGTTTAAGTGTGTGATGGTTCCTAGCAACAAAACTGTGAAGTCTCCAGAAACTAGAAACCAGTGGAATGTGGAAAAAGAGTTGCCTTCTTGCCAGAACAAAATCCCTGGTAATAGATAGTGCTGGATCAAGGACAAAGTGTTCTGCAGAAACACAGAACCTCCACAAACCTTGTCACGAAGGCAGTGGGGGCTGCTGGGAGGCAGCTTCTGGTGTCCTAGGCTGGACCAGCCTCCTGCTATGGATATCTCCTCCCAACTCTGATGTATTCCCCATGCGGGGATACACATCACCAGCTGCAGGGCTGCTCAGTGAGCCACTGGGGAGTCCTGGCTGTTTGGGGTGATGCCTGCTCAGCATCTCCCAGCAGCAAGGCAGCAAAAGGACAAGTGAGACAGTAATTGTGAAATGTGCCCAGCAATTTGTACCTGCTGCAGTTGCTCTCGAAAGGTTAGAGCTCACTTCTTCATTTCCAAAGCCTGCAGCAGGCCTGAGTACTTCAAGCTATCAGACAGCACTGGGATACGGCAAAGCACAGAGCAGCTTCAATTGGTGTGTTTCTTTCTGCACACATGTCCTTTGGGTCCTGGGATCTCTTTGCCCAAAGACTCTTCCACCTCCCAGTCAATTAAGAGAAAGTGCAAAATACCAGAAAAATGGCATTTCCCAGCAATTTTGATAAACAAAGTATATAACCAGCTACTTTAAAAGCAGACTTTGAAATGCCACTGGCTTGCTTCCTTCTGAGCACATTCCCAGGGAGAATGTCAGGTCGCATAACTCATTTGTTATCTTTACACAGAGGAGCTCCACTAAGCACCAGCCATCATAAAAATACATTCCTTTTTGTGGAAAACAAATAGAAAAGAAAAATACAGCATCTCTCTTAAAAAAAGCCAGTTAGCACTTCAAAGTTTACCACATGGTCTGTAAATAGCAACGTCAATACACCAGGGAGCTGCTCTCCTCTTTGTTTGAGTTACTGACATAGAGGTAGTAATGTTACAGGCCTTCCCGGTGACACAAAACTACATTGTGCATTCATTTAGACACGCTCTTTGTATTTTATTCCCCTCAATGGCCTGAAAAATACCAAGAATTGGAATAGCGTAAGAAGAGCATTTCAATCTAGCCTTGTATAAAGCACTGCTCTCCTCTGGGCAGCGCACACCCAGCAGCATTGACTTTACACACACCATGAAGGGGAGTGTTAGGGAGAAAACTGCAGGAATTGAGGTCACATCCTCTGTGTTTGTGAGGAAACCCCCCCCACACACGTTTTTCCATCATCCCTGGACACTTCCATGTACTTAGAGCCAGCCATTTTAACTGTATCTAAGTGTTTATCTCCCAGGTGCCTAAATTAGCAGGTATTTAACTCTCTGATGCAAACACCTGATGGCTGGGTGCTCTCATTTGCCTGTGAATGCCAAACACAAGCCACTGAATTCAATTCTGTGGCAAAAGTCCACAGGTACCTCTGAGGTATCTGACATCCCACACAAAATCTGTGCTTCACATGCTTCAACAGCTCTCTCCCATGCTTTAGGAAAGAAGGGAAAGAGTTGTGTTTTGGGTTTTCTTAACCTCATTCGCAGTCGTACTGCTAAAGCTCGGAGATTAATGATAAAAGTGTGTATGTGACAATGCAGAAACAAATGCTGTTCAATGTCAAACACAAAGCAAGATGCAAATTCTTTTCTTCTGTTAATTAACCAAGCTTTCATCTCAACTGCTCTGATCTGTAAATAAAGCTCACAAGCTAGATTCCAACCAGTCTGGGAATTAAGCAAACAACCCCCCCAAACCTAAACCAAAATACCCCAACCCAACAGTCTCATAGCACTAGGTTAGCTAATCATGTTTGCCATTTGTCATTCAAGGGGACCTAAACAGATTAGAACAGGTTAAATGCAACAGCACTCAGGCACCGTTCAAGGGGCTCTGAATACCATCAGCCATCAGACACTGCCAACACTGCCAAGGAACAAGGGGCATCCCTGACTATCCCAAAAGGTACAAATGGGGAAGGAAAGATGAGTGCAAGGAGGGATGGGAGGACAGACAGACAGACGGAAGGAATGAACAGAAGAAGGAACAAAGGACTGGTCCCCAAGGCTAAAGAACATTGCATTCTCCTGCTGTTATGCCTAGCCTCTAAGGATTTGCTTTCCAAGCTCTTTATTGGAATTGTTCAGGTCCTTAACTGATCTCCTGGGGGGTGAACTGGGGAGGGCTGAAAAGCCTTAAGCTAATTAAGCATGGCTGAGACATGCTTGATGAGATGGAAAAAACACAAAGCTTTTGAAAGGGTGAAAACTTTCCGACCATCTGGTAGTGGTGCTGCAAAGAGAAGAAAGAGGAAGGACAAAGGGGCAGCTCTTCACAGCCAGGAGGTACAGGACTCCTTTAATTACTGGGTCACTGAGACCATTACTGCTCCAAATGCCAGCGAAAGCCTGCAAAACAAGCTTAGGAGGCTCAGCAAAAACAACAGCTCTTAGCAAGAAAAGCATCTGCAAGAAAGTGAATCGGAGCAGCTTTTCCCAAGATACATCCGCTAATTAGAAATGATAGCTAATAGATGGGGTCAGGGGGGCCCCCAGATCAGAACAAGCCTTTTCCCAGTGACCTCTCTACCTGTCTGCTCCGACTGCTGTTCTCCAAGCCCTGCAGATGGTGCTCGCTTTAAATTAATACAACCCCACCAGCCAGAAGGAAGCTTCTGTTGTACTTGGCAATACAGGTGAACAGCCTGCATTTAGGTTCCAAAATGAATGCCCCAGGTGTTTCATCAATATGGCAAGCAGCTGATGTGCTCCAGCCTCTTCAGGCCTGGTTAAGGCTCATCTGTGTTTTCTCATCTCTAAGACTGGCTAGAGAAAATCACAGCATTCAGAGAGCAAACTTTGAACACCGGAGCAAAATCTAAGCTATCTTTGCTCTAAATGGCTTTGTCAGCCACGAGCGGCAGAAGTGCCAGTGTGATTCAAATGAAGAGCCCTCCCCTGCCTTCTCCTCTCAAATAAGCTGGATACAGCCACGGCTGACTACAGGTGCAGGCTAGCAAAGAGCAAGCTGGTTTCCACACCAGAAGCTGTGAGCAAACCCTTGCCAAAAAGCAGCGCTACGCTAACTCTCGCTTTGGGATGTGAATACATGCAGCTGATTTCCTTCCCTCCCACACGCAGACTCTTCTCCAACTATTTTGGCTGTGTGCTGTGATCCAGTCAGATTCACAAGCTGAGCAAGAACAGGCTATATCCATCCTTGGATGGGAGGCCTCATTAAAAGAAGGAAGCAGCACCGACAATCTAACGCAGTGCACTGCCCTGCTGTCTCCAGGATCAGATATAAAACCTACGCCTTGACTATCTGTGGTCATTAAATATCCTGAAGCAGATGTGATAAGAACAAATGGCATTAACTCCATTCTTTGGCCAAATCTCAACATGAATATCTCTCCACTGGGCTCCCCTGGAAGGTTCATCTGGAAAGAGTTCCCGTGTCTTAAACTATCACACTTTTAATTCAGTAGTGTTAAACATTGGCTGCATTTAATGCCAGAGGGAACAGTTTCACAAGCAGATTCTGTGATCTCTGTATATATCAGTTTCTAAGCTAGCTCGGGTTCCTTTAGATAGGTACCGGATATATATGTATTTCTTATCATTTGCTTTTCATGCTCACACACTTCAAGAGCCAGCTGGATCTGCGAGAAGAACTGCATCCAGAAAATGTACTCCCCTCCATGTCCTACGTAATGCTGGAAGGAGGCAATATTAGAAATACTGTTTAAGGACTTCTTTATTTCTTTCTTCAAGCAAACTTGTTGCAGGGCCAGGAAATTCAAGATCAAGCTAACAAAGCATCTAAACTTTTGGATGCTTACCTGGAAAGCAGCTGTGTTCCAGCTGGTCCTTGATGTTATGGGGGGCTGCAGTACCCCTGTGTAGTTACTAAGTCATTTGGTGTGGACCATGCAGTTCAAGACTCACGTTTATATGTGCAAGCAGATTTATGATGGGACAGCATTAAGAAAAAAGACAACTGTATAAAGTGCCCACAATAGCTGTACTTACTACACACTGGACAGTTACCACTTTGAAAGACAGAGAGATAAAACAAACCACAGAGGATCCCAGTATTGCCACTCCAAGACCACTGTGGGTGTCATCAGCTACACTAATGTAAGAGGAACTGTAAAATGTCTGCTGTCCCAAGGAGAAGGCCCCAGAAAGTGAGGGCACAAGTCTGGTCTCTTTCAGAGATCCAGCTTTGTAGACCAATGTGACCACCAGAGAGGAACTCCCAATATCCAAAGGAAGGACTGGATGTGGTGGTAGGAACCACACCAAACCACTATGAATGTACAGCGTGAGATGACAAGAGGCAGGGCCAGGACTGAACAGAGACATGATTGCAGGAGCCATGCAAAACTCTGAGCCATGAGCATCCGAATCCAAGCGAGGGAAAGGAACTGTACCAGTGCTTGCCACTGCCTCATGCCCTGCTGATCAGAGCATGCTGGAAATAAATCTGAATTTGAGCCTGTCTCCATGCTGGAAGATCTCAAACCCCAATCCTCATGTCCTAGAGATCCCCTCAAAGCATCCCCTTCTATCCCTTCCATGCACGTTGGAACACCATTGACAAGAACATGCAACCTGCAGAGTCCTTTCACACTCAGATAAGACCAAACCAAAAGGCAGTTTAGCTACTATACACTTGAAACAGCAAGTCCTGCTCAGCTTTCCATCTTCTCCAGACCACCTGGGTCCTGGGCTGATGGAGGCACCATGCTCAGCACCCCAGAGAGGGGGAGATGCTAAGATACAACGCTGCCAACTGCCTCCCTGTTCAATCTACAAGCTTTTCTGTTAATCTTCCCTGTTGCCTGGATAGCTGGAAGAATCAGGCAATTTAATTTCCTTGAATTGAGCTGCTGGAGCTAGGTACTGATTTTTCAGCACAGTGACATCTTATTTTGAAGCACCTGAGGTATCTCCATTTGCGCTCATTTGACACTTTTGTGCTACATTTCAGGCTGACAGATCATACAAACACATCCAGCAAATGTGTTTTAACTGATGAAACATCTTGCAGCCATGATAGCATTTGGCCACAAATTGGGAATCTCAGTTTCTTCCAGGCACTGAGGCAGTGAATTTGCCACCCTGACCCCCCCAGCTATATACCAGTGTTAGCTGTAACCAGGGGGCAATGGTGAAAAGATTATTGACTTTTTCTTCTCAGAATCCAGAACACAGTTTAACTGATTTTCTATCCAGGTAAGAATGGTATAGCCTGTAAGTGACTGCTTATTTCCTCCACAGAGGAAATGCTGAATGTGTAAACATGCTGTCTTTCAAGGGCTGTCAAGTAATGTAGGTGTTGAGTGGTTTTTGACAGGATGCTGTAAATGGAATAAAGGCATTTTTTGGCCTCCGCAGTAGCTATGCTTATTGGCAGAGCTATGCCCTTCACACTAGTGACTGGAGAACAAACAAATGAGGCTCCACATCTGCAAAGCGGAGCAGTGAGACAGAAGGCTTATGCGTCCCAACATTTCAGTTGCTCACAGACTGCCTATTGCCGCAACTCAAAGTGCATCATTCAGAGCACCTGCTTTGCTGGACTGGTTCAACTGCATCTATGAACACATTCACAGCACACAGGAATGCTCCAGGAAAGGACCTCCAGAGCTCATGCAAGACCCCAAAAAGCAGATGCTGAACCCTTTTGTTAAACAACAGGAAGTCCCAAGGAGCTGCAGTCCTGCACCACTATGCTGAGATACCACTATTGCATGATAAAAATACAGGTGCACTAAAGGAGATGTAGCGGGCGAGATTAAATGCTAGCTTCCTCCTTGGCAGATCATGCACAGTGACTAGAGACAGGGTCAGCTTGGGCTGTTGGGCTAATGCTACGGGCCAGGTATACTGGTGGTGACCTCACATGCTCATCTGGAGGCAAAAAGCGACGAAAGCCAACCAAGCAGAGGAAAACTGTTCCAGATGGCAAGATCTGCTCGAGAGAATACTCACCTGTCAACTGCATTAGGAAAAGGTGAGGGGACAGAAAACATGCTGCCAAAAAATTACGAGAAACAGGCAGAAAAAAGAAGGAGAAAACACAGAGGTATGAGGAAAGTGTAATGCTTCAAACGACGAGACTGGGTGGGATTTTTTCCTGCTCTAGTCTGCAGTAGTGAGAAGCAGATTTAATCTCACTTCAGGTCATGACCTGTCGAGGCAACCTCTGCTTTATCAGTTGCAGACACATCTTCCCCCTGACTGTGTAATAGTCCCTCCTTGTACAGCACTGACCTTCTCCAACTGCCGGGAGCAAGGGCACCTATGAAGCCATGGTGTACCTCCCTGGCAGAGCCAGCTCTGGGGGATGTGCAGAAGAGAAAACAGAACAGAGCTGAATCTCAAATCGTGCCTCCTGACCCCCCTGATAGTATGCAGAGGGAGTAAATGCTGCCCTTCTCATAAGAGAACAAGGTTAACTACTCATCCACTCCATTTGGCACAACTACAGCAAAGTGACAACGTCGTTCCTAGGATCCTGGGACATATGCTGCTTTCTTAGAATTCGTTCTTGTTCTGCACTTGAAATAAGGGGAGATTTAGATTAGACATGTGAAAAAAAGTCTTCACTGTGAGGGTGCTGAGGCGCTGGCACAGGTTGCCCAGGGACGCTGTGGCTACCCGACCCCTGGCAGTATTCAAGGCCAGGTTGGACAGGGCTTGGAGCAACCTGGTCTAGTGGAAGGGGGTTGGAATTAGATGATGTTTAAGGTCTCTTCCGACCCAAACCATTCGATGATTCTATAAATGCCAGCTCTCACAAATCATCCCCTCCCCACTCCCGCTGCTTGTGCTTTTCCCCACACTTAGTTACGTCCACAATCCACTCAATTTCACAAAAATCACTGGCTAAGTGCAGTTTCTTTCTCGGCTGCCCTAAGTGTGTGGCCATTTGTGTTTATGAAATAGCTATAAACCAGTGCAACAACCTGGGCAGCATGGTACATCCATACATCATGCAAGCAAGGGGGAGTACAGCATTTTCAGTTCCCAGAGCCAGCTTAGCTGGATCTGTGCATATTCCATCATAAAAAAGACTTTATTAAAAGAGGTAGGATTCCAAAATCAATCAATGCACAACAAAATGAAGCCTCCTTTTGTAGCAGACAGAGCACAAGAACATAAAGTCTGGCCACAAGGGATCAAATTCTTTCCTTGTGTAGCTCCCTGCACTCCATTGGTGTGCTGGACCTGTTCTAATTTAAGACTGAAGTTCTTACTGTCACAACCAGGAGTTAAGCCCACTGTTCTCAGACGCCTCTGTAGCTGTATAGTGTATTTTAAAATGGTGCCATTTCTCTGGAGGTGCTAAATCTAATTTCCAGATACACTGTTAACTATGATGCCATCTGTAACAGTGCAGTCCTTGGCCAGTGAGCCCTACTTTTTCAATATGTTACTGGAAAACGTGTCTAAGATGTCACTGCCTCTCCCATATTCCTTTCACTTGTTCCTTGGGTGCTATTTGAGATGCTTTGAAAGAGATACGTGTTTCATTTGCATAAGGCAACACTGCTTTGGAGGTCTGACCTAAACCCAAAGCCTAGTAGACTTGGACACCATCACATGAATATGGATTCCATTATCTTTCCAGTTTTCATATGCTAAAAGGGCATCATCAGTGCCTTAAAGCTCTTTAAACCTTGTAGCTCCCAAGTACAAAACATGTAACATCATGTAATACTATTACAAACATATGAGGACTTAAAATGACTTCATAGCGTCTGCTTTTCAGTGGGATTTCATGACTTTATATTTTTTTGGCATTCCTGCCATGGAAAATAAAAATGAAACCAGCACTTCAAAATATTCCATTAAAAATATCTAATTTCTCCTCCAGCTTCTCAGAGGATTTATTTCTTTTATTCCTTTTTATTTTCTGGATATGGAAAAGAGTTCTAAAAATTACTTTACTTGATTTAATGGTGAGTGTGTTTCAGTGCTGTAACATGGGTTAATTAAACCAAACAAAGGCTGCATTGTCAACACTTGCAGCAAGAACAAAGAGATGATATTTTAAAATGAAATAAAAATTGCCAATTCATAATAGTATTTCTGTTCTGCTTACTGAAAATGAAATGAAGAAAGCAATCAAATACACCAAATAAACCTTAAACACTATCATTCGTAAAGTATTCCCTTCTCTCGTTTCTTGTTTTCTTTTCTTTTGGCTTTGTCTTGTACCCTTACCATCATGCCTGATAACATAAAGTGGCTGTGACAGCAGGCAAAATGTTTAAGCTGAAAAATTCCTTATGTTTTCTACTTTTTATTAGAAGAGCACACACCAAAATGTATCATTTGCCATTGAAAGAGATGAAAAATAATTAAAACTTAAAATTGATCTTGCCCTACCTATTCTTTACCTATATTCAGGCTACAATCTGATATATGGAGAATAATGAAAAGAAACAGATTCCTCCTGTGGCAGGGAGAAATGAGACTTTTTCCCTGTCACAGGAGGCTGAAATCAGTATCTGGGGCTGTCCACTGACAGTATAATAACCACCCCATCCTGCCAATGCACAGCGCTGCACACCATCACCCAGGCAGTAACCCTAGGGAAGACCTGCAGGGCCTCTGCATCCCATTTGTCACTTCTCTCAGAGCCAGGGAGGAACATTATGTTGGGCAGAGTGTGCTGCCTGATGTGGTATGACTTCTATACCAACCTGTGCTTAGAAAATGAGTGACACCATCACTTCTACGGCCTTGCTGATCCTTTGCCATCAGTGAAGCAACTGCTGATAGCATCTACTCTTTGCTGATGTAAGAGCCTGGAGACCTCCTAGTTCAGTACTGACAAAGCCACCGCTACTATAACCACAGACACTGGGACAGAAAAGCCCACTCCTCTTCTTCAAGCTGCACCATAGAATCATAGAATAGTTAGGGTTGGAGCATGAATGGAGCATGAGGTTGTGAGTGCTCCATCCTTGGCGGTGTTCAAGGCCAGGTTGGATGATGCCTTGGGTGGCATGGTTTAGTGTGAGGTGTCCCTGCCCATGGCAGGGGGGTTGGAACTAGATGATCTTAAGGTCCTTTCCAACCCTAACTATTCTATGATTCACAACCTCCCTGGGCAACCCATTCCAGTGCCTCACCACCCTCTCAGTAAAGAATTTCTTCCTTAGATCCAATCTAAACTTCCCCTGTTTCAGTTTGAACCCATTACCCCTTGTCCTGTCACTACAGTCCATGATGAAGAGTCCCTCCCCAGCACCCTTGTAGGCCCCCTTCAGATACTGGAAGGCTGCTCTGAGGTCTCCACGCAGCCTTCTCTTCTCCAGGCTGAACGGCCCCAACTTTCTCAGCCTCTCTTCATACAGGAGGTGCTCCAGTCCCCTGATCATCCTCGTGGCCTCCTCTGGACTTGTTCCAACAGTTCCATGTCCTTTTTATGTTGAGGACACCAGAACTGCACACAATGCTCCAAGTGAGGTCTCACGAGAGCAGAGTAGAGGGGCAGGATCACCTCCTTCGACCTGCTGGTCACATTCCTCTTGATGCAGCCCAGGATACGGTTGCTTTCTGGGCTGCGAGCGCACACTGAAGCCGGCTCATGTTCATTTTCTCATCGACCAACACCACCAAGTCCTTCTCTGCAGGGCTGCTCTGAATCTCTTCTCTGCCCAACCTGTAGCTGTGCCTGGGATTCCTCCGACCCAGGTGTAGGACCTTGCACTTGGCATGGTTAAACTTCATCAGGTTGGCATCAGCCCACCTCACAAGCGTGTCGAGGTCCCTCTGGATGGCATCCCTTCCCTCCAGCATATCAACCAAACCACACAGCTTGGTGTCATCAGCAAACTTGCTGAGGGCGCACTCAATCCCACTGTCCATGTCACCGACAAAGATGTTGAACAAGACCGGTCCCAACACCGATCCCTGAGGGACACCACTCGTTACCGGTGTCCAGCCGGACATGGAGCCATTGACCACAACTCTTTGCGTGCGGCCATCCAGCCAGTTCTTTATCCACTGAGTGGTCCACCCATCAAATTGATGTCTCTCCAATTTAGAGACAAGGAGTGTCCAAGTGGAGCACAAAACATGCTCACACAGAGCCACTCAAAGGCAGGTCAGCCTCACTTGCCTTCAGCTTTTAACAGAGCTACCACAGTTCCTTACCCATGCAGGACATTTAAGTGCATTCATGAAATTCAACATGCCATTTGCAAACTTAGAAGAAAAAGCCATCTCCTCTTCCAAAAGTAATCTTTAGGTTTCACAGTTTCTTTTCCTTACCTACAATAATGCCCTTTGCTACTTCCACAAGGCACAGGAACTACCTGGATATACTTTTCTGGCACAGCTGTAATGCCTTCAGAAGACCAAAGTTCTTTGCACTAAGAAATACAGACCAAACAGCCCTTGGGCCACCCCAGATTAACTGCAGCAGGCTGACAAGCAGAATCTGGTTGCAAAAGCTCCTCATCTGGCTGATATTACAACTGCAAAGTTGACTAGTTTTGTGAAGTTCTCAAGAAAATAAAGGCATGTAAAGTGAGGCTTCTTAAAACCTGAAGTTATTCCCTGGATAAAGGCACTTGTTTGGCTTTCCAGTGATAACTGTGTACCTCCAACTACTTCCAGCTAATTGCTTTGCAACAGTCCACCTCTCTGCATAGATTATAGCTTTAGACACACAAGTTGAAATACTCATTTGCAATTTTGCAGCTCTAAATCACTTCCAGCATTTCTGCACAAGGTCCAAAGGTGAGCTTTTTTCTTTTCTAAATATCACTACCCATCAGAAGCAGATTTTAAAGACATATGTCATATTTAGGGCCAGACTATCCTGTAACAGCCCTCCAAAATGGCATCCGATCCATTCAGTATAGGTTGTCATCAAAGACCAAACAAACTGTATCTAATCTGGGATATTTAATCCTTTCTTCCTTGGGCAATTGAATAAAAGAATTTGGAGCCTTCATACTAGATCTTCAGAAGCCACAACACTCCAAAATATCTTTGTATTCTTTTCTTTCCAATAAGGAAAATATCCTTTTAAAGATACGCAAGGAAGACCTTTTATATATCTTTTTTTTTCCCCCAAGATGTCTCATCCATCTCCACTTGAAGCTGAAAGAAGTTTGATTAAGAAATAATAGGTAGTTACAATTACCCTGACTCAAGAATAAAGATGTCAGATTTGTCCGAAAAGATCTTTCTCAAGAAGTACTTCGTTTCTCTACAGCCACAATGTCACTTAAACCCAAGACATTATTTTGACATTATTTATGACTGTACCAATGCATGTAAAATCCTATAAATGCCTGAGACTGAAACTATAAAAAATTGAGAGCTCTTTTCCTGCAGGTTTTGGAATATTTAATTCCCTCCAAGATTATGCCATAAAATTCTCTCTGTCGCTAAAGTACAGGTGGGTAAATGACTTGAAAATCCAGCTGCTGAAGTGAAGAATGGATGAAATGATGGCTACTAGTTACAGCTATTTATGTAACAAAGATGAAGAAAACTTGGCTTAGCTTGAACAGAAATTATGTGGAATTCAAATTTACAGTAAAGAGGCACTGACCAGAAGACCAGCAAAGTAAATCATGTATACTGCAAATGATTTAAACTGTGTCACCTCCTCCAGCCCATTCCCAAGCCTGCCTGAATATTGCATGGTTCACAGAGAGAAAAAGATGGTTCATACAGCTCCCTCAATATGGCATTTAAATAGGTTAAGATGCAACTGCACAGTAACACTAATTGTAAGGGCTGTGTCCTGCTCTTAAGTGAAATCCCAGGAGATTTCAATATCCTTTTTATAGGCATTAATTGTGGCATTGTGCTCCTTGATTGGGCTTCAGCAACAGCCTGCTTCTGCATTTCTAAACTTGTCCAATGGAAAAAAATGTGTCCTTTGCCCGGGGAGGATGCCACCCAAACACTCTAGATTTGTTTCTTGGGGGAAGAAACAAGACAGGTCAAGCTTGAGTCA
The DNA here is from genome assembly GCF_963264785.1 of Psittacula echo. Lineage (NCBI taxonomy): Eukaryota > Metazoa > Chordata > Aves > Psittaciformes > Psittacidae > Psittacula > Psittacula echo. The sequence continues at coordinate 114,136,792 of NC_137738.1, forward strand.
TGTTCCAAACAGCACAATAACAGAAAACATTTTACCGTGAACACAAACGAGATCCAACAGAGAATTACTGGCTATTTCTGCAGCGCTCTGGCAGAAATACTAGCCTTCAAAGAGGTAAGAAGCTTCCAGAGATGCTCAGTGAGGCAAATCATCATAGCTGATGTCTTGATGAAGGCAGATGGAAGGAAGTGGGAAATAAGATAGAAGGGAGAGCAGGCTCAGAGGAGGAACTGGCTACATATTCACACAAACAAACATGAGTTGTATTTCCATGTGCTGCAAATTCTGTTGTGGAAAACCAGGGATGATTAAAACTACAATTAAATGCTGAATGTATGGTCATTACAACACGACAGGACTACTTCCAAGCATACATATAAAGGGGGTGCTGAAGGGTCTATTAAAACCATGTATACTTACCTAGTCAGCAATTAGGTCAGTGATCACCACTTACTCTGCTTTTTAATAAAGGGATTTGAGAATATTCCCTAATCTTACAAGAAACATGGATTTTCATTATTCTTTCGTGAACCAGAATGCGTGCATTATGGCAGCTAGAAAAATATGAAAAAGGCATCTTAGTTTGTCTTTTTTCTTCAATTGCTCCCTAGTAATACATAACCTCAAGTTACAGGAGGGAAAAAAAGGGAATAAATTGGCACATGCTGTATTTTATTACTGATTCTAGAAAAAGCAAAGGCAGGTTTTTATGAAACACACACAGTGCCTTACATTGTTAAATTCTTCAGGGTAATCTGGCTTGTTTCTTGCTGCTGGCAGTGGGAAACAGGAGTGAGACTGCCAAGTCTTTGAGTCTTCATTCCTCTGGGCTCCTGGTGTCCCAGAACCTCGAAAGCACTAGGATCCATGACTCCTTGGTAATAATGCACTACGGAGTTACCCTAGAGCTGTGAAGCCAAATGAGCTATACAGAAAGGACGCTCTAAAATCCCCCCAAACACATAGATGAGCTGGCAGTAAAACCTGCACAGTTAGATCAGAAGTTTACCTGTGGTTTGTCAGAAGTTTGCAAAATCTGAGACACATCTCAAAACCAGCAAGAAACAGCCATTTTTTTCCATGGAAAAGGAGATCACTGAAAAAATTCCTAACACACTTCAAAACTACCATCAGTAAATCTAGCTTTAGGTTGGAAAAGGGACTTTGATCTTTTTTGGTCATTTAGTAGCTTCCACAGCTCCAGTGCTGGGGACAGCACAGGTCACAGATGACTCCCTGATGGTTCAAGGCAAGAGAAAGAGAGGACAGAAGCAGCAATGTGCTACCCTTTGCTTCAGGCTGAGCTTGGTAACACAAAAAAGGTAGAACAGAAAGACCAGGTAGTCTGCAGTTTAGTAGCTGTCATATTTGGCTATGCATATAGATCTAGTACAGGTTAAAACCACTTAAGATCCATGTATTTCTATTTAATGGGACTAGCAGTCCCATGTTAGCTTTTTCCTCATGTGTTCTCAGACAAAAATATGCCATTTTATCATACGTCAAATATACCGTGGACTCTGCTGGAAAACTATTTAACTGAATTAGTTTATGAGGTAACAGGTTACATAAAATAATGTTACATATCTCTAGCTTATGCCTGGTAATCTCTTTCCATTAATAGGAGTCTCTCCTTGAGGAATATATCTTGTTTTATCAGCCTGAACTGCAGCTGATATTCTTTCTTTACTTCTCTTTGTCAAGATCCACCTTGCTTTGTGGCACACACAAACTCATGTGGCACAGTTCTGTGTGCCCACCAGAATTACAAACATCTAGCGAGATGGGTGCTGAGGATGCTCGACGTATTCTTATACCTGTAAGAATGGAACAAAGCAAGGCAAGGCCTTTATTTCCTTCCTTTCTCAAAACCCTGAAAAAGCACCCATTTATTTCCCCTGACACAAAGACAGTATGTTTGGAAGAAGCTAAACAGAGTATCTATGCAGTTACCTAAGTAACCTGCATGTAGACTCAACACATCATCTCTTATCACGGAACTGACTGGGAACTCACTTAAATCAATGAGAGCTCTTCTGTGAACTTCAACAAGCTTTGGATCAGATGAATCCAGCATAGAAGCAGTAGGAACACGTTCTAAAATGTTTGGGAAGAACCTTTTAGTTAGCACTTGAACCTTTTAAATCAGGGGCAGGAAAAGTGCCAAAACCAACCCTTTTCTGACATTACCTTCTTTTCCTTAATGTTGCATATTTTAATAGTAGGCAGAGCAGATGGTGAAATATAATCTCTCCACTGAGAACTAAATGACAGTCACTAGCTGTAGGGGACACTAAAGTATTAAAGAAAAGGAAATGTACAAATAATGAGAGTACATTCTGTCCAACTTGCTTTTGACGAGGCATAAAATAAAATGTAAATAATTTCTATTAGGAGGAAATTAACATAACAACGTTGGTATTTGCAATCAGAGTGAGTTTGCATTACGTAAGCTGGATTCGCAACCGAGGTAGCACAGTATCATTTACCTGGATTTGAAGTAAGGATTGTATCAATTCTATTTTCACCAGCAGTATTAACGCACAAAACCGATACCATTAACACGACTGATTACAAAAAGAGGTGATTAGTCTCAACTTTGATAGGCAACTAACAAAGAAAAGGAGAGGAAATGTTGTTTACCTGTATCTGAACAAAGAGGTTCTATTAACCTGGGTTTGCAGTGAAAAAACCTGTCAATATTGCTAACACAGATTTGCAATTAAGTTGGTGTCAATGTGGCTGGAAAAGGAGTTCATAATTAGTATGACACAGTTAGTATTGACCTGAACTTTCAATAAAAATCAGGTCTGTGTTTTAATTTGGAACAGCAAAATACATCCCTGTGCTCTACAAATGACCATATAATTATTAACTTGCAGTTACTTTACAAATAGAGAATTACTTACATAACATGCTACTCTTCATGCAACCAGGTGCCTTTTACAATCTGTGACCTGAACGTAGGGTTCACTTAAAATGAAACTTCTAGATTTCTTTGCAGAAGCATTAAGGATTTGAATACTTAACTTCCAGAAAATTATTACTGCTTCAGCAAGACTATGTGTTCCTGCTCAAAGATTGGTTTCTTTATTAGAACTACTAGTTTTAATTAATTACTAGTTAAACTTCTATTAATGACCTTGCAAATAATTATCATACCCATTTATTGTAAATACTCTCAAAGCTCCTTGTGTACATGATCAAGAGGGTACTTAAATGGACATAAATTGGTTGTTTAATCAGCTTTATGCAATTTAATGCAGAAAACCAACAACGAGGAGAGTATTTATTTTAAAGCCACTTTAGAACCTGAGTGGGCACTTTTTTGCACTTATTTTTCTATGTAAATCCAAGCCAAATATATCAAAACAACACTCAAGGATAGGCAAAAAAGGATTTTTCTCAGGAAAAAAAACCCAAACCCCATGCTTTTATGTCTCTTTCCATGTTTCCTCACAATAGAAAAGGAAAATATGAGCCCAGATGCAGTCTCTGTCTCCACCTCATCTATAAGTACCCTCACCTCCTCCTTCTTCTTTTCCTCCTTCTTCTTTTTCCTCTGCACCACAAATCAAAGGCATCTCGACTTCTGTTGTTTCTTCTTGGTTCGACAACGGCTCTGAATAAGTTTAGTAAAAGAAGATGAACAGTAAGGACATAAAGGATTAACATAGACTAGAGAGCTTACCAGTAAAGCACTGACAGAGGAAAAGGATCCTTTTCCCCAAGAGTATAGATGCAACAGTTGTCTCAGGAAATCCCAAGGGCTGTAGTTGAAAGTAAGGCCTTCATCCTCCAGCATGCTCAGCTTTCTGGGACTTAGCACAAAATACCTGTATCCCTACTTCAAGCACAGGCCTTTACCAGGACTTGTTGCAAGCTCAGACACACATGTACTTAAGTGTTTTGCTGGACTGGGGACAGAGCAGTCAGTGCTCTGTACATACAAGGCTGAAGTGCTTGTCATCAGGAATCAGAAATGCAATGTTAACTTCTTTCCCTAACAGTCACAGTCATTAAAATGTCAACTTTTATCACTGAGAATCCATAGATACTCCCTTGCTCAGGGTGGAATTTAGTGTTACCATAAGAAGATCTGGCTCCACAGATTTAACTTAGTAGGTATGGAGACAGAAAGATAACTCAAACACTACTGATAATACACAATTAATAGCTACTGTTTCTGCCTGTTAATCTTGCTCTTTGGTTTCAAGGCATATGCAATACCTTCTATTTCCATGCAGCTTTGGGAATCTGTCCCAGTTTTCATCTCCTCCTCTGCTAAATCATCCTGTTGTCCTGTTAACACGACAAATTGAAAATGACATCAGCATGATGGCTGCATGCAGGCAGAGGCAAGTTCCTTAAAACAGGACCCAAACCTAATATACAGCATGGTACTTCTCAGCCAAATACCACTTTTCTTCTATTTAATGAACAATGTTGAACTTAGTTTATACATGAAAATATCACTTAAGAAATTCCAAGCATTAAGTATGAAATGCCTGGTCAAAACTGACCCTTGCATCACTTGTTTTCTTCTTCTTCTGTCAGCCTTGACACTGTGTTTCTCATAGGAGCTGCTGCAAAGCGCTTGCGCTTGGCAGTCAGTTTAAAAGGAACAGAATCACCCACAGGCTTTTAGAACAACAAAAAGAAGGACAACAATAACAATGCTATGAACCCTGGAGCAATATGGTTAAACCCACATATTTGGAGGCGAGCATCTTTTCCAGTAACATGAGATTACTGCACCACAACTAGTTGGCACACAACCTCTAGCATCCAACTAGCATTTTTTTAATGCGGTAGAGGTCAGGCTGAAACACCCTGGATGCTGAAACTGGAAGAACTAAGGCTCCCAACTGGTTCATTATCTCTACCTTTAAGAATTTTGATACAAAACTTTACCTTTGGCTTGATCTTGATCGCATCCCATGGGATATGCTGGGTCATTCTCCTGTGTGCCTTTGGAGTCTTTGAGGGAGTCTGAGGAAACAGCGAACAAACAAACAAATCCTGCAGCAGTTTTCATGCTGGAAAAGTCAGGTAGCTACTTCAGACATGGGTAGCCCTTAGGTGTTGGCTTCATATGCTAGAGACACTGACAGATTTTCTACCTGTTTAACCACAGTCTTATATACTACAAAAGTATACTCGTGGGTTTCAATTATTCAAATTGATTTCAGAGCCTGTACACTTATTGAGCAGTTTTTTGCCTGCAGTACAAACCTTAAACAAGGAGCTGGCAAAAAAGGATGTGTAAGAATAATCGGCAGCGCTACGTAGAATTCTATTTCTAATGAATGGAGTGACACAACGCTATGAGAGAAACAGCACGAACCATCAACTTGATAAATAAAGTGATTTCTTATTTATTTAGAACAACACTTTTCATGGTTGGATTTCCACAAGCTTGACAAGTATTAAATCCTATAAATCCTAGTGCAAATCCTAGCCTCATTTCACTTGATGACAGAACTCCCAAGGTCATTATTGTGGCCAAGACTGCTGTTCCTTTGGGAGCAGACCACCGTAATGAACTGCCCAAGCTATATTTTGAACCAGTGGCACATAAGTCCAATCACTATGCTCTCTGCAGTCTTCATAAACACAGAGCATTATTTGTTGTGTCTAACAACACTTTCTCACAATAGCCACTCCTTAGCTTCTGCGTGGGGATGGAGAACTGCATCATTCCATCGCAGCCAGGAAATCACAGCAACGCAGCCACCCGTTTCAGCTCTGCTCATCTGTGTAAGACACAGCTTCCATGGGTAAAGAGCTCTCTGAGCCTCATTAAGAAACACCTCTGATCTAACTGGACATACCTGCAGACTACAGGGGTAAGTACACTTATTCAATTCCATAACAACAGTAACAGATAACCAGAATTCGCATTCCAGAGTGAAACGCTTTGTGAAATGCTGCTGGATGGAAAACTTGAGCAACAGTGCCAAAAGATCTACAGTGCATGGTAATAAATTATGCTATGACAGTCTTGTTACGGCTCTACTTCTGGAAGGTTCCTTTCTACAATACAGCAGAGCAAATCTTATAATATTCCAAAGGATGCCCCTATAAAACTCGGTTCCTGAAACTTGCCAAGAATAATCTCTGATGGGTAAGTGAGAAAGCTGGGTTGTTAACATCTGATCCAAATTTAATAATCTGTAGAAGAGGTATGCACTCAAAGTGTGTGGCTTTAATTAACTGCAAATAATCCCCCAAGGCAAATATTTAATTACCTGCACAGCTTCTTACCTCTTTCGTGGCATGACAATAAGTTATAAATCCAAGTTTGAAAGCAGAATAGCTCACTGATATACAATTTGCTAAAATTTGCCCTTCCTGCACTTTCTTTCGCCCTACTGTGAACTTAAAATGTTACTCACTGCTATCAGCTGGACCACTGCGCTGGCCTTTCACACTAGGATGCCACATTGTGCTATGAGTTACAAGGGATTACCCTATCTGCCCAAATCAGAGCAAAAATAAATTAGAATTTCATCAAATTCCAAGTTTAATCAAAAAGTGAGTTGAAGGACCTCCGGGTATAAATGGGAATAGCACTAAAAATCCGTAGGGAATTTTTCAAGTAAGCTTTAAACCACTGAGTGAAATTCTGGCTTTGCTGAAGTTTTTGACAAAGCTTTCAGGACACCAAACAAATCAAGTTTTGTATTACCTGTAGCCCCATACTCTAAATTAATATAATCTTTTCCTGTATGATTGAGTTGCATGTTCGTAAAAGGAACTGTACAGACAAAGCTGGAATCAGAAACCCTCTGCCTTAAGTACTGTGCAGACCTTAAGTACTGTACACAGCCCTTCAAATAGCCAAAAGTGATGACAAAGTGTGGTATTACCTGCTGTGGGTGGAAGAGATGCATGTGCTCTGTCCCATCAGACCCTTAGAGCTATCTACTGTACACTTATTGAACAGTACTTCATACTCCTGGACCTGTGCCTTTAATCTCAGTTCACAGGTGTCACGTTTTCTTCCAGAATGAGGAATGACTCCAATTTCATGCAAAAATCAATCCTCAGCATCAGAGGAACAATTACACACTTTTGGTCAATAATAACAAATGGAGTTGAAGGAGCATGGTGCCTGGCTGATATATGTGCCCTGTCATGCTGCTGTTTGTCATGGAGCATCGCGTAGCTTATGGCAAACTACAGTCATCACATCGTGTGGGGAACTGTTATTCCCACCCCTGGGCACAGCTGGCAGCCTGACTCCACAGCTGCGCTGAGCACCATTGTTAGGCACCACAGCTAGAGTCCACCTATGCTATCTGGCACGTCTTCACACATTCCCATAGCTGGCTCTGCACAGTTTATTCTCATGGGATTGTAATTTCGTGTTAAACATTCATCTCTATCATTAAAGAGTTTTCTAGTTGTTTCAGGGCTCAAGAAAACAATTTCATTGCACAGAATTCCAAGTTATCCCAGACAATATATAATGATAATTTTGCACAAGTTATTTTTTCTAAAGCTTGTTTCTGAAAAGAGCAGAACATCGACAGAAGTTACTCTCTGGGTGTAAGAGTCCACTGCTCTTATTCCAGCAGCGGAAATCAGACTCTGCATTACTAAGCAGAGTCTGAATTTCAAAATCTTTAAGGTCAAGACCATGTCAAAGATTTCTTCTTTTCAAATGCAAATATTAGATAAATATTCAAGCCAAAAGGTCCAAAGACAGATTTACTTTTAGGATTAACAGGAATAAATTGAAGCAAAGGAATAAACCCAGATTTATGAAGAAAATCTGAGACAAGCAAAAGTGTAAGACCAAATGCATCAGTCAATAAAAGCTGTTCCCAAATTGGATACAAAGCAAGAGTGTCACCTCCATTTCAGTTGGCAAGGAGCTCTGGGAATCTCACAAATGCTGATGATACGCTACTTACAGCATGCAAGTTTTCACCAGGGAGGTTGTATTCCTCAGGCTCAGCTGGTTCTCTGTGCTCACTTAGCCCTTTAGAGCTATATGGAACTGGGCAGAAGCCACTACCATAGTGCCAAACAAGTCCAGGGTCTACAAAATCTTTGGTCATTTCTAGGGCCTTCATTCACATCTAATTGACTAGAGAACTAACTCTGATTTTTTAAACGGCACGAAGCAGTGTTAGTCTTCTCTTAACACAGCTACTTATCTTTAAGTCATAATGCAGAATGCAAGTCAAGATATTATTTTGCAGCACAGTATGCTTATTTTTTTGGTAACACAATGCTGGGCACTATTTACCTTGGGTAACCATAGATGGGGATTGTAAGGGTTAACATTCCTCCAGGCAGAACTGAAAATAGTCAGTGTTTCTGATACTACACTGGAGCACAGTTCCTAATGTCATCATTGATCACATATGAATGAACCAAACATGACATTTAATGACACAAATGAACCAACGACAGGCCACTTTTACCTACTGTACATAAAGCACTGAAGTGCTCAGTGAAGTTTGAGCATCCCTTAGGTCCTCCACATATGCTTTTACCTGGTGGCTGCAGTGACAGTAGCGGGAGTGCTTGGCTCTGCACCCCTCTATTGCATTGAAACAAATGTCTTGTGGTGCTGCACGGTTAAACCCACCTGGAAATTAGCCCCAATGTTTAATAACCCATGAAGAAGATACTTGGACTTTAAGCTGATCAGAACATCCCCAAGTATATTCACAGTTCCAACATATCAACTGTGTGCTGAATTCAGCTCCAAGAAAACCATGTAGCTTGCAATAAGCTATCAATCCTATCCTTCCTGCCAATAATCAGACACTATTTTGTCTAAACACTGCATAAACCCCCATGCTTTTCCATGTCATTCATATTTTTTCTTGACTGCATAAAGCAATGCTGCTCAAACGAAATTTTGCAAATGCTAAGGAAGAGGAGAAATGGTAAGATCTGAATGTTAAGTGGTTTTAATGATCTTTCAAAATTCACTTCCCCAGCTCTCTCTGTATGGCTTATTTACTGAGTCGTTTCTAATGTGCAACACACCTGGGTCCTGCACACAGCATAGATAAATCACCATGTTTTAGGGAGCTGTAAGAAGATTAAAGAGGGAAAAAGCTGGTCATTATGAAAGAAACAGGTTCAGTGCATTTTATTTTTTAAGCATGATACTGTGAAAAATGACTGGAATATTTCCAGAGTGAAAGAAATCAAGCAGGCGTCTAAAATTACAGGTAATGGTGTGCACGGAGGCTGCCACATGATTAGGGTATTCTTTTGCCTCATAAACTGAGGAAAATGTGTTAAAATGAAGTCCTATAAAATGGTGATTCATGAGAAGTTAGGGAGATATTCTTGAGCTTTGACTTTAAAATGTTATTTTTATATCCACCAAGATTTCATTTTAATCTGCCTTTATGACAGATTAGATTTATTGGAGCTGAAGTTCGTATGCCTCCTTGGTAGATCAGACCTTTTTAGGTGCAACAACCTGTAGAGATATTTTTGCAAGTGTTCAGGTAATAGACCAGTTCATCTCCACAGGTGGGGTCCACCAAGTAATGCTCTCACCTACCTGTGCTTTGAGCTGACAGAAGAGCATCTCCTCTAACCTCACCTTCTGTCCACAGGAGGAATTTCAGACACAGCTGGTAAAATATCTGTGGGCATCCTGCTGCTGCCATAAGAGGCAGGACCTGTTGTACAGGGCTTTGGGATAGGAAAAAGCTGAAGCAAACCCGTCTGCTTTAGTCAGACCCTTCCCAGGAGAAGATGCTGCACAGCTGAAGGTAACGGTTGAAACAGGGAGATGGAAGGAGCAGACACTTGCATCGGACAGACGGGAGCGCAGCTGGATGGCTCCAGGTCAGCTAATGTTTAAAAACAAGTAGTATCTAAATAAACCAGCTCAGGAGATTAGTGTTAGCTGTTGCAGCTGCCTGTACTGGCGAAGGGCAGAGCAGAAAAATACCTCTTGAGTAGTTTACGGGCTACAGATAGGTCAGTTTAAAAGGAAAAGTAAATAACGTGCATTATGTCCAGCTCGTCGGGACCATTATGGAGGGTGTTAGAACAGGCACTTGGTTGGAAGGTGATAGTTATGTACCTGGTTTAAAAAAAGAACCAAATCACATCATTTAGTCCGTGTTAGCCAATTTGCTTCCATATAAATCCTTCTCACCAAGGGAGTGAAAAATGCTATCACTGTAGCTGGCACACTGAGCTACAGCTAGGGTTGGGGGTGTTGAAACTCTTCCATTAAAAAGGTTCTTTTTCAGTTACCTATAATTGAAATTTTTCAGGCTGAAATTTTCCAGGTCTAATCATAGCCCAAGGGTGAAGTGAAAACATTTCATTGGTAGCTGCTGAGCGCTCAGCACTTCTGAAAATCAGGTCATTCATTTAGATGTCTTAATATATACTTAAGAGCTGATTTTAAACACCTCTTTTTGAACATATTGGCCTTTCAGTCAATCTTTTTCACCCACTTATCAATGTCTAATTTATGTCGATTTGCACGGCTCCCCTGCATTTGAAATGCTCTATCTTCCAGTTTATCCCTTCTCCATCATTTTAGGACATCAAGATTTTTCCATGGATAGATGGGAAGGTCATATCCATGAAGTTTTACAGGCAGGATACTTCCAGGCTTCTCGGTTGCACAGACTGAGTTTTTAGGGCTAACCCTAGCCAAGGCATATACCTAATTCTGTTTCGGACAACAGAAGCCCTCCAGCTGACTGCATCTGATTCTATTTCAGAGAGTGTAGAGGAATAGTGACTTGCTTTAAATGGGACTCCCATAGGAGCCCAGACTTTGGTGAACACCTGGAAATAATTAATCGCTACTTTATTTTTAAAATTAATTAGCATATGATTTAATTTAGTTGACCTTCAAATGAAAATTCAGTTCTTATTAAGTGCTAATGAATTAAAAGCAGCGCATTGTGCAGAGAGACTTTGCCTATGATTGCATAAGGGGGAGCTCATTCTTCACCCGTAGTAAATTCAGTTCCCTTCTTCATTTTTCCATCTGAAAGCCCTACCATTAAATCGGGTTAAACAGTAATTGGTAGGACAGGTAACTGAGGTGAAGATGCAGAATATTCTCTCTCACACACACAAACTTGTTCTTTAAGAATTAAAAATAACCACAGGTTCAAACCAATCCACACTGATATACAATATGGTCCACTTAAAGTGGGTTTGTAGTCCCGGCACAATCTTGTATGGACAGGCGTACTAGACTGAGTGCAGGCTGTCTGATACGTGTTTTACCTGCTGCATAAACTTTAATGACTTTAATCACTTTGCTCTGCCCTTACACTTCATAAAGAGAAGCATCTCTAACTTGAAATACGCTGTGTAGAAAGGATCTACTTCCATATGCACAGTAATGAAGCGCTGCGAAGGTGCTGCCTGGAGATGTCAGCTCTCCCCCTAAGAGCTAATAGTTATGCATGCAAGTTTTCAAGGGTAAAATTGGAACATATCTTTGTAGTATTTCCAGACAGTGGAAAGAGAAACTTGGCACAGACTGGAATAACAGGATACCTCCACAGCATAACAGCAAACATCTTGGTATTCTTCATTATGACTGCTCTGCTTCCCTTTTTTTTTTTCCTGAGGACAGAGCACTAAAAAATACAGTCTGCTCAAAGGCTACTTGCACACCGAGTCCATAAGGACTTTTTTATATGAACAGTGTCTCTTCTCTTGTGAATAACAGAAAAGGTCCACTTTCACATTCATATGGGAGTTGTAATCTCACAGTAGGTTTTCATTCTAAACAGATCCCCTCAAAACATGATTCCTGCACTGTTCCATGCACTTATCACACACATCCCCTTTCATGTTCTCATCTTTGCCCTTTTCCTTTACAAAAACCCAATCAACACGACTTAGGTAATACAAAAATACTAGAACTTCATGGTAGCAGAGATGCCTGTGGTCTGTTTTGAAAATCACCACATTTTGGAGCAACAAGTAACTGTTTCAATGTCATTGCTATATTCTAATCTAGGAAATATGAGAAAAAATAAGCAGAACACCTACTAGTCAACCCTTATTGGAGTCAAAATACTTGTTTTGGCTCACTCACCAGAACTGACATTTGGAAGACTGCTGGACTTCCACAGTAGGCTTGGAAACCTCCTGATCCAAGTGGTTTAAACTATACATTTTGGGAATATGAAGCCTAGACTTTTTTGCCACAAATCTCCTTTCAGGACAATTAGACGAAAGGACTGGAAAAAGCATAATTTCTTTAAATGCTTTACATCCCATTCATTTAGTTGAAGATGAACTACAGAAATGAGTGTGTTCCAGAACCTGGCAGGTTTTAGCTGTGTTAACTCAGTGGGCAAACAATTTGAAGGCTGAAATATATTTTGGGAGCAGCAGGTGTTTTCAGAAATGCCAGGATTTTGTAAAAGTGCCATTTCCCAAGCGGGAGCAAGTTTTTTGTAACACCCGTGTTCCTTTTAAAGCAACTCGGAATCTAAAATCTCAAAAGTTGAAGATCTACTAATGGAAATCAAGATTAAAACCATGGCCTGGTGGATGCAGCAACCTCATCACTCAGAATTCTTGGTTACATTTACAAAACTAGGAAGTGAATCCCCAAACATGTCTTTTCCTCAACATTCCTTCTTTCTACTTGTACAACTTTACAAACAAAATATATGGAGGAGAGTAAGTCTCGCTCCTTTCTCCCTACCAGATGTTTTATGTCTTAATTTTGAACAGAGGTAGGACATCAAAGAGAAAATACGCTTTGGTTTTCTCAGGATGCTATTACTTCTGTCAACTTCTCCAGAGGTGAAAACACTGTACTCATAGCGTATGGTAGGAAAAGCGAGACCTAGAGCACCAAGATGGCTATTTCCCTGAGAAGAGACAACTAATACAATAGGCCAAAAAAACAGAGTACTGCATATTGAAACGGGCACTGAAAAGCTTATCAAAAGACACTGGCTTCATAGTCAGGAACAAGCACTCAAAGCAATACCAAAATGGTGGGATCTCCAGTAAGACTGCAGACAGCAAAAAATGATAAAATACTAATGCTCACATTATAAAAAAGGAAAAACACACCTGATGGGGGAACTTACAGATACAGAATACATAAAGAGGCCAAATGTCAGTGAAAAAAGAGAAATGAATGGCAGGAAATCACAAACTGTGCTGGGGCTGAAACTATCCCTACTTCTGCATTCCACTAGCCTTGCCACGACTTTAATCTGTGAAGATATCAAAAGCAAAAGCCAGTGCTTTTGCAAGGGTTTGTGGGCTTTTTTCCTCTGCAGGATAAATCAATCAGTTAAGAGAGCACTTAAATCAACCTGCACAAGGCTTTGAACTCATAATCAGGTAAGTATGTGGGTTCTCTAGCATGTGTCTTTGGAACAAAAGGGCAAGATCTCACACCCTGTCACACTTATCTAGAAAAATGAGAAGAGAGTCAAGCAGTGACGCTGAATTAAACGTTAAATCTTTTAAAATAAATAAGTTAATGGATGCTAATAATTATGTTATCTCAGTAAAAAGCATTAAAAATTTCTATTAGTCTTTCTTGAAGGCTGTACTGATGGAGTGTCTTTATTTTAGACAGCGTAACTCCTGTTTTGAATTACCAGTAGCGGACAATTTATAAATCACCCAGGCTTTTTCCTGACGTATCTCCACAAAAATGCCAAAACCTGTAAACTGGCGCAAGCAATTAATAGTGTGATTATCACAGGAGTATCAAAACCAGTACATCTGTGCACTGGATCCTATCTGTAAACCACCAGCTCCACAGGAAAAAACTCAGCTTGAAACATTTAAATTAGATCATCTCTCTTGTTTTCTAAACTCCCTGTCATTTGGCCTCATGACACTTTTAAATATTTATCACAAACTAAATTATCTGAGTGCCCAGCACAGTCTGCACAAGATAAACATTACTTTCTCCCTCTCAATTATGACTTCATCTCCTCCCGTCTCTTCTTGATGTGTTTATAGCTGTTGTGGTTTTTTTTCCCCCATCAGGAGAGCACTGAATAGGGAGCTACTTTCTGCCCCAGCGAGCCCAAGTTTTGGGCTCATTTCTTGATATGTCATGTATGATATTTTAGTATTACCTCTATAACAAGGGGATTTAGGAATTCACAGCATCTCTCTTACCAGCACAACAGCTGGTGCCAAGGACTTCATTAGAAAGGCTTTCGTAAATGAAAACCCTAGCATTTACCTATTTCTGTATTTTTAAACTGTGATTCTGGCAATTTCCAGACAGAGGAAAAAGTAAAGCTTTATGAAATGTCCTCTTGGGACTGGATATTTTGAAATGCAATTTGCAATCTGTACCTTTATCCTCGCACAGCTCTATTTCTTCTGATGCTGATAGGCTGGCTACAGCTGAAGGTTTCGTCTCCTCTATAAGAACCAAAGGAAATGAAAGAGAAGTTATTCATTAGATAGCAAACTGATGAACCACTTTACTGAAAAAAAGTATTATGCCTTATTGAGGCAAGATACTAAACCTGAATTTGATTTGCTGGGCTTCCATCCATTCACATTGCATTCACTGGCCATTACTGGTCTGATTGTCTTCTCTAAGCCAGGGGTAAACTTACATTACAACACTGCCAGATCAAGTCTATATTTCAATTTCTCATAATAGAGAGAGAGGAACAGCTATCAGTTTCATAAGTAGCCTGGTGTTGCTATTTGCTTTGAGATTCCTTTTTTCATTTAATCCATCTATTTTGAGAAAAAAACCCCAATTAAGCCATTCTTAACTTTAATCATGTCCCTGAATCCCACTGGAATCAAAATGATTACATGCAAATGCTTTCCTGAAAATAGAAGCTTTCACCAATCAGGCCTGAAATTTAGGAAGTCCCTGAAAATCTGCAGATTGGAGTTTTGTAATGGTAGAACCTGCAGGTAAAACTATCATAGTTAATAGATAAAACTAGGACCTGAATTTAATAGAATTGTTTAACTTCCCCCATTGCTTTTCCTTGCCAATTTTTATAGTTCTAAACCCTTTATAAGCCTTTGTTTTAATTCTTTTCAAAAGCCTTGCCTCTGATGATTCTGACAGAATTTTTGTCCTCATACAGAGGAGCGTTTTTAACTAGCTTGAAACGAGAGCTCTGAACCACCTACCATTTTGGTTTTCCATGTGCTAACTGTGAAGTTCACTGATGATAGACTGGAGGCCCTCTTTAAAAAAACCACACAGTAATAGCTGAAAAAATTCAGTCTTCATACACTATAACTGGCTTTTTCCTACTGCATAATAGGAATATATAAATGTTTATGTAATGGAATGGGTAAGAATACAGTGTATTTTTATTCCTACATTTTCTCATAATATAGAAGAATACGATTTGTCATTTGTCACACTTGGATAAAGGTTATGTTTTTTGGTTCAGAAAATACAAATAAGAAGTTTAACATTTGATGGGATTGCTCCTTACAGTGATCATTCATAGTGATTAGAAATGCTTTAGGCATAAAACTGCGTATCTTAGAAAATCAGGTCACTTCCTACTGCCAAGAAAGGGTGCAGAAGCAGCAATCTAAAAGTTCCTGATGACGTTTTGTCTGCACAATGCAGAGAGAAGATAGCAGCAGCAACTCATTAGCTGAATGCAACTAACTCGAGGTAATTGTACAGCTCCCTGTTCTTGTCACTGTGTGAACCAGTAGGGATAAACTTTAAGCCACATAATTTTTCCCTGTTAACACTGTGTCCCTGTGGCCAAGGAGGTGATGCATGGACTATGCGTAGGCACAATGCTATCTTGAGGCATGTACCTAAAACACGTTCCTAATGTATGACATTTTCTGGATCTGGAATCTAAAATGTCTGGATCTTTTCTTTGACACTCTTCATGAGGGTAACAAAACATGACTACCAGTATGAGACAGCAAAAGAATGTACATCATGGCTCTGATAAACCAGCTCTGACAGCTTGTAACATAACAAGTCATAATGATGGTTTGGGGAAAAACAATGCATTTAAGACACCTCCAGTAGCAAAGCAGTAATTCAGAGAGGTATATATTCCTTGATTCTCTTGGGGAAAATGAAATATATCTCATTCAGTCAAACTACTTTGCAGATCAAAATACCAGGGAAATACATATCCCTTCCAACTGAATGTAGCTGATAAGCACAATGGGCTGTATTTGGCATCACTAGTAAAACTGGGTTAAAAGGAACCTCTGCACTTGGAGCTAGGAGCTCCTGGCAGTACTAGCTCTCAGGTGAGCTAGCAGGCAAGAGTACTTGGTATGGTTAAAAGCTCAGTATTGCTTGGGCAAAGATATGTCCCTGCCTAGTCAGAGATTCAAAAGAGCCTAGATTCAGACAAAGCAGCTCATTCCTCCCTTTTCCCTGGTCCTCTCTGCCTGTTTAAATATAACTAGCATAAAAGTGAATATGAAAGGAAACGTGGTTGTCCTCCAGCACTTAGAAAATACTACTGCATGCTTATCTTGGGAAGGATAAAGGGCTTAGGTGCAAAGTTTGCTGAGGCCCATGGGAATCATTTTTGTTCTGTATTACTATGTGCCTATGGCTTCACCTCCCACTGCCCGCTTCACGTGAGGACATAAAGAAGAGGTGATAAAGAGGACATGAAGGACTTCAAGCACTTGTGGACAGCATCATCTGTTAACACCTAGTTGCAGAAGACTGACCTGTGGAGTGCAGGGAGAAATGCTGCACTTCCACAAACACAATGCCTCATGTATAGGCAAATAGGACCCTCATCAAAGGAATTCCTCCTCTGGAAACAGCCGCAATGCAGTAAGCAAACCAGACAAGTCAAGAATATAGGCCTTCTAAGTTTTTTTCTGCTGCATTTACTGTCTGGCCTTCTGCAGCTCAATCTTCCAGAGACCAAAACCAATCTTCAATTCTGATTAAAAAACCCAATGTAATAAAAGTTCTGACGGAAACAGTTTGATACTCTCTGGACTAAGTATGTATAGGCAACATCCTGCACTACAATGAGAAGACCCCCAAACAAACAAGAAAAGCATTGTATTACATGTAATACTACACTAAAAGAAATCCTTACGAAATAAGGGGATTTAGACATGTTGCACCAGCTCTTTTGATAACTGATTCATTCCAGTTGTCTTTTGCATTGAAAAGAGTTGAGTAGGATGAAAAACACAACCATAAACAAAAAAAATAAAGAATAGAAAACCTATTGTGAACACAGAGTGACTCTGTATTTTAAAATACTGAACTGACTACCATTTATATGCATGCCACCTGCAAAACCCACTGCTCGTGAACTCTGACATTCCTTCGCTGTATATGAAATATCTTTCTGTATAGATTTAAATCTTCATAACCCCTGAGATTTGTGTAGACAATTTATTAAAACTTGAAAATACCCTGTAAAATCTCCAAAAGCGTAGTTTTCACCCGGAGCCTGCTTCCTCCTCCTCCAAATTTCCTTTTCCCTCATTTCTATTCTCTGCAGAGGGCTACTCTGTTGTAAACAGAGGGAAAATGATTTCTTTCTAGTTAGAGGATTAGCTAGAGGTAAGTCCACCTTAAAGGGAGAATGTAGAGTTGGTAAACTGAAGAGGGAAGTCTGCATTCCTGCACTGCAATACATTCATTCATAATGAATGGAGTTTGGTCTCTAATGGGAGACTTGCTCAAGACCTGAGCTAATCTGGTGAAAATGTACAAACATTCTCCTTCAATAGCATTGACTAAGGTTATTGTTCACCAAGGTGGATAAAAAGTAAGAAAGTCCTTTAAGGAACTCGGCACAAACCTGCTTTTCCACTCTGGGCCTCCATTGCTTCGGTGTTTTGCTTCTCCTCTGTGCTGTTACCACCTACAGAGGAAAATACATAAAAAATATTTATGATATCTTTTTATTGGCCACAGCAGCAGCAATATTAATTGTAACCAATTCAGCATAAACTGCTAATTTATAGCAAGGTGCCATGATAAAAGAGGAGAGACATAAAGGTAAAGTGAAAAAACCTGCAAACATAACCAGTCACATTTAAACCAGTCACATCTTCACATCTCAAGCTGAGGAGGGGGGGTTAGATTAAAGATTTTATTTCAGTAAGAACACTGGAAATATCTGTATGCCACATAAAGGTATGTTTCCCTAAGCACTGTCGGCAATAGATGCAATTGTTGCTTGATCTTAGTCTATGCATTTTATATAGATTATTTTCTAGGATTCTTTTCCTCCAGAAACACTTCCACCAGATCCTTGAAGTGACTGACTCATAGAACCTACTTTAATGCCAATGGAAGGTAAGAATCAGAGGGAAAGAATCATCTGAGTTTAATTTTCAAGCAAAAGGCACAATGCCACTTAGCATAACGTATAAAAATCTATCACAAATGACTGCAAAGAGCAGAGCAAAATAAACCAAAGTAAGACTGCTAGCATTGAATGTATTCTCCCCCTTCACAGTCATTCCCAATTTTATCCACTACTTTGCATTCACATTCATTACCCATCTTTTTCCCTCCAGCTCCTTTTTGGAAGGTGGGTACCGAACAGTGAATTGCCACCGAAAAACTAACACCCCAGGGAACCATCTATGGACACGAGATCAAGCTCTCTTAACCTTTGCTTGGCCTGATTGGAAACGTATTGGGAAGCCTGTATTTTCAATGATGGAGAAGGCTCTTTTAGCTTCATAATCATATTAGAGGCTGCAGTGCAGCATGCTGGATCAGATGCAGTGGCTACACTCCCTCTTCTCCAGCATGGCAAGGTAGATGGTGAGAACAGCTGAGTACCAGCCTTAATGAGGCATTTGAAAAACTGACTGCTGAGAATATATACAGGGAGAAAGGAAATTCATTCCCAGGCCTGTAAATGGCTTGGTAATGATACACATATTTTTTCTGTGATCTTTGCTGGCTCCTGGGTTTTTCTGATTACAGCTGCTCTAAAGCAACATGGTTAAAGTTCCTTGTGTCACCACTTTGCTTTTACTTAAAACACGGAGTCTGTTGAAGAGAACAGCAGTAGCCCAAATGCAATTGTGGGGATGGAAGAAAAACTGAGAAAGCGTGTGTTTTTCAGAAGCAAATATATGTCTGGTGGCACGCCGCATTCAGCTCCTACTTAGAGGCTGAGGTATGATGCTCTCCCTTTCCAGCAGGCAATACATCCTGGCATCCAGCAGATGGGACTAGCGGAGAAGTATTTCCAGGCTGACCCTGCACAGAGCTGCTCTCAGGAGGAGAGGAGATAGAACAGGAGCTTGACACCCCACCTGAGAGGTGAGAGGTGGGCAGGGGGCGGCTGACAGCGGGGACTCGGGCCTCCTGCCTGTTGGTAACTCTTTGTACCGATTTTAACCAGCCTTAATGCCTCGCTATAGTGATTTCTTCTCACATTAGTGAGCCCTAACCTGTAAAAAATTGCATTACATGGATGACCAAAACGCCTTGATAAAACCAGCTGCGTTTTCCCTTTCCCTGCTTGAAACCCAAAAGCGTTATGTTCAAACTCAGCATTCTGCCTGTCCACACATGACAGGAGGACTGCACACAAAACAAAGTTAGCTGTGCTAGAAGATAAACTTTTCTCTCCCCCTCCCCTCTTCTTTTAAAACACAGGCTTGAGACTTCGCAAGCTTTGCAGCAGGCCATTAATAAGTAAGGAAAAATAGCCTTTGCATCACCAGGATGTGTGTTTCAAAGGGATAAAGTCACCTAGCCCAGGAAGGAACAGTACGTTCGAAGCAATCCCACAACACAACAGCACAGTGACACTTGAAAAATCTTCACCATTAGGTCAGATCCAAAGAGAATACTGCACTACTGCGCAACAAGCGGTGCCAAAGCTGAAAGGATTTAATTATGGCCAAGTGCAACATGTTCCGCTCTGCACAGATTTTACATTCAGAAAAAGCAGGTCAGAGATAAATGGTAACTACCGATGTATCACTGAAAATCATTTCAGCAATCGCCTTACTGCATTCACAACATAAAACTACATTTCCAGATGATCCTTGTTTCTACATCCATTACAATGAGGATGACTATAACCACAAGTTATTTGGCTAAAACCAGGTATTTCAAAGGTTCATTTATGTTTATTGTTAAGGGATGACATCTCTTGTTAAAGTTACTTATGCAAAGAAAAATGATCATCTGATTCATCAATTATCAGATAAAGTACATATTCACCAGCACGCTTCGTCAACCCAAAGTCTATTATTTCACTGGAGAGTCACTGTTTAAAACTGACAAAATAGAAGGATAATTACAGCAATACATTGGATTCTCAACATGTTTTCCATCTAACACTTCATTTCATTCCTTTAGAAAGAGAAATGTAAAAGACTTTAAGCAGAAGCTTCACCTCTTGTACTCTGACCCAGTCCAGCAGACTGACTGGATTGTGACATGAAAATTAATCTTGATCAGCATATTGAAAGTACGCGGTGTGCCTCTCAAGGCACTCCAACAGAACTGGAGAAAAGGAAATGCTAAAACATTGAGAGTGGACGGGTGATCCTCCAGTGAATGGCCAGCAGAAGGAAGGGTTAAGCTCTGCTCGGCCTGGAGAATCTCTTCATCTCAGGAGAAAGGGAGGAAGCAGAGTATGAATACACCGATAAGAAAGCAAACTATAGGGTGGAGACGTGACTAATCCCAAAGCCTCTGACAAACAGTTTTCTCCTTTTTTCAAAACCCTTCTAATGAGCCTCTCACTGAGTGTCTTTTACTGATGAAGAGTCTGGCTGTAATTATTGCTCTCCATTGGAGCTGGGTGCAGAGCAAATGGAAAGGCTTTAAGCAGCACATGCTCACGGCAAAGAGCTGGAAACATATTTTACAGAGGTAGCAAGCCAATTTTTCACCATATTTTTATTCACCCCAGCTCTCTCTTTCTCCAGGCAGAAAAGCCAGACCCAGCGCATTTCCCTCGAGTCTTTCCCATGACATTATTTATAATAAAAAAGTCTTTTCCAGTGGATGGCTTCTACAGTATTTGCCATCTTTCTCTTTCCAGTACCGCAGCAATTGGCCATTGCATTTCCTTTAGGTGAAAGCCATCCTCACAGTATCTGCGCTTCTATTATACTAGTAATTGAACAGCAATCTGTCATTCACTCCAAAGGAGACAGAAAAAGTGGCGAACGGTATGTCGTGTCATTTTAGGCCAGCAAATGTAAATGATTTTGAGCCACATCAAAAGAGGAATGGGAACATCTGTTTCTTTTCCCTGGCATGGCAGCAAGTTGAAAAAACAGGAGTTTGGGAATTACAGTAGCACCATACGAACAAAATAAGCACATCGGACACTAAAATACCTACTTCTGGCCATGTATCTTTCTTTCCCTTGCCAAGTTAACTTCTGCCTTATAGGTGCTTGCTCTGTCCTCTTGGCCTTTTTCTTTGAGATTAGGAAGAAAATTCGCCCCCCAAATGATACATACAGGCTAAGCAGGGATCAATCAGCACACTCAGCAAGCTGGCAGAGCAAGCGGCACTTCTAACTAAACTAGGAAACCGGATACTCTGTGAGTGCCTGCCCACTTTATGTTAAGGAGAGGTATTTAGCATGCACAGGGATACACCAGCTGCAGTAGCAGCCCCAAACAAAGCAGATAAAATGATAAATAATAAGCCTGCAGTCAAAAGGGAGAGGACAAGATCCCTATGAAAGTCCAGAGGACAGACTCTCAGCAGTAGCACCAGAGCAGGCTTTAGTATTCTTCCCATTTTCCCTGCGAAAGCCTGGAGACACAAGGCTTTTTACACCTCTTCCTGTTCCTGCGACAACCATGGCAAATCAAAAATATTAATAGCCTGCTGGCCTCTTGGCTCTTCCCATTCCAGAGCTGAGTAAGTGCCAGGTTCGCTCATACACCTACTCCTCCCTCAGCAATACCTTTCTCCATAAGCAGTGACATACTGGAAGCTGAGATTAAAGTCAGCATCTCAAACACTGGTGCAAAAAGACATTTGCCGGAAGAAAACAGAATTGCAGATAAGGTAGTTTTAGTTAAAGGAAGAACTTCTGCATTACCAGTACAAACCAGTCTACTTCTACCCCTCCAGCATAGATGTTATTAATAGTAAAATTGTCTTCACTACTGAGAAAGTTGTACTTATATCATCGATAGCGTGACAACAGTCAGAGTAAGGTTCCTTCAAACAACCTCCTTCTTTCTGGAGTAGAAATAAAAGAGACAGAGAGCCAACACCTCAAGCTCACATCTGGTTTGCCACTCTCACCTGCCTATGTATGTGCCACACCCCCGAGCACCAGGTTTGACCCTGTTGCAACCCTGCTCTTGCCATGTGAGTCTGGGTGCATCCTCTGGCTCTCCAGGTGGTCAGTGACTGAGCATCAATCCTGCGGTCTGCCCTGTGAATGTCTCTTCAAGCTGAGCCACGCTTCTATGCAAATACCGATACAAACCAAGATCTGGCAGATAAAGGATGCCAGCTCTGAATTATCTTTTTTACAGCACAAAAATATTGCCATGGTAATCATACTAATGATATGAAGGTCCTTCTATGATACCAGGGAAACTAATTAATGAGAAAATTAAAAATATAGGCCTTGATCTTACAGCTGTTACATTCTGCACATAAGTAGATATGCTGACTACAGTGAAACTCCTAAACTGTGAGAAGAAGGCACACTATATCCAGATATACACTCAAGATCATACAGCCTGAAGCCATTTTCAGACTATTCCAGTGGCAAAATGATATCACACATAAACCAAAAAGCACATACACACAAAGACCATTACTGCAGAACTACAAAAGCATTAAAATGAATCATTAGGGTGGTGGCCTGAGGTTACTGAGCATTTTCAGTTTGCATTTTAATTTCTTTTAATTAAATTATGATTTAGGTCAGTTTTAATCACTACTTGTATATAACCCCTTCGGGGTAAATTTTAAGAGGGTTAGTAAAGAGTTATCGGCTGCAATTGTTTAATGGAGTTATGAGACTTCTTCCCTCTGTGCTGCTCCAAGGATTTATCTCACTGCAGATGCAGACCTGAACACAGTGCTGCCTCTGCACCCAGCCTAGCCAAGTTGTCAGCGCAATAAATAACAGGTTTTCATTTTCAGGCAGCATTGTCAAGGAGTGTGGGAAAAGAATGAGCAAACTGTAGCTCGTGGGGATTATCTCAGAGGTTAAAAATAACACTATTGTATTTCACCTATGTAACGTCCTGAGAAATATAGGAGCCTAATCTAAAGCCCACTGAAGTCACTTGGCGTGTTCCCCTTGCCTCACTCCTCTGTGGATGGCAAGGCAAGTAACTCTGCTACATTATACCTCTCCTGGGTGGGGAAGAACCAGGGGACAACAGCTACAGCATCAAATTAGGTGTTTGGAAGACCCTTGCGCTCAGATTTGTCCCAACCCACTTCATGCATAACATTGATGGGAATGTTGTGCTAGGTTGTTTTTTCACTGGGTGTAATTCTTCTTTCTGACACGCAGCATGACTCAGATTTTGCAATACAGGTGCCTGGCAAAAGACATCTAAAATTTCATAGCCAAAGAGGTCGATCATCACTATTTCTGACAACCTGCAACTGTGACTGTTCAAAACAAATGAAAGCAGACATCTCCCGGAACTTGAGCTGCCCAACATAACCAGAATATGGACATCACACCCTAGACGTCATATGCAGCCAGCACAGAGGACAAAGACACAACTGGTATTTGGATGCAGAAGATAAACACACTGTACTGCACAAGTGTTATCACTGTTATCATAGTATGCAGAAGTTGACAGAATCCGCACATGTGAGTTGGTGCATGTCAAAAAGCAGAGCTCAGAGCAGAGCAGAGGAGCCCTGATGCCCAACCCTACAGGCAGGTTTACCTAAGACACAGAGAAAGAAAGGGACCGCATACTCGAGTGAAGGCGCACAGTATGATCACAGATTTTATTGTTGCTACATCAATTTACAATGCATTCATGTGCCCTAGAGACTAGGGAACTGCACACCACTAAGGACTGAGGCACAACTGCTTTTCCAAGCCACAGTTAAAATTAAACATGGGACCTATTTCAATTTTTCTGCATAGAGGTCATGAAATCATTTGGTGGGGCAATGTAGCAAAGTGAAGAAACGCACAGAGAAGCCACACAGGAGATCATACTTGATAAAACCAGCAGGATGCAAAACATGCACTATTTGCATCAATATTTCAGAAGCAAGCAACTAGCCCCATCTTCCGCAGTGGTCCTGAGCAATCACGATGGTTTACCGCTATTCACGTCATGGTTAGAAATGAGAAATGAATTCCTTGACAGATGAGTCCCCTGCAGGTACGCTGGTTTGTCACTGTGTATAATTCTCTTCTGACAACACCGCATTAGTCACTTTAGTAACTTAGTATCTCACACCTCAGCTCATCCCAGGAGAAAGAAAATCTTCTCTGAAACATCTAGTGTGAAAACAGGAACTGCAACTGTTTGCCTGGTACAGTTTACACAAACATACGTACTGCTGCTAAACGAAACCCTAACAGGTAAATGGTCAATGCCATAGAACTGTGTGTTACCAGCAGAGGCCAACATGAGCTGCACTTTCAAAGTTGCCTTGTGTAGCCTCTGCATGGCGATTTAACGAACAGTAGAAGCCACTTCAGCAATGAAAAGAATCTTCTAAGAAGGGCTTGCTCGGAGACTGAACACAAACAAAAATACAGATAACATCCTGTTTTCCCCTTGGCTAAGTGGAAGGTGATCACCCGATATTCTGAGAGCTGTAATCAGTCAAGACAGATGGTGGACTTCAAAACAGAACTGAAAAAAGAAGCTATCAACCAGAGTGGATAGGGGTTATTAGCACCACTTTAAATATAACCGATGTGCGTTAAGGTGGAACATTTCACAGACATGTTTGATACACATGCTTCCCAGGAATTTCTTCTGTAGTACTTTATCTTAATTTAAAGAATTTTATAAGGATTTGGTTTGGTGGCAAAAAGAATACAGTAACTTCTAAGCTATCTTAATAAGAACTAGCACTTTTAAGGCCGAATAAGAGAGTGTGTGTGTTTGAAGTATAATTATGTGTCTAGATGTTCGTTTTCAGTAGATTATGAGTGGAGCAGAAATTTACTGAAGAATATTGCTTCCCTGTGCGATGCAAAGAAGAAACGTAGCTACAATTTCTCAACTGATAAAAGAACTGCTTGGTATATAAGCCAAAGAACTTTTTGAAACTAATCAGAAGTCAAATCTAGTTAATATTAATCCATACCTTAAAGAGAGAGACAATCGGGAATGCAGAGTATTAGAAGGCCCTTAGAAAAGATGCTCTGAGCATCGCTGTGTAATGGCAACACACAGCAGCTGTTGTAGGCATTCCCCAGCCCGAGGGAGGATTAAGCCCACCTTGAGCTTGCAGCACAAGCCAAGTAGTGTTGATTTTTGTGGGCGCACACACTATATCCTCTCTGTGAAGCTAGGGACTGAGCAGCAAAGCTGCAAAATTCATAGTACATAAAGGAGAACCAGGCAGGGGAAGCTTTATGTTAGTCTCACAATTAAGACTAAGCTCTAGAATGAGTTTTGTTTTCTAGTCCCAAAATGATGCACTTTTTGGGAGAAGGGATGAGACAGGCCAGGGTGTCTCCTTGGTGAGAATCCTACCCCATTGCCGTGACCTCCTGAACCAACGCATTGTTGAGACAAGATGCAACTCCATTTTGCTTCTTTTCTCCTGTGAACTCCAATTACTAGACTGACATCTCTCATGGACAGAGCATCCACTGAGTGAGGCAGGGCCCTCAGACTCCTGACACTACCAAACAACATTTCAGACATTTGATGTTGCCCTTGAAAGTCAAGGGGTCAACAGTGTGATGACCCCATCAGGCAAAGGAACCAACTCTACCAACTATCTTAAAGGTGATTTGTGTTCATTTTGACCTTCCTGGCTTGGCTTATCCATCAAACTGTTCTTCCCACCAAGTGAACAGAAAGCAGACAAAGTTCATCCCATACAAGCAATTCCAACAGACCAGCTCCTCGCATATACACTGAGCTCAGCTAGGGTGATCGTGTGACATCAACAACCTATCAGTCTATCAGGAAGAATCTGGTCATTCATTCTGGGAGAAGCTTATGAGAAAAGCTAGAGCAAGACAACTTGCAGAGCTCCAGTTCTGTCTTCACATCCCTCAAGGCAGGGCAAGGAGGATCCTAACCTCAAGAGGAACAGAATGGTTTTTGTTTCATGGATTGATTATTTTTCTCCTGGAGGAGGAGAAAGATCAGGCATTTGTGCTGCTGTTATTAGATGTATTAGTTGTCTTTGCTACAATATTGAGCACCTGCAGACCATGGTGGGAACGGATGGGGCAGCCCTTGGGCAGGCTTCATTTATATCTAAGAAATCCTGTGAGGAAGGAAAGGGCAAACAGTTTTGCTTCTCCCAGTATGAGGAAAATCTATTGCACACGCTCGCTGTTCAGTACATACAGGAGGACATTTGGGGATGTAGCTAAGAGAAACAAGGAACATTTCGAATTTGTGTTTTATTAGACTTCTGTAACAATTGCTTGTTTTTGCTTGGTGACAATCAGTAGGATGAGAACAGGTGCCCTATGGCATTTGTGCTAACTCGTGGCTGCGATGCTGTTGAAAGCACTGCCATTTTGTCTATGCAATTACTTTAGGATTGTGTTATGGAGCTACTGAAGTAAGACGTGCTAAGTTTTGTTTAGTGCCAAACACATTTTTCTCACCTGAGACTTTACAATCACTCAATCGCTGAGTGCACCTGACCGAGGGGAAAGGCAAAATTATCACTGGCTGATTTTACTCTCCCAGGCCCTGGGAAAGGGGGTGAAGAGAGGAAAATTACACTGCATGTTTACACATGTCAAACCTGAAATACTGCAGGGAACCTGGGAGAAAAGAATGTTTCTCCATGTATCCAGTCTATCCATTTCCCCAGACAATAACCTGCACTACAGTGAAAAACTACCAAATACAGCCACTGACAGGAGAATCTGCTATGCAGTTCACACTTGCTTTTCTCTATCAATGGTCTGATGGCAGAGAACAATGTATCTAATAGCATAATAACAGACACCATTAATACTTCAGAGGTTCAGTATAAAATTGCTTTCATTAGCATGTCAAGTGTTTATTTTAGCTTACTGCAAAACAAGCTCCTTACACACAGCCACTTATTTGACTTTCCTTGATTGCAGAGAGGGTAATAATGAAGAAGCCTACTTTCCTTGATCTTCTGTGGAGATTTTTACATGCACTGAAAAGATATTGCTCCATTACCTCTAGCCAATGAGCCAGCTTGGCGTGCTGGAGAGAAATATTACAGCAGAAATATTACTGAACTCAGTGGAATAGCTTTTTACAGACTGCCACAAGGGCAGGCATGAGGCTGTGAAAATTGCAAGTTGTATTCCCATCTTCAGTCTAAAAGCACACTGACAACTAAGCAGAGGAAAAAATACCTGGTTCTTCCTTGTGCCTCAGTGTGCATTTGTTAAATATTTAATATCTGGTCATGTTACCAAGAGGAAAATAACGTTTTATGTTAAGTGTTAAGTATCTTTGGACTTTCATTGCTAAAAGCTATGGGTTGGGGTCTTTTGTTTGCTTTTTTGTTGTCGATGTTTGGGGTTTTTTAATCTTGGGGTACATAAAGCACATGAATTATCCCAAAGTTAAAATACAGTGAACACAAAGCACTTCAGTTTTACCATAAGGAAAACCCAATAAAGTTGACCTCAGGCAGAGTTTGGCTTTATCGTGTTTTATTGGAGACTGTTTATATGCATTAGCTACTCAGATGGTCTTTTACAAAGATTAATAAAAGGAAAAGGCATCATTTTGGAAGTGAAAGCAAACTCCTCCCTAAACAAAATTACTCAGATGTGTAGTTTTGGTTCATGTCATACTCAGAGCTTTCATAATCTTCAAGGCTCCCCATTAAAAGTCCTTTTAATTAGTCAAACCCAACAACTAATAATTAGAAAGTAGAGACTAAATCCTGTTCTCAGACAAATGCGTGCAAATCCCATTTACTGAAATGGAAATGGCTCACAGGTGTGTTACATTAGACTTCAACCACTCAGCAGCTTTATAGGAATTCAGTGTCTGGAGCCTAACTGCTTGACTCCTCGTCAGAAGAGGGGCACAGGTAATGCCACAGAAACCTGATCCACGTTTCCTCCCTAGCTCCACTCAGCAAACACTTTAATTACCTTTTTATTCCCCACCACAACAACCCTCAAGTCTAAATTTAGACTTTCAATTCTACACATTACCAGCCTGATTCCTGCCTAAGGAGAAGAGGACTCCGTCGCCGGCTAGATTAAATTCTGCAGCAGTGATTATGTGTTACAAGCCTCAATTCTACATCAGCAAAATCTACTGTATGGCATCAAATTCAAGGAGTTCAGGCGTTTTACAGCTCGAGGGTAATGCAATCATTCTATTGCCATACTATTTACTTCACCCTTCCAGTGCATTTGTTTGTGCTCCACAAGGTGAACTGTAGGTCACCAGGAAACATTGTCAGGCAGAGTAAACTAGGAAACCATGTCTAGTAAGCCACAGAAATAGTGGACTAGAAGTTATTTTTCCACTGGAAGAAAAATCTTACAGCTTTGCAACACTTTCCCTCCTCCCGTTTTTTTTAAGGACACTGATACAATGACAGCTTCTAGCCATACTCCATATAAAGAGATCTCATAAAAACTATTACTGTTTCCCCTATTTAGGAATATGGAAAACGACACCACAATCCCACACGCTGTTTAGCCTGCATACAAATTGACATGTGGTTTGTCATCACTGAATTCTCTAATCCAAACATAAAATTGGCATTTTAATTTCAGTTGGGTTTAGTGTACTATGAAAAGAAAGACGACCAGTTAGGATGAGATTTCTTGGGTCCACCAACACCTTCCAGGTGATGACAGCTATTGCTTTAAGTACTTGCCATTAACAACCAGTCACAATGTTAGTGACAAGATGTTACTAGCAGTTACTTAAAGTGATAAATGTTAACATTTTTCTGCTCTTTATGACTCACACTATACCCCAGCCAGAATTATTTTAGGAGCTGAATGCAAAGCGCTAGGTCAAAATGATGAAGATTGTGGAGCCACTGGTTGAGGTGCAGAATGAGAAGTGTCATTCGAGGAACATTAGGTCAAAGAGAATCTATGATAAGGAACAGTAATGAATTAAAGATTGAGGTTCATCCTTTTAACTGTTTCACATAAGGGGAATTCTCCAGCATTGGGGCATTTTGCTCTTTCCACGCATATGAGAGCAACATGAACTCTGCACTGTAAAATTAAGTCTTTGATGTTAACATCCTTTAACAACCCTCCCAATGAGATACAGATTAAGAGAAGATACTTTGATCCAATCTTATAACAACATAGACCACATTTACCTCCACACACATTGACAAGCTGCCCTGTGAAGACTCAAGTGCAGGAAAGCACTCTTACAGGAACAGCACTATAGGCATTATGTTAAGCACCTGTGACTTCTGACCATGGATAGATGTAATACATGCATAATGTCTAGAGCCATGAACACCGTAACTTGAATGTAAAAGGATTCAGCAAAAAAAGTCTTGTAGTAAAGGAAAGCAAGTATTTTATTGCTCCATGTTTTGCAGCAGATAGCCGATTTACCTGACCAACTTCACCAACCAGATTATGACCCAAGCCCTGCACAACATGCATTACATTTTGTATTGTTAATTACATAAAGTCAGAACAGGTTAAACATAAACCAGCAACAGTTTCTCATTACATATCAGCAATAATCAGTAGCCCACCACACAAAAATAGCATTTTTAATCCTGAATCTACCTTGAGGCGCAATACACTCCAGAAGAATCACAATCCATGATCTAGGCCAAAAGGTACTTTCCAAGTGTGTGCAAACACTCTTAAATGAAAGTTTTCCAGTTCTTTCCCAAGAATTCAGAGTAAACTTTTACTCTAACATGCAAAACTGATTAATAGCTCTGAAACGGCATCAGACCACCTACCTTTAGCATCATCTTGCAGGTCCTCAGGCTGCTCCGCTTTGCTGTTTGTGGGAGATGGAGGCTGGCCTTTTTGTTCCAATCCTTTAAACAAACAGAAAAAATAATTGCATATATTACTGTGAAATGGTTTTACTGTATCAAATATTATCATGTGCGATATCACAGCTGTGAGTCCATATTATCTCAGCACTCCATTCAATACCCAGTGCCTATCTTTCTATTATTAAAATACATTACTGCATCATCTGGTATAAAAGTCATAATAGGTGTCTTTCAGCTGGGACTGGACTTTCCCTAACTTTCACATGGCAGCAGTGAATAAACCCCATACTAAAATAATGTACTTCTTCACAAGCTCTTAATCTCTTCACAATTAAAAAGAAAATTAATAATGTTTTAATTTGTAGTTTTTAACATGACACATATTATACTGCATTATGGAACTATGGAGAAAAATGTGAATGAAATTATCTTCCTCTCTCAGCTCAATTCTCCATTCAGTGTTATAACACAGTAACAAATTAATATTGACTAAAATCAGTAATGAAATGAAAGGTAGGGAAGCAAGTTTGGTAGTGAAGTAGAGTTTAGGAAATTAAAGCTTTACGAGATAGAAATGTTCAGGTTGAAAAATTCCATTCCAACCTTTTAGCCAGAAAACAAGGAAAAAACGGAGGAAAAGGAAAACCTTCTAAGTAAAAATCATAACTGAGGCCAGTTAAATTTAAGATCTCCCCTATTTGTGGAGACCAAAGCTCAGCGTTTGGCATCAGTTGGTTAAAGTTTTAGAACCATGAACTTTTTCTACTACATTTTCAAAATACCCTGTTATCTTCACATACAGTATGAAATTACTGTTTGTTTGCTATGATAGAAGTGCAAGCTGGCAGCTCAGAAAGGCCGTTCGTACAAAAGGGAGGCCAAGCTGGAAATTAATCATAAAAGGTATTTGTAAATTAAGAGATTTAATGAAAGCAGGTTCACTAATTAAAACATTCTTCAAACACTGTTCCTTAACCACGAAAGCAGAGACTGGCAGACAATTAAAACTCAGTTCATTGCACCTACTGAATCTATTCAACCATGACGAGAAAATTACTTTCTGTCATTGGACTTCCCATCAAGACCCCAATTCCTTGTGGCCAAGTGAGGGCCTGGGTGAAGGAGAAGCCTAATGAAAACATACTTCTGTGCATGCTGGGAAGAAACCTTGACCACTTGTAACCAGGCAGTTTCGGTAGACATATGACCGTGCTTGATTTACCCCTACCTGCTGTGATGTGAGAAAGTAAGAATCACGGTATTACCTCAAACTGATTAGCTAATTAGCACCTGGGAAAAAAGCTACCTACATGTGTATAAAAAATTGCTCCACTATTCCAGAAACCACTGCCTGTTCTGCTGTCATACATACCCTGCACAATCATCTGCTCTGTATGTCGCTGAAGTTTTAAACAGCTCTCAGCAATCAGGTGCCCAGTTCTCATAAAGGAGAGCTCTGTTAAGAGCTGTAGATACTACCCTTGTATCTTCTATCCTTTCACTAATACATGTATGTAGAACCAAAATGCTGCAAGTTTCCAAGCAGGAGGTATGAAAGAAGTAAATAAGGATGTGGAAAGGGAACTTGCAGAGTCAAGGGGAATATTGTGATTGCTCAAGAGACAAAAAGTGAGTGAATCGTTGGCTTTACATGGAACCCAAGAAACTCAGAAACGTTCTCTGCCTGCCCTCCTTGGAAACTGGCTATTCTATTGTACTTACATCCATAAAAAAGAAGAGCCACAGACTGGGAAGCTGGCAGGAATTTGCAAGAAGCAACAGCTCAAAACGCCAGCATAAATTCCAAAACGGAGATCGGTATGCAAGTAATTAAATTCCATCTCACTTGCTTAATTTTAAGGAATTAGCATTAACCAAAAAAGCCAAACAGTATTGTTCGTGAAAATTCCTTCTAGAATGGAATTTGTGTTTCATTATAGAATTCCATATAGCTCAGAGCATGGAGGGCCCTTAGCAATCACTAAATAAAGCTAGTTACTGCAAAGCAGTACATGCTTTGAGGTTTGGCTCAGGATCAGGAGGTAGACCTTTCCTGACAGCAGCTAACATAGGACACATCGTGTGTCATGTCACCACATTTGCTCATCTGAATTTGAAATTCAAATACAATATTTTGAGGAAAACAAGAGTTTTCAAGTGCTAACTTGAATTTCTTTTTGGAGTAGTGAGGATGTAGGAGTAACCACAAGAAATACTGTGGGGAAAAAATCAAGGCAAAACCTGCCGAATAAAGACACACTTTGTCAAACCTTTAAAAGGGTTACTCAGGAGCAATGGTGATAGAGTTCAGCAAGAACTTCAGCACAAAAGAGAGGTCCCAAAAATAACCAGGCTTTTAAAGATTGATTCCTGCCAACATTCTCCCATTCTTTTAAAAAACAACTTGAATATTTATAATGGACCATATTGACGTACAGCTTCTTTGGTCCTAATACCACTCTGAACTACCTGCCACGCTCCCTTTTTTGGTTGACAACGATACACATCAGGGGACTGAATCAATAGGAGTGTTTCAATCAACACTCACCCCTCTAGTGAGGAATTTTATCATCTAACCAATCTGTGAGGCTTCCACTAGTCCCACAAGTCAAATGTCAATCAAGTTTAAGTGCAAATGTCCAGCCAGGTCTTTCAGGAGTATCTGAATACATTAGATAATATAACCAACAACTTAATTGACAGCAGAAAGATGGAGGGGAAGAAGCTTACATTCAGAGAAGTCAGAACTGTTACTATCTCAAAAGAAATTATCTTTTTGCACTCTATAAAGAACCTTAAAATGCTCACAAAAGGCTGCAGAAGCAGTGTCCCAGGAGAACAAGATTTCAATCACAATTTCACTGCTTTTTAGCAGATTTCCCTTATTCCAGACACAGAAAAGGATTTGCACAGGCTTTAAAATAATGTCTTTGTATTACGGTCAAAATACAACTCTTAACCCTTTCTGCTCTTCACCAGTATGTATGTTTTTCAGAACAGTTAGCCAAGTATTACAGAAATTTCTGTTTAAAACCAGCACACCCAGACAAGTGTATGAACTGATCATATTGAAAGCTTTTCGAATTGTGATCATCTGTGCAAAAAGGTTTCTGAGCTCTAACACTGGGAGAAATGATTCTTCTTTATAGGCTGCTTCAGAGGGCCAACAAGCCACTTAAATCTCACAGTCTGTCTCCAAGTAAGTTATTCCCAAAATCTCTCACAACTTCCAGATCTCCCTGGTTACAAGTGATTGCTATTTTCACCTCAGGTAAAAAAGGAAGTCTTCCTCCAAAACCTATATCCAAGTATAAGAGTGTGCACACAGTGAAACACATAAAGGAATACTGTATTTATACAGCATACATAATAGGGTTTCCCGGAATTGTTCAAGGCCAGGTTGGACGGGGCTTTGAGCAGCCTGGTCTACTGGAAGCTGTCGCTGCCCATGGCAGGGCGGTGGAACTAGATGATCTTTAAGGTCCCTTCCAACCCAAACCATTTCTTGATTCTATGATTCTCTTGTTAGTGTGAACACGATCCTTTGTCCTGCCATTCTAGGCTGTAGGAATCTGGACTGTGCTTCTCCTAATAGCACATGCTTCTATAATTTCCACATGCAATCACTGCAATTGCACATGCAATTATGGTGGTATTATTATATTGCACAATTCTGTGCATGAATATGTGAATCCATGGATATAAAAGCAAAGTCCCCCAGAAGTTAAAGTCTAGAATAATCTTCCCTTAATGGAGCTTGAAACATTAAGCATCATGACTCTGCAGTATTAAATCACTGAAGTTAAAGGTAGACAAGACTATTAGGTCACCTGGTTCTTCTCTTTGCTTGTGTAGGAAATCATTCACAAAGGCAAGCTGAGATGTGGAACTGCACAGGTCCATACCCGCTATTACTATATCTGCCCTTTTGACTCAAGCTGTTCTAACAGCAAACTGTGTGACATATGATAACATCAAAGCACTTTAAATTAAATGGTGCCGTTAAGTCAGCAGCTGCTAAAGATACACCATCCAGAATAACAAACCAATGGGTTAAAATCCCGTGAGTCAAACACCATTGAAAGAGTGGTCTTGGGAATGTATATTTAATAAAACTAGGTTATTTTTATTTTTTAAATGTTTTTCTTATTCTAGTACATTCAATATATGTATGTCGTTATGTGATTAACTGGCTAAAATGATCATTTATGCTTGTTGATTTTATAGTATTAATGTAGATATTAATGGACATTATCTGGCAGATGTAATTAAGGTATTCCCTTGTTTATTTTGAAGAGAAATCATATAAGGTCTTTCTGCATGTAATGAGATATTTGCACTTCAAGGTGGTAGAAACACAAGACAGATTACTTTCATAATGTATCCATTACTCAATAATGCACACATTTGGTCATCTGTTATTCCTTACTGCCAGCTAATTCTCTAGCTTTTCCCAAGGCCTGATCTGGTGTGCACTGAAGTCAGCAGACAGATTCCCACTGACTTCAGCTGTTACCAGATCAGGATCTGTGTTTTTTTCCCCCCCTAATTCTTGCCACCATCTTTAAATTAGGATCGATTCTGTAACCTCCATCTCATTCTACTACATTCTTCAAATGAAAATTGGCACAGCTACAGAGTGTACAGCTCATTTTTGTCCTTATTCTCTCTGTATTTTCTCTTGTTTTGATATTGGCCCTCAGAAACACCCAACCAGTAGAAGTTGGAGGTACAGGAACTTAGGTGAAATTTAGAATACCTGGATCTCTGCCTAAGGTCCTACACGTGTCTGCAATATGTGCTCTCCAGGAGCCCAACATTTCCTTTCGACTTTTTTTTTTGTCTTCTTAAGTACAGGAATTGGAGAAATAACCCCAAAGGAGACTGAATATGGACAGCTCGAAAAACCAGGGTCATCAATATTGGTGCCAACTGCTGACTCCATCTGTTGGAGTCATGACCCATGAAGTCAAGCAGAATGAAGAATGATTATTCAATTAATACCGCAAGTGGTGACTAGAAGTTGCTACTCTGTATTTCCCTTAGAACAGTGAAAAGCAGATATCCTTCAAACTGATACAAATCTGAGTATAAAAATGAAAACTCCCCTCAATGCAGAAACTATGTAATTATTATTCCTGCTCATGCATTCTACTATTATTAGAACATTCATGCACAAATAGGTCAAAAGGACATAACTTTTGTACATCTGCCCCACTACTGGAGCAATATACAAAAGATACTTCTTTTTAGCTATAGGTATTGACTGCTGACAATCAATGAACTGATTCCCAAAATATCTCCAAGTGATAAAGAAATAACCAAGTACATGTTGTTGAAGCTCACAGAGCCTTACAGGCAAATCTATGAGGGAAGCTATGCTCTCCTCTATCTCATAAGCACAAAGAAACAGATAAGGAAATATATTCCTGATGACTTAATTCAGTGATAATTTCCCAGAGCAGCTATGTAGCTTCACCTAAATTAATGAAGCTGTGACGGATACAAGGCAAGAAAAAAAGAGACCAGCCATTAAGTGGAAATGTACTTCCTTTTAATTCTAATATAAAATGCTTTTCAAAAAATCAATGCAATTTGCATAATCTCCATAAAAGCAACAAGTCAAAAAATGCAAACTAATTGGTCTTATAAAAGTATACATGCCATGATAATGGTAAAAAGCGACACTGGAAACATTAGATGAATACTGCAAAATTCAACTGTAGAATAATCTTTGGCAAATATTTGTTGTTTAATGACGGTCTTTATTTTTCTACTTTTATGTATCTATGTACAACTAAATCAATCACACTAATTGTATTAAAATTTCTGAAAGTTCTTATCCTGAAATCTTCACACGAAAAAGTAATTATATGTAATAAAATCAGCAGGCCAGAACAGCCATACAAGAATGTGCTAATCCATCAGTGTAACACGTATCTATGAATATCGATGTTTTCACATCTATGCATATACACCATTCTTCAAGTATTTCTAATTTCTAAGCTAATTAACTGGTTGCATAAATCATCATAATCCATTTGTCTTTAGGACAATCTTGACGATTTAAGCATCCAACATATTGCTTTGGAAACTTTTACCTCTGTTTTCTGGCTGGTGTATCTCTCTGTGTGGCTCTCCTTTCCAATCATCTCCTATCTTTTCACAAAGAGAAGAACTGTAAGTTCCTGCACAGTCACTGGGCTCTGATGGGATTCGGGTCACAGAGACCTGGGGACAGTGCGCATACCTGGTGCACTGTCACAGATGGGTACCTGCTGCTCAGGAAGGAAAGGCAGAGAAGAGTAGGGGGAGCTACGTTGCATAGAAGAGGAGGTCCTTCACTGCACAAAAGTCTGTTATGGAAAAGGAGATATCCGCTGAGAACCTTTAGGTGAAGTTCATCAGGGAAAGAAACACAGGGTGCTGTGATAGAAGGCTGTTACAAAAAGCCTGATCAAGAAGATGAAGTAGGCGATGCTCTCTACAAAGAAATAGCAGAAGTCTTCTGACTGGAAGCTTTTCTCCTCGTGGGAAATGTCTAATCCTCTGTCCTTTCCTCTTCTTGTTCCTCAGGCCTTTCTTTCCTTTCTACCTATCTATTGTTTCCACTTCAAGCCTATTTACACTACCAAACCCTAAACATTGACATTTGTTTTAAACAACAAACTTGGGTTGGGAAAAAAGGCCTCTGAAATATTGTCCAACTGAGTTCAATGCATTTAAGAGGCTGTGGGAGAGTTTTGCTACCGTTTTCATTACAAACCAACCATGGCCACTGATCAGAACTGGAGATGACTCACGAATTGCTGTATTCACACCTTTTTACACACAAAGAGACTGTAGAATTTTAATTATTTCCCATTCATGTTCAAGCTAGTTATTAATAAAAACCATAGGAGTATCAATCAGAGGCTCATTACAGATGAAGACACCAAAAAGGCACCCTCAGCCATTCTTATTGTGTACTTTTTACTATCAAGGATGGTCTACTCTCTGTTAAGAAACAGAGATGACTGTTGTAGCATTGGCAATAAATGACTGGCACCGCTTATCACAACCAAGGCAATTAGTATCAAGAATTCTTTCAGCTCAGTTGATGCTCTGAAGAAGTGATATATTTTAGCATAAAATATTGTTTACTCACCTGTCTCTTCATTCAGCTTAGTCCCATCTTCATTAGCATCATCTGTCAAAAAAAATATTGACAGAAACTGATTATTAAGAATACCAAGGATTACCTAAAATTAAATATTCCATGTTTCAAATTGCCCATATCTTAGTTTGCCTCCTCCGATTTAACATTTTACAGTAAGATCTGGAGGTGGATGGGAAAAGAAGGCATTGATACTGGACTGTTACGACCACATACAGGAAATGCAGGGAATAAAGACAGGGAAAAAAAATCCAGTATAATTTACAGATTTCTGCAAATTATGACTTCTATAAAATGAAACTGCATTCTTTTTTCTATCAGAGTTTTTGCTTGTTAAGTTTCAGTTTGCTTTGTTACCTGAGAACAGCTGACTATGTTAAGAAGAGAACTAGTTATCCAGAAATCATATAACACGAAGAAATTACTATAAATTTGCCAGACAGGACAGTTTAAGACCAAACTCGGGCTAGCCAAGAAGCAAACACTTGTCATTAGTAAGATGATATATGAAGAAAGGAGATTCCTTCTTTATGCAAAAGGTTTCACTTTGGTAACAAAGGAATTCCTTACTGCAAGTATTTTTGATGACAGAAAATAAAAATTAGTAGCCTTAGTTAACATCTAAATAATTCAATGTTCCAGAGCCTTAATCATCTAACGGAGAGCTCAATGACCGCGGAACTTTATGTCAACTGTGTTCTTAACTCATATAGACTCCATTTGTACCCTTTTAAACGGTTTTGGGCACATGCAAATTCTGTAGCAAGCCTACAGTTTCCATTGAAAACTTAACATCTTTCAAACTTGCGTATGTGCATATTATTTAGCCATTGGAACCCAAATGAGTTTTGCAATATTATGATCAATACTAATAGAAACTAGCAGCAGTATTTAGGTCCTAAATATGCAGGGTCAGATCTTTATTTTGGATCTCCACTGAGATCCAAATGCTGTGACACACACTATGAGGATTAAGTTCTGCTTTCCTCAAGATCTGGAGGCTGATACTTTATTTTAAGAAGCATGAGAACAGAACAACTGGTTAATAATAGAGGCCTTATGTTTGATACAAGCATTAAAATCATGAGGCTGAGAATTTTCATGGATGCTTGTGAACCTACAGTAGATGGATCTGTATGCATTCTTCTCCTCTTCCACCTCATTCAGACATGATCTGGAGGGCAGGACTTTCAGAACCCACTATATAGCAGCCAGTAACACCTCTCTTGAGTACACCTCAGTCCAGCCCAAAGGACCAGGACTGAAAACTATCACTGCAGATTTTACTTCCTTTCTCCTTGTTTTGCAAACAGTTGTTTTGGAGATCAGAAAGGCACATGGACCCCTACTGTACAAATATGAATTTTTACACAGAAACTTTGAGGAGCTTTGACAGGTAATTTTTGAGACAAGAAAATGAAAAATCTTGTTAAAGCCAATGGGAATTCCGCCACTGACTTCAACAGAGCCAGGATTTTCAACTGGAGTCCTGACATTTTTTAACAAACCACTCAGAAAACATTTGGTTAACATAGAGATTATTAATTATTCAGTTTCCAATAACATGTTCTTTCCATGGAAGCACTTATAATGAAACCAGCATGATAAAATTTCAAATTAATCTAAGACTTTACACTAAATCAGCAGAACATAATATCTTAACATACATATATCACCTGGTCTTCTGCGGAAGTTCTTAATTATAGTTCTGTAAGTGACTTGGAATCTGAAATTCCCAAAGCAACAGAATAGCTTCTAAGCTGGTGATAATGGACACAGACAAGAAATCTGATGTTATTAAAAAGTAGTGAAGTCATTATGCAATATAATTATGAAGAGGCAAAGACTGTTTTTGGGAACTAATTGTGAGTTAAAGGCTGTTTTTTCTGGGAACAGGAGCCGAAGTCTCACTAAAAGGCAGTAAAGTCCTTACGTCATTTCTGAAAATGGGAGCTGGGCTCCCAACTGCTTTGTGACATGATCTCTGGGTCATTGTGGTTCCTTTGTGGACCCCAATTTGGATCTGAATCTGAGCTGCACTTTGGCACACGACTCCCCAGTCACTTCATGTCTACAATTCCTACTCTCACACTATGAATGCATCTAGTGGAAGTGCTGCCCTGTTGAATATAAAGCAGTCTCTTTCATTGACCTTGGTGTGGCTGTCTGAAGTGATAAACACCATGTTTAGTTGACAGAGCTTTATGCCAAAACCAATTACTTGAGATAAAAAACCCCAGCGTTTTAGAAATCAATATCCAAAATTCATTCACTTTTCCCCCAAAAGAATGATATTACAGGCAGTTTCTTCATTCCCGGTTGTGAAGAAGTAAAAGCAAGTAGAAGTATTTTTTATTGAACCTTTATATCCCTAATATGAAGCAAAATCAGTGCCAAGATGGCTATAAATTAGATTTGTAATACCTAGGTTTTGGGGTGTTATTTTTATGTCCCCTATGCATTTTTCTTACCCCATCTAGAGGAAGCCTCTTGGAGGTTTGCTTTGGTTTGAAATACACATCACAGACAGTGAATCTGAGTAAAACCACAAAAGAACCCAAGAGTGAATCTTTGATACCAGTAAACACTTCCTTAAAAACATATCATCAATATTTCTTGGCCAAACTCCCCCACCTGACAGACCAGAGCTGAGGTT
Source organism: Psittacula echo (assembly GCF_963264785.1). Taxonomy (NCBI): domain Eukaryota; kingdom Metazoa; phylum Chordata; class Aves; order Psittaciformes; family Psittacidae; genus Psittacula; species Psittacula echo. The sequence goes on from NC_137738.1 coordinate 114,176,665, forward strand.
CCTCTGTAACTCTCACCTTTACTCAAGGGCTGCTGAAAAGTAATTGACTAGGAAAACATGTTATTGTGTGTGTATGCATGTACCCACTTTCATTACCCTTTTGGCTACAGATGCAGAACAGCGACCTCTCACGTAGCTTCCCCATTAAAGCCCTGCATTTTGGGAAGCTCCACCAAGATGGCCTTGCTGGAAAAGGAATTGCAGATCTTGCAGCCCTGAGTCAGAGGAAAACTGACAGTGATTCCCTGCAAGAGCCAGTCCACCCCCGGGAAAACACACATCAGTATTTAGAAGGCTCAGGATACAAGGAAGCCATCTAATCCAAAATGTGGGATATGGTTGAGAGTGCAAAATTTTCTGGCTTTTAAGTTGGGCTGGAGTATATAAAATTAAGGTATTGGATTGGCAATGTATGGGAGAGCAGCTTCCAGTCAAGTATAAAATAATTTATAGCTGAGAGTCAACCTATGATTGAAACTCACTCTCTAACTCGTGCTGTCTGGGGTAACCGTATCTCGGAAGAGCACAGAGCTTTGCATTTGGGAGCAAGCTGCTCAGAATATGCACATTTGTACAAGTCATAGGCTCCCTGGTAGAGTCATGTAGCAAGCGATGCCTGTTACTCCTTCATTCCCCTCTCCCTTGTTAACCTGCCGAGCTCTGTGAAACAGAGTAATTGCACCATAGCTGCTCTTACTGACACTGGGGAAGAGGATGCCTTCTTCTGTCATATACTTTTTATTTTTCCCTTTGCCTTGCTGGTTAGGTTCTTTCTCTGTCTCACTAGTCATTACATATAAGCAAACACAAGCCAGATGGCTAAGACCATCAATCTGTGTTTAAGATTTATGTTAGGAACAGAGAGGTGAAAGGCTCTAAATACTGCTGCTAATCCCCAAAGCCATTAAACTGCTGCCTCCTTGTTGCTCATGCTTCTATTTGCATTCTACTTCATGTTAGCACGCAGAGCCAATGCTGTACAAACACCTTTTATTTTTAACTGTGCATGCATTGAAGAGCTCTTACTTGAGAGCCAGCTCCACGCTGCAGGAGGCTGCTGTTTCATCTGCATTCAGGGCTTGCATCCCAGGCTGCCAGAGCTCCCTCAACACCACTGCTAGCTCCTCCCTGCCTTCCTCTAACCTTTCTTCAGCTGCCTTGTCTCATCCTTCAGGTTTTGTTCCTTTTCTCAGCACTTTCTGCCGTTGCTTGATTTCATACAATCACAGAATGGTTTGGGTTAGAAGGGACTCCTAAAGCCCATCCAGTTCCATCTCTGCTGCCACAGGCAGGGACACCTTCCGTTAGACCAGGTTGCCCCAAGCCCTGTCTAACCTGGCCTTGACACTTCCAGGGATGGGGCAACCACAGCTTCTCTGGGCACCCTGTGCCAGCGCCTCAGCACCCTCACAGAGAAGAATTTTTTCCTAATCTCTAATCTAATCTCTGTCAGTTTAAAGCCATTCCCCCTTGTCCTATCCCTACATGCCTTGGCAGAAAGTCCCTCTCCAGATTTCTTGTAGGCACCCTTTAGGTACTGGAAGCTGCTGTAAGGTCTCCCTGGAGCCTTCCCTTCCCCGGGTTGATCAAAATTTCCTGACATTCCCTCATTTCCAGCCAACACACATATGCCTCAGCCTGCTCCCCTTGCAAGTGCGGCTCCATGTACTGAACATACCCAGGGAGGAGCTGGGAGGACACTGGGAACAGACCAGTCTCCCCTCATCAGGCTGCATGCACACACACTGGCAACAGAGCAATGAGACGGGTAGAGCTCTTACAGGAGGCTGAAGTGACAAGGTGGTGACTGTACTACTGATGCTTCAAAACAAGACAAACACAAAAGCCCCCATAAAAGCTTCAGTACTGACAGCTTCAGCCATCCTGTTGAGCTTATTTACTATACAAAACCAGGGATCCAGCTGAAAAAGTTCCTGCCGTGAAGCACTTGCTGAGCAGGTATTGCATGATCTGCCTGTGCAGTTTCCATAGAACAGCAGAGGATGTGCAGCACAACAGCCTTGACACATTTTGGAAAATGGATTTTGGGGTCACCTCTGCTTGCTCAAACAAAAAATATCTTGTCTCCAGTCTTGGAGTAGGCAGCAGTGTGGGCCGGGGTACCTGCCTCACGCAGGCTGTCTAAATTGTGACATTATCAGGTTTCCAGCAACTGAAAAGACCTAGTGGGTTCTCACCCTCCACATTTCTCTCCACCACACTTGTCTGTCCAAAATCCTGTCCCAGAGTTTCACCCATGGGTCTTCATGATCATCATAATATCCTGAAGGAGCTTTATAGCCATGTCTCGTGTATTTTCAATCCTTAGTTATCGAAAAATCACTTCTTTTTGATTGCTTACAACCACTGCAGCTACCCAACAGGAGCTCCACAATAGTACAGAGGCTCTATGTCCATCTCAACCTAGAAGAGTTGATGTTTTCAGCATAGTAAAGCACAGGAGAACACCCTAGGGTTTGATGAAGCCCAAACGTACATATGAGGTTTGCAATAACCTAGAAACTCACAAGCTCTTTTGGTTGTTTCGATCCTTCCAACTCAGCTCTCCACCGGGAGAATACAACACACTGACCAATAACACAGAAAAAGGCAATGTTTACTTTGAGGAAAAGCAGATTTGGAAATCTCTGCCAGATGAGATCAACTAAACCCAGGCCTGATTCTTTTCACATCGAGTTGTTAAAAATTATACTTTCCATAAAGCTTTCCCTTGTCCTCAGTGCTCGTAAGAAGTAGAAGTAAAAAAGAACACGGTAAAACAAAAGAACCTTTTCTGCTTTGGAATGAAAAATAGGACTTCTTTCGGTTGTGAACATTTGTATCCTTTAATCATGCAATCCTGCATACGCAGCAATAGGCACTACATAAACCTCCATCTGACACTAAGCAAGTTTAATGAAATTTTTTTAGTCTGATTATAAAGAAACTTCCTCTGATACACTCTGTACATCCTGGCCTTGCTGCAGCATCGGTGCAGTTTTTCTTCCTGTGTTGCTTAGTTACACCAGTCCCACACCACCAGAGTCTCACTGAATGTACAATGTGTTTGTAGCTTTTGAAGCCATATCAAACAGAAATCCTTAGTACCAATCTCCTAAGAAGTTAGGCACTGGTTTTTCCTGTCACCACATAGATGGCTTCTTTTATGTGCTGTATCACTTGATCTGCTGTAAAATACATATACGTGTACGAGCCTCAGCTGCATAAGAAGGCTACCTGGCAGCTGCCATTCCCACTGCTAGGGAATTGGACAACATTATTCCAGTGCAGGAAATGGTGTTCACAGCTAGGATCAGATTTGGATTTCTATTTCCCAGATGCTTCTACCTTACACAAAAGGAATGAGGCGCTGCTTGGGAAAACAGACATCACTTTTTAAAACAGAACCTATTGCAAAACTTCCTTATTTCCTCTGTGCCCCAAAAATACTGGAAACAACTGGGCTTTGTTTACAACAAGTGCTAAAGTGGATTTCTCACCCCCATGTATGCTAATGCAGTCACACACAAAATGGTATGTTTTGCATGTGGTGACACTTTTCTAAATTCAAACTCCTAACAAAATCCCATCAGTAACCTAAGGCAGAGGTTGAGACAAATGAGACAAACACAAACTTAACTGCATCCTTTGCAATGAGAAGCACTTTGCAATTAAAAGCACTTGCAATTAGAAGCAATTCGGTATCAGCGGCCAGAGAGGACAGGATAATTCTGGGCATGATAAAAAGTGCATTTGGAATGTTTTACATGGGATGCCCAAATATACAACACAGCAGGAAGAAAAGATCCCTGATTTATTCACATTTGATGCTATACAGAGAAAGCTTCTGCTTGTTCACCTGCTGGAGCCAGGCATCCATGTGTGAAGGCCTGAGTACAGAACAGCAATACACTTCCCTCCCTCCTTCCTGCAGCCTCTCCCAAAGCCTAAGGCTACATATGGACCATGCTGATTAACAGCCACTGTTGGATCAGTCCTCTGGTGGTTGAGCTAATCCTCTTTTTAACTATATTTAAGACCTATAGTCTTTGCATCACCTCAAAGTGAGCATTCTTCGGTTGATACGCCAGAGGAAGGGATGCCATCCAGAGAGACCTCGACACGCTTGTGAGGTGGGCTGATGCCAACCTTATGAAGTTTAACCATGCCAAGTGCAAGGTCCTACACCTGGGTCGGAGCAATCCCAGGCACAGCTACAGGTTGGGCAGAGAAGAGATTGAGAGCAGCCCTGCAGAGAAGGACTTGGGGGTGTGGTCGATGAGAAAATGAACATGAGCCGGCTTCAGTGTGCGCTCGCAGCCCAGAAAGCAACCGTATCCTGGGCTGCATCAAAAGGAGCGTGACCAGCAGGTCGAAGGAGGTGATCCTGCCCCTCTACTCTGCTCTCGTGAGACCTCACTTGGAGCATTGTGTGCAGTTCTGGTGTCCTCAACATAAAAAGGACATGGAACTGTTGGAACAAGTCCAGAGGAGGCCACGAGGATGATCAGGGGATTGGAGCACCTCCCGTATGGAGACAGGCTGAGAAAGTTGGGGCCGTTCAGCCTGGAGAAGAGAAGGCTGCGTGGAGACCTCAGAGCAGCCTTCCAGTATCTGAAGGGGGCCTACAAGGATGCTGGGGAGGGACTCTTCATCATGGACTGTAGTGACAAGACAAGGGGTAATGGGTTCAAACTGAAACAGGGGAAGTTTAGATTGGATATAAGGAAGAAATTCTTCACTGAGAGGGTGGTGAGGCACTGGAATGGGTTGCCCAGGGAGGTTGTGAATGCTCCATCCTTGGCAGTGTTCAAGTCCAGGTTGGATGAGGCCTTGGGTGGCATGGTTTAGTGTGAGGTGTCCCTGCCCATGGCAGGGGGGTTGGAACTGGATGATCTTAAGGTCCTTTCCAACCCTAACTATTCTATGATTCTTATACCCTAACTATGTGCTGGGTGAAAACCACAACTAGTTCCTTTTGCTTGTTTTCATTCCACTTCATCCTTTCCTGGCATACCTTGTGCTTCTTGTGTTACAAGAGAGGGTAAATAATTGCTCCATAGTCACCCTTCTAATTACCGCACTCATCATCTTCCCTGTGCTCTCCCACACTATAAATGTATGCAGCAGCCTCGATCTTGCATCTGTATAACCCCTGTGCTTTCAAGGACATCCTCATTGCCTCCCACTTCACTGTTTCAATACAGCCCTTATCCAGGCATCATCCCAGGAGCTGGAGAGCTCAGGGATTTGGAATTGACAAATGCATAGAAGCTGCCATTTCCCTTGACTTCTGGGTTGACTGCAAGCTCCATTGTCAGTTTGACCATAGGAGACAAAGAAAATGTCTACAAGATGCTACTGGAGCAAAGAGGAGGAAGCTCCACTTAGCAAAGCTCTTGAGTGTTGCTCTTGACACAGTTATGGTCTATCCATACCCTGCTCCAAGCAGTGCCATTGCTGCTATCAGGAACGAGGAGGCAAACAATTCTCCAGACCACAGAGCAAGCAATGTCATGAGCCTCTGTCAAACTGTGTACAACCAGAGGATCCAAGCCCAGATTTTGAGGGAATTGATACTTTCAACACACAGCCAAAGTCTAGAGCAATGCTCTGTCAGCTGTTAGCCAGGAAATAATTCAAAGGGATAGTACCAGGAAGTTTAGTTAGGATTGAAACTGAAGGAAGAAAATGCCCATTAACTTTTTATTAGGTACTGGAAACCCAACGCCATGGAACCCCCTCATGCATATCTCTTAAGATGCTGAAAACAGTATCTGAGCCATTGATTACATACGCTGTCTCTCAAGCATCACTCCTGAAATGCTGCTTGTGCATCACAGTATCACAGTATGCTAGAGATTGGAAGGGACCTCAAAAGATCATCTAGTCCAATCCCCCTGCCAGAGCAGGAACACCTAGATGAGGTTACACAGGAATGTGTCCAGGCGGGTTTTGAATGTCTCCAGAGAAGGAGACTCCACAACCTCCCTGGGCAGCCTGTTCCAGTGTTCTGTCACCCTCACTGAGAAGAAGTTTCTTCTCAAGTTTAAGTGGAACCTCTTGTGTTCCAGTTTGTACCCATTACCCCTTGCCCTATCATTGTTTGTCACTGAGAAGAGCCTGGCTCCATCCTCGTGACACTCCCCCTTTATGTATTTATATACACTAATAAGGTCACCCCTCATTCTCCTCTTCTCCAAACTATAGAGACCCAGCTCCCTCAGCCTTTCCTCATAAGGGAGATGCTCCACTCCCTTAATCATCTTAGTTGCCCTGCGCTGGACTCTCTCCAGCACGTCCCTGTCCTTCTTGAACTGAGGGGCCCAGAACTGGACACAATATTCCAGATGCGGTCTCACCAGGGCAGAGTAGAGGGGAAGGAGGACCTCTCTCGACCTACTGACCACCCCCCTTCTAATACACCCCAGGATGCCATTGGCCTTCTTGGCCACAAGGGCACAGTGTTGGCTCATGGTCATCCTGCCATCCACTAGGACCCCCAGGTCCCTCTCCCCTACACTACTCTCTAACAGGTCGTTCCCCAACCTATATTGGAACCTGGGGTTGTTCCTGCCCAGATGCAGGACTCTACACTTTCCCTTGTTATATTTCATCAAGTTTCTCCCTGCCCAACTCTCCAGCCTGTCCAGGTCTCGCTGGATGGCAGCACAGCCTTCTGGCGTGTCAGCCACTCCTCCCAGCTTAGTGTCATCAGCAAACTTGCTGACAGTACACTCAATTCCCTCATCTAAATCATTGATGAATATATTAAATAATACTGGTCCCAATACTGACCCTTGAGGCACTCCATTAGATACAGGCCTCCAACTGGACTCCGCCCCATAGACTACAATTCTCTGGCTTCTGTCCTTCAGCCAGTTCGCAGTCCACCTCACTACCTGATCATCCAGACCACACTTCCTCAGTTTAGCTATGAGGATGCTGTGGGAGACTGTGTCATCCTCCAGCACTACATTGAGATACTGGCAAAAGCAGCTAAGACAGACAGTTGCCATGAGTGGTAGGACTGGCGCATCAATGCCATGGCAAACAAAGACAAAAAGCCATAGCAAAATTTTGTTTCACAGGTTCTATGGACACCGTTAACTTTTAATTAACTGGAGGTTTTAGGAGGTAAGTTTCAGACACATTTAAAATGCACAGAAACTTTAAGCATTATGGCTATATTAAACTTCTGGATTGAGAACAATTTTTACAGCATCTTATTTATGTTGAAGTGTACTTTATCAGGTGAGAGAGAACAAGAGCAAAGCCAGCATCCTATTCTGGTGCACAGGCTCCTCCAGCTCGCTCATACAGGTAATGCTCCCTTTGAAGCCTCAGCTACTGAGCAGCAAGGAACCACCATGGGAAACAGCAAGGCTGTGCTTCTGCCCAACTGTTCTGAATTAAGTCCTTCAGCAAGGGGTCTTGCAGAAGCCCTTGTTGATCAGAAGGAGAAAGCCAAAGGGATTTCAAACTTCCCCAAACCCTACTCCCTAATGTCTATTTCCAGTGGCCTTTGCATGCCTGCCTAAACCAGTCAGAAAAACCAGAGCCCTCGTGACTTACAAGGCACATCACTGCCCAGGTGAAATCTCACATAAAGGATATCAGGTGCTTCCAGTAAAGCGCTTGGCACCTCTCCATATAGTAAAATAAAGCCCAAGAAAAATATTTTGTGGAACACATTCAGGTGATGAATTAAGGAAACGAATCGGCTCATGAACATTGCAAATGCAAATAGAGAGGCTAAATTTATCAAACAAATTACCCATTTGATGCAGGATTACTTACTAAGGGCTAACTTATGATTCCTTTGCTCACACTGAAGACCGCTTCAGCTCCAGTGAAGTCTGCCATATTAAGCAGTGAGGGTGATGCTTCTCAATACCAGTACAGAAATTACAATCTCTGCTTAAGAGTTTGCTCACGTATTAGTGCAGGGATCTGCCTTTTTAATACAAAGCCCTTCATTCAGCCATTTAGACAGTTTCCAATTTGATTCCAAGCCTGGGAGATCTCTTAACAATGAATTTCCTCTGCAATTGTAATATATTTGCACATTTATGCACAACTAGGATGCTGCGCATCCTCCTGAAGTAACAGGGCAATTAATAGTAGCTCTTAGCCATATGCTTTGGGAAGAGGGGACAGTGTTCTCATCAACCAGGATAAAAGCAGAAAACGCATTAAATGTCATAACCTGGAATAGAGCAGAAAGTTTTTTTTCAAGATGAAGCAATTTCTCTCTCTTTTTCCTAACACCAACTGATATGGCTCAAAAAAAAAAAAAAAAAAAGAAAGAACAAGCTTTTGGGCTCAGCATCCTTTCATTAGCTCTGAAAGGACACGGAGTCTAAAAGCCTGCATCTTCCATCTATCAACTGGTCTAATAAAAGTGCAAACCTGTCCTCTCCCTAACAATTTTAGCAATGCTTTAGTGAAGTAATTTTGTTGTTCTGTTTAAAGTAGTAAGGATGTAATATAACCTTGAACGCTGCAGCTTCACATACACTTTATAACATTAGTTTTGTGTAAAGAACATTTTCCCCACAAAAATTATTCCCTTCTCCAATCCACTGATTACAGTGATAGATTTAGAAATACTTTAAGCATTACAATTTAACCTTTCATAATATACAACAGCCACCATCAAAAATAAGCATTTGTCAAAGGTCCTTAGAAGATCATCTGTCTGACACATGAAGTAGCTAGGTATACGCACTATACAGGAGCGGAAAAAAGGCATCCTTGCTTCCAGCTGGCAACTGTTTACAAATACTCTTAATTTTACTCCTATGATAACATTGTAAAAGTATGGATCACTAAGGCAACTGTTGGTAAATCTAACTTTTCAAGGGGACTGTTTTTAATACCATTTCCTGGTCAGGCTTATGAATTTATATATTTAGCAATAAAAGTAATGTCTAGTACCTAGGCTCCATATAGAAACAACAACTTCCAAGAGAAAAAATGGTACAAGTATCAGCTCCTTTCCCGGAAAGCTCACTCATAATACCAGTAGCAATGAATCCAGCTGAGCCAGAACTGCAGGCAAGGATATTTTATTTGCCTGAAAGATATGTAGCAAGCCATTCTCTCGGATTAAGCAGAGAGAATTTGCCAGCGCAGCTGAAGGGAACGGCTGGGCTACTTCCTTCCACCAAGAGACAGGACTTAACTGGTAAAAAGAAAAAGAATGATTAAAAAGAGCCACTGTTTGTTGCACCTAATATATTGGAACAGTGATCCATCTTAAGCACTGGAGGCTGGTTATTCAACCAAAATAGTCTTCCACCGTTGCTCTTTTTCTACCAGGACATAAAAACCCTCCTCAGCAAACCCCCAAAAGCTCAACAGAAAATTCTGTATGGATCAGGACTCTTTACTTTCTAACCCAGTGCTTTCCTGGACAACCACTAGGATGAGATCCTAAACCTGAGTAATAGATCAAGTGGTGCTCCCCTTGGAGCATGCTGGCTTTGGCTCAGGTTCTGTACAGGCTACTGATTACTGAGATTAAATCAGAAATGCTGAGGCTGTGACAACTGTCTCAGCATTTCTGAGCAGCTTTGCTACACTCCTAGGACATGAAATTACTTAGAAGTCTGCCTCTTCCCCCTATATATTTAAAGTTTGCAAATGACAAGGCTCTTGGCAGTTGTCTTAATATCAGTACTATTACTCGACTAATTTCTTTGGCATTCCACTTGCAAAATAGGCCTAATGATATGTTCAACTAATGGAACAATTTCCCCATATCTATATTCCACTTACTCTAATGCACTGAGGTGTAACTCTCGCTTCATTTCATTATCATTTGACTAGCTCAAGCACTTGGATATCTTTTTGGATTTATTAATGCACCAGGTTTAAAGTAATAACTATTTATGTATATAACTCCACGAATATATTCTTTCTAAGCTTTTTTGTCCACATCTATTAAAGTAGATACATTTCATAACGTTTCTGAATGTGAGACATGCTTTAAGAACGTCTTGATGTTTTTTTCTCTAAGCTTAAAGCAATATCTCAGTGTTATTCTCTCCTGTGAGTGTTCAGATAGTGTCCTATTAATTTAAATTTAGGGCAAGTCTATCCTTAAAGACTTTTATTTCACTACATTAATAGATTCACTTAACACCAAAACAAAAACACCAGAGTTTTGGCAATTCCTTCCATAGTCTAAATATCAGGAATTAACTGTCAAACATAGAGACAGTTGCTAATTCCTTGACACAGAGGTATGCTGATGAGGTCCTCTGTGCAAGAAACCAGTCTTGCAGAGAGATGGAATATCCCTACCTAAGAAGAGTCTGCTGATAACTCATCCAGTCCACTAGGTTAAATGCAGATGGTTATACACAAGAGACCAGAAAAAAAGAGCAGACATGATGGTCATCTGGTGATCACCATCCAGACCTTCAGCTGATGTTCTCACCAGCAGGCTGTAGGTGATTGAGGATGGAGCTCACTTCTGCTGACATCTGTTGTAGTGGTGCTACCCTGCAGAAAAGCATCAATTCAAGATGGCGAAGAAAGCCTCAGAGTGTATATTGATTGTTAGGGCAGTCCTCCAGGAGATACACCCAAATACTGATCATTTCTCCAGGGATGCTTACGGAAAGCCATCTGGGTAGCATGCATCTTCCCTGCTTCTCCTTGCTGAAGATCTAAATGACTCCTAAAAGGACATACCAAATGTCTGTGGTGATACAAGACATTGAAATCAGATCTTCTGAATCACTGACTACTGACCTAACCACAGGAAAGCCTTCTCTTGAGTTTTAGATGCTAAACTGTTTCCTTTTAAAGCTCTGGTTCACCAGTCAGTAGATGCTCAGGTCCTTTTGGAAAACAGCATCAAGGCATATCAAAACTGTCATTCAGAAGCATTAGTTAAGAGAAGATTACAGTGGGGAGCCTCTGGAAAAGAGCCCTAAGATCTTTTACCAGTCTGTACCAGACTGTGGTTGCTGAGCACTAAAACATCCTTCTCTGGACAGCTGTTTGGGTAAGCATTGGACCAACCCTTCTGCACAGTCACATCCCTCCCAACCACTGCATTTGCTGCACCTTAGAGGGTCCCTACCATGACCCCCTCTTTGTGGCCACACATCAAATTCCCAGTTTTAGTTCAAGCAAAAAAATTGCAAACATTTCAATGCATGAGGATAAACATACTTTTAAAACTGTGTTACAATTGAACATCTACATAATGTGGTGTAATGCAATTATACGTCTTTATATAACATGACACACAACCACACATGTTCAACAATGTCAGGTTTTTAAAACCCTCCAAAACAAATAAATCTCTCATCTTCCTCTCTTTTCCCCTTTGGTATTGTCATGCCTCAGCTCCAAAGCATCTTCTTGTCTCCCAGGCTTTCAAACCCAAGTGGGTTTTACATTTATAACAACAATACCAGCCTTTAATCCATGATTTCAAAGACCTTAACGATGAAGGTGAGTATTAATACTCTAATCTGTTGACAAATTGACACTGTAGTTTACTCTTGTCTAATCTGAAGGGCAGGAATGTAGACAGGGCACTGCCACTTTATCCTATGTGTTGGGGTACACTGCCAAAAAAAATTATATCACACAATGAATGGATTAGACATGAATGCAGTCTTTGAAATGCATGTTCAATGTGCTCCAGACGAAAATATTAAGCAGTTAGACACCATTCTATGCTACCTGAATAATTCAATAGGTCTTTAAGTTTCAGCTGCCAATCACCGCAAACTGGAGATTACAAAGTCATCTACAAAAAGCTTTGTTCTAGTGAGATGAGACAGAAACATCACAATTTCCATACTGCCAGCCAAAGAGAAAGGAAAAAACCACTGTGGCTACTGCAACAACACGGTCCTGTAGAATTAATAGACACTCACACCACACCAAAGCTCTGCTTCCTATTACTCAAAGGCCCATTCCACCAGACAGACAGACAGGGCAGAGAGTATTTAAGTGACTGCCACTTCTGAAATGGGTGATAAAACAAAATACTAAAATCTGGATCTTGTCACATATAGTAGGACTGATGTCATAGGAAACAAAATAAAAAGGGAGAAGGTTAGGGTTGATAAAACCCTCTGAACACAGATTCCTAATGATACACGATAAAAAATAAATCACAGGCATATGTGGAGGGGGATGAAGAGGGATTAACATATCTACTATCCACCAGGTTTTCTTAAATTCTAGGAAGTAACCTCCCGTGTGAAACGTAAGATGAATGGCTAACATTTCCCAAGTGCTCCAGCGAGAGCCATCTTTCTCCCATTCATTCTTGCACAGGGACAGCTCAAGTTTAAAGTTCTCATTCAGACACAGTTGGGCTCTAACCCCTGTGGTATCTTTTCAGACCCAGAGAAATCCTACCAGCATCGTTAATGAAAGAGCAAAGCATGTACAAAGTGCATGGAAAAGCAATATACACTAGGAGCTGTATACATTAGTGCAAATCATTTTCTTCTCAGAGTCAAGAGAGCCAGCACCACACACCAGGTTTCAGGAGGAAACACAGATACAGCAGAGAATGAAGAAACTAGCTGCACTGAGCATACAGAAGCAGGCCTTGACTTTGCAAAAGGATTATCACAAGCAGTTTTACCGGTTCACAAATTTTAAATGTCTGCATTTGTCCGGGATCAGAGCCTCTATGTGCAGCTGATCTTTAAAAAGTTCACATTTTAATATTAGGCTGAGGCAGGGAAAGAAGAAAGGATGCCAACTGTTTCCTTTTTGATGCATCATTTTGCCCAGTCGGATGGCACTCGGTTACTTTACCTACCTAGGGGGAAAAACTCGCCCATTTTCTTCTTGAAAATCTTGTAGTCAACCTCCAAAAAGACGCAGAAGATGATCCGATCCACCTGTAAGAAACAACATTATTCACAGTGAAATGATCCCAATCACAGACATTGGAAGAAAACAATAAAAGCAAAGAAACTTCTAAGCTAACATGCTTTAATGCTTCAGGCAAGCAAGACAACATCACAGGGACGTGTGTTTTGACTTTATTGTGTGCCTGTGCTGCAATTTATAAACAACATTTGCAATCACGGCTCACAACTGTATCCTTTGTTAACTGCCTCCTGTTTATGCAAACCACTCTTCAGCACAGTATAAATGACTTTTGGCATCCTAGATGAGTACTGGGATGCAATGTTTGATGAAAGAGTCACATGGGGGGCTTCTAATAAGCATAGAAAAGAGTAAATGGGTAAGCAAAGAGCTCTTTTCCCAACCCTTGTCCGACAAACCTATTGCAAAACCATTTAGTATTTTAAAATGGCTTTAAAAGGTTTCATGCGGTTTTAATTTACATGAAACCACTTACTCTTGCTATAATATGAGCAGAAAGCAGCAAAAACAAAAGCTGATTAGATGACAGGTAGCACACAGGGTAAATAAAACATTTAATATGCCATCTACTTAGTGAGGCTGAGCATATCAATGAAACCACAGCCCATAATGCATGCGCCACCCACCAATGACTTCAAGTAAATTGCTTGGGACATCACTGTGTGTGAAAAGCTTTTCTAAAGGAGACCAAAAAGAAGCCAAACAGAGTAAAAACCAAACAGGATTACGAAGCCTTTAAGACTGAAAAACACCTACACTGGACTTCACCCCAGCCTTGCTATTCCTTTGTTTCATCTGTTTGCACAGCCCGGCATAAATTGCCTCTGCAGCCAAAACCCAGTTCTGGGAGGGAGCTGTGGAAGTCAAAAAGACCTTCCCACAGCTGAGCTGAGGGACCTGCAACCCAATAATCAAGTTTTTCTCTGAAGTGTATGAAAGCTTAACTGGAGAGGGATGAAGCCCAAGGAATAGGGAATTCAGCATCTTGGCTCGCATTATGCTGCCCTGTCTTCACGGGCAATAAGCCGATCTGTCGTAGCAGAGCTCCTCAAGAGCGCCTTTGCACATGCTAGGAAAGGCAGCAGCCTCCCCCTGCAGGGAGCCCAGCAGGAGGAACGCTCTCCAAAAGAATGCCTTCTTTCCCTTATCTTCAGAAGAAAATGCTGTCCTTTTGCTAGAGTGGCTCTTCGAAGCAAAGTACAAGTCTTGGCTTCAAAGATATCATTATGCTGAGCAGATGAGGACGTCATTTTAGAGCTCTTTTTGGAGCAGTCTGGTAGAATTCAGAAGGGAACAAGAGCAGGCAATAACTGCTTATGCTGGAAAATGCTAATACTTGGTACCAAGGACATCTGTGAATCAAAGCTGTCTGCAAAACCTGAAAGAGCAAACTGCAGGTAGGAAATAATAGACTGAAGGTACAGGTGATTTGGGTGTTAAGGAAGAAAGTGGCTTGCGAGCAGGAGAGAAAGCAGCAGGGCAGAGCTTGGGCAGATGCTGCTTGCTGGGGAAGATTTGTGAGCAGAGAAAACTGCCTGTTGCTTTCTGCTCCTCTGATGTCCACAGAAACAGACTGTTCTGGGCATCCCTTGTAAAAAACCAGTCTAGGCCTTAAAAGTATTCACCAGCTACTCTCCCTAAGGGATATATACAATAAAGAACTCCAATACTGGTTGAGTGCTCAAGCCAAAAAGCCACACTCATCTGTGTACTCTCAAATATATAATGTAAAGCACTAATGACAAGAGGTGCCACATGGTACCTATATGAGAGTTTCCACCTAAGAAAAGTGTGTTTTCAGGAGGTAAGTTTTAGACAGCGAATGCTTGAATTACGTTTCTTGTGCAAATGGGTTTAGGGTAGTGCTGGGGTGATGCTAGATTGTCATCTTCTATCTCCGCCTCCCTAGCAGAGCAGATATTCAATCATTACTGTGATAGGCTCAATACATGAACCAGGAGAGACATAAGAGCAAGGATGAAAACTCATAAACCAGAGGAGGAACGATACTGCCATGCAGAGAAGTTCTGAGTCCTCTTCTTCTCTAGATAGTTTCATATTCTCTTCTGTAATTACTACAGGCATTTCCCTCATTTTATCCAGTTCCGCTTCTCAAGGTGTTCCTCTTATTTATTCTGTGCAGTTGATAACGATAAAACTTCTGCAATTCTGAGAATTTCTGCTACTTCTAATATAATTCCTTAATTTAAAGATAGGGAATCTCTCTAGAAATGGCAGACTATTTCAAAATTTCTAGTCTCCTGAGTGTACACATCCTATATATAAACCTGTTCAGTTTCTTCTTGGTGTGAGAAAAAGTGCTCTATTTTTAAGTATGCATAAGATATTGTGATGACAGCTGAAATCCTGTGTTTATCTGATTGAATGGCATGTGTTGGCAGATAGTAAATCTGAAATTAAACCATATTCTATCATCCTGCCAGTCATTGACTATTTTATCTAACATCACCACCTAAAATAACTTGAAATCAGGTATGGGAAGTAACCCTTGTCCTCACTGTTCCCATTCCAGCTACAATAAGGAAAGGTTTAATCCAAGTGACTAGAAACCTGCCTTGCCTGCCGGCTCACAGAAGCTCAGTAGGCCTTTTGGGATGTGCACTTATGAAAGCTTCTTATTCAAAGAGGAAATCTCTCCTCTCATGTGCTTAGGCAATGCCAACTTGATTAGATGTTTCATGCCGTCCCTTTGCAGAGGGCAGGCAATAGCCCCCCTGGGACCCCTCCAAGCATGCCCAGGGAGCCTCCAGTGCCTTTTGTAGGTGCCTGGCTCCTCCACAGCTGACCAAGCACCACTCAACTGCAGCAGAAGTTTAAAGGAACTGCAAGTTGAAGGTATTAAAGCTCATCCTTGATTGACAGCTCCTTTCTGGATGCCGGTATTAGGATCAACCATCCCCTGTCAGAGCCTGATTAAATTCTACTCACTTCAAAGCTATGAATAGGTGGATCAAAGAACCCCCAAATTAAGAGCGCCACAACACAGGAAGAAGGGAGCTGAATCGCATGAGCTGTTCACTTAGTAGGCAGCTTCACAGCTCAAGGATGCAAGTACAGTGATGGTTTTCAATATATTTATATGTGTATATATATATATATATAAAAATCTAATTTTTTTATTGGGCCCTGCTCTCCTTGCCAGGCTCCATTTACTTTGGAGGGGGGATTCCTTCCCAGTGGTTTTGTTAGCACCTGCCAGGGATCCATAGATTTCCGAGGCTCTGCATGGCTCACAGGGCTCAAGCTGGTTTGTAGTGGAATGGACCCAGAGTCAGTCATTAACAGCAGGATTTTACAGGGATACAACCAAATCTAGTGAACTGAAAACCCTTCCACTGGGTATAAGAGCACTGTCGGTCTTCATAGCAGCAGCATTGATCTTAATACAAAGAAGCTAGCAAAAATACCTCCTTCCTGGTTTTTATGCAGTGGGGTTTTGTTTGTTTGGCTGTTTTTTCCCCAATGAGTTTGAGAGCACTTTGCATATAGCAAGTTTTAAGATTATTGGTGGGTTAATGCACCTTGGCTTAGTTCACTCAGCTCGCTAATAGCCTGGAAGAGCTCCATGGGAGGCTGGGGCAAGCAGGCACACTGGGACTGCGCTGTCACCGCAGCATGGGCATGATGAAAAGCTGCTGAGAGTCCCACAAAGCACTCAGCAGGGCAGGGAGCTGCACCCTCTGCACAGCCGAGATGCACCTACACACAGACACCACCAGCCAGAGGCAACTCTGCTCACAGAAGGCAAACGGAGTAAGATGGACATGTTCTGCTTGAAGAAATGATTGCAAGCCTCCCCACATCCAAGGCCACAATAAAGTAAGAGTCTGCTGACACTTTCTGGCAACTTTACACTCTTTATTTATGGATTCTTTGAGAAGAAATAAAGGCCCAGCCTTCCTAGCAAACTAAAAGCACACACCAAGTACCCTGAAGGACCCTTCCCTCTACAGCAGCGTGCATATGCACGTATCTGTGACTGCAGCCACATACAGGAGTTCATACTATACAGCTGTACCCATATACATTTCAGGATCAAAAGTGTCTCAGTTTTTATCTCAGCTGTATTGCTGTGGCCTCTGGCAGGTTTCCCCATTCCTCTGACTTCATTTCCCTATCAGTCTGGGGGACAGTAATACTCAGTTGTGCACTTACGCATCGCTACAAAGAGGTATTGCCAAGCACAATCCACAGGACATGCCAAATGCTGTCACACGTATAGCTGTGTATATACCCAGGCACCAAGCTGTATATATCAAGCACAGATTTAAACAGAAAACTGATCAAAAGGCATTCTAGACTATTTTATCTAATGAATGTTTCCATGTCATTGCCACCTTGAGTCCTAACAAAATAACAGCATTTCAGTGCTACCGAGTATTTCAGGCATATCCCCAGTACCAAGACGTTCACCCAGCAGGCAGTGACTGCTTTTTATCATATGCGACAACAAGTTTCATCATAATTTAAATCTTATTAGAAAATACACAATAGAAAAACAATGCTAACTTGTAACAAACGTTTCCTAATCCCAAATCAAATTAATGGTAACAAACAACAAAGAGACTGAAGCGGCTTTCTGCTCTCTGCCTGCACAGCAAATCCCTTTTATGAAATGCCTTTGCCTGATCCCTCCGGGACCTATTGTTGTAAGGTGATGGTGAACACCAGAAGCTTGCTGTAACATTTTTAGTTTATCAAACATTCTGTGGACTTAATTCAAAGTTCAGTGAAGCCAAACAGAGGCTTTTTATTGAGTTCAGCGTGGTTGAGTCGGCGCCTATGCTCTGTAACACCAGATATAACATTTGCCTCCTTAAGAATTAAGGTTCTTCTGATATCCAAATTTCATTAACCTAAATCTTCAGATATTTTCTCAAACATACCCTTAAGAGTCATAGTGCAGAGCCGCCTGTATCCATTAAGACTCTTTTGACTACAGTGCCTGTAAGTGCCCTGAACCTTCAACAGTGCCACAATCCCACGTTTTCCCTCTGCTCAGGTAGCCCTGTTGACTTTCTATGCCTGACAAGACTTCTCTTGTAGAGACCAGTGGGAACAAACCACATAAGTCAGATTTCCGAGGTATTGTCTCATGGAATCAAAATCTCAGTTGCGGGAAGCAAAGAATAAGGAGGAAGAGATTTTTAATGCACCACAGGATCCGGCTACGAGTGTCCTAGCTGGTCCCTGGTTCTTCTAGTTGTGGCAAGGGCTCAGTTTGCTGTTCTGAACATACAGAAACAGATTTCTGTACACTGTCTCTCTCTTGCTTATCTTCATGGACTCCGTTTTCCACCTCTTTCTTTTCTGGTTTTCTAACAGAGTTCCTTCCTGCCCAGGACAGAGCTGATGTTTTGAATTGACTATATACAGAGGTACACTTCAAAGAGACCAACATCTGTTTTTGCCCCCTTAAAGTACTGGTAAATGATGCTCACGATGCTGACTGTCTCCCCTTCAGCCTACCCTCTGCCCAATCTGATCCTCTGGTAATCCTACTGCAACCAACTAACAGATGGAGAAACCAGCTTTGTAAAATAACACAGGCATCTGCCATATCCCTTGCAGTAGCTGGGATCTGCTTTGCCAGAGGTGCTGCCTTTCCTGAGCACCATGCACATCTGGCCAGCTGTCCAGATAGCAGTCTGCCTGACCAAAAAGAGGAGAGAGGACTGCATTCCACTTGGAAATGAGCCATGGTTAAGGCCAGAAGTTTTTGCACACTCCTTCCAAAGGTGAGTGCTTCAGGCACTATAAAACCTACTCATTTCATAGCACTGTAAATTAAAATTCAGCCTCCTGGTATTATTACTAATTTCACAGAAACCATTAAAGCACAGCGCTTAGCTGACTGTCTGCTCCTTTCAGCATGACATCATGGTCTATAATTGCAGAATTAGTCTCAAAAAGAACTTCAGTCAAGTATTTATGACAAATACAAAGCTTCGGCGCCGCTTCCATCCTCATAACAAGATTTAAGTGGGGCAGAGGTGTCAGACTGGTGATACGCTGAATTTGACAATCAACGAACTGTGCGATGATGTTCACAAAGCAATTCACCCAGCTTTAAGATCACCTGGCCCAGCTTCAAATCCACTGCAGACCTGAGCCAAACATGCCCCCTTCTCGTTTACCTGAACTTGCAGCCTCCCAAATGAGCCCAGCTACAGGCAAACAGGCAATCTTTAGATCACCCTTCAGTCCTGGGGGAGGAAAAGATGTGCTCTCTTAGGACAAAGCTCTTTGATTTTCATGGATCTGAGTTTTGAGATTCTTTGAATTCTGTGTAAAAACCTAACTAAAAATCCATATTACTCTCAATCTCCTGCAAGTAATGGTGTTAATGGAGCGTTGTGATCCCACATCAAGAGCAAATACCTGTTGGGTACTAGCTGTGAAGAAGCAACTCTTATTTAAACCATTATATTACTTAGGTAGTCATTGAAAGAAAAAATAATACAAAACACATGGATTACAAAATGACTTATGCTTATCACAACTAGAGTGGAATGTTTTCTATGGTGGCCTTACTGAAGTTAAAAACCAGAGAGTTATTATTAGTGCTTTAAATATCCTACTTCATGATGGAAAGCATACTTTGCTTGGAGTGAGAGATAATTAAAAGTCCAAAGGCAATTTAATTAAAAAGAAAGGAAATAAAACCCCAAAACAAACCCACAAACAAAAAACCCCAAAACAAAGACTAGAAATTTATTACAAGTTTAAAATATTAATACAAACAACATCTCAAAGGAACGGTACCTAAGGCTTTGCAGCAATCCCTGCCTCTAAACCAAAAGGCAGTAGCAATGCACTTTGCAATGGAACTCAAGATCACTTTAAAACATGGTCAGAATGTCTCTCCCTCTCTATTGTGCCTGTCCCCACAGCTCTGCTCGTATTCAACAGATGAGGGCAAATTTCTCCTTGTATCACACAGGTACCAGACACGCCGCTGCAGTTATCACTGTGGCACAAGCCTATCTCTGTATTACTGAAACGCACTGAAACCCATAATACCTTGCAGTGAAGAAGCCTTTTTACCCACAGATCTCCAACACAGGTAAGCATTAGAGTTTTGTGATAGTCCTGATAGATGTCTGCCTCCAGGTGGAGATTTGACATGCCAAGGTCACAGAGAACAAGAGCAGCAGAACTAAACCAGGACCCTGGGATTTTTCTTTTCTCCTGTTCTCATTCAAGCAAAGATGCTACAGAGAAAAAAAAAAACCCATCAATGGTCACAAGCTTCACTGCACACCACCAGTTTTCCTCTGGCATATCCTTCCAATGTACCCATGTATCGTGAGAATCAAAAATGGTAACTCTTTTCCCCTAATACATTGCGTTTTTTTGAATGTTATTTATTTCTGCATGAGAAATCACTCTGTGCCATCAATACTTCTTTAATACAATGTATTATTCAAGGACAGGTAGAGATTTCCTTTTTGGACCTGGTAATTCTCTGTGCTGAGGTCTTCTTTTGTGTGAAGAAAGCACTTGCCAGACAAGCTGAGTGGCAGTCCTAAAGAAGCAGTCTGGATTTAAAACAGGGAATTATGACAACGTTTTTGGAAGAATTTTCAAATGGTCAGCAACAAGATTGTATGTGCACCAGTTACTTATATACTGCATGATTATGTGACAAATAAGACATGATAGTCCTGTATTGATAATATAAACACAGACTATAAGATAACCAGTAGTAAATCATAGAAACATAGAATCATAGAATGGTTTGGGTTGGAAAAGACCTTAAAGCCCATCCAGTTCCAATCCCACTGCCACGGGCAGGGACACCTTCCACTAGAGCAGGTTGCTCCAAGCCCCATCCAACCTTGCCTTGAACACTGCCAGGGATGGGGCAGCCACAGCTTCTATGGGCACCCTGTGCCAGCACCTCAGCAGCTTCACAGGGAAGAAATTCTTCCTAAAATCTAATCTAAAACTTCCCTCTTTCAGTTTAAAGCCATTCCCCCTTGTCCTGTAACTACAAGACCTTGTAAAAAGTCTCTCTCCAGATTCCTTGTACACCCGTTACGTACTGGAAGGCTGCTATCAGTCCACAGGTTTGGGTTTTTTTGCTCAATAACTAAAATCTTTTCGGTTTCCTAAAGGTGAAAAGCCCTGTAAAATCAGCCTAGGATTTAAGGCAACATCTCAGTATATTTCTTTTGATGGTCACTAAAACTTGTCAAGAAAGGGGCAAGACAGTAGTTTAAAAATGCATTTGTTTTTACCAAGATATCCATCAATCTGCACAATTCACTTTTATGCCACACAAACACGATGACATAAAGCCCATTAATCTTTTCCAGCTTAATACCTACTGTCGTTTGAAGATACATGTTTGGAATATCTGAAGGCGACCTCCATTTTTCACAGTTACCAGTCATAGGGCAGCTGACACAGCCAAGATAATCCTGTATTCAGCGAAACCGGGGGAATGAATGGATTCTGATGAATGTAATTTGCTATCTCAGTGACAAATGGCAAATGTGAAGAGAGGGTATGCATGCAAATATAACTGCGTTAAATAAGGGCTTGTGAAGGATAGTACTCTGAAAATATCTGATAGGCAGTTTTACAACATCCATGCGTTTTCTGAGGAGATAAATCATCAGCTTACTTAAAGTTATCATTACATCCTCATTGTGGATCTCCACTGAATAAGATGGTATTGAGGCACACAATCAAGCAGAGCATTGTAATCCCACAGGGTGAGTTTTTTCACTACATTTTATCTTACAACATAAATTTTTCAGTATCTTTTTAGTACAATTTTGACTTAAATACCCCAAAAGTTACCAATGATTATGAGCATCCAAAGTCTATTTGGGTGCCAAACCTGCAGCGGAATAATTCCCAGAAGATGCCATGTTCCACTAAGACTAAAAGTCTTTGCTGGATCCCTTGAGGCTGAGGTGTCACTGAGGGAGATTCTTGTATTCTTGATGCTTTTACCAGTTTTGTTGTAGTACTGAGTAATATCAACCAATACAATTTCCACTCCTTCCCAGGGCCAGCAGCAGAATCAACACTACTTGCTCAGAGTCCGCCACTCTATGCTTGAAACCAGAAATGTAATCTCCTGCTTGCCATCACCATTGTGGCTGTTGCAAGATGCTGAATATAAAACAGCCCCAGGCTTTGAAACCACACAGAAACACCAAGTGATGGTACCTCCTGCCCTTCAGACAGGTACAAGTACTTTAGGTTTGGATGCTAAAGACAGTGCCAGGAGGAGGCAGAGCTGCCTGAGGCTGGGAACCAGCAGGAAGAGCAATGAGGATTCATGTCCTGGAAAGCAAAGGTCCCTGCTGCTGTGCTGTCAAGGGGATCACAGTGACTTCTAGGCATTATGAGAAGCCATCAAATCCCTAAGCAGTGGGAACCAGCTGTTAGTCCTCAATAGATCTGCCTCCCAAGCTCTTTCCGGTAGCAGGGGTGTGCATCCCCTCCTGCCACAGGATTAGGAGCACGCTGGTGTCTCCTGGCTGGGACGGGAATGTTTGAGCAGGCTCCTGAGGATGTATAACAAACATTTGAGCTCAGATAAAGAGCTGGAGAAACAGTTCCCAGAAGCAGCAGATGATGGCTTAAATAATTTTTTAAATGCACTGTTACAGGCAGGGTAAAGATGCAGTCATGATAAACTCAGCACCGATTTTCTCAGTGAGGTCGAGCAAAGGTTCTACCTCGCCTTGGGGCTTGGGTACTCTACAACTGTTGACTGCTGTCACTCGGGCTACTCATGCTACTTTCTAAATTACTGACAGAGGAAGAAATTCTGGCTCGATCTTACAAAGTTGGTTTAAAATTTAACTTACTTAAATGTTTCCATCAAAAGAGGCCAGATGAACCCACATACACAATGATACACACACCTAGGACCAGGAAGACTTCACCCTAGAAAGCTTTGCACAATATCAGATTTGATGTAGAAGTCTCTCAAACCTAATGCAATTGAGAGAAGTCCCTGAAGAAAGCCTGCACTGGGTATCTCCTTTGTTTGTTATCAATTCTTTAACCATTCTCACCTTCATCCTACATTAATGTTCGCGTTGGTTACTCTTTATCACAAAGCCATTGACATCAAAGCAGGGTTGGATGAGCACAGTTAAGCATTTCCCACCCTGTTGGGAAGTCAACAGCAGAACTCTGGACACCAAGTTTGTCTGATGACAGCTAGGTTTCCAAAAACTAAATAGATGTCCCTTCACATCTAGGGATGAAGAGTGCTCACTTTAATCTGTATTAGCAGCACTGCTACTGCAATCATAGAATCATAGAATGGTTTGGGTTGGAAAAGACCTTAAAGATCATAGAGTTTCAACCTCCCTGCCATGGGCAGGGACACCCTTCACTAGACCAGGCTACTCAAAGCCCCATCATCTGCACTGTTTTGCAAGTTCTTTTTCCCATATATGCTACATTTGTGTCAGAACATCAGTAGAGAAAACACCGATGTGGAAAGTTAGCAATTACTCCCCATTAGGGCATTAAAACTTCTGTAGCGGAAGCAAAGTGAAGGGGTAACATAGCTGCTACCCAGGTTATAAAGGAACAATATGAACAGGAGTGTTTGCAAAACTCTCATTCAGAAAGTTTGATGTAGATAAAAAGAGCCCTTCTATAAAAAAGAAAATAACAAAAAAACCTGCTTTCCGAAGAATACAGGCTACACCACATAACTTGAAACAGCTCTGAAACCATTGCTCTTACTAAAACCTGGACTGAATCTCATTTATGTAAATATCACCTTATCTCTCCCCTTGAAGAAAATGTTTTAGGATTAACTTATCTGTCATTTAGAGATCAAATTAAACTCATTGATGCAAGCTATTAGAGATCATTTTTAAAGGACAAAGGCTGACTTTCTCAAATAGTGTATGTCTCTCACTCTAACGCTAGAGATAATCTATTTGCCACCCGAAAAAAAGTCAGAACCGGGCAGAAGAGGAAGCTATTAAATTTCCAGTACTGCTACAAAAAACACTTCCATTCCCAGGATGCTCACTCCAGTGTCTCTTCCAGAAAGGAAATCAACTCAGGATCATTTCCTTACTGTGCATCAGCTAGACGCCAGGTAAAGTATAGGTAATTTAAAGAGAAGGTCTATTTATCTCCTTCTGACACATAAGCCTTTTTTTCTTTTTGCAGAAAGTCACTTCTTACAATCACAATTACACCCCATTCATGCCTGAGAGACTTCGTGAGGCATGACAAAATAATGTGGGTTTATGTTAAATAAGAAATGACTGTAGAGTGATGAGTTATTTTCACAGGATTTCACAGTGGTTGACTCCCAGCATCCTGAAGCAAACCAAGTCAGGAGTCTGTATGATCTAAATGTAACCTCTGTGCATTTCTTGCTACTCAGAAGGGAGCTCAGGAGGAACGATGAGCAGCGAGAGAAGAAGATTTGAAGTAAAACACTTATTCCCCAAGAACTCAAGAACCTGAGCTGGTGGCTGGGTCAGCTCAGGAGGTGGCTGCACTTCAGAGCCTGCTTTTGGAACATTAGCACCTGTGAGAGTCTGGGATCAGTAAAGGAAGATCTATGCTTGAAAGCAGACGTGATTATAGATTTGGCATGTGAGCCCAGCCTGTGATCCAGCCAGAATGTCCTCATGTGAAAGGTCATTAAGCCAGCCTGATACAATTGACAAATGTCTTCCCCAGAGGATACTGCAACTTTAATATAGGATGTTTAGAAAAAATCCGCTGGGATATAAATGTCAACTGTATGCCAGCATTTTTCACAAGGATTGGGAAGGGAAAAAAGCAATTCATCTCTGAGGGATCACTTCTAAATTAATTTTAATAGATGGTAATAGGCTGACAGTTCTCTGAAAATAGCCAGCAGATGTTCCAGTGCTTTACTGAGTCCCGATGTCTAACCTTGGGTACACTGATTCCACAAAATCCATCTTCTAGACAGAGCTCTGTTTCCGCAGCTGGAATGCTAATGATGGCTCTTAGTGGTTTCTGACTTCTACCAGTGTGTTTATTTCTGCCGCAGATCACAGCACACGAGCCACAGAGGTGACTAAGTGCAGATTTATGTTTTATTAGAAAGGACAAGAAGTTACTTTATTTATGGTACGTTATCTCCAGATAACCTTCGCTCCACCTATCTGCTCATCGTAAGATAAAAAGCATCTAAATTACTAAGATGTTGCTCAAATACAATTGAGAACATTAGTACAATTCGTATGAGCTGCTCAAATGCACTGGTGCATATAAAATCTCCAAAATCATTTATTGTCAAAATGTCAATGCTAAATGCACAGAAATGTAACTTACTTTATGCCATTAATTAACAAATGTGTGCACAGCACTTTGAAAACGTAAAAAGCACTTTGAACACTGAGAGCTAAGCAGCATTATTTTTACTCGTGTGGACTCGCTGTATGAATCATACATAATAATCACCTCTTGTGGAAAGTATTTTTGGTCCACAGCCAAAGCCTAACCTAAGATTTGGCACTTCTGTTCAGTAAAGCATCTGTAAACGGTCCTGTTCGGGTTTCAGCTGGAAATTTTCTGCAGCACATTCATTACTGAGTTCTTCACAGTATACACCAGGTATAAGGTGCCTTCGCAGCTTTGTAATTAACGTTGCATAGTGAGACAGCAAACATTTCATTGTATTCTCATTTGCCCAAAACATTTGAGAATAGCAGCTCAGCAGTGTTAGCTGTGACTTAACTCCTTCTCTTTGATCTGTACAAGATGCAACAAGCTTAATGGATATAACACAGGATTGGGATTCCCTTTCACCTTTGTGAGAGCTGTAGCTCTCAAATTATTTTGTGATCTCCCGGTGAAAAGCACTACATGAGAACTAGACGGTATCATCATTACCTGTCTCCACGCTGTGATTTCTTCCCCTCTGATCACCCACTGTCTGGGCTTTTTTTTCCCCTCTTACCCTTTGTGACTGAAGAGATGACACAATCATGAGCTCTCCTTCCCAAGCTAGAGCACAGGGAGCTTTCATAAGGTCACGTTTCGTACCTACAAGCACATCTGTTGAATCAGCCTTGAACAAACAATGCTTGGCTATCCCATCCTTGCACAAAATTGCTTCTCTGTGATCACGTTCATGGGGGAAATCCAAGTTGAAAATAACCAGAAACCAACAAAACTTCACTATTCTCCTGTTCTGATTAACAAGAACAGTGATGACTTACAGCTGGCCTCAGCACCACCTGCAGTCAGGTCAGCCCATGTTTCCAGAGGTTTTGGCTTTCTGGCTGACCTGGTGGTGATATGCTCCATCATTGTTACAACTCTCAAATCAGAAGATATTTTATGCATACCTTGTATTTGTTTAAACACATGTCTATCCATAACATAAATTAGTCTGTGTGGCTTTAACCTAACCAAGAATTTCTGCTCTACAAGTCTGTCCGGACATTCAGATTTGAAGAACCTTGTCTGTAGTACACCCCACCCATCTCCAATTCACTACCCTGCTATGCCCTTGATGGCTGATAAATGTATGTATTCAGCATCGTTTTTTACTCTTGAACTAACTGAGAAAGAAAAACAAGAGTGGGAAATATCTGATGTGGTTAACATAGATCTATAAAGCTTGGACCTATTTTCTCCGCTTGAAATAGAGAAGCTAATGTAGAGATTTTTAAAAAGAAAGACAAGAAAGGAGGGATATTTGAACCGCCTGACTTTGAACAGATGAAATATTTCAGTGTTTACAGTGTAAGTGTACAAACCGCTCCTGGGGCAGCCACACTGCGTATCTTATCCATAAGGTAAACACAGCGAGATCATATACTGGCTCGGACTAGTACTCCATTTGGCACAGCCACCATGCTGGACTCCAGAGGGGCCCCACACTCAAGGCGAGGGGTGCACCGAGCCTGTCGAGAGGGAGCCCAACTGCTGGAAACAGTGCTCAGCACCTGCTCGTCTTCTGCCT
The DNA here is from genome assembly GCF_963264785.1 of Psittacula echo. Taxonomy (NCBI): domain Eukaryota; kingdom Metazoa; phylum Chordata; class Aves; order Psittaciformes; family Psittacidae; genus Psittacula; species Psittacula echo. The sequence continues at coordinate 114,203,519 of NC_137738.1, forward strand.
GGCTCCGTGGTGAGCTCTCGGTTTTCCTGGCTCACAGAGCAACATCTTTATCTCATTTTAGCTAGGCAGAAAAAGGGGAAATCAGGGAGGGCAGAGGAGAGCTGGCTGCTGTGAATGGAGGGGGCTGGCCCTGCTCTAAGTCAGTGTAGCTGCCGGGGGGCTACAGCAATTTACAACAGCAAAGTCTCTCACCTGGCACATCACTGTCATGCAGTTGCTCTCCAGGTTCAGTAATTATTGGTGTTAAAAATCTGTACAGTCAGGATTCCAGATATAGACATTATTCAATAATAATAAGCTACAGGCTTAGGTAATAATCTCCACTGCCTCTTAATCTGCTGTGGGTGGAGGGGAGACTAAAGAAAGGATGAAAGCACATATCATGCAAATACTGTAAATAAACCATTTCAGCTCAACCAACTGACATAATAGATGTGAGTCTACCAGGCACCTCTTTTCATTAACTCCTACTGATTCCCAGTTCCCTGCAACCTCTGACGGGCAGTCCTTGATCTCGTAGCTGGGGTAATTTGTGGCACTTTTCCCCATTACACAGCTAGGACCTGACTGCAACACCTACAGAGATGAGCAGCTCTATTCAGGTTCATTACTACTGACTTTGCCTGCAAGTACTCACAGAGCATCTGCAGAGCTGATCTCAGAGATGACACCAACTGATTTAGCTTCTGACGTTCAGCAGCCCCGTGCTAAAATCCACACCGCATGTTCCTGTGTCTGCATTATTCATTATTTTTAAAACCAAATTATTACTTGCTGTGGATGCTGTAACACCCACCCAAAGCTCCACGTCCTTGTATCTGGTAACTCACCAACAAATTTCACTTCTGTAAATCTAATGTGCCTGAGCGGTAACTTGAACACGTCTAAATCTCTCCAAAGCCAAATCAATTTTCTCACGTATTTTTCTGTTATAAAAATATCTGCTCCAGGGCTGTGATTTTTATGCCAAGTTGCAGAGCACAATGACTGTATACAGTTAAATTACAACCCTCCACAGTGTGGATTTATAATACATGTAATAGGAGCCCTATAACATTTCAAATATGACATTCCTACAGTTTCCAAGGCACGTTGTATGGTGGTTTGAGCATCCCTTGATCCATTGCAAGATGCTGCCTTCTTGGGGGAGGAAGACTTTAATTATCTTCTGATTACTGTACAGAATGAAGGTGGCATCTTCCTCCTTCGAAGGCAACTCTGCCTACTAATAAGCAATTCATTGGAGTGATAGATGATGGAGCTTCTGTGGGACTAACGCAGCTTTCGGTTCCTCTGTGCCTCATTCTGTTTGCAGAACTGAAAACATACTGTTGCTGTAAACACCATATTTACATCCTTACAGCTTAAAACTCACAGCATTTCACAGATTAATAACTGTGGGCATCTCTTCTGCCTTGTAATTTCTGAGCTTTTAGGAACTCAAATCATGTTTTCACCTCAGTTTTCCAACTACAAAGACTAAAACATTAAAAGCACATACATGGAATAGCTTAAAAAAATACATCAGTGTCTTGTATGCCTTCAAAGCTCACGCTTTAAGAAAAACATCAAATATCACAAGAGTTGGCAACAATATAGACTGCATTATCCATTCTTCAGAAGTGCAGGAACACGAGCAAACCACCAAAGTGGAAACTCCCTGATACAATGTGCAAGGTTGCCTTGGCTCTGACCTGTTCTGACCGAACTCAGTCGAGCTCCTTTGAATACGAGGGGACATGGGTCAGGCTTTCTGGGATGGCCCTTGTAGACTTCTGCCTCTGTGGAAGAGAATGATGGGTCACATCCCTCCTGCCACGATCAGTATACAAGCGTCTCTGCATGGATGTTTTCTCTTTACTGTGCTGAAAAGGGAGGTGGCGTTTGTTTGCAGAGTGGGTCATTTTCCCCTGAAACATCCAAGAAGGGGCTCTGAGGATCTGAAGCAGCAGAAAGAACAGCTCTGGGAATTAACTTCTTTCCTGCTGCACTTTTCCTTACCATTTGCCCCAGGATGTACTTTCACTTGCATCTGTATTTCTAGGCTTCACTTCCCTGCAGAGCTCTTCCACTGGAGCCTGTAACGTGGCACTCAGGAATAACACCAATGACGTGGAAGACCTACTGCAGCACTGCTGCCAGGCACAGAGTGAGCAACGTCGCAGCAATCGGCTGTCTCACACTCAAAAAGCTATCACTATCCTAACTCTTCCTTCACTAAGAAGAAACTGGCAAGAAACCCCCAAAATAACCTTGAGAGGATCCCGCCTTTTGCCTTGGAAGCCTTTTGTGGGACTTTCTGTACAAGGTTCCAACCTGACCTATTAAGTTTGCCTGGAAAGTTAATGACTTGAATAACATTGCCTGTTGCAAACTCCTGTGAGTGCGTGTTGCTTGATTTGAGAGTCCATGATTCCAGGTGGTGAGTGGGGAAGTGCTGCACACAGGATTCCTTTGGTGAATATCAGTACAACTTGAAAAGAAAACACTCATTTTCAGTAAACACTATAGCCACAGACAGGTTTGAGAGCCTGCTACTAAACATGTTCTGGCAACAGAAAGTAGCTATTAAAAATATTTTCAATCAGAGGAACTGAAACGTGCTCTCTGTTGAAATGAGACAAGTATACAAATCACTGGGTTTAGAAGGTTTTATGTTTTCTTACTCCGCCATAACATTCAGAACCATTTTATTCACATTGTGTTAATTTAAACGGTTCAATCTGTCCTAATTCAGAGCAATTTTGATTTCATTTCTTTTTATTTTATCATTTTTTATGTGCTATTCTTTTTCTTTTCTCTTTCTTTCATTTTTTTCCCCTCCTCTGAAGCCAGGTTACAGCAGCTCATCAAAAGGAAGCGGCCTGAATTTTATCTTACTGTTATTGCGATATAGCTGCAGTGGGCAATCTAATCTCATCAAGAAACAATTGCAGTAAAGATATCTAAGTGGATGTCACAGCTCTGCTGAAAGATTATAAAGTGAAATGAACCAAAAAAACAATCTTTCCAATACAAATCACATAGTTAAGTTGTAGTGATTTGCAAGCAGAACAGGAGTGCAAGAGGAGGCAGATACAGTCAGAAATGCCCAACAAACACTTTCAAATTATTTTTAACACATTTGGTGAGTGCATAATTAAGGGATTTACAACATTAAAACCTGGAGCTGTTGTGCAGCACTACACTAAATGAGACAATCAGTAACAAGGGAAAGGGTGAATTACACCACCTTCCACTGCAGTCTGAACTACTGTCTCGTAAGATAAACACTATTGATTGCTTTTAAGCCTCCTCTCTATTAGAAAGGGACTTCTAATTTTGTGAAATCAATAATAAAAGATAGCACAAAAACCCAGATTCTCCCACCATAAGCCTGCAAACAGGAAAGGGCAGAACCTCCCATTAAACTGGAAGATCATCCCTGATTTGCAGGGTGGAGGATTTGCCCCTTGGGCCGCACTCTTCTTCAGCTCTGAATCTGCATCAGCATCCACAAACTATTGTTTTAATTTCCTGACAGAACAAAAACGTCTCGCCACACGTGTTTCAACATCATTATTTTTTTCCCCTCTTTTTAATGTCAACTTTGCCTTCAGCAGGTGAAAACCAACTCCTTAAGTAGTTTAACAAATATCTTTTCAGTTCCAAAGCAGAGCTTTTGTTAGGGACCAAAATAGCATTAGCTTTCAAGCTGTGGGGTCCTTTCTACTTCCTTTGTCTATTTAACAGCAAAGGAATGGCGTGGCAGTATTGAATTACCAATGCTGATGTGCTGGGAGGCTGTTTGGGTCTGCTTTCTGGTGGGTTTTTTGGGGGGAGAGCTGTTTTTAAAGGCACATACTATATAAACCCAATAGACAATCCCAAATCTCTAAGAACAGATATACACAGAACACTTCATAAACCACATTTGGGCAGACACTGTGCATTATATACCATGCAAGATGCCCAACGCGCCTTCCAAGAAAAACACCAGCACTGACTGAACACAGGCCAAGGATTTTCTCATTAGCATGAAGAGAGGTTAGGCAGGCACCCAGCCTTTCCCCCTTCTGTTTTCCATTTACAGAGGCAACCACTCCTAGGCATGTTATACCTAACCCACAGCTGGATCTTCTACAAAGAAATAGTTGTGGTTTGTGCCTGACTTCTGCTGCTAAACTCCTGTCTGCTTGGAATTCGTATGATTTCCTCTGAAACTGGTGAGGTTTACCATAGTATGACACTGCTTTTCGTACAGTCCAACTGGGAACGGTCATCTCAGGCTGGTATTAAAACAGCAGTTTCAGTGGTGGCTCTCCTGTTAAAGCCATTATCTAAAAGCATCACTTAGTCTTTGATGGCAAATTGCTTATATAAATAAGAGGGAACAAAAATAGCTAGCAAATATCAGGAGATAATTGTGTGGTTAACCCTATAAATGACAGTGTTCCGAGAACAGCAGAGGAATTTTTAATAAACTAATCACAAACAGATTAATAGATTGGAAAGCAACAGGGGATTTTCTCTTCCACAGCAATGGGATTTTCAGCAGACCCAAACCAGTTCTCCTCTAAGTAGAAACGTGCTTATCTAGATCCATCTCCCCTGATCGCCTCACTTCTCACCATAAAGGGAAATCAATATGAGGACTTGTTATTCAGAGGAGTCTCAAGAGTCAGGCACTGTGATTGCACCTCTAATCCTGCAGGAATCTATTTCCAACAACTACATCATATTGAATGCAACAGGCACATTGTTTACAGCTGCTTTGTGAAGCCTACAATATAGGGAAGCATATAAAACCAGATATGGGGGATCCAAGCTGAACTCTGGGTCTGGCTTTCAGTACCAGTTGCACACTAAATAGCGCAACTTCGTTGCACTAAAATAACTATTTCTGAATGCAGACCTCTGTTATTAGAGAACACACTTTGATTCTCAGCACAGTGCTTATGTGTGGATTTCTCCTGCAGCCTTTTGGCTGACCAATTAGGGAAACAAGGGCAGTGTAAGGGTTAAACACTGATCTCCAGGTTCCCCTGGCATGCTATGGCGCTGCTGCTAATAACCCTGGTGGCAGTTGCCTGAGCTGTAACTCACAGCATGACGAGAACAACTTCTGATCTGATGAAAATTCCTCCCTCACTGCAGAAAAACACCCCATCGTTTAAAAGTTTTGAATGTGCTAACAGCTAATTTATTAAAGGGACTCCTGCAGTGTCCATGTTTACAGGGCTCAGGCTGCACACAAAGGAAAGGCCTATTCGATGCACATAAGGGGAGCAGAATCGAGCTGTATTTTTGGAAAGGCAGCACAGTGTGCCAGAAGAAGGGCTGGACTGATGAAAAGAACAGTTATGATGTTGTGCTGAGACTTCTTTCAGCTTTGACTAAAAAGAGCACAATTACGGATTGGAAAAGGGGAACAAGTAAGAATAAGTTGTATTTTACAAACACCAAAAAAAGTGAAGTGAGTCCAGGCCAGATTTGTACTGACAAATATAAAACTTTCCCTGGGTGCTTAGTTACGGTCATGAAGGAGAACGTACAAGAGGGCAGACAGAGTTGCTGGGTGTTTTCTTTTTTCAGGAAGGTTTATACATTTCCCTATAAATCCCAAGTGAAAATCCCTCAGCCCCAAAATCTCTGCCACCAAACCAGAGGCATCAAAGGGATGGGAGGGAAGGGAGGCTGCACCTTCTAAAGACTTCTGCTTTTAACCAAGAAAATAAGATACCTTCCACAAATTTTAAATGAGACAAATCCCCCTATCTTCAGCACAAAAACGCTGTAACATTTTTAGCCATCTCCAACAACAATCACATTCCTTGATGTCTCTCTCTGACAAGCTGTTAGACTGCCAAAGCCTGAAAATGGAAGAAGTCCAAGAAAGAATTAGGTGTCCTCTACATCTAACAACATTACCTCATTACCTGCAAGTAAATATTAGCCATAGCCTGAGTTTAGAAAATAAGGCTAAGTGCAAGGAGCACCTGGTTAACAAGTTAATGGGCTACATAATTCTGTATAATTTTCAGACACTAACACTTATGTGTCAGATTTCCTCCTCCCAGCTGTGTCGCTTTGCTGAGAAGTATTCATAAAATAATCTTAACAACTTCGCAGTATTCATTTAAATTAAATATATACTTCAGTTTTCACTAAAATACCATTGTTAGAAGCCAACCACGTGATGTGTTGTTGTCAAGTGACACTCTAATGAGCATGATTCTTAATGGGTTTTAAGTAGCTGAGGGGAAAGAAGTAAAACCACAGATGAAACGCCATGCTGAAGGTCTGTGTATCTATTTGAGGTACTGAGTTGTCCCAGAGGCTCTGATGAAAATACACGTTGCTGTAATGAGTACGCATACATCAGTACACTGACATTACATTTTCCTTACTGCATTCAGCCTATTTTTAAAGTATCAACCTAAAATATATTCACAATATTTTTGGCTCTGCGAATAAATTTACATATTAAGTAGCACTAATTATAAGAAGCAACGTTCTGTTCCTTTCTACGCACAGTCCATACGATCCACATATGTCTAGATTAACACCTTTCTCGCCTTGGTGGGGCCCCAAAACACATGGTATGTTCAGCACAGCACAGTCACATGTGCAGTGGGCTGGTGCATGCACAATTTCTTCCTCATTCAACTTTACTTTTCACCTATCCCTTCTTATTTTTAGCCCACAAGTCTCCTTGAAAGAAGCAGCAATGTTCCTAAATCCTTTAGAGTTTAACTACATTTAATCCTTTCTAACTTCCAACTTCTAAGCTCTATCCACTGAAGCCTTGTTAACTCCCCACTCACCCAAGATGTGATCCTACCACTGTCTCATCCTCCCTTCTCCTTTTGAAGCAAGAAGGTCACAGTGCGTTGGCTAGTTTTATCATCAGAAGTACTGCTAATATCTCAATTTACCTCAAAAGGCTTAACAGTCATCTTCCATCTGTGGTCTTCCTACGAGTGGGATATTTCTGTGCCTCTGTCCCAGTCTGTTTCCATGTGCAGCTGGCTAGTTCTGCCTCACTTGCCCTATAAACAGATTTATATCCAAGTTCTCCAGCAAGGACTCATTAATCTCCTGATGCTGGTCAGCAGCCTTTTCAGTGCTTTTGTTCCCTTATACCAGAAAGGCACCTAAGCAATATTTTCTGCCACCGTTCTTCTCAGCGAGGCACAGTGGGAGGGTTTTAAGATGACCTTAATGTCCCGTTTCAGATGTCCTGCTAGCTAAGCCTCATTAGTGCCTGGCATGATCGACCACGGGCAGATGTGGCTCCACGTTGCTAACAGAAAAGCCAAGTGGCGATGCCCCACAGTGGCGATGTTGGAAAAAAGAACATCAGGTAAAAGGGACAAGAGTAAACTAGTCTGGAGGAACACACAGAGAGCCCACAGAAGAGGATTAAACCTCAGGGTTTAACTGACTGGAGACCAGTACGCTCTTTACAGTAGTGTTAGAGCTGTGAAGTAACTTGAAGAGTTATTTTGATGCCAGTGGCTGCTCAGCCTACGGGTCAGGGTGCTTTTGCAGCTCTGGATGCACATATACCTCCTGCCTGTTTGCACCTCCACTGTGATATTGGCTGGTAGCATAGTGATGAGCTATTGGGCTCATCATCTCATTTAGTCATCACATCAGTGTCTCTGTTAAAAAGCATCCCGTATCACCCTTCTGCAGTTTCTTATATTGCTCACAATATTTTACTTATAAACAAGTCTGTGATGTTTGACATGAAGCCATCCATAACCATAAGGTACTGAAAATATATTAAAAATGACCCAACGTGGTTTTTTTGTGCATGTATATATCTTTTGCAGCGGTGATAATATGCATGCACTGGGCTGCAAGGCCAAAACTACTTTAGTATCCATTTGTGAGAGGACAGAGAACTTTCCTTCTGAAGGTTAGGTATTACATTAAAGACAATTCCTTATTTATAGATGACAGTCCCAGTAAAAGTCACCACAAGGCTGGAGGAAGAGGGAAAAATATTTTATACATTGTTCTTTTAGAATGTAACAAGGGAAAAAGTCTTGATGCCACAAAGGACAATTTCATTGCAGAGGGAACCATCCTGTTGAAACACACAAGTCCAAACGTACAATCCGGTCTGAGGTCTCTCTGGAGCACAGAAGGAGCATCAGCATATGTTTAAAAAGCTGTGATGCACAGAGGGGATGTGCACAGGGCAGAAGCGAGGGGGCCCAAAGACACCTTTGGTGTTGCTAAGCACAGCTCAGCACCTTCAGGGGCTATGGGAAACTGGGGAAGTTTTCAAAGAGCAATACAGAAATTCCCCTGTCCCCTCCTACTGCATCACCTCTGAGGACTATTACAATTTTACCTGATAATGAATGCATCAATCTGAGATATTCAAAAGAGCCTGAATTATTTCAAAGCACTGATCTGATCTGCCTTCAGAAGCTCTGGTACTAACAAGCTGCTTTCCTCCATGCATTTAATTATTTTTCCTAAGCTGCTGGAGATCTTGATGGCAGTCATGAACCAGACTCCACAACAGATTTCAGTCCATTAAAACAAATTAGGCAGAGAAAAAAATCTCTCTACTTATTGGTACCGCATTTCCCAGTTTGTCCCATATATTCCAGGAAATCCTGGTCATCATATGGACCATAAAGGCTAAGCCAGGCACTGCGTGAGGATGTAGACATCAGCCTCCAATGCCAATAAGGAGCCATAATACCAAATCCAAACTGGTTAAAGGATGCTGGTGGGGTTTGTGTCTTTTGGGGTTTTGGCTTTTTAAAGTTCTACCTTTTGTTGACCAAAAAGAGGAAAGCTCCATTAGAGATCAGTTACTTCTAAAGATACATTTAAGTTCAAGAGTCAAAGCACTGATTTTTGACAGTCTCAAGAAATGCTACTGCTGCAGGATTTGCAAACAGAAACAGCAGAAGCAGTATCTAGGGTAGCATCTCTGAAGAGACATGTCAAATTTGTTTGCTGGCTAAGCCCAGCAAATTCTGTCATCATTTGGTACCACAGAAATGTCTGTTGGAAAACAAAGAAAAGCCTTCTCCCAACAGTTAAAGAATATTTACAGATTCGTTACTTATGCTTTCTAATCGTCTGCTCTAAGCCTGTGGCTGGGGACTAATTACAGTAACTACTGAAGAAACAAAACATATATTATGCTGTGTATTTTACTGAAAATTTACTATAATGAATTGCAGTGGGAGAAGACAAACGGAGTATTTAAATCTCCTGGCAGAAATGTGAATTTATGAAAATCAGCCCCTAGGATGAGGCGATGAGAAGTATTTTTACCTATAAGCTAACAAGATTTCCAACATATGTACCCCTGTAGGTCAAATAACAGACAAAAACCTGCTCCTTGGGATGAAACTTTAACATTCAATGAATTGCAGACTACTTCCAACCTGACAAGTGTAGGCTGGATGGAACAATTATCCTCAGAAACAGTAATTGTGAAACTTAACACTGCTTTAAAAGACCTGTGTGCAGATGAGACAGGGGTTTCTAACATTTTCTCTAGTTTTGTTCCTTTCTTTTTTCTTTCCCATAAAATGCAAGCAGGACCTATTCCTCCCCATTCCTCTGTTTTTAGAAACTTATAGCATCAGTTTGGACATGATCAATGATGAGAACTTGTAATTCATAACATATTGTTGTCAAAATCTTTATGCCATACCTGGCAGATGGCTCAGTACTTAAACTAGGAACATCAATAAACACAGCAAAGAGCTGTTCTTTAAAGTGGAAAGTATGGTCCCAATCCTTCTAATGTACACAGTGCAGCTCCAGCATATGCAGAGGACACCTGTGAGATGCTCTTGCTTGCCGCAGCTAGAAGCTTGGCATGTTTGTGGCTTCCTTTGCTTAGATAAACTGAGCTGTTCCCAGTGCAGGTGAAGAGGAAACTGCCATGAGAGTGGGAGTCCTAGCATGCTTTGAACCCCTCTCTTTCTCTATAGGGATATGTTTGTGAGGCATGTGTGTCCCTGAAACAGCCTTCTCCTCAGGTCAGGACTCACTGATGTGACTTGCATTGCCCCTATTTCCTCAGTTCATGGGGCACCTTTTCTGCCTAACTGTGGTTTCTTTGCTTCTCTTCAGGCACCAAAATGAACTCAACTTGTAATGCACTTTGGCCATGCAAACCTGGGAAAAGCTTCTCTTTAGCCTCTGTGCCGAGCTGCATGGAAAGGAAGAAGAATCTACTTCCCTGTCAGCCGGATGTGAACGTGGAAAGACCAGGCGGTTCTGAAGTGAGGGATTACAATCAGCAAAGTCCTTCCTTTTATCTTACACATTAGAAAAGAAGAAATCAAAGAAAACCTGAGAATAAAGTAGGAATCACTTCAGCTTTCCTGCATAGAAGGGCAAAAAGCAGCTTCAGCTACCAACTTCATTATTTTTGCAGCCTTACAACTTACAGCTCAAACTGCTCTCAGTTCTAACATTTGTTTCTGGTTTCAGACTAGTAGAAATCTAATTTCCTTCTCCCCAAGAGCAAATGTCAGCACAAGCGGGATCTGAAATTTGTTGCTTGACACCTGCAGCAAAGAGCTAAATTGAGAGTAATATTTCAAAGAGGTACTTGGGAGGTATGTGCTTAAATTTGGTTAACAGACAAGCAGGCTGGTATATGTTCCTCCTGCATACCGCCTCTAAAATGTATCCCACATCACCCTGGCTTGACCTAAGGCAAAGGAAAGGGAACTGCTCGAACTGCTCTGATTGGAACCACGCAGGCCAAATTCAGCATTTTAGGGAACTTCATAAGTCTGGCTTCAGAAATGAGTGTTATGATTTCACACTTCTAAACACGCAGGCCAAAAGAGCCTGCCTAGCTTTTATATCATCTGCTGCGTTAACAGTAAAAACAGCCTCCAACTAAAACTCATGTCTGATATTTGTGATTCAGGATAATTCCAGACTAAAATCCTGACTGCTATACGCAATCAGCATCCTCTTCTGCTCTTACCCTTGCTTTGTTGTCTACATTTCTTCACTGCTGCAGGAAGAAATCAGCAACCAATACCAGCTGTAAGCTACCAACTGCAACCCAGGGTTTCTGGAGAGTTTATGACTCTCATGGACAGGTATTCAGAAATTCAGTATTTAATGTAGCAAATCAGCATATTCTGTAATGGTATTTATTGATATTTATTCTAGCTAATCTGTAAAATACACTATTCCAAATACAACGCTTGGGCAGCACAACACGTAAGCTACTTCTAGTCTGGTAACTTACTCCAGGCTCAGAAAGCAGGCTAACTCATGCCCAGGTCTGACTCCACCCAGCAGAAGCTCACAAATTCACTATATGTTACTGCTTAACTGGTGTGGCTTGCATAATCCTTCGATATAATTGCTTGGCACAAGCCTGGAATTTGCAGTACAGATTTTCATTTTGGGAATGGGTCCCTGAACTGGAAACTGATAATACTTGAAACTACACTGGCAGCTTCTGTTTGAAGATGTCAAAATGCATTTACAGTCATCACATCAGCCTGAATGGACACGTATCTTATTTATAGCTAAACAAACACACACGTTGGACAACTGAGCCACACAAATCTAAGCAGGGAAGCAGGTAAGATTAAAAGTCAGATTGCTTGGCTTTTTGTCCTCTGCTACAAACACACCAGTATGAGAATGTATATGGCATTTCAACTTAATAGAGCATAAATGATGCAAATTAACATTGCTTCCACATTGCAAAGGAACAAAGCAAAACTAAAAGGATGCGACAGGTCTTAAATTGATCTGCAATTGGCATAGCTCCATTAAAGTCATAGGGACCAAAGGTGTAATCCGTTCGTCTTCTACTCAGAAACAGCAATATTTGGCTAACAGTTATTAGTAAGTCCACTGGTGTAGAGTTTCTTTAATCTTAAAATCAAGCAATATCTCAAAGGCGCTAACTGGAAGACTGCCATTACTTTCAGCGCCCTCTTCTAAAGCTGCTATAGAACCAATAATTAATGCAAAGGGCAGATTACGCACATGCAGCAGTACAAACATATTCAAAGTTCTGATTTAAGAAAGAAAGAAAAAAACCCCGACTGCCTGTAGCCTGCCACCCACAGGGACCATTCTACTATTTTTAAGTCAATTAGTTCACCTTCTCTCAAAAGTCAGCTCTCTCTATCCTTGTTAGTGGTGACAAACACAGTTTACTGCACTTATTATTCCTTTAACAGCTCATTAGAATTGGAATACATTAGTGCCAAAGGATCTAAAGGTCATTTATCATCAATTTTTTTAAATTAAAAAAAAAATAAAAGACAAAAGCCATCTAAAATATCCAGGATTGCAATTACTGTAAATGGGATAACTCTGAAACAAAACCCAGCAACAATCATGGAATCATAGAATAGTTTGGGTTGGAAGGGACCCTAAAGCTCATCTGGTTCCAATCCCTGCTTCGGGCAGGGACACCTTCCACTAGACCAGGTTGTTCCAAGCCCCGTCCAACCTGGCCTTGAGCACTGTCAGGAATGGGGCATTTGCATTTGTTGATCATTCCGAATTAAAAGAAAGTGGGAATCACTTTGCTAGCTCCTACTGAAAAAATAATTATATATATATATATTTATATTATATTTTCTTCAGTTTCAAAACTGAAAACACATTCAAAACCCAATAGGACGATTCTCAGACACTGCACTGATGAGGAACACTGATACACCAAGAGCAGGAAGAGTCTAACTGACTGATACTATGAAATGCAGGATCCTCTTACAAGAAACATCATTCAGAAAGTGCCATATTCACCATTAAAGCTGGTTGTTTTCCAGGATAGTGAGTGCACAGATCTAGTAAATGTCCACAGAACCATATATCTTATTATTACTCACTTGCATTGGGCTTTTCCAGAAGTGCTGTATTATAAAAATAATCAGATGCATTTTAGGAAAAATAGTTAAGCTTTCTGCATGGAAAATTAATCATTATGTATAATTACAACTTAATAATAGGAATTACCGGATAAATAGTGTCATCAGTTCCTATAAGGAAAATGCCTCTGGATGCCTTTAGCTGAAACTAATTGAGTTGAACAGGAAAATAGTCTGAAAAACTGAAGAATTTACCAGAGAGTGACAAGCTTTTTATATAGTTTGGAACCATCTTATGATTTCTATCCCATAGGCATAACAGTTTGTGCTTCATTTCAAAAACACCCAAAAACACCTCCACAGAAATATTATCATTACCTCTTAAATTTTACAGTAATTTCTCATAAGGGAAACACTATTCACATGTGAGGAAATCTTTAGTACATGGAAAGACTTCAATGTGTATGAATTAGTCTGGGAAAAAAAGAAACATGCATTTACAAACAGGGGAATCAAAACTAATGGACGTTCTTAAAGCCACAGTGCAACAAAAATCCTACCCAAAACGGACCAAGGAAAAGCGTTTTGAGCCTACACGTGAGAGACTGTTAAAAATACAGATATAAATAAAGAATGGATAAAGACCCTTTTCAATATCCATCTAGCCAGTCTGGCAGAATAGCCCTAGCATGGCTTTGCATCACAAGTCCTGCCAAGGTCAGAAGAGTTGCTAAGAGGAATCCCAAATGCCAGCCCTGAAGAGCACTGAGTGCCCTCTGACCTTGGTTAGCAGGAGCAGAGGGTAGCTCAGGGTTCACAGCCAGCATCTAAAAAGCTGGCAGAAGGCTGAAGTGGAGCAGAAAGATGTCCTCTGAGAACCTGGAGACCTCAGAGAGCGTAGCTGTGTCCTGCTGAAAGATCCTCTGCAGGTGGGAGGAGGCCAACCAGCAAGATGTGATTTACTACCAAGATCCTTTCAGTCATAAAACAAAATGCTTTTTGCCAAGGCCATGATTTTACACTTCAAAATTTAGGTTAGAAGCAAAGAAAGGTGATCAAGTTAATGCAAGGTAACAACTTACAGCTCCTCACCAGAGCGCAGTAACTTATTACTCCCAGCACTAGCCATTTATAAGTGAAACACTTTAACTCACAGCATAGTACTTTAACCCCATAACTTTAATTCAAGTACAGTTTTTAATCAGCATCATAAGCCATTTAAAATGGAGCATTATGGAAACACCAGCAATTTTCCTCTATATGTACAAATCAGAATCATTGACAGCAGCTTCTAATTTTACCCAAACCTATGCAGGTCAAAACGACAGTTTTATAAAAGCATTAATGCTTTAATGCTCTGAATTAATGTAGAGAAGCCTCAATTAGTCAACTTCTTTCCTTAGGGAGAATCTCTCCTCTCTCTGTTTACTTTAATTAAATACCAAACAATGCCACTGAAAGACTTCCCCGGCACCATGCAGGAAGCAAGGTAGTTAATCCGACTCTTTTTCTTTTTGAGGATATAAAGACAGACGCATTAAGAGAAAGGGATAACTGCTTTTAAAATACTGAACTGATATTTCCTACCTAATGAATTGGAAACCACAAGTATATCTAATGCATATTCATAGAATCATAGAATCCACTAGGTTGGAAAAGAACTTTAAGATCATCAAGTCCAACTGTTACCCCAGCACAGACAAGACCACCACTAAACCATGTCACTAAGGGCCTTGTCTACAGGGTTTGTGAATATTTCCAGGGATGGTGATTCCACCACTGCCCTGAGCAGCCTGATCCCATGCATGACTACTCTTTCAGTGAAGAAATTGTTTTTAATATCCAATCTAAACCTCCCCTGGTGCGACTTGATGCCATTACCCTTCGTTCTATCGCTTGTTATGAGGGAGAAGAGACCAGACACCTCCTCTCTCCATCCTCCTGTGAGGCAGTTGTAGAGATCAACAACGTCCCCCCTGACCTTTCTCTTCTCCAGACTAAACAACCCCAGTTCCCTCAGCTGTTTCTCATCAGACTTGTGCTCCAGGCCACATGTTTATTAAAGGCAACATTTGACTACATTATAATATTCCAAATAAAACCCCACAGAAGGTCTGTACAGCTTATTCTGAAGGCAGCCTCACACGTATCAAAAAACAAAGGTGCAGACACCG
Source organism: Psittacula echo (assembly GCF_963264785.1). Lineage (NCBI taxonomy): Eukaryota > Metazoa > Chordata > Aves > Psittaciformes > Psittacidae > Psittacula > Psittacula echo. Next base: position 114,218,523 of record NC_137738.1, read on the forward strand.
CGGGTCAGGCGTCAGGCGTGAACCAACAAACCTCTTCACTTGCTATGGAGGGATGATGAAGGATGCTCCATCCCTGGCGGTGTTCAAGGCCAGGTTGGACAAAGCCTTGGGTGGCATGGTTTAGTGTGAGGTGTCCCTGCCCATGGCAGGGGGTTGGAACTGGATGATCTTAAGGTCCTTTCCAACCCGAACTATTCTATGATTCTAAGGCAAAGGCCCCTGCATAGACACCCACTCTGCACCCAGCTTCTTAATGCTCAACACCGCTTGTAGGAAAGACCATCGGTGTATACAATAGCAGCTATGCTATGTCCTACTGTTCTTATCTGGAGTATTCCCTTTAACTTTGTAAAAAAAGAGTTTGTTGCTCTCAAAACCGGTTTGGAAAGTCCACTCTTCAAGATAAGTGGTCTCAGACATTTTACAGGGCCCAAGTGTTCAGTGTTATTAATGTTCTATGAGGTTTTCATCATGTCATTACTAAATAAAACATCAGCCGAACCCTTCTTAAGTTCTACAGATATATGAGGCAGTTGTTAACTATATTTATATGGGACATTTCTGCCTTGCTGCTATAAAACTCTTCTTACTGCAGTAGGTTCTGATTCAGCACTTCCCTTTCAGGTGTAAAATTCATGCAGAAAAGGTGAAAATCTGGTTTGCTCATTTCGCAGGGAAGCACTGAAGTAAGCTGCGCTTAATTAACTTGGTGTAAACACATTAATAAGGTAAGAGCATGCATCCACACCTGAGAAATAGCTGTGCAATGGTTCTGGCCAATGCACCAGATAAAAAAACCCAACTCCTCCCAGAGCAAGTGTAATTAGTAAAAAGGGTCCCCTGTAGTTAAGCTGAAATTTCTGGAAGTGTTGCAAAGACAGCAACAACTTCTCCCCATGCTCAGCCTGTCCAGCCACGGCTGGACACATCAGGGAAATACAGACCTTGCCATATGCCACTTCCTTGCCATAGATACTCCACAGCGGCAGCTTTTGCTGGAGGACAGGGATTTATAGGGCCTGTCTACAGAGCTGGTGGCTGGGGAGAGAGTGCAGTTCCCATCAGGCCTGTGCCTTCTGTAAGGGCATCTATGATGGATTATTCATCAGGGACTGTAGTGACAGGACAAGGGGTAAAGGGTTAAAACTTAAACAGGGGAAGTTTAGATCGGATGTAAGGAAGAAATTCTTTACTGAGAGGGTGGTGAGGCCCTGGAATGGGTTGCCCAGGGAGGTTGTGAATGCTCCATCCCTGGCGGTGTCCAAGGCCAGGTTGGATGAGGTCTTGGGTGGCATGGTTTAGTGTGGAGTGTCCCTGCCCATGGCAGGGGGTTGGAACTGATTTAAGGTCCCTTCCAATACAAACCATTCTATGATTCTATGATTCCCTTCCCCAAAAGTACCAGCCACAAGAGAACGGAGACGAAGGTGCATCAAAATGAAATGTTTGCCACTCATTTTAAAAGAATGAGAAAGCCAAGAGAAAAATAAATACAGATTGAGAGAGATGAGAAAGAAAACACAGCTGTTGAAAGAACAAAAAGAAAGAACAACCAAGATGGTAAGGAGGAATATTATTTATGTATGCTAAAGACCTTTTTCAACAGCAAATAGAGAAAGCCATCCTGGGTTATCATCCCTTCCCTCCAAACACACAGGACCCCAAGGGGCTTCACACTGCATTTTGTGATCTGGCCGAGTAGCCACAGGGCTTTCCACTCCCACCTCCTCTGCTCTGCTGGGCCACTGAGGAAAACAGGGAGGAATATTATTTCTCTTTTTTATAGCCTGCAGGTTTGGAGCAGAGACAGAAGACAAAGGGCAATGTTAGTAAATGCAAGATGAAAGGTGAGGTGTCATAAGCTAATAAATTCAGAATTAAAGCTTTTTGCTTGTTTCAGATCATATTTGCAGAGCTCTGTGCAGCAGGAATTCTCCCAAGACACACCTCAATGTGGCTCTGTAATTAGGCACATGTCTACGAGTTCATGATTGTGAAATCCCAAGCTCTGAATTCTTAAATTCCCTGAGTTTAGCTCCAATCAACTTTTGAACTAAAGCAATCTTGCTAATAGGTGGCCATTGACCACAGGCTCACATCCAAAGGATGTTAACTTCACTTCAGTTCTGAAACACTGGAACTGCTACATTAAAAGAGACCAAGGGTCCAATATCCTCGTCAGTGCCAGATGCTTCGAAACAAGTTAGATGATTAAATTTTGCTGCTAGCAAGATTAATTCACATACTAAGCAACTTGGCTGAAACCAAGATAGTGGAGAGCCCTAGACCAGATTCTGACCCTTACTGTACAATTTACAGCGTGGGAAAATAACAAAGATTTCTTCTGACCACAACAGATGATGCCCTGGAGCAAAGTAACTGATAAAAGATTGGCACGCAGTGGTAATTTCATTTAAGCTAGTGTATCCAATTTGGTGTTTTGATCTTTGAGGATAATGTTACAGGGTAACATTTTCAAAAGTGATCAAGCAACCTTAGCCCTTCGGCTCCACTTGCTTTCAGTGGAGTTTATGCACTAAATCACACGAGGACATTTGAAAACTTTCCCAATATACTTGAAGCTTTAGATGGAAATCAGCAGAGGCAACCAGGCTTTGCACTGTGAGCTCCACAGGGCATTTTTTGAGGGAGCAGAAGTGACTTTTCTGTCCCTAGTCTCCACCAAATTTTTACTGTCAGCAGAGCAGTGATTCTCATTCCTCCATGGCTTCACCCCACTATGGCAGGAGAAACATGGGAAGCATCAGTCTTTTCTCCAGTAGACTCCCAGACTCCAGTCTGCGCTCATCTGGCCAGTTCCAGAACACAGCAAACACGCTCCCCCTTTCCATAAGTTGGTGGGAAATTTCCCTAGGGTAGCCTGGCTTTTACTTGTCCAGCTTCTCTCACCTTGCAAAGAGGCAGAATATTTCACATTTAGTGCAAGGGTAAGAAACGCATCAGAAATGCAGGTCAGTTGACTTTGAACATTATTTTTAATTATGGACATGACATTATTTATTTTGCACTCTGAACAACTTATCAGGGTGATCCATTCCTTGCAGCATTAATTAAATTCTGTTGGCATAATGTAACATTTCAAACCCCTCTTTCTGCTCATTATGTGGCCATATATATATATAGAACCATAGAATCATAGAATAGTCAGGGTTGGAAAGGACCTTAAGATCATCCAGTTCCAGCCCCCCTGCCATGGGCAGGGACACCTCACACTAAACCATGCCACCCAAGGCTCTGTCCAACCTGGCCTTGAACACCGCCAGGGATGGAGCATTCACAACCTCCCTGGGCAACCCATTCCAGTGCCTCACCACCCTCACAGTAAAGAATTTCTTCCTTATATCCAATCTAAACTTCCCCTGTTTAAGTTTTGCCTTGGAATTACAGGTTGTTTTCTTTAATTCTCCCACATTCTGTTCTCTGAGTTTGCTTTTTACACTGCATTCATCCCAAGATGTTAAAATGACATACCCAGAACACCACCACAGCAGAGTGTGCCACTGATGCTCTCTTGGCTTGGAAAGTATATTCCCAGTTTGATGGATGGGGTAAAGCTCTCTTTTTCAGGTGGGAACGTACTGCTAAATCTATGCAGATGGACTATTTTTTCTGTGGTAGAGCAACATGAATATGGATATCCAGCTGTAGTGCCTAGGTGTAATCAGGGAGGGAGATGCAAAACCACAATGACAAGAAGGTCAATATGTTTTGATCTAGTAACAAATCCTACTGTTAGTGCAGCTGAAAAAGAGCTGGAAGGAAAGGCAGGCAGTAAGAGAAATATATTTCAATAATTATTTCATTCTGGGAAATGTGATAATTGTGTATGCACAGAATAGCCACCAGAGACCAACTGCAGAAGTTATGCTGATTCAAAATGCATTAAAACAACAGATTAATACACATTAAATAGTGAAAAGTTGTATTAAATGATGCACTGATTAGAAGAAATACATAATTTATGGCCATATTATTAAAACAGGGGAAAGCCTGTCATGTTCACACATGCATACCCCTCTCACTGCAAGTATACTCACAGCCAGCCTGTGTATGGAGAAGTGTTAAATATAAACTGAGGCACTAGAGCAAGTTCAAAGGGAGACTCAGCTATGAATGGCCAAGTCTTGGGATCATATAAGCAATGCCATAGTCTAGCCATGGCCGTGAACGGCAGCAGTCCTGGACACAGCCCCTGCTTCCCACTGCCTCTGCTGAGATGCCAACAAACAACTCTGTGGCATGTGGTAGACACAAGGAGCTCAGTCCTATGTCCTTCTTTCTGGGACATCATACCCAACCCTGTGTTCCCTACACAGCAGACCTGGGCAGAAGGGGCAGCAACCCCCTGCAACAATGCCCACTGCCCACAGAGGTGTAGGGCACCTGTGCTGCACCACTCTTTGTGTCGGTGCTGAACAGCACTGTGGCCATAGGGGAAGAATGTGAGGCTTAAAAACAAGCAAATCTCTCTATTTGCCCATTCCCATGCCCACTGCCACAACAGAAGTGAAAACTGAGGCACTCCAAGGTCCAACAGAGCCACACTTCTTTTGCAGGTGAAGTCTCTTCTCCAGGCCTGCAGGGCCGACAAAAACGATACCATGACACCGTCAGCCACCTCATTCTGCATTTTACCATTTCTATGCCATATCTGAACCCTGATAGGCAAGAAATATGAAAAGGTCACATCAAAAGCAGAATCTCTTTTAAAACACTGAAAGAATTAGCAGCCTAACAGGCCCATGTGGATCTGCAGTGCTCACTCATGCACCACTACACATAAACTCTGCCTAAAACTGTTGACAGCAGTTTACAATAAATCAATTCATTGATCCCTCCACTGCTGAACAAATATATATCCCCATACAACTTCAATTAGCCCTGTGAACAAACTGACACCTGGCAAACAGAACCATAAATTACCCTTTGATGTTATCACATCCTAAGGCGAAGTACACAGGGGTTGTTTATTTTACTAGCGGGTCCACATTCCTGAGTGTACTTTACAAGAAAAAAAGGAACCAAAGGCACTATTAACACCTTTGTCTAGGGGACATTTCTGTAGCTGTTAGAAAGTCCCTAGTCTTTTCTTCCTTAGAAAGGAAGGGAGCAATAAGGAGGTGTCACCTGAAAAGACTGCGACTGGAAGAGGCGCGATGAATGTTACAACATCATAAAATAAGAGAAAATAGAAAATGCTGAGGTGTTTTCTCAGCACCCCTTGCAGTCAGCAAATACATAATGAAATGCAAAAGTGAAAGAAAAAGAATTAAAACGCTGAATGGGGACCATCTGAGATGATGACAGGCAATGAAGCATTTGTTTCACAGCTCGCAGCCAGGAGAGCCCTGCTTTCTGCCACTAAATCATTCTTGAGGAAAACAGTCCTTAAGGGTCCATCTCTCCATCTGAAAACTCTCGTAACAGCCTCTCGTAATGCGATTGAGTTTGGAGAAAGTCACTTAATATTCAGAGAGATATAAAGTCCTTTAATGGCGTGAGGTAATACTATAAAATATCACGGTTGCACAAACAAATCAATAACCTGAATAAGGAAGAACAGCCAAAGACTGAATCAGGGAGATGAGAGATGGCAGTCCAACACAATGAAACCATCACAATGTGCTATTCATATTTCTGAAGCTCCTACGTTCTGACAAAAGGGGTCCAGAAGGTCTAAAAGTTTGGAGTTGACACTTTCATGCTGAATGCTAAGTGAGCAAGTAAGCTATGAAGCCATGAGTCAGCTTTAACAGTGACAGAAAGTTTCATCTATGTTGAGCACTCGCAGAGCTGCTTCCCAAAGCATCCATGGTGACTGCTCCCTCACCAACATTTTGAACAAGTGTTGTTTGGAAAAAAATACAGTCATTTGGAGCAATTTTTTAGAAGTATTTAAGTGTCAGAAATTCCTGACCTATATCCAGGATTTTGTCCTCTTTCTGCTTTGTTTTGCCAAGCTCACTGTCAAGGAGGCTGAGACATCAGGGATCCCCGTCAGAGATGCCCTGGTTGGATTTTGCAGTTTTTCCCTGTCAATCAAATCTGCTTCTGGCATAGTTTAGCATTAAATTAAGTGTATCTTGCAAGATAAACACAATGCACTCAGTAATTCATTGCATGTTGTTAAACGAAAAGCAAGCAAGTAAAGCATTAAAACCCACAATATACACTGAAGATTAATAAACAAAGTAATTAACATCATACTCTGCTGGATATATTCTAAGCCTAATGGACCTAGAGGACAAACTGACAGACACAGTCTTCCACAACCAGAATTCCTTCTCCAGGACAGCACATTCTGCAAAACCCAGTGCCAGTGAAAAGTACAACCTTTCTGACTTTAAACTCTTAGCTCAATGATATAGAGCCCTTGTTTTTCAAAAGCACAACTCTCTTCTAGCCTCCAGCTGAAACACTGCAGGCCAGATCCTCATCTGCAGTTAATCAGCATGGCTCCACCAAAAGCAACAAATCTGTGCAATTTAACACTAGTCCAAGAACTGACCCCTCTGATATTTCTCAGTGCATTGTCTTCAGCTGGGACTGCAGATGTAAATATTTTGATTCCTGCATCTGAAATAGTTGATCAAGAGTGAGTTAATTATGTTCCTGCCAGTAGAGTGTCTGAAACTCCCATCAATTTTGATGTTCCTGAAACAATACAATATTCTGCAGCTGAGTAAATATTCCTTGGGGGAAGGTAACGTACAAATTGGTTCTCACTCTAGATGTAGATGGCATTTATACAAATTTGCACTGTGGCTTTGATGTGAATCCTATCATCCTCTGCTCTGTGATAACTGAATGCCTATAGACTCACAGCTCTATCAATAGTGAGACAGTGAACTTCGGTAGTGCCTCTTTCTATTTAGTGCTTTACGCACATTAATGAACTGAGCCACAAGGATCCCATGTGGGGTAAGAATTATTCTATTCATTCTTCATATGGGAAATTTATGATGTAGAAAGATAAAGCCGCTTGCCAAGGTTGTGTGAGAAGTGTGGAGTAAAGCTGGAGGGAACTGCAATCAATACATGAGAAAAGTTCCAGCCTTATTGAACAATGAGACATGTTTGCAGAATTCAAGCCATACTTTTAATATGTTGTTAGGCAGACAAGTGCCGTTCAATATAAGAGCAAGCAAGAAAAAAATGCCATGTTATGTTGCTGAATGAGGATTAAATGCAGTGCATAGTCATTGAATACGAGAAGGTTGTTTTAGCCAGCAAATCATTTTCCCCAAAGACTTGAACTTCAATGTATTGGAATTTCCTTTGCTGGGAAAAAAGTCTCCCTTAGTGCATCCAGTAATAAAATAGCACAAGGAATAACTATTCTGGGTGGAAATTACTGGCATTCATTAACAGTATTGGCTCAGATATTTGGCATTCTGGAAGGGCTTGAAAAAAAACGGGTGTTTCATCACTGACCTCACTGACAGCAAAGGTAGACAAGTCCTGAGCTGTTTCTAACTCCTGCGCTCTGTTAGGGGGGAATTCTTCAATCAGATGTTGAAGAACAGCTAAAGCACAACCCACTGAAATTTCATAAGGAATCAAATTTTGATACTCAGATTGTGTTTTCAAGTTAAATAGTGCAAAAGGATTGTAGACAGATATTTAAGAAGATACTACAGATCACACAGCTCAAGCCAGACAGTATTTTCCAATAACGATGGTTAACTTGACAGACAGTAAGACAAATAACTACCTGAGGCAGTAACAGCTGTGGCAGCAGAATGAAATGCTGGGGGACCAAACAACCCTTGACTCCAGAATGGCTCTGGCTTTAGAGCTGAGTATTACAGCATGTTTGAGAATTACTTTAGGAAGGACTACCTTATCGTTACCCATACTGGCTCAGCAGTTATAAGGATGGCAATAGAGATGCTGATTCAGGGGAGCTTCCTCTTTCAGGAAGGAAAAAAGTCACGCCTGGTTGAACAATGGACTTCATCTTGTGCCTTTGAAGAGCACTAGGTGTCTATGTTAATGTTCTAACAATACAGAAGAAAATAGCATCACCATTTATTTAAGGAGCAATGAAATTAAGCAAAACAGACTTTCTAACAAATATACCATACATAAAAAAGCCAGACTCTATATCAAGTTGAAGTAGAAAACTATTGCACATTTTAATTACTAGATAATATGCTCTCTTTAGCATAGAACTATCTCTTTTCCTAGTTAATGTTCTGTATTTCCAGTGGAAATATGACAATTTGTTGAAAATGAGACTCTGGTCTTGTACATTTTCATATTTCAGAGGTCAATTTGCATACTAATCATGCACCTTTTCTATATTCCACAATACAAACAAGTTCATTTGCAAAATGTGGTACAAACTGACAAGCATAATAGTTTCTGTTAAAAATACAAATATGAACACTGTGGAGCTCTATTTTTTTTTTACCCCCTCTCCCGCTGGTGATAATCATTGGACAGACCTGGCTTTTTAATGCCCTTTTCTGACAAAAGAAACCCAACAAAACAGAAAATTTGTGTTTTACTCTTTACCCATTCTTCAGTGACACACACAAACACTAACTACTCATAAAACACTAAAAAGAAAGCATCGCAGGAGAGTTCTTGCATGGCTGAAAATAAAACCTAAAATCACATCAAAAGTGTTGGCCCAAAGTCATTTTCAGTGAACCACAACTGTTATTTCTCATGCCAGCTGGGAACACAGAGATTTTATTAATGCATGATTTCTGCGTTTACCTCGTATTTCTAACTTGGAATAAATTAGAAACAGACTTAAAGGCCCCATTCCACAGCATGAAGTAAACAAATGTGTTTTACTATATATGCTTTTCAGAATGAATTAAATTCACACAGCATTTGCTCTATTTGCTCCCAGCAGACAGCTTCCATTCTGTACAAAAGTCTGTAAGAACATCAGAGAAGACAGTGAAGGCTGGCACTTAACCTTCAAACAACAGTCCTACCTCCCTCTGCCGTGTTCCCACCACTGCTGGGTCACTGCACTGAACAGCAATGGAGTTAACTATATTTTAAAAACAGTAAATCCATTTCCTTGACTACCAACTGAAAACGTAACTTCTATTCAGTGTTGTATTATAAGGCAAGAACACTGATATCTCTAAATCTAATAGTAATTCAATGCAGGAAGAGACATGGGAATGAAACCCCCATGCTCATCCCTACTGAAAATGAAGCAGGAAACAGAAGCAATATGAGATTCCCAGAGAAGCTGTGGCTGCCCCATCCCTAGCAGTGTTTAAGTCCTCAAGGCTGGATGGGGCTTGGAGCAACTTGGTCTAGTTGAAGGCCCATGGAACTACATGATCTTTAAGGTCCCTTCCAACCCGTTCTATGATTCTATGAGACTGGGGATGTACGGGCTCTGGAAGGCTGCCTCCTGCCCAGAGCTGGTTACATCTCATCCCTAGCAGTTTCATCTCATGGCCTGTTCAGAGAAGGATGGTCTCACAGGTCAACATGTGTGACCTAATAAACAATACCTGACCAGAAGAGCTTCCAACTTTCACAAGCAAGATGAAGTGGGTCTTTTGGGAGAGGATGGAGAGGGTGTCTTTTGAAAGTTGAGGATAAAAAAGGAGCTCTGTTGCTCCCAGAGTCAAACCCATCAGCTTCTTTGTTCTTTGCTTAAAGGGGAGCACCAAATTCTACTCCTAATTCAACCTCATGGTTCTGAGTTTGAGCTGAACTGAATGAAAGTTGGGTCAGGATCAGGCTGAAGTTTCTACCTTCTCTCTGTACAAAAGAGAGGCTAAAAGCACCATCAACACTCACTTCTTTTCTCATTTGGTGTGGTGAATACCTAAAATGTCTTAGTGTCTATCCAATGGAAATAAAAGGGAACTCTCTCTTAGGCTAAGCGTGAGAATTAGCTTAAATTCAGAATTTCCCCACTAATTATGGTTTACAGTGAGACCTGTCCTGGGTTCAGCAGCAGCAGTCATTCTTCTCAGTCATAGTAGCTGGTGCAGTGCTGTGGTTTTGACTTTCAGCCTGGGAACAGCGCTGATAACACCCATGTTTTAGTTGTTCCTTAGTAATGTTTAGTCTGACCAAGGACTTTCTGAGTCTCATGCTCTGCCAGGGAGGAGGGGAAGCCGGGAGGAGGGGAAGCCGGGAGGAAGCAGAGACAGGACACCTGACCCAAACTAGCCAAACAGCTATTCCATACCACAGCATGTCATGCCCACTATATAAACTGGGGGCAGTTATCCGGAAGGGCTAGATCACTGCCGAGGTCGGGCTGGGTATCGGTCGGTGGGTGGTGAGCAGTTGTATTCTCTTCCCTTGTTATTTCCCTTGTCATTATCATTACTGGTGGTAGCAGTAGTGATTTGTGTTATACCTTAGTTACTGGGCTGTTCTTATCTCAACCCGTGGGGTTTACATTCGTTTGATTCTCCCCCCATCCCTCCGGGAGCAGGGGGCGGGGGGGAGGAAGAAGGCAGGGGGGAGAGTTGAGTGAGCGGCTGCATGGTTCTGAGTTACCGGTTGGGATTAAACCACGACAGACCTTAAGAATATACACAGTGTTGCTTACATGGCAGTCACAATTAAGGAAAAAATATATGGAAGAAATAACAATTATGAGAAGCATTCCTGACAAAATATATTTTCCAAGCTGTTTCTATGACAATTTTTACAGACATATGGGAGTTTTTGTAGCATAAGCACAGATTTCCATAAAGAAATTCTTAATCAGATTCACCATGCCTTCATTTCTGTTTTATATCAGTTTTTAACATCAATGAAAATAATCTGGTTGTACTGGTGAAAGCCTGGATTCATACATTAGGGTGCCCCAATGAGAGTTCTTAATTTACTGACAGCAATTTATGTTCCAAAGGAGATGCACAGCACATAATAAACATAATGACATGAAATAAAATAAGACAAAACATTGACTCTTGAGTTAGCCCCTCTGGGGTAAATATATTTAGACATTCCAAACGATCGATGAATCAGGTCATCCATATAAATCTGTAATTTCTTAAGTGGAGTTTCTGTTTAGGTCCCATATGTGCTGCATTTATGAATAACAGAAAAGACTGTATATCTTGTCTCTTCAAACTGTGTCTGAACTGGTGTTTTCACTGACAGGGATTCTAGCCATGGTGCAAATATGATACATCCCTAATGCAAAAGCAAGTACATAACCACACTCCATCTATAGACAAATTAGAAGGAAAGATAATCACATTTTTAGCAGGCACATCTTAAGGTCTCTGAATTCAGGTGTTAATCAAAGGTTTTAAGCAATTTTTCAGTAGGTGTCACATGCATCTCTCCTAATCACCACTGGCCTTGGCAAGCTTCTAAGAAAGTTAACTAACTATTAAAAGTACCATGAAAGTCTCATGATTCAAATCGATATCAGGTTACTGTACATTTTGAAGGCAGCACTGTTTCTCTTGGAGGGAAGGAGATGGCACCTTTCAGGTGTACGTAGCCTTTTGACCGCTACGTATGTTCAACCAACACGTGCAGCAATACAATTAAATTAGCCAAATGCTGTCGTTCAGAGAACATTTCTATATACGACCCAGGGGCAAGAGGAACAAGGGGGTTTGGGTACAAAATCTGGCTCCTGTTCAGGAGAGCACTTTAGCATACTCCTGAGCTAAGCACTGAGGGTCTTTAAAGCCAGTGGACTGTAAGCTAATGCTTAATCACAGAATTTACTGTTTGCAGAATTCAGTCCAAACAGCTTGATCTTGCAATAGATAAACACTCTCAGCTGCCATTATATGGAGAGCTGTTAATGCTCAGTGCTGGAGTGACTGAAAAGTTTGGGTGTGCATGTGTTAGCTGGAAACCATCACTTCAGCATTACAGAAGAAAGGCAGACTGCTGCAGCTGAAGATCGGTCATTCTTCCCTTAAAACAAATTCAACCCTTCGGAGAGTGGTATACCCCCTTTTACTCCATGAAGATAAGAAATACAAATAGCCTCCCTCCACAGTAAACCTACAGAAGGATGGAAAACTCAGACAAAAATGTAAAAAGAGAGGAAAAAATAAGTTTAAGATCATAAAGTACGTTTGAAAACATCTTCTGTGGCCAGGGTAGCCTGGGGTGAATTCTGTGAGCACAAGTGGATTCTAAGCGTTTTAAGTGAATTCTAATGAAAGACTCCTTTTCAGCCCTACCTTGCTTTTAGCAGCATTATTTCATTACTATTAAGCATTCAAGTTTATTAATTGTCCATTGCATGCCTAAAAGGACTTTTGAGGAGCTATAATAGGAGCACTTTCTGTGATGGAGGGAAGACTTTGTTAGCACTTTGGCACTTGAAATGTGTTAAGTGGTTTGAGAGTGGTGCAACTTGAGCCCTGCCTGAAAGTGTAAGTAGCTTCCAGAACATCTGACAAAGTGGGATTTAGAGACACAAGTTTAACAAGTGTACACTAATGCAGACGAGTGTCAAAACAGAAAGGAGATATGTCACCTCCAAATGGCAGATTGTTTTTAACTGCTTCAGACTTTAAGAATGCATATTTGATTGCTCATTAAAGTGATTATTGTTATAGAGTTTCTTAAGTGCCTTGTGCTGCCTCTTCACAAGATTTTCTATCCCAGCCATTCAACTGCCTTTGTTTTCTGTTTAAAGAACATTTAAATTATTTAATAGCAAACTGGTGCAGTCTGGTGACCAAAAGTTCAAAAAATCCCCGGCAGAACTTCTAATGAATAAATTGTGGGAGCAATTTCAAAAATTGTAGGGCTCAAAGAACACTACAAATCTCATCTGAGGAATAAAACCTCCTCAAAGAATACTATTTATCATTTCAAACACATTTCCTTGCCTGCTGAGGAAGGAAGGAAGGAAGAAGTCTGAGATCTTTAAGACTGAGCAAGTTGATGAGATTTTGTTATAAGAATAGATTGCACAATTGCAGTAGCCCCAGCCTAAAGCTTCAAAGCTCAAGTGTTTCCTGTTGACAATTTATGCACATCAGAGGCCAAAAACTTGGCACACATCAAACTCAGCACACACCAAAACTTAGCACATAAAAAAATAGGACCAGAAACCCAAATACTTTAAGAGTACATATGTATCTTTTCCTCCTTCTCCATATATATCCATTATGCCATCAAGGCATTAACCTGTAAGAAGATGCAGTCTCTACCCTAATTAAAAACTAATCAAGAAGCTTGCCTATAGAAATAATGGCAGTAATGTGATCTATACGCATGTATTCCAACATTAAAATCTTATTTTCCGTTGCTTGCCTAAATAGGAATCCTTTTAAAAACCTGTCTTCAGCTGAGGGAGCCAAGCTGTGAGACTCTGGCCCTTTGCGCCTGTTGAATCACTGACACACAGACATGACAAGGAAGCAGTAAGGAACAACTGAAAGCAATCTGAGGAAGATGGTTTCTATATATTTTCTCGCATGGATTTCTTGTTAATAATTTACAGGAACTACAGCTGAAGTTCAGGATGCTGTGCTCAAGTCCACAGAACTACCAAATCTGCTTCCATTTTAGGAAACAACGAATCCAGCAAGAGTTGTTCCTTTCACACGCAAAGATTAGCTCTCATATTACTAGAAAGTTTCACAATAGAAGAAACTTCTGCAATATGTTTACATCTTCCTCCTAAAAATGTGGAATTTCCAGGGAAGTTTACTATCTGGAGTACTACTGTGAAAGTGAGACCTGATGCTGAGGCAGCTTTCCTACTCAAGTAAAGGTTATCATTTTTCAGAAACTGGCATTCACACAGATGGCAAGAAATAACAGATTTACTGTTAGACTCATAGTTTTTCAATTATTTTCATACTGCAGACTTGGATTCACAAAGTAGGACTCTTGGCTTTTCCTAATATTTCCCAAATACATACAAAACAGGTACGAAAATGATCACTCTACCTGCCCAGTTCTTTGCAAAGCTAAAATTTAGTTTCTTTTATCTATAAAAATTAATCTTACACCAAACATTGAGCTTACTCAAAACATTTCTGTTCTTCACAAAGATACATCTTTTTATTTTTGTAATCGTATATTTTTCAGTCTAGGTTACACAGAAATAAGAGGAGATTTTGTAAGTGCTATCTATAGTCCTGTAGGTTGACCAACAGCCCCATGCTGAGCGTGAATCCCCTGGACTGTAATATCTTATTTAGCACTTTTTCTCACCTTTAGGCAGATTTGTAGCAGCAAAGGATTTGCTGCTTACAGATTAATATTTACATTAACTTTCTCCAATTTTCACTAAATCATAATTTATAGGTTGGAAAGCAAATCCTCATCTAATTAAACTTAGAGACTATAGTCACAATTCTAGTAGTGGCATGACTGCACCCAGAATTACATCATCCTGTCATATAGGAAATTTCCAATGTAATTATATGTGATTATTTTGAAATATTCACAACTGGAATGAGGGGGATGTGAATAAAGCTTTTTCTGTGGGCATGTGAGATTCTGTTTGTCAGTTTTCTATTGAGAAGCCAGGACACTGTCACAACAGGCGCCTTACTTGCAGCACCTGCCTAATGGCACCAAGTCCCCTCTTCTCCTTGTTTCTACTCTTTGTTAGCTGCAAGACAGCCTCAGTCTTTCAGGAGTCTGCCAACACTTTGACTTTGTCTTCCTGGAGTTATTGCTGAGCTATTCACTGTTTTGATCACATACCTAGGTCTAGCCTGTGCAGGGATGGATGTTTGCACAGCCAGACTATGTAAGTTTAGCACTTCGACCAGGTTGCTTTGCAAGACAAGCTTAACACAAAGTACAGTAAAGCGCTATTAACATCATTAAATGAAGCAAAGCATCTTTTCCTTTAAGGAGTTTTGCTGAGGAAAAGGAAGGGATTTAATGACACATCCCACACGTCTGGGAAACAAAAAGACCAAGAGCCCAAACACACGAAAACTGCGAAACATGAAGACGAAGCTGCACCCCCGAAGCTCTCAGGGCCACATTTGAGCTTGCTCCCAAACCCCAGCCCTGCTGAAACACCGTTTTTCACATTTGGTGGCACTGTTTCACAAATCTCTCCCCAGCCCTGCCCTGCACCACCCTCCGCAGTGAGCCCAGACGCTGAGCACAGCGAATGGCATCAGGGAACTGATCCATCACAAGACAGGCACGAGGAAAAACTATGCTTTCTCAGCTGCCAGGCATGGAGAACGTCTGTCACAAGAAGCTCTGCTGGCCAAATGGGTTTTCCCTTTGCTTCGGAAGGTGAGATCTCCGTCCAAAGCAGAGACCTTCTGCAGGGTATTCCCTGCAGAGTGCTGGCTACAAACCCAGCTGGAAGCAGCACGGCAGCTGCACGCAGCCTGCTCTTTCCCTTGGTAATACATCCAATCTGGGTACCTGGCTTTGAAGGAATAAACAAAAACTTGCCTAGCTACAATCTGGCCTTTTATTTCTTTCTACCACGCATCATACAGTAATAGCAGCTTTCACTATCAGCCTCCCCCAGTCAGGGCTTAAACCTTTGCAGATGCCAGCAAATCTTCCATTTCACTTCCACATGAACTGCAGAAGCCAGCAATCCTCCCTTAGCTCGTTACACATTTCCTAACGTTAACTTACACAGTTTTGACCAGCAGCAGAAATTACGTGTGTGTATTTGAAGGAGGCTGCAACCGACTGCCTGTCCCCACGGGGAGCTGTGTGCTCAGACACCGACCTGGCACACAGAAGGCAACAGGTCAGAAATACCACCTAAGCACCAGTTGTCTTATTTCTCCCCTTTGACTCTGTGCAGTCTGTTTTCTCCTCATAGCTGTAAAATTCAATCAAGGGACAGACTTACTGAAACTTCAGGTGTTTCTGTCAAGAAAACCATTTAAAGACTTGTTGCTCTATGGCATGATATCAATTCAGTAATGTTTTGTCAGCTCCAAGAGCTTATCTGGTTTGGGTAAATGAGACAGATTGCCCACAGCTTCCCAATACAAAATCCAGACTCTTTCAAAGCCTGGTGTTGCTGTGATAAAATGTACATGATGTTGGTGCTGTTCAGTAAGCAGAAAGCCCCATAGCAACAGTTGCTTAAAGGAACCTGTATTTTAGAAGCAGGCTGTGATCAACAGTTATCAGAAGTGATGTCTCCTTGTTACCGCTCTCTGCTTTCTTTTCTTTTTGCAGGCACCTGGGCTTGCCTTTTATAAGATACCATCAGCTATAGAGTAAGTCACAGTAGCTACAGGCATCTTTACTCACCCTGGACATGAACACATCCTAACGGTTTAAAAGTTCTCAAATCCTAGATAAACCTTAGCCCTTGGAGTATCCTTCTGTGCTTGTATCTATGGCCTATGAAGCAACTAAAACCTGCTTCAAAGCAAGTACAACACCTCTCCGTAACAACACACTCCTGCTGCTGCTTTAAAACGTGGATGAAGTGAATTTGGGAACATGCTGGTGCTGGTATGATGAGCCCCTGTGCCCAGGGGTGTGGGGATGCTGGGGCTGCAGTGGAGTGCATGCGGTGGTGGCAGCTCAACTCCTTCCCTGCCCCAGAGACTGGAGCTGACCAGAGATGTGCTGCGGCTACTGCCTTCATGGGCCCTATGAGCCTATGGGCTGTGTTAGTGAAATCAGCTCTGGTTGAACTGCACATCAAGAAATGAAGTAACAAAAGTATAGTAAAGAATGAGGAAAAAAGCAGCATCTGCAGCAATTAAAGCTCTCCTTAATGGTGGCCTCAGTTAATAGTCCCAGGATGTTCACACATGGAGATACAGGACTCACTGGCACAGGCAAGCCTTCATTCTGTCTCTGCTCCTGAGTTTGATGCACTGCTGTTCTCCCAGGAGAAAGGCAGTTATTTTTCATCTCATCCAGGAGATCTGTGGCTGAATTACTGACTACAATACAGGTGCTTGTTTGGAAAGAGACAGCTTGCCAGCCCACAAAGCACGTTTAAAATGTCTGGGGATCCCTGGAATCATGCATTCAAACCCCAGCAGGGCTGCCTCAAGCCTTCAGCTTTCCAAGCAAATCACAGGGGATGTGC
Organism: Psittacula echo; assembly: GCF_963264785.1. Lineage (NCBI taxonomy): Eukaryota > Metazoa > Chordata > Aves > Psittaciformes > Psittacidae > Psittacula > Psittacula echo. The sequence goes on from NC_137738.1 coordinate 114,235,531, forward strand.
TTTAGGGCATGGGGTCTCCCTCACTGAGATGAAAAGCAGGAGGAAGGGAAGAGCTGACAGCCCTTTGGATAGAGCTGTGTCAGACCAGCTGCACCCACGCTCTCCAACTAGGAGCAAATTCCTTTTCACATACTTAATTAAAATGGAGATGGAGAAATCATTAAAAGATATGAGAAGGGGGGGGGGGGGGAGAAGGAAATACATAGAATCACAGAATCATAGAATAGTCAGGGTTGGAAAGGGCCTTAAGATCATCCAGTTCCAACCTCCCAGCCATGGGCAGGGACACCTCACACCAAACAATGTCACCCAAGGCTCTGTTCAACCTGGCCTTGAGCACTGCCAGGGATGGAGCATTCACAACTTCCCTGGGCAACCCATTCCAGTGCCTCACCACCCTCACAGTAAAGAATTTCTTCCTTAGATCCAATCTAAACTTCCCCTGTTTAAGTTTTAATCTGTTATTACCTAACATGAACGTTATTACCAAACTCTGGTTAGTAGCAAAGAAAAAAGGTGAGTAAATCTGTCAGTTTTATTCATCTTTAAAACCAACGTTTGTGTCCTTCAGACTTTCATAAAGCCAACCCTGGTGTCTTAAACACAGTCATAATATACCTATACATTACCCCCGTGTCACTTCATCTGAATCATTAACGTCACGGTGAAGGAAACAGTCTTACATCCCAGGTAATTACTGCATACCTATTAAAATGAATTAAGTTACTATTGAAAATGCTTGTTTGTTCCATATCCCTCCCGTTAACGGGCATCTTTTCCTTCATTATATCTGATAAAATGTCAAACCGGCTATGTTGGGGAAATCGATAATTAAATGGCTTTACAGTAATTACTCCAATAACACACATTCCTGCCATTTAACAATACAATTTAAATCCACTAAATTAAAAGTTACACTAACAGACAAAGATGGGCACGTCAAGCACTAGCCCTCAAACAGTCTGCGCTGGTCAGAAAGTCATTATACCGAGCGACAAGTCTTCTGCATTATATTTTACAGAGTGTTTTATTTGCTCATTTGTTTTAATCGGCAGCGTGTTTCAAGGTATGAGAGGTGAGTCAATACAAAACCACAGCAAGCAGCAGCTGTGAGGAAAAGAGCATGCTGTTCTCATAGGGCACAAACAAACTGAAATCAATTGCAAATCATTTCAGTGTAGCCGACCCCCTGCATCCGATCCCGTATTTACAGTATATACCTACACGGAGACATATGTAATATGACCAGCAGGTCAAGGAAGGTGACTCTGCCCCTCTACTCTACTCTCGTGAGATCTCTACCCGCAGGACTGCATTAGCTCTGGGGTCCGCAACATGAGAGGGATGTGGAGCTGTTGAGTGAGTCCAGAGGATGCCACGAAGGTGATCAGAGGACTGGGGCAACTCTGCTGTGGAGACAGGCTGAGGGAGTTGGGGTTATTCAGCCTGGAGAAAAGAAGGCTCCAGGGAGACCTTGCAGCAGCCTTTCAGTACCAAAAGGGAGCCTACAAGAAATCTGGAGAGGGAGTTTTTACAAGAGCCTGTAATGACAGAAAAAGGGGGATTGACTTTAAGACGGAAGACAGTAGATTTAGATTAGATATTAGGAAGAAGCTCTTTACAGTGAGGGTGGTGAGGCCCTGGCACAGGCTGCCCAATGAAGCTGTGGCTGCCCCATTCCTGGCAGTGTTTGAGGCCAGGCTGGACAGAGCCTTGGGCAACATGGTCTAGAGTGTGAGGCATCCCTGCCCATGGCAGGGGGTGGAACTAGATGTTCTTAAGGTCCTTTCCAACCCAAACCCTTCTATGACTCTCTCCCACCCTCTCTGACTGCTTCCTTATTTCTGAGGAATAAGGAACATTCACCCCAATGCAGCCGAACAGTAAAACATATTTGGCATCAGAAAGGCAAATTTTTATCTCCATCATTGCCATTCTCTGTCTCCCCAGGGCTGCAGTGAGGAGAAAAGTGGGCAGGAGCCAGGAGTGTCAAACTGCTGCTTTGCAGCTGGCGGAGACATAAACTACGACCTGGCAAACCAAAAGCTGAGGTATCTGGATTCTATCTGAAGGACAAGCTCTGTTTCTTTAGGCCAAATTCTCTATCCAAGGAGTAACTTTAATGGCTTGGTCATATTTGCTGAGATACGAACATTTTCTGATTCTTATTTTAGAACAACAAATATTTTGGCTTTACCTGCCTCAGGGAAAACCTTTCTTTTTTCTACAAGGGGGAAAAAAATCCCATCTGAAATTATGACATAGGCAGGATTCCTGAAATTACTTAAAAAAAAATTAATCTGACACAAGTGTACTATAGTCAAATCTACTCTCATTTAGAGTTATAGAATCATAGAATAGTCAGGGTTGGAAAGGACCTTAAGATCATCCAGTTCCAACCCCACTGCCAATGGGCAGGGACACCCCACACTAAACCATGCTACCCAAGGCCTCATCCAACCTGGCCTTGAACACCACCAAGGATGGAGCATTCACAACCTCCCTGGGCAACCCATTCCAGTGCCTCACCACCCTCACAGTAAAGAATTTCTTCCTTAGATCCAATCTAAACTTCCCCTGTTTAAGTTTGAACCCGTTACCCCTTGTCCTGTCACTACAGTCCCTGATGAAGAGTCCATCCCCAGCATCCGTGTAGGCCCCCTTCAGATACTGGAAGGCTGCTCTGAGGTCTCCATGCAGCCTTCTCTTCTCCAGGCTGAACAGCTCCAACTTTCTCAGCCTCTCTTCATACGGGAGGTGCTCCAGTCCCCTGATCATCCTCGTGGCCCTCCTCATAGTTTTTAATGGGTATCTGTGGCCCACATATGGAGTTAACCAGCAACCCCAAATTTCCCAATTGCATTGCAGTATATAGTAACATCATCTTGATTTGCATATTATCATATATAGAGAACAATTTCATTTATTGAACATCATTACCCAGACCTGAGCACTGAGCACAGATGGATGCAGGCGTGACTTCAAGCTTTCTGCTCAGTGCTGTGCTGCTCGCAGGAAACCTTTGCAATGTTCTCCTACAGTGAATTGGGGATCTGGGCCCACAGAGTTATTTAGGCTTTTCTCTCCCTTATGGGAAAGATTCCATGACCTCCTTCTTTTTCTAAGTTCAGCTGTGCCACTGATATTCAATTTTTGCTCAGAAGTTTACAAAACAATCACTTGACATTTCACAAAATATCACAGTATTCTTCCTCATGCAAACATTCCTGCTCAAGCCTTAGCTAGAGGAAATGGATGTACTAGACTACTGCTGCCAAAAGACCAAAGCCTTCACCCCATGCACCCTTTGGGGACCCAACCACAATTCCTTCTAACCCTATTGACTGAGGCTAGAATGATGACAGAGTTAATTCCAAGGCCCCTGGTTTATGCAAGCATACACCAGATTCTTTTAGATGCTGCCACTGAAAAGCTTTAGGTGAGATTAAGTGGCTGCAGACGGAGTGGGCAGAGCTGCTCTCCTGTCTCTACTACTATCCTCACTATCCTGGACATTCCTATTTTCACTCTGTGGGGCTACTACTTAAAATGTGTGTTGTGACAGCAGGGAAGCGATTCCCTAGAACAGTCTGAGAGGGAGATCTGCTGTCACTCAACCTGAAGCAAATGCTCTGCATTAGGGTGTCTGATCCTTGAGATGAGGGCATTTCACATGCTCAGTGTACTTTCAATATCACACAGGTCAGGAAAGGCTGAGGTGTGGAAGAGACCAGAAAGGGAGTAAAGTGTAATCACAGAGGGAAAGTGGGGGAAAAAGAAGCAAAAAGATCAGAGACATCTACTGCGGCAAGCGCTGCGTTATCGACTGATGCTTAACATAGTTATCACACAGAGCAGTACTCCATCTTTTTTAGAACACATACAGTTTTTCTTTGTATGCTCCTATTTATATTTAACAAGACCTTTCATTCACCCTCTCTGCACCCAAATAATAAAAGTAAAAAATCAGAAAGCAAGCCCCACTGGGACTCAAATAAGCTAACACTTATACACTTTTGATGCGAGGGTAAAGAGACCAGCAAAATCATGGTTTCCTGACCTATATGGGGAGCATTGCTATTACGCTAAAGCAGCACAGGAAAAAAAAGATAAAATGCTTTGCTTTGAAACAGCTATGAAATAATGCAGAGTGTGCTATGTGCTAAGGGTACAGCTACAGTTGCTCTGCAAATGCTGGTGTGTTCTTTGCCCACATATTGCTTCATGAGATTGAATTAAAAAATCCAGGAGAACATTTGAAATGAGGCTGAAGTTGAACTTCTTCCTGCCTTTGGAGGGAGTTTCATTGCTGGATAGATGCTGACATCTCCTTTGACTGCAACTGCGTTCATCTAATCCATTATTCGTGTCCAGATTTTAACTTGCACATTAATTAAGAGGATATGGCAGCAGCTTCTGAACTGGTGCCCTGATTGTGTTACAACTGGGAAATGGGATTGTACCAGCCTTCAAAAAGATATAAATAGTGCATGAGATTTGTGAGTTATGAATTATCCATGGATGCTAAATTAACAACAGATATCTGAAATGTACCCTTTACATCATATTCATCCAAACAGCAAACAAGAGTGCCAAACTGCCATCAGTTGCATGATTTTCAAAGCAAAAACCATATTTTCTGGATGTCTGGTATTTGTGTCATATCATGCTACTTGTAAGCTGTCATTTTAGGCCATGCTTTCCCTAGTTTGGAATCTCCTCTGTCTTCTCCAGATAAAGCAGCCCTCTCTGCACATACATCCTTATTCTCAACAGAATGGTCAGTACTTAGAAGAGCAAGAGCATCTTGTTGAATGTTATAACCAAAATAACAGATGTAGTCATGGACAAGCATCCATGGTAGCACAGAGGTGATAGCAAAGACTGCCATACCTTTATATGCATGTATAGGACAGAACTGATAGGTTTTTCCCCTTGCAGGATTATTGAGACTCCTGGAATCATCGTTTAGCCAACTTGAGATCAGTTTACTCAGTCACGGAAGTACTATGTAAAACTTAATGGAAGCAACGGACAAAGACAACAACTGCATCTCATTAGCTCTTTAGATAACATTTATTCTGGACCTGGGAATAACCATGTTATTGCCTTGTAAATGAGCAATGCAAACCCAAACCACTGAGCTTTGATTCTCTAGTTATTTAGCTCAGCCAGTTCCCAAATCCTGGTCCTGCTTAACTGCTCTGTCAGGAGCCCTCCTGACATGTGGCCGACAGGCCCACCTCCTCAGCTGTAGCTCAATGGGCTGGAGCTTGGCATCAGAGCAAGTGGCAGGAACCTGGCTCAGCCTTCCCATTAATTTGGCAGTGTCAGACTGCTACCTAAGCTAAGGCTTTCCTGAGCACAGCCCTGTTCTGCCATCTGCATCTAAGATGGGAGCTGGTTATGGCAGCCCATTTCCCAGCTTCGAAACCAAATCTCAGCCACTGTCACTGCTGGAGACTACAGCACAGCTCCTTGCTTTGGCTGAAGAGAAAATATTCTAACACTTTTTAAAAATAAGACCCAAAATGAACATGCCTGGAAACATGGAGCATATCAGTGCATGTTAAACTTCTTACAAAAGAAAAAAGAGCAGAAAAAAAAAACACCAAAAGAAAGAGGAACCATCCATTTTTCCAGAATTTCAGTGCATTTATTTAAGGTATGCATTTCCCATGTATCAAACCCCCCCCTCTAAATATATATATAGATATATATCTCAATCATAAATACACCTTGTGATGGTCCTGCAAGTCATAACAAATATCTACATGGCACACTCTCAGTTTTTATACTGGTAAAGAACATGTTCTTTTTTTAATTACACCATGTCATTTATTTCAGATGCAAAAGAAGAAAAGCATAATTTGTGCTCCCAAAAGCACACCAAATCTATGTATTTTCAGTCCTGGAGTTGGTGGTTATGGCAGGTTCCCAATAAAGGGGATTTGTGGGGTGATGGCCTCCCTAGCCACAGTGCAGAGCCACAAAGACCAATGAAAGAAATTCTTTGTTCCAGCCAGTTGTTAAAAGTAATGATTACAGAAAATGAAATCTTGCTTCTTTTCTTCTTAAGCAGTCCCTTCAAGCAATGGGATGGAGCTGTGATTTTTTTCTAATTAAAATATCATTATTACCCTATGCATACTGTTCAAAGGAGCTTGAAAATGTCAAGGTTTCTGAAGAGAATCCCTTACTCTTTCTGCCTACTTAGCAACTGCAAACTATGCAGACCTTTGATATTGCCAGTGAACACCTAGGATTCCTTCAGTCCCAGTGAGCTGCAGGCTCACAGTGACGGTCCAATTTTTATAGTTAGATGAATATTTGGGTAATAGAGTTTGTCTGAGGCCAAATGAGAAATCAAATAAATGATAATATGACATGTAATCATTTTCTGTGGCTGATAGCTTAATAATAAGGAGCCATTTTAATGCCATGCCAACTCTATAATCCCACAAAATTGAATACATCGAAATGCATACCTCCTCTATTATATTTAGTTAGCAACTTGCTAATATTGCTCATCTGTTCCAGTATTTTCCACAAATCCTCTGCTTGGAACAGGCCATTATTTTATGATTGAAAAATCAGCAATACTAAAAGGAGCAGCTGTTAGACTCAGCAGTCACGGGCCAGATGCATCAATATAAATGCATCAAATACTAATTTTTTTAAAATCACCTTTTTTTCACTTCTCTCCATTTGCTGAAATTCAAGCTTGGATCCACAAAGATGTTACCAATTAATCCAACACACAGCAGAACGATCACTTGGTTCTAAGCAAATTATTCATATTCCACATGACAGTCAGGTGTCCCTGACCATAGCAGTAGATTTGGAGCTAGATGATCTCAAGGTCCTTTCCCACCCTAACTATTCTATGACATCCTCATATTTACTCTACTGTTTTACATTTGGACATAGCTGATAACCTCCATTAACTGCTCTGATATTTGTAAGTCCTGATCAAACAGGATGGACTGCAGTGGGAATCCACTGAACCATCAAAACCTTACCTGGCTTCACACTTCTTTGCTCAGTGGTTTTATCAAACCACTGCCAAGAATGTCACTTCTAAATGCCAATTACAGAAGAAGATTTATCCAGTGGCAGAGTCGCTGACACATAACTCATTCTACAATAACTACTTGCTTCTCATTTTTAACAGCATTAAAAGAAAAAATGCTGATGAGAAACCAAAATGGCATGTAGAAAATGAGTCTGTGAAAGCGGGGGGGGGTGTGTAGGGTCTGTCAGCATGGAAGTTCTGAGGAAGGAGCTGACCTTGCTCTATGTTAATGGGTAAACCTGCCACGGGGAAATGTAAGCTGGGAGAGGAGAAAACAAAGAGGTGAGATGGACTGGTATCACATTAAAACCAGGGGAAGAAAGCAGCTACAAACATGAGACTGGAAAGCAAGACTAGGACTGAGTCGGGGTACAACATGAAGAGAGCTGGGAGCCCCACAAGCAAAGACTTGACTTGACTAGGCACCAGGAAAACCAACGAGGCAGGAGTAATTAGGAAACAGCAAAACAGTCCAGGTTAGGGGTCCAGGCAGTTTTTCCTGGAGGATGCATGGAGAAGTGATCGTGGCATCTCACCATGCTTCTCTACAAACCAATAACTTCTGAGAGGCTCTACAGCGCCTCTCTAGAGCTGTGTCACATCAGGCTAACAGTGACTTCTGCCACCAGCTCCTCTCAGCAAAGTACAGAGGGCTCTGATGACTGACAAGTGCATGCCTCATCACAGCTTCTTCTTTTAAAACCCTAGGCAGCTGCATTTAAAGACCTACACAAAAGAACACCAGAAAGGCTGTCATCACTAAAAAGTTAAGAAATGCATGAAATAAACGGCCCTTACAACCTTCCTTCAGCTCCTTTCTCCATATGCAGATGCCATGGTAACCCGGAACATGAGCAACACAAGGCAGCTGGATTCATGCTGGAGAAACGCTCTTAACATTGGCATTTCTTAATTTTTGACTGCTTTGCAACCATAATAAAGCTTACTTCTTTCAAATGTTGAGTGCTGGTTTTATGTTCTTTAGTGGCGGCCTTCCGCATGCCATCATTACAGTGTGGCATGTGCAATAACATATGCGTTGTGCCTGTTCTCTGAGGCTTGGGATTGAAATTGAAGCCCCTCAAGATCTTCAGCCTTTTTGTTCAATGTATGTAATCTTTTCTAATATGAACTTACACGTAGGTTTTGTAGGATAAAATTCCTTCAGGCACACACTAATGCTTTTTCCTCCTGGACTAAATTGTCGGAATGAGCTGCTTTGAAAGCTGTCACAATGACATAAAACACTTACTCTATCTGCCTCTTCCTTCACCGCCAGTGGGCAATATTATTTCATAAACAGTCGACTTCTCAGCTGATGTTGCCCACAGTACAAAAGGCACTCTTTTCAAAACATACATTTTAAGCATCCCATAAGGGCTAAGCACATGTACAGTGTCACATAAAAATAAATGGGAGTGTTTTACACCACAAACTAAGTACCTGGTGGAAGCAGAGGAGAAACAGTAGCAGGATAGTTACGGCATCTTGTTAGGGATGCAGAGGGGTTTTCCAGACTCATGGCAAAATCACTCCCCTACTGACAGCCACAATGGGTACATGAGTACCATGGCCTCACAGAAACTAGTTTAACCAAGTGAGACCTTCCACTGTCACCTCAGTATCCTTAGCCTTTTGCTAATGAAGGCAAGTCAGGGAGTATCTGCATTTCAGGCTGGACTCATCCTCAAACATGAAAAGTAGTTTTCTGCCAATTCAATGCTTCTCCGAAAGTGACCACTTTGTAGATATGCTCCACTTTTAGTGAAAAGGACTATTAAAAGACTATATAAGGTGGGAAGCATCAACCCAAACTAGCCATGGAGCATCCAGTACTCCAGCACCTCAGGGGAGGAGCTGCTCAATCATCTCCTGCTCTCATTCTTTGCACTTTAGACTCTCAAATGAGACTACAGCAACCTGGCACTTCAGGGCATTCCATTTTTTTTTTGGGCACATCATGAAAATGGAAGGGCCATGGAGCAAACAAGGCATCTGAAGGAAACTTGTTATGAAGAGCATCAGTAACTTTTCTGACACAAAGCCTTTTCCCCCGAGGTGTTGCCTTTTTTTTTCCCTGAGAAAAGGAACAGAAGAGGAACAGAAACAAAACCAAGTAATACAGATTTTCTCCCTAACTTCTACAGATGGATCTTTAACCAGATCATCTGAAATGATCACAAGAGAACTTTGAAAATATCCTTCCTTTACAACAATACACTTACCTTCAGCCTCTTGCTCATGAATGAGCAACTGCAACTGCATAGAAACAACTTGAAAAGCCAGTAATATCTCTATCCTGCTTTACTTGAAATGACTGCTGCAATTGAAAGGAAAGCCAGAAGTAGATGAAAACCTATTTTCACTAATGCAATAACAATAATTCTATAAACATGTTAACAATTTCCTGCCTCACTCTTAATTTTATTTTCTCTCTCTTATATTCATTTAGAAGGATAATGATGTCATTTGTTATTCTGTCTAATCTTTGTTGAGCATACAGGCTAGGAGAAAGACAAATGAGATTGTTGGCATTTAGACAAGAAGGCAGATACTGTGGGACATAATTTGGGTATAACAAATTATTAGGCAGGTACATACTTGTAATTGGTACTTAGTTCTGCAAATTCATTACAAATTTGGTTGCATGGGTCCACAATGTGCTTTCAGCTGTTACTCGAGGGAGTAGATCTTACTCAGGCAAGCTGAACAGAATTCAAGGCAAACTCTTCCATGACGAAAGCTCACAGAAACCAGTGCCACGTGAGTTGGGATTGATCGATATATTCATCACCGTTTATGTTTGGGGTTTTCTGTGTTTTGCTTTTGATTGGTGTTTGTTTTATTTTGGGTTTTGTTTTTACTTTATTACTTCAAATTAAATTTATCTGTAATTTCATTTGTAGAAAGTGGAGACAAAACATTAAACCAGCATGCTTTCAAATAAATCCTAATTACTTACAAATGCAAATGCATCAACTAGCCTTGGACACGCAATTAGATAGCTAATTATTATCAAAGAAGACAACGCCGGATTGTAATACACGCTGTCAGGTCCTGCGCTCATGAAATGTAATATCAGCTTCAAGTGGCCTGGGAAAAAGCTTTTGCTGTTGTTCATGGGATATAAATGATGGATGGAGTCACCAGGGGGATCGATACGAGTCTGCCACAGTGGGAGGTGGTGATGTGTCACCTTGTGCTTTCCTTAGCAGGGGCTTGTAAGAGAAATGGCAGGACTGGGGTACTGGTTACAAACATTCCTAAGTCGTGGCCTTCTCCTGGTGCTGTCAGCTGCACCGAGGCTCCCATGTGAGTAATGGAGACATCAGAAAAAGTGGGCAAGAAGCGCATTTCCAGTTCCCCAATTTCAGGATTCTCTTTGCTTTGGGATTTTGAAACAGCAGTTGCACTGAAATGAATATATTTTTACAATTCTGCTTGTCTGCAAAGACACTTCTCCATGAAATCTTTCCTGTATAAGCCTCATTCAGATCACCTACCCATAATCCTTCAAAGGCCTCTCGTCTCTTCTTACAGACATGCAGCCTGACCCAGCAACGCCACTCTAACAACCCCCCACCGAGAGCTAAGCTGGGACAAAGGGAAACCGAAGCTCTCCAGAGTAAATTTCCATTCCTGGGCTGCTAAAAGAGCATAGAACTGACACAAACGTAATAAAGAAACCGTCCCCGCATGAGCCACCAATCAGCAGAATGCAATTAGACCACGATAAAACCAGATTTGCCCCAAAAAGATTCTGCAGAAGCAATAGCTGGCTAACGATACACCTCACGGGCTGCTCGCTTGCTGATGTGAGGGAGATCTTAATCCTCCTGGAAAAATCACCAGAGATTAATAAAAAGCTCTATTTTCTATATGCATTTTTAAATAGTTTTCCTGTTGATAAAGGCTCCATGTTTCCAGATATTTTTGAGACTTCATACATCATGGCTCTGACAGCAATTAAGACAATGCTACACGAATCCACCTAAGTTATGTTTTTACACCAGGATTTTCCCATGTTATATTTCCAGCTGCATTCTTTTTGAAATGCTATCACTGCCCACAGAAATGTAAAACAACTCTGTCATTTACCTTTGTTGCACTGTACCAAACACACAGAAAGTCCACAAACACTGAAAGCATTCCTAATTCGCTTTGCCTATCAGAAACTAACCCAGCTTTGCAGATCAGCCACGGGATCAAGCAGCAATATGGAAGGCAGATAGCAGCGCTATTTGCTGTGCATCCACAGCAGCCAACTTCCCCCTCGGACCACTCCTTGTGCCGACTATTTTGCAGCCTGTGGCACTGGCATGAGATTGCTTCAACTGATTGATTCAGCTCATTCCTGAAGTTACACATTAGAAATGGCAACAACAGTAAAAAGCAGGAGCCAAGCAAGGGGCAGGGAAACAGGAGCCAGACGATGAGCCTTGGTGTAAGAGTAAGTTTAACCCAGGGATCTCAGCAGAGGCAACTGTGGTAAGATGGGATTTGTCATAAATCCCTTTAGATCCCGTCTGGCTGGTGTGAGTGCAGTCAGGAGAGAGAAAGCTAACATCATCTGCATGACCTAGGTGGCATTCAGTGTACCGAACTGTTTCTGTCCTTTGGGATTCTTCTAAAGGGCTATCAGTGATTTCTCTGTGTACAAACCCCTCACAACTCGCCTGCCATTTTTAGGGCAGTGCTTTGAAGCAGCTACTCAAAATAAATACTACCCTACTGTGTGAGTAGCCCTGTTACAAGCAAGGAAACCATACGCAAGGTGAAGTAGATGACTGTGATTAAAGGATTGCAGCACTGTTTCCTTAATCAGCAACTGACAGTCCCTTTTCTTTTCAAGTATAAAGTACCACAGCTACTCTAACTACAGCGTGAGATACTTTCTCCTCTCAACAGCTCCTTTACTGCTGGTTCCCCTTTTCTTTCACTCACACACTTTCATTTCTGTTGCACAAAGCTTAACTTGGCTACAGTACCAACTTCTGTTCTTATTCCAGTATTCTGGGGTGTTATATGATATTTTGTTTTCCAAGATAGGAACAAAGTCAAGCCGTACCAATTCCAGCCACCACAAACACGCAGTAAAATGCTTACAGCGAGAAGCAGGAGAAAAAACCATAAAGCCTTAAGGTGCTTAAAATGCTATATAGACAGGATCTACACACTGTGCCCTATTCCTGCTGAAATCTTTGATTGTTTAGGCAGCAGTCTATGTCAAAATCCATTTCAATAATACCCTAACTGGCTCAGCAGCCTCCTCTCATTTAATAGATTCAATCATTTCTTGCTGATGGAAGGCAGAAATCACAACTAAAAGATGCCATTTATAGTACATTTCTCTCCTGACTGTAATGTTTTATCACTTACAATCTTTTGGACAAGATTCCATATCTTGCTCAATGTGTCATGAAAAGGGAAAACAAACATGAGGCAGCGGCAGCTTTGTCACCATCTTTACTGAACTCATTAATCAATGTTTGTACCGTTAGCAATCCAAAAACCAAGCAGGACAGCAAAGGCCCAGAATGCTGCCTGCAGTCCTGAGGCTTTTTTTCCCTTCCCAATGCAAATAATTTGCCTGTATTTTATAGTGCTAGAAGCCGCATCTAGTATTCAATTATTCAGAATACTTCAGCATAATTCATATTTTATGAGCCCACAGCAAAACCAGGTTAATTGGTTTCTGTCAGATTACGAGTTTAATCCAGGAACTCCAAGCAGCCGGGTCAGATTAGCAGTGCTTCATTCCTTTCTCAGAAAAATCCATTACACTGAAGAGTCCTGATCCTCTACAGCTGAAAAGTGTGGGAAAACTGTCATTAAACTGAACAAAACCACTTTCAAATAATACAACCCAGTTGATCTTTGTTTCAGTAGGAAAGAAATGTATCTAATCAAAAGTGATTTCAAATGTTTCACATCTCTCTCTTACTAATAAAACCCCCCACCCAACCACAAAACAAAACGAAACAAAAATACCCCCCAAAAAACTAAAAACATATTTGGAAAAGATTCGTTTATAACAGAAGACATTCATTTTCAGAGTTCTTTAGGGCTATATATACTTCTGGCTGGATAAGTAGATTATTGGAACTGATTTTCCTTCCCAGCGCATTCTGCATGCTAAATTGAGGAGGAGGGAGACCTGGTGGGTTTTTGCAGTAAGAAGCATTGATTCAAAGAACGCCCTCTGATGTGTTTATGGCAACATCAGCTAATGACTATTCATTACATACAGTGAACATCTTTACAACTTGCTCCCTAGGTCTGCTGGAAAGAGCAACAACAAAGCCATTAGGAGTCTGAAAACCATGCCAGTATGCCCCCTTTGGAAAGCCCTAGATGATGTAGTATTCCCAGATGGTCTCCTCACTTCTTATGGGGAAAGGCCCTGGCTGTCAGAGATGTTGAGCACCTATAATTTAATCAAGCAAATTTCTTCTGCAGACTCAAACCTGAGAACTGACTTTGTAAAACTATTAAACCCTCACAATATTAACTTTGCAAAGATTGCTTATCTTGTTATCATGTTGTGTCTTCAATTTCCAGGACAAAAAGGCATATAAGACAATATGCATTTTTGTCTTATATGCATTTTTGTCATGGAAACTGAAGGACAAAATGGATTTAGGCTGTATCTTCCAAGGACACTACCTACAATAAAACGTGGAGCTGGAGACTGCTTATTCACTGAGTGTACACAGTGGCTCGAGTTGGCCACTTTCAACCTCCCCTTCCTAACTTCTTCAGCTTTGCTTTGTCCTTTTTGTGGCTGATTTCTCACATGCCAGTTATAGTGCCTATGTCCTTTGTGTGAGGGTTGTAGAAGCCAAAACGGGGGTGTTTTAAAGGAATTGTCTTGAACTTTTTCTTGTAAGAAAGATATTCACCCAGCATAAAGACTGTAACCACTTATTTTGTGAGGGACTGGAGAGACACTGAAAACTCATGAGAAAGTATCAGATTCCCATTACTGCTGTGAACATTTTTTAAGTTCAGATTTAGGTAAGTAATTAAACTAGAAATATCAATTATAGTAATCGATTTTTCTACTCATACCTAAGGCAAAACCCACTGGATCAAAGATGAATCTCAGCATCCCCACCTCTTAGACTGACTCAATAACTTAGTTCTATTTGCTCACATCAAAAGTCTCAGATAACATTATTTGCTACTATTTCATCAATGGTACCTGAATTCTTATCACCTTCACAGTTCAGGTAAATGAAATAATAAATAATCAAAAGGCTGTTGGTCATGAAGGGACAGACATTTCTGAACAGAATCTTCCGTAATTAATGGATTATGTCTCTTAATTGACATAAATGAAAACAAGAACGAATGCATGAGATACAGCCACTTTTTCAGAAGGGAATTAAAATGAGGGTCTTCTCATCTTTACATTTTGGTGATGGCAGATGAAAGGGGTCATATGCCCAGTAACAGCCAACTACACACCCTGTATTTGCTGGAAGCGAATAACTGACCTGCAGATGCGACACACTAAAATCAATAAGTGCACCTGTAGGGATTCTGTAATTTACCCTGCTGTGAGACAGGGAGTACAGGGCAACCAGTTATCCACAGAGAGTATGATTACCTAGCATGAAAAGGAATTTAATGACCTTGCAATGCCCTCTCTTTGATAGCCACTTGCTCTGTGTGATCAAAAGTATGAGGCTGCACACCGCACCACAGAGTTAATAAACAGTTTCTCCAGGAAATCCTTTTCCAGGCACTGAGAGGCTACAGATTTCTACACATACAGTTGACCTTTACATAACACTTAATTCCCAGGTGGCATCCAAAAATGACAGACCCATCTGTAAAGTCATTCTTTCATCAAATTAAATGTTTGATGGCATCCAGCAGATTTAACTTTCATCTAAGCAGAGAGATAGTAACTTGCCCTGTTTTCACCAGTGTGAAATTTGAAGGTGAACACAATGATTAATTATCTCTTTTCTTAAACCATTGCCATTTTTAAGACAGAGCTTCAGCTCTCTGGTGGGGAATATGCCTATAAAGTACGGATTAAAAAAACTCAGAATTGAGTAGATGCTTTATTCAAGATCAAAAGATAGGCAGGTGTCAAAATCCATCTTTGATAACACACCATCCATCAGCTTTGAGCCTCTTCCTAAAGTTTACATTTTTCTTTCCACCGCTACAGTAATGACATTTTGCACAACACATCGCACCACACTTTATATTCTCCTATAAAAGCAATTTTCATTCTTGTTTCCATGCCTGTATCCAAGCTTAAGCTTTGCATTTTTGATAAAGTAAATCATATAAAAGGTGCACAATTGCAAAACCAGATTCTTTCCTATTATGATCTCCCCAGTGACTACTATCAAAAGGCAGTGCATACCCCATTAAGAGGTGTTATGCTTCTGTATACAAACTTTACTCCTAATAGCTTGTTCTTTCAGAATAAGATTACCTCATTAGCATGGAGGAATGAGTTTGGGTAAATGAATGGTACCTATATTGTCCATAAAGCTGAAATACTATTACATACATACTTCTCTAGGGAGATTCAAGTAAGATTTAAATCAATTCACAGCACATTTTTTATGATATAAAAAGGGGGAAGAAAACTGGTACATCTGGTGTGAGCTGACCTTCCCTTGGGACACAAAACTATTGATCCCATTTTCTCCAAGCATCTGTTAGATGTCATGGTAAATGCAATTAAAGATGTGGTATGCCGTAATTCTCATTTGTCTTGCTTTCTTGCAGGCAGAAAGCACCTTTCTAAATTCTAATATTTACCCCTTATAATATCTGTCCCCACTGTCAAGCAATAACAGCTGGACTTCACTAATCAGGAGGAAAGTTCATTCTACATTCCCTTCTGAACTCAGATCTCTGCTGTTTCTCTAATAAAGAGATGACAAATTCCTCTCTTCTTCTTCATCTGATTTCTTGATCATTTTTAGGGCACTGACCTGCTCAACACTCAAATATACAGGTGCTAATTGAACAGGCTCTAATTAAGCCATTTACTACATATGTAACATCACAGCAGAGTAATTTAAATAAACTAAGGATTTTAACACAGTGAAAATGCTGTAGTTCCGATGCTGGAAGAATACCTGCATTCACTTGCATTTCATATGGTGGCTTTCCAATTTTAATATAGACTTGGTTTCACAGATCCAAAGGATTTTTAATGCAAACTTTGTTTCACTAACCAATTCAATGATGTGTGCATTATACGCACACTACTCGATCTTTTATCTGTATTCCAAACAGAGATCACGCTCCAGATAAATTCTTCATTATTAGCCTACAATACTCACACTGAGCTTTCTATTTTCTACCTTTTATACACAGATGAAAGATCGGGACTGTGCTATATACCCATGGCATTCAGAGACCATAACCTCCTTTTAATCATGCAACCCCCCCCCCAACTTCTTAATATCTGATAGCCACTCAGTCCTGAATGGACTGAAAATCAACCTATACCTTTTCTATACCAGCAACTTCATCACCAATGAATAAGACTTTTATTAGAAGTTCTGAAATACGTTTATTTTGGGTGCAATTTTGAAGTCACCCCCAGAATTCTGTAGAAAATCAAATCAACAGCAGGCAGCTTTAAAAGGATCAGAATTTGACCAGGTTTTGAAAGAGTTGTTACTTAGCTGTTGTGAAGAACTAGAACTCAATAAAATCTGACTGCTTGTTTTCAAATAAAACAAACAAACAGCTTTTTTGTCTATGTAACGCTTGCATGAGGGTTTTAGTAAAATCTTCATTGAATTTTGCCTGCTCTAATACAAAGCAATTCCTTTTACAGGTGACTTGCTTAAGATTCATGAGCAAAAAACCTCCAAAAGACTCTTCCTGCAAACCCCCACCTTTGAAAACTTCCTCACAGGAGTTCTGCCATTTGGTGCCACCATGCACCACAGTGTTCCAAGCTGAAAGGCAAACTCCACACCACTAAACCAAAGCATCCCACCACTACAGCAGGAACCTCAGTCTGCATTTCTGTGAGCACTGAAACAAAGGTGGAAAAGACTGGCCACATAGGTGGCATAAGGAATCTTCCAAAACACACTGACCTGCTCTAGGGCAGCCTCTGAGTATAACACCATAATTCTCTCTTAGCAAAAGCTGTTACTCACAACAGCTTTGTTCAACTTCAGGATGAACTTTCAGAGAGATTTACCTACAGAGAAAATCTAAAGATTAAAAAGTCAGACTTCAACATAAAAAATACAGTTTCCAAATGTGTTAAATTTTAAGATGCACCCTTCCTTCATATTTTCATTGGCCCTCGGATAGGTTTAATAAATCTCAGATAGATTTCTGAGTGACTGCTTGTGAAGTAGAGCACCACGCAGCAGGAATAAAGCTCTGACACCGAGTGATCTGCAATGTTAAAACTGTCAGACTTTGCAGGTTTTCACTAAATCTTCAGCCTAAATTGCTTTATTAGTCAGAGCTACAGAGAGATTAATATGGCCTCGGAGCCCTACAGCCAACTTAATTTGGTACCACCATCTGTACTGGCTAGTTAAATGTTTCTGCATAGTCCTTTTTCTTTTCCCATTCCTCTTAGATGCTCAGACCATTATGGGAACCTGAGCAGGATTACTACTTCTATCACTCCAAAGTTCAGAAGGCCTTTGAGGTTCTTTTGGTGGACATGAAAATCAGAATTTGTCATTTGAGAAAACGTCACCATCACCCTGATTAGGGCTTGCTCCATTTCCCACTAATTCTTTTTGTAACAAAGACACAGAAGTGAGCTAAAGTTACTCATTTTGTAGAAGGGTGCACGTAAACAAATTCGGTGCAGGGCAGCTGATCTTTTCCAACTAACCAGTGCAATGCAATGACTGCACAGTTAATATTAGATATTAATTAATATTAGATATTAGGGAAAAATTTCTTCACTATGAGGGTGCTGAGGTGCTGGCACAGGGTGCCCAGAGACGCTTTGGCTGCCCACCCCTGGCAGTGTTCAAGGCCAGGTTGGACGGTGCTTGGAGCAACCTGCTCTAGTGGAAGTTGTCCCTGCCCATGGCCGTAGGGGTAGAACTAGAAGGTCTTTAAGGTGCCTTCCAACCCAAACCACTCTGTGTTTCTATGATTCTATGAATACAAGTGTTAATAACTTTTTCATATAAAGAGCCATCCTTCCTCTCTGCTTTTGCAGCTAAAAGGTTGAAGAATTTGGCACATTTAGAGCACACACTGGAACAACTTCTTGGCAGTTGCACAGGTTTTGAGATCCAATTTGAACATGATGAAGGGGTAGCCCCTGACCCAGGAAAGCACTTAAATGTATGCTTTACTTTATGGTGGCAATCCTAGTAGTTCAGTTTTAGTGAGCTAACACTGTGCTACTAACCCCATCTATTTCTCAGTATGGAAAAACAGAGAAGAATGAAGCTGTCCTGAACCTGGCTTCTGCTTTGCAAGGTTTGGTGAGTTCTTCCCTTTGTTGATTTCACAGCGCAGAAGAAGTAGAGAAACAACTTTGCCTCTTGACTGAAGAAGATGACTGTCTACTTTGCCAATAGAAACATACAATTTTCTTTCTGCTGCTCAAAAGGAGTTTTCAAAAGAAGTGGAAAGCTGGAAAAAGTTGGTTTGATATAAAACATTCAGGCTTTATTCTCAATCACCAACCTGAGTTTTTGACAGGAGAGGGAAAAGGTAGACAAGCAGCCCCAAAAGTGATAAACAAGTGGGAAACTCCTCGGGACAGCTGACTTTCTGTTTAAGTGGAAACACAGGCCTGACTGTAAACTCTGGGGATCCTGATCAAAGCAGGTCACCCGCCTCTGCAAAACAGACCATCTGATCTCCATTTTATATCAACAATAGATGAACTGACGAACTAGCCACAGGTCTGACATAATAGAGGCAAAAAGCTTTCAGCCTACAATAAACTTTCCTTGAGGCTACAAGAATGTCGTCTTTGAATGTTTTCTGGCATTACTTGATCTGTCTCACCCAATTAATACTAATACACTACCCAGCTAATACAAGGGCTTCAAGGATTTGTTGCCCATCATTATGATGGTAATGAAGCACTCAGCACAAGATAACACTCATGAGATGGTTTTGCTGTGGTTTAAAAAATATATTCAGGGAAGTAACATCCCAATATTGTGCTGCAACACACTTCTATTATGTGGAGGTTTATAAATTCTTCTCCAGCACCCTGTGGCTTAAAGATTCTTACAAATGTTATTTTAAAGTCTTACAAATTCACCTGCCATTCACTCTCACTGTCTTCTCTTTTTTAGGAAACTCAGTTTCAGGTACACACATGTACACATAAAGCGATATAAAAAAGCATGGTTTATAATTGCCAATAATTCTATCAGCACTGCTCTAAGTTAAATGTTCTGTACAGTTTCATTCTTGAAAGAAAAAGATCTGTATTTCTTCTATATGAGAGAATGTGAGATTTCCAAATTTCTTCCAGAAACGTGCACGAGCGAGCTGTCCTAGCCCCATCAGCATGAAGGTTCATTTACCTTGATGAAAACCAGGGTAAGGGAATCTAAGCAGAGCCTCCCTACACTTCCAGGGCTAAATAGCTCCTCTAAAGCTTTTATCTACCCTGAACTCCCACTGGGAGTGTCAACATACCTTGATCTCTTTGTACTCTATTCCCCATCTATAAAATGGGGATTAGTCAATGCCAAAAAAGAGCTCTGTAATATATTAAAGAGTGTCAGGTTCTTCAATCACATGAACCACAAATTCCTAAGTACCACCGCACAAATAAGCTCGCTTCTGCTTCCAATGTAAAAAGTTTTGGGCTTTAATATTATATTTTAACGTCTCTTTAAAACACAAAAGCTATCTCCTTTACAGAATATGAACAAAAATAATCTCCTGAGATAGCTGCAATCTCAGCATAGTAATTACTACAGCTTCTAATATGCTGATTTTAAAAGGCACAATTACCGAGAAAGAACCTATGTTTCTCTGTGTTTGGCAATACCATAAACTAATAAACACTGGTAAGAAATCTACAATGCATTTTATGGGCAGAGCGTAACATATTCCATAAAAGTTGATCTTATTATTTTGACTGTATCTAGACATTGGATCCCGTCTGTCATAAACGCTCTTACTGCCAGTTAACCTTCCATTTTAACAGGCAGCCCATGCCTGACATTTAATTAGTGACCCAATTAAATCTTTTGCTGTTCTCAGCTTATTTTACCATTTAGAAGTAAAAGAAAGATATCCAGACAGGCTTCCATGAGGAAGAAATTACAACTGCTTTTATTAGCTGTTAGAATAGTTATTCTGGCTGTATAATGAGATAAGGCCTTTGACCATTTCCTTAACATGTTTGTCTTAGATCCTCAAAACCATTCCCAGGGATTCTTTTAGTAGTTTTATGGGAACATGGCAGTTGTAAAAAAGAAGAATTATCAATGTATTATGTACTGGCTAGACAGCCATTAACAGTACTAACACATGGTTCATCCACCAAGGTATGATAGAAACATGTCCATGGGCACAAAGCCTGTCACAAATTGATAATGAACACCTAAACGCTGGTCTATAGAGTTCTATGTCCTCCCTTCAGTTTAATTTTACTCACCTTACAAAGATTTCACCATTAGCTAACTAGACACTATGAAGTTGTTATGGCATCTGCTCAGGGTGGTTTCATTATGTCAACACAGCACAGTTAACTAGTAACCCTGTGTATCTGCAACAGTACTAAGCTCCTTTCTCTCTTCCCAGCTCAGGAGAGGAAGGTTTTTGTTCAACTGTTTTCTTTTTAGATACCTTTTCCCTGGTGTTTTGTTTCTGGAAAGAAGCTCCCATAGAGGGAAAGTTTTCTGAAGGTTACAGCTGTTACTGAGAAGTCATTAGGAAGGCACTGGTGCAATGGCCGTGCTCGCAGCAGCATCCCTGGGCTGGCTGCCTGCTGCCTGCCTGACTGCTCTCCTGGGACAGCCCTGGGAATTACTCCATGCAAAGGAACAAATGGAAGCCTAGTCCCATGAGATCCCTCCAGTTGTTACTGTTCTTGTATCTTCCTTGTGTATCATCCTTCATACAGATCCCATCATATTCGCCAGTGGTACCACAGGGTTGGCCCAAAATGCAGCAGGTATCAAGGATCATCAAGAACTAAACCTATCTGCATCGCCAGGCTGATGGGGGAAAAACTGAAGTCCCCCAAGCTACCTTACAAAGCACTGAGTGTGTTCTCACAAGAGTTAAAAGCAGAGCAGCTAATGCTCTGCGAAATCCCACCTTGAATTACTGCACACAACCATCCCACACACAGGAGCCCAATTAAGGACAACTGAAGTCAACCCTTCCTCTCTTGCTAGCAAGGATGTGAGACTGATGTTCATCTTTAGAAGGGAGCACTACAAGGCAGGAAATTTTGTTACCCAAACTCACTCACTTCAGGATTTATGTATGCCATTGCATTTATTTAGAAATCAAAGAGAATTTTAATTCTTTTTTTAATTATGAATTACAGAATTGTTGATGCAACAGCCAGAAACGTCATCGGTAAAAGTCTGTGCTAAGGGTATCTTATTAGAAGGTCTGTTTATAGATGTCCAAAAATTATTTATCTTTCTTTAAATCAATTTGAGTGAGAGTGACTAGCACCCCATAAGTTTCTATTTTTACTAATTACAACTAAAGAGCAATATTAAGCGAGACAGTTATAAATAAAGCTTGTTGAGCAGCATGCCGTTATTTTATACAGCTTAAGTTGTGCCAAGTTAATGGATGGAACTTCAAGCACATGTGGAAAGAACAGATTTTGTTAACCCTTCCTATGCTAGTAGCTGAAGACAATTGCTATTTCATTAATAAATGCTGGGCTGCATCAGTATTTACATCATTCTTTTGATGGCAGTCAAGGAGTTAACGGACATCTGGAATGTGCCTTTTTAAAGATCATAGTCACATTCAAACTACTTTTATCTTGGAAGTGATTCGGTGCATCTGATCTACTGTGGTATAAAACTGGAGGAGCTGTCACATACAGTAACTGAATGGTTTGAAGAGAAAAACATTTCCAGCTGTAACATACAACAGTTCCCATACAACCCGGGATGCATTTTGTAAATGATGTTTTTCATGAGAAAGGGGCTACACTATATCACAGGATTGAAGGACAGCCAATGAATATACACTGAAACCAGGATTTAAAATTTATTATTAAGGATTTGACAACTGGATTTTCTGAATTACAAGCTCCATCCTCCAATAACCAAAATAACTCTTTTTCCTTTCTCTATCATCAGCAGTAATAAAGTTTTGGGTGTGAGTGGAAGAGTTTCGTTCTACTAATTTTTCTGTGGCTAACACCACCTGTACTTACTATGCTCTGTGCAGGTTCCAACAGGCAAAGAGCTGGATAACAGTAAATTCCCAAACCTACACAAGTTAGTAAGATCTGACAGAAGAACAAGGAGACCAGCATTGAAATGAGTGATGCAGAAATACATCTGTAGACTCACAGCACTGGAGATCCCTTGAATCACAGCCCAGTGGAGTTCCGGTTGTCAGACTTCCACATGGTTAAACATTGCAGTCTTTGACAGAGTGTCAATGAATTTTGTCTGTATTGGTCTGTGCACATGCTCTCCTTTCCTACCAGGCAGATTTACAATCTTCAGTTGAATTGCTAAACCATTAGATGATGTTGGATATAAGATGTTTAGGGCTGGAGCAGTAACAAGCTGACCACCAGTACGATGTGGAATCTTTGTCATATGTGGTTGTGGGCTAAAGCAGCTAGTGGTAAGTGAATACTTCCCTGTGGAAACACTGGGGTCTTCTAGCTATGTGCTTGGTGGAAAAGAGGGGTAACCTACTTGGTTGGCCTATCTTACAGTAGGATAGCACTGCATCTGCTGTTCACAGTTAATTTAGAAATGATTAATGACATTCTACAATGTCCTAAAGAAATAGTTTTTTACTGGACTTGGCCATTTTCTCTGTTCTGTATTTTAGGATATAAGAAAAGCCACTGCAATGAAATTAAACTGTAAATAAGCTGTCATGTGGTTTCTAACTGAATGCCCAGATAAGACATGCACTGGCCAGAAAGGCTGTCCCCTCTTTATTTTCTCAACATCAAGGAACACAACTTCTGCAACAAAACCTTCTTATCTGAAGCTAATGTACTTCATCCTTCTGGATAACAATTGTCTAATATTTCCTCCCAAATATTTAGGACCTGATTGCTTCTGCTCATGCAGGCTGATGTCTTACCTGGAACTAGCAGGCTGGGCAGCCCTCTCCCACTCAGTATTCAAGATACGAAAGCAGAGCTTCTTGAAAAGAATTTCACTACCCTGATCCAATATTAGGCAACTGCTGCATTTGAGTTTGTCTTTGACGGATAAAGAACATTAACCTGTGAAGTTTTCAGTAATAAAACTACATACCATCAACTAAGAGGTTTTTGCAACACAGCTTCATTTGTAACCCATTCCCCTCTCCCGTACGTACTATGTGGTTCTGCCGCAAGAATCGTACTGTTCAATTGACTATGTCATATTTCTGCTTACTGATTCTCAGTTTTGTGCAGTTGATGAAACATGTCCATCTACTGTGATGAAACAGCTTTTAGCTAACACTTTGTCTAAGTGAGGAAAAACAATGCATAATTTTGTCACTAAAGACTCTCTAACACTATTAGTTAATACTAATCACTCCATATTTTCTCCTATTCTTTATCTATATTACATGCTAAATTATTCCATTATTTATCACTTTTCCCTTCTTTCTAGAGATTCCTCCCCTTGATTTGCTATATTCTTTGCCTTCATTGTTCCATTCCCCCTTCAAATCCCAGCTAGTCTGTGTATTTGGAAGTTGTTATTGTTCCTTTGTTCTCATCATTTAGTCTCTCACATCTGCGCAATGACACACATCTGCCAGTCCTGCTCCTGCCCCTCGCTCCAGTGTTGCTGTCCAAATTTTCCTCCCTTTCTCAGATTCTTCCTGCAGACAAACAGAGCTCGCTCCAACTCTCAGAGCAAAGAAGTCTTCAATTCAAAACTAAGGCATCTATTACTGGAGTTAAATAATTCTTTCTTAGCTATCATCATCAGCATGCTCCTTGCCTGCACAGAGGCCAGCTGATAGAGAGCAATATTGCTTTGGTATTCTGAAGCTAACAGGATCTGTATTAAGCCCTGAGTTACACCCTTGCAAACTTCTTATCTCCCAGAATCCAGAAAATATAGTCACTCGCTTCCTAGAAATATACTTCATCCCCCCCTTGCTTACTGCACAACTACTTCATCTTTCCCTGAAGAGGAAGCAGAAGACCGGAGGCGAGCTGTCAGTCCTTGCATGCTGGGAAATCATCCACCACATGCACTTTGGTTCTGGAGCTTTGCTCCGTTAATCACAGTAAGCTATGAAACCCCAAGACGGCATCTGCCGTATCTAGAGAACATCCCTCTCTGGCAGACATGTAAGACAAGCTGCCAAGTCCACCAGAGCAATGAAAACGTTCATGAGCAAGTTCTGGCCCATGCCCTCTAATAACTGAAGTCACTGCACAGCTTCCCATTTGCCTTACACAATTATTTCCAAAGAAGCAGTCTCGTTTGTTGGTTCACAGGCTGCAAGATGCAGAAAGGAAATACTAACTCCAGCTTACTTGAAAGCAGAATTTTTTACTCTTTATTCCTCACTATAGGTGTTAAGAGAAGCTCTTTGCACTCTGCACACACAGAATTGACACATAAATGAGATTCCAATGCACTTGAGGCTGGCATAGCAAAGGGAAGGCCTCTATTTCCACCAGCATGCCAACACTGCATAGACCCTTCAATGTTTTAATTTTAAATAACAACTTAAAATGGTCCACATTCTTGTTCCAAAAGTCTTCAAAAGAAGAACAAAATCTATCTTTTGAAGATTATTGTTTCCATGTCATTCTATAATCACAAAAAGTTGTTTCACTCTATGCATGAAATTAAATTTCCCTGACAAGAGGAAGAAAAGAAATAGTTAATCTTCTTTCAAGATGCTCCCATTTCTGGCTGGCCTGATTTCCAAACAGTGTTTGTACCACAACTGCATTTCAATACCTGAATGCAAGCTTGCTTCTCCCAGGAACCAGCTGGCTTACAGGGTCTGTAGTGCTCAATCACATGGCACTTTTACAGCCTTGAGAAACATTTCTCCCCCAGATAGCCTCAGCCATATTTCTCCCTTTTCTCCTTAATTATCATGAATATACATGCATTAAGCTGAGGTCCTTCTAATGTTAAGGATTCATTTGATACTGAGTACATTTCCTCCTCCTTAAAATTTTAATCTACCATGATAACAAAACAATTGTTGAGGAATCACTGATGCTGTCACCAATGGACAGCTTTAAAATTAACTTAAAATTAAACACAGACAGCCTAAAAATAAGCTTTAAAATTAACTTAAAATTAAACACAGACAGCCTAAAAATAAGATTAGAAATGGAAATAAATTAATATCCAACATAAAATGCAACAGATGCAACATTGACCCAGTACATGCCTATGCTGCAGTTGTTTAGGTCCATTTCATGCCTATATACTGTTCATACCATGAACACGGTAAACCAGGCAGGATAAAAATGAGGACAATTTATCTGGATTTAAAGTACAATAAATGAAGGATTTGGATTAAAATAGCAATTTCTAAGCAATTTCTATACCTGCCTGTAAGAACTGATCAAGAAAACATAACTTTTTAAGGCAGACAGTACCAAAAATCCTATTAGTCTTCTTGTGGGAAACACTTGATATATAACTTATCAGATGTCACAATCAATAAGCTTTCTTTTATTTTAACATGGTACACACTCGTGTTTACAAATGTAATCTTTCCCTGTCTCTTGGAAGACTCAGCAGAGCGCATTACACTGTAATGCAGAAACTGGTAAAAACTAAATCTTCAGAGCCAGGTGAAATGAAAACATTTGCAAAAAATACCCTTTAAAAAACCCAGCAACGTGCAAGTCCAGCCACAAAATAAACACTCTAATGCCTTATTGTCTTGAGAGGAACAGGAAGTCTGTGCATATAAACCCAATGAAAGGATTGCTCAATTTATCTGAGCAGAAGTGCTTTTAAAACCTTGATAGAACGTGCAGATACTCATTAAACATTGCAAGTAGCTCACGGGCAAATGGGCATAACTTTCTCCCATGGGAATATGCAGCAGATGATCAAAGACAAGCAAAGAAGAATAAAACTGGCTAATATGACAGTCAAGGCTGGAAGGATTTGCTGAGATAAGAAATGGTTCTCGGCGTTCTGGCAAGTGTATTATTGTCAGATGTTCAGCACTTTCCATTTACAGAGAGTTTCACTGCTCTTTTTTATTTCAAGAATTAGCATATCAGAAGATGAAGCCTGGAGCTTGTGGGTTTTTTTTTGCTTATTAGCTAATCAAAAGCATGTGCTCCTCTACCTTTTGATTTAGAGTACAAAGGAAAAAGGAAGAAAATAATTCTATCTTTCAAATTTCTTGCTTCCCTGAAAAATACTTACAGGCTCCCTTGGCTGAGGAAATGGCATAAACGCTGCTCAGGAAATCAGAGAATGCATTATGGTGAGAGTTAAATGAAGGTAATTTCACAGGTAATATTACACAGTGGATTTGTGAAAATTTTTTCAATACAGCCACAAATTATAGAGACAATTCCCTCAGAATTTCCAGAAACTGCAGGTGAAAATTCGGAAAGTCTATACAAAGAGAAATTCAGCATTAGAGGTCAACTTGAACAATTAAAACCGACTGACAACGTTTAGAAGTCGTGAGCGCCCTGATGGAAAAGATCAAGACATGATTATTGTTATTGTACAAAGAAAATAATCTGTAATAGTTGGAGGCTTCTTAAGGAGAGTGAGTTCACCAAGCCCAAAAGTGTTTATGGACCAAGAAACAAAACCAAGGAGTCTGCGTAAGAAATACGTCAGATAATTAAAACCTGTTTAAATACACGTCACCAACTGCCTCGTAACTCACAATCAAGAATATATATACAGGGAAAAAACTGGAACAAGGGAGAGAGAACAGCCCTCCATGAATAAACAGGCACACATACTCAGAATGCCTTAAAAGGGAAAAAAAACAGGAGCGGCCATTAAAAACACAAAGGGAAAAACAAAGATTCAGTCTATGAGTATGTGCAAGCCCTGCAGCAACCTGCAACGTAAATATGTCTGGAGACATGCATATAAATAAACTCTATTACTTTTGTTATATGATGTATCAATAAGGCACTTAACAGAGGTGATGATGTACTTCAAGTAGGAGATAGAAGAAATTGACAATATTGGAGATGAGAGTAATAAAAGGGTTTTTTCTTTAAACTGTGTTAGGAACAGAACGAGCCACAGCTCTTTTGCTTGTTGATCAGCAATTGGAAACGATTAGTTGTCAATACTGATGTAAAAGGGTACAAGCATTCAACAGATTTCTCTCTCTTGTGTCTGCAAAATAAGGCAGAAGACAAAATCATACCATTTAATGATGCTAACATTTATCTTTCCTTCTAAAGGTAACCGAAGGTGATGTTAAAGAGAAGCTTCTAAAGTTAGACCCTTTTAAAACAGCAGGGCAGCATAAGCTGCAGGCCAATGCCTTCAAAAAGTATTTTGAAGCAATTTTTACCATCAACATCAATTTTGAATAACTCTTTGAACACTGAGGAAATTCAAGAGGTTTGG
This sequence comes from Psittacula echo, assembly GCF_963264785.1. Lineage (NCBI taxonomy): Eukaryota > Metazoa > Chordata > Aves > Psittaciformes > Psittacidae > Psittacula > Psittacula echo. The sequence continues at coordinate 114,263,326 of NC_137738.1, forward strand.
AAGAAAGTAAACATGCTAATATAGCAAAAAGAGCATTTAGTGAGGGAAGTAGGCAGAGACCTGCCACCTCAAATCAGTCCTGGGCAAAATTATGGAACAAGCACCACAGCTTTCTTAAACAAGTAACGAAAGAAGGACTACATCAATCAAAAGTGTTTATGGGCTTGTCAGTTTAACTCAAGGTATATGTTGAGGATATTAACACACTATGGGGTTAATAGAGTTAAAGGTGCTCAGATGATAAACTTCCCTGAGGTATGAAATTCACTGTTGTGTCATATTTTGCTTAAGAAATAAGAACACTACAAATTTAATGCAATCTATTAAATACATGAAAAATAAGCTGACAGGTTTAAAATTGAATCGGATATTTTCCAAGCAAAGGCCAAAGAGGACAAAACCTCTACCCTACTGCTAGTGATCATAAATCCAGAAACAAAGAATAAAGACCATATTTAAGGAGTAAGGACTTTATCCTAGAAAGCAGCAAGTGAAAAGGACACAGCAAGTCACTGATCACAATGATTAAGGGTGCTGGGCAGCCACCCAGTACTACTGCAACATCATCTTCAAAAACACATACCAATTGTGCACACATCCAAGAAAGGAGAGCAGAAGGATGCAAGAAACGACAGGCCAGTCAGCCTCACCTCAGTTCCTGGGGAAATTGTGGAGCAAATCCTCCCAGGTCCATCTCCAAGCACATGAAGGACAAGCAGGGGACTGGAGAAACCACCACGGGTGCACCAAGGGCAAGTCTTGCCTGACAAACCTGGTTGCTTTCCATGACTTGAAGAACAAAAGAAGACTAGCACATACTGGTGATCTGCATTTCAGCAAAGCTTTCATCACTGTCCCTCACTATAATAGCCTGTAGCCAAATTCTTGTGATGTGGTTTGGATAAATTGTCTATAATGTGAGATCTTGATCCTTGGAGAGATTAAAAACTGAACTGGGCACAGCTGAGAGAAGAACTTTGGGCAGGGAACAGCATGTCTCCAGAGCAACTTTCCAATCTGAATTACTCTTTGTCTCTTGTTCTATAATCAACCAAGCATTAGCTCCTAATACAACATTACAGTCTTTAACCTTGCAGATTAAAGAAAATGGGCAGTGAGAAGTAAGGTGCAAATGTTAACAGCAATGTAACTAGAACTTTAGTGACCTTACCGAACAGTGATGGATTTTCTAAGATGTATTTCAGTTCGAAATCAAGACATTAAAGTCGGAGTATTTCTATACCTGGTCTCTTCCAGAAGGCCTATGGGTTCATCAGAATCTTCTTCTCCAGCCTTATAATCTGTGCATCTCTGACAAGGCAGCAGTATTTTTTTTTTCCTATTCTAATTTTTAGGAGAATTATACTCTATTATCCCAGGGATGGAAGGAAGAAATAATAAGAGAAGGTGAAACAACTGCAGTGCAAATAAACCAAGAGTAATGTTCCAGCATTCAAGAATCCAAACATTGAAATTAGTCCCGACAGAACATTAAATCACTGCTCCAGGATGCCATCAGAAGTATAAAGCTGGGTAAACTATTAGGAACTCTGCAATTGCAAGTATCACTTGGGGAGAAATTCTGACAGAGAGAAGTGATAGACACATCATATTGTGAATAGACAGCATTACTACTTTAATGTTTATATGCCTACTGTGTTTTGAAAACAAATGCTTTGTGCATAAAGAGACATAATAAAAATCCTTACTACTTCACAAGATCTCCTTTTTGGTGAAAATATTTTTCCCTATAAACATTTGATGTACACATCTGCTAGGGCTAAAAAAGTTAGAAACTTTGAAAAAAGAATATCAGTATTACTAAAACCTGTGTGCATTACTAAAACGTTATGTGCAAAACACACATAACGTAGTCAGGGAGTAAAACTTTGCCTCTTATGTTTCTACACACCCCAAATTAAAAGCTTTACAGAATTCCTTTTGTAACCTTCTTCACTGAAAATAGTAATTTTGAAAACTTTATTTCTAATTGTATAATGTCTATGGTGTTATTCAATGCACTGAAGTCCACGGATGCAATTTGCAGAAGAAAATTAATTATGATTGGTCATAGTTTCACAGGCAATTTGAAGAAGTTAATTACACATTCAAAGTGCTTCTTTCTCTTTTCAAATTAAAAGCAGAACTGACACCAGCATTACTTAACAGTTTATAAAACATAATTATAGCCTTTTATTCAGGCATAGGCTACATTTTAGTATCACTGATTTTGTCCAGTGTGTAAGTTGGTTCCTGAGACCAAGACAGTTCCAATGTAAGATTCTGCTGGGATTTTTCCCAAATAATGAAAGCAAAGCTCAGTGGATTTCAAGTACAGAACTCCAAGATCTTGCCAGATTTTCAGAAGAGTGCCTTGAAAGCTGGTGCAGCTTCACCTGTTCACCCCTGTTTGGATCTGCCCGCTCCTACACTCGACACTTAGGAACACATGGTTTCCACTTTAAATATTGTCAAAACCCCAACTGTCATTGACACTTATCTTTTATCCTCTCTCTGCTATCGGATCATCCTTTCATCTCCGGCCACCCACACAGCCTGACGGTCTGGATTTCAGCAGAACAGACATTCTGGAATGTCCACAATATACATAGTTCTTGCCATATGCACTTCGCTTACTACTTTCTAAGGACTTTTCTAATGTCACTTTCTGACAGCAGGCTAAATGCTTCTCCTTCCACAGAGAAAAACGAAGAGGAGATGGGAGAAAAACAAAGCCAAAATCCCTTTCCTAAATAAAACAGAGATGATTTTCCTGTACAAGTAGCAAATCAGCAGACTGAAGAGCTGATGAACAAAGCAAGGATGGAAATGGTGGCCCAGAGATATAAATACCTGAAACTCCACAGAGAGAAACACAGTTACGCTCTAGGTCATCAGGGTACAGCTGATGACCACCCTCAAAACACACACAGCTCGATCCAAGCAGTCTTCCACAGAGTAACACTGCCTAAATGGCGAGTTTAGAAACATATTTCCCTTCTTTTTTTTTTGTGCATTTGTTTTCTAGCATACTTGCAGGCCAGAAAAAATACCAAGCCAACAAATAACAGAGAGGTAGAGAGCATCTTCTACTTCCTAGTTCAGATTTGCCTGACTATCATGCATAAATAAACAAGTTACTGTGTGGTTACAGTTACTGAACTAATGGGTTATAAGCCTGATAGCAATCTTATAACATTCTGGTGTGAGAATATAAAATGCTGCAAGGAAAGATGTAGTAAGAAAAGAGCCTGTAAATACATTAGAAACAATAAAAATGAAGGAAAGGAAAGGTCCTTTACTTGGAGATGATGGAAGCATTCGATGCCTTTTTGCTTCACTCTTCTCAAAAACGCTCCATTGTGATCAAAGCCTTGACATAATTTCAGTGACAAAGACAAGGCATGAAAAAATGGAGAAAGAGTACATTTAAACATACGTAGCTAAAAGATTTGTCAGTGGAGCCTGATGAAATCATTCCAGAGAGTCCAGGGGAATACTGACCATCCTCCTAAGAATTCACAGATGATGAGAGAAATCCCAGAGGACAAGTAGGAAGCAAGGCATTTCTGAATTGCCAGCTACTTCAATATGCACATTACTCAGTAACAACTTTGTTATTTAGATGAGCTTGAATCTGGTTTTAAGAACAGGTCGGAGTCAGGAAGAATCCCAGTTCTTCACTTTTCTAGCTGAACTAGATTTCATTGCATTATGGCGCGCATAAGCCTTCAGTAACTGTGTAAAAGTGTTTGCACACCTACCCACCATTTCCTCTGACAAAACCGCAGTGGGATACAACCATACAACACATGAAGGTGCTTTAATGGGACTCCGTTAGAGTGAAGCAACAAATCCTAAAGCTGCCATTTTTCCTGCCCCTTCAGACTAGGTCACAGAATGGTTTGGGGTTGAAGGGGCCTCAAAGATCATCTCGTTCCAACCCTCTGCCATGGGCAGCGACACTTTCCACCAGACCAGGTTGCTCCAAGCCCCATCCAGCCTGGCCTGGATGCTTGATTTCTTTCAGCCTGAGCCACAACTTCATCCAGCAAAACCTGTGTAGAGCTCTTAGCCCATCTTCTACAGGTGAAAGCTGTTAACTGTGCGTGCTCGGGTAAAAGGCAGCAAGACGAAGCAATGGTTATTTCTGCTCAAAGCTTTCTAAGGCTTCTTTAAGATTCCAGAACTAGGAAGCTAAAACGAGGATGTGCCTGAAGCAAGAAAAGAAATAGGATCTCTCAGCCAGTAATTTATATCATACCGATCTTCTGCAAGGGATGTAAACAAAACATAAAGTGCTATTTTAGCATACATGCAGCCTCTAGGGCTTGTCTGTAAAACGTTCTGGATCACATTTTCAGTATCAGATGCATAAGTTATGCCAGGAACAAAGGAGAAAGAGTGCAAAGCAGACTTCATTGCCTGCAGCTGTTCCTTCCAGGTACAGAGTGGATTCTGCCCTCACACCGCTACCTGTCTTCAGTGTGTCATTCCCTGTTTCTCACAATTAGCATGGCATCAGGCCAAAATAAATGTGTGCTTCGTCCCACTGCCTTTGTATTTTCATGTATTTGGTTGGTGAATTTGAAAACATGCACGCTTAATTCTAAATATAAGCTGCCATAGATAAAGTGGCCAAGGAATAAACCACAAAAGTAACAAACCACAATCCCAGGAATGACAGAGAAGATACACGCTTTCTTCCTCTTTGGAAATGAAGAGCGATTGTAATTAGCCTCTTCCCTTGTTCTTCCTCCATGAAAAATAGTGTTTTACCAGATCTTTAACATCAAAGAGCTGATCCTCACAATAATTTGTGAGACAGGTAAGTATCCCATTTCTTTTTATAGAAGCAAGCAGAGACAGATCAAGGTCCAGGCTGTAAGCGTTCACTCACCAGAGTCATCACATTGCTTCGGTACTAATTCTGTGGAATAGCTGCTCCAGTATGGAAGTAAAGGTTCACAGGTGGGCTTTAAATGATTCTCTTAAGTTCACAGTGCAAATCATTATCAGAAATTCAATTTAATCACAGGAGTTCCCAGGGGTGTTTTATATGCTCAGTCCATTACAGTAAGCTACCACCAGGAACAATGATAATGTAATAAATTGGCTCCTGAAAAACTTATTAAATGTGGGGTTTGTATTACTGATACCCACAGAGATGACTGAGATTTTCAAAATCATCATGCCATCCTACAGATTGCTTTCCAGAGAAAGGGTTAGGAAGCCACTCCAGCTCTTTAGCTTTGTGTCTATAAACAATTTGAAGTGAAATGCTCCTTTCTGGTATTCTGGTCATCAGGGACAGAGCTATATAGAATGAGTGTCAGGTCTGCAGAAGGAAAATGTCATGCTTCAGGGGCACAGGCCGAATATACAGGGAGAAGGATCTGGTTCATCAAGACTACATTATGTAGGTACCCCATATGTAATCCATTTGGAAAACAAAGTAGACTAAAGCAAGGCCAAATTGCAGCAGATGTGGAAAGACACAAGACTTCTGGCCCAAAGAAAGTGCAGATACAATTCTGGTGCTAGCGTTAAGATCAGAAGTAATGGCTCCTTTGGAGCCAGAAAGCCCTGAAGAGGTTACATGTGCAAAATAGAAAGACCTGCTACGTACACAAGTGGAGCAATTGCTCCACATTTTCATAGCCTTCGGAGATGCACGTGCCTAACGCTACCCCCAAACTTCCCACTGGGGAGAAGCAGCCTCCCTTCACTCACTTTAGCTACTTTCCTCATTTCTAATACCATCCTCACGTTACTTTCAGCTAATTATACTCTGGCCCGTGTTCAAAATCAAAAGCTTGGGTAACCAGGCAAGGTAATGGTTCCTGAGAGCCACCTGAATTCCCAAGTATATATATATACATCTTTACCCACTAGGAAACCTGCTAATTCTTTGGACGTAGCTCTTGGCAAGCCTCTTTCCAACGTTGCTGCACCTGAGAAAGGGGCTTTCATCAGGCTGTATTACACTACACAAATGGAAAAGGCTGCCAATAATTTACTCCATTTGCACACCTAACAAAAATATTGCTAAAATAATTAGTTATAAAGTTATTTTTAAATACCAGTACAACACACGCACAGTATCATTGCAGTAGGAAGTATATAGTATGTCATTGTCTGGTTTCTAGGTGTTTTAAATTAGGAGGGCTCTCTCCAGGAAAGCAAGCAGAAAAGGAGTTAGGACAGTAGCTTATAACATGCTATTTCACACCAACCTCAAGTATGGCTATTTTCTGTCTACACAGTGAGGATCTTCCACAGGTGTAGCTTAACATGTTTGAGAACAGGTCAAACACTGGGAGTACCTGAATCTATACATGTAATAGGATCTCAGGAGCTGAGTATTCACTATAGATGGCTTCAGGCACTTAAAGTCTCTTTCAGCAACCTGTACCCAGATGGGATATTCCCTTGCACAGGAGGCATCCACTAGAGAGCTCAGGGCAGGTCCTTGTGCTCAACTACCCCAAAAGCCTCCCCACCTGCTAAAGAAAGCACCTAGGCCAGCAGGTCCACACCATGGGGCAGCAGAGAGCTGCTAGCAATCCACAGATTCACATTCCCAATCCTATCCTCTCTATACCCTCAAGCAGAAAAGTCCATTAGAATAAAACAGCTTTCAGGCAAATAAAAGTCCCTCACAGGGGACTATTCAAATTCATATTTCCAGTGACTGATGACTTACTTATTTCATGCTGTCTTTTCTGTGCTGTACATACCTTATCTAAAGGTGCCCATAATATTTAGGTCTTGTAACAAAAGTTGTAAATAGGGATTCCAGATATTACTAATTCTTAAATCCTGGGTAGCATCCTCCCCCAAAACCATTTGAACAATTCATTCCCAAGTTATGTATGCACTAAAACAACTTAAGTCTGTTGTCAACAATTACAATACAAAATTACTCTCCAAGAAGCTCTGCACTTTATGATAAACGCTAAAAAGAGATTAAGTATCCATGCTGCAGCATCACTCCTGCCTGAAAAATCATGGGGATAACCATTCATTTCTTCTTGGCATTCCAACTAATATTTATCTATGGTGTTCAAATATATTTGATACTAGTTTTCAAGGCAAGCAAAGCCATTGGTTTCTAAATATTATACAAGTTTTCACTCAAAATATTGGGGATAAACTGTTCATTAATGACAATTTTTACTATTACACTCCATAAAGAACAAATGCTTGTCTCCACTGGCCACTTTTAGAAGGAAAGATACAGTAAGTTAGTAATAGGACATCAGGATGATAACAAGAAAGCTCTGATTTATGGCTTTAAATAAGATGAATAATGTGAATTAGCTCCAAGATTTAGAACAGTTGGCAGTGATGGAATTTGCAAAATTCATTTTAGATGTGTTTATTATAAAATAATGATCTCTTCTGAAAACCTTATTAGATCCAAGTGCCGGTAACCCGTCCACTACACACCACTGGAACACGAACAGGAACACACAGAGGAAAGGTTTCTGACAGCGAAATATGATGAGCACTGAGTTCTTCAGCATATTGTTTACAGTAACTCAGAACTGTCATGGACAAGGAAGTCCCAGGAGGAATAAATGAGGCGTCAGTCCTTGGACTGCAAACGGGAAATGTCAGACAGGCACTTGCAGCTTTGTACAAATCTGTTACAGGTAAAGCAGACATCTTACGGACAGGTGGCCAGGGTTAGACAACTCCTTTTGCTGTGTTACTACTAGCAACACTATATATTTGTATGTTCTTCAATCTTGTCCCATATGAATACAGAAGATACAGTCAATATACGTTTATGAATCCCAAAGTGTTATTACCGTATGTGATACAACTAAATCTTATATATGGTCTAATAATAGATAATCTCTAATATGGTTGCTCCTGAAACCAGGCTATAACTGTGGGAATGCCAAGCTGATAAAATAACACACTTTTTGTTCCTAAAATGTCGAAATCCCAAAACACACAACAACTCTCTGATATTAGTGTAATCAGTCTGTACGAATTATGAAGAATGAGATTTTATCAAATGTCACTGTTTCTGAATCTCCCCCCTACAAAAATGAGAATATTTACATGCCTATATATACATATAAATATATATATACATTAAAAATCAGTGTATCAATTCTAGATGATTTTCTGGTTATTTTGCACTCTTCTGTATTCACCCATAGAATCATAGAATAGTTAGGGTTGGAAAGGACCTAAAGATCATCTAGTTCCAACCCCTGTGCCATGGGCAGGGACACTTCCCACATAGAAAGGTGTCATTTCCAATCATTTTGTCCTGGAAACCTCAGGCTGGGAAACACTGGTTGAAAACGTTAGTTTTGTGATACAAATCATCGCTGCAAACTTGACAGTTATTTTCCCTCTCCCCCTTTTCTTCAAACTGCAGTTAATCCTCCACACCATTTCCTACATCCATCCATCCTTTCTTCCTGCCTTAAGGATAAATGTCTCAATTTGCTTCTAATCGTCCATCATCTAACTCCTTCACTTGGCTACTTCGTACCAAACTGTCCCCTACCCAATGATTTTAACAAAGTTTTCTCAACACTTCAGTGCAATAAATATCTATTTTCTATATTTCAAAGCTATGGATACACAAAATATACATTCTGCTTTGTTCTCACAATTTACTAACCAGAATGGAAAGCATTTGAGTACGTAAACTCAGTGGTTTGGGTTTTTTAACTCCATCCCTCAAATCTCTGCAGGTGTCAGAAATGGTGGCAGACACTCATGTATGGGGAAACCAGGGAAAAATACAAATAATAGAGTTCCAGAGAGAATGATAAGTGATGGTGAAATGAGATCAAAAGGGCTTTGGCTGCGATCCTAAAATTGCAGTCAGGTCCGACTGACCTTTTGTGCACTGAAGTTGACCGCAGATTGCCGAGGGTAAAGGATGAACTCTGCACCCATTTCACAAACACCCTCCTGTCAGCTAAATGGCAGCAGTGGCAAAGCCCTCCACTTCTCTCAATCTGCCATGTCTATCAACAGGCACTTCAGTAAATTCACCTCTAGCTACACTTTTCCTCTCTTTCAGCTACTCAAAAATTATGACTTAACTTTAGGCAGCAAAGTGTTTTCCATATACACGGTATCCATGACCACCTCATAGAATTAATACAATGCAATGACCAAGCCACAGCCCAGCACAAATTGCAGCCAACAGTAGAAAGACACATGACCACATCATGCCATTGATTTTTAAAATGAACTCCCAATTGGAGTCAATAATGAAATACACTTAAAAATCAATGACATGCCTCCTACATGGTGATTAAATCTGTAAAATGAAGAAAATCCATTAAAACTTTGATACTTAAACACTCCCAAGTCGCTAACATCCCTCTTTCTGCAATTCATCTTGACTGAACGTCAAGACAATATATTCGACTCAACTGCAGCAGGAGGAATTAGGATTACAAGTCTCAAAAAATGCCCCAAAGCAATTCGGTTTTCAAAAGCTGCAACACAGAAAGGCAGTTTGTGAGTGACCTCCGAGTGCCTCACGGCCATTAATGCTACTTAAGACCAAAACTCTTGTTGCGGTGTTAAAATGCAAAGGCAGAATGATGGCTGCAATGAGTTCCCAGGATGAAACTGTTGACTCAGTAATATTAGTTGCAGATCCCCGTCCAATCATCCATTTTCATATTTCATCATGACAAAAATCTTGGCATTGCCACTAAGATAAAACCAGGTCCTGGCTACACCAGCTGCAGAAAAGCAGCACTGAGAAACACTGAATATTAGCCAAAATTTGCCATGGGACTGATTTGTTTGCACTGATGTCTCCATGCTTTAAAAGAGAAACAACCTTTACTTTCAGGTTATGCAGGGATGAAAGTGAGATATGCTGGACTATTGTTTGGCCTGGATGACAATCCCTGTTCCTGTGGTTTTTGGAACCTCACTGAAAACAATACTGCGTTGTTTGCTTGTGAATAAAAATGCAGGCAAAAAGCATGGTACGATCATGATTTACTGTGCACAAGTGTACAACAACCATTAATTACCATTATCTCTGATTGTTCCAGGTGCAGTCAGTAGCAAAAAAAGCCATTTTCAATTATCCACGGATTCCTCCTTGAAGGTTAAATGCCACCACCCAAGCCCCCACCCAGAAATGTGGGAAAAGTTGGTAACTTCCCTTGAGCAATCTTTATAGGTAGTATAACAGTACTTTACTGAATTGTAGGGTTGCTTTACTGAATTGCAGGGTTTAAAACACAGAGAATTCTGCTGGCAGGTGGGAAAGCAAGAAACATCAGGAAAAAGTTGGAAAATTAGTAAGTGATAAATCAGCATCTTTCAAGTGAGATTCCAATCCCGAGGGCATCTGGCAATTGTCTTAGTTTCAGCTCTCCTCCCCCAGTTTTGGGTGGTTAATGATGCAAAACTTGTCAGTGTTGCTGACTTGCTTTTCACCATTTTTCCCATACCCAGGTGCATTTATAGGTTGGCAGAAGTGGAGGCTGTTGGAGGAGCCCAGAATTTCAGCAGGTAACTCTGGCCCTAAGAGATGTGCATCTTGGGCAGCTCTTTTACCACCTCATCTGCAAGATTAAGCAGCCCATGCCAGGACAGTTCACATACATATCTATCTGTAGGTCTCCCTAAGCTCAAAGCTACCTAACTTTGGGCCACTTTGCCCTCCCTGGAAAAACGGCAATAGGCAATAGCACTGACAGTGGGAGCCCTTGCCACCATGGAAACCAATGCAGAAACAAAAGAGAAAGTATGTGCCCTTTTAGTGAGTCATCTTCTTGCCATCTTTCTGGCTTGCAATGGTTACAGCCACCCAACCTTGTCTGTCACCGATCTTCACCTACACACAATATGTGCTCTTCAGGGTTTGACACCTCCAGCTGATTTTGTATCTGCTCAATCAAGAACACCACAGACTGACTCTTCCCTTACAAAGCCAACGGACACAGTGGGTCTTTTCCAGGTCATGTCAATGGAAGATGGACAGAAAGTTAAGCCCTGGGTTAATTTTCATTCAAACGTAATAGATCTCTGTATTTTTACAGACATCAGATTCTTAACCTACAGACAGCAGAGCCCAGTCACTGAAAATATTGCCACCACAGAGCACAAACTGACTTGGCTACAATAGTTTCTTTGCATATTGCTTAAAAAAAAGAGAAAAGCCTACATTTTACTGAGCATTTCTGAATCTTCACACTTATTCCATGGCTGATCTTTCTTTCAACAGCTTTAAAGTCCTAGAAAATGATAGTTTTCCTCAAGTTAACCACAAAGTGATGTGTCAGGAAATGAAGGGTTAGCTCTTTAATTGACGTTATTCCAGCACCTACATATAGGCATTATAACCATATAAAAGCAGGCATATAAACTGCAACGGCAATTCACATGCTCTTTTAAGAAACACTAGAGAATGTGCTCAAATCCAGGCCCTGTGACTAAGAGTATGTATAAAGCTAAGCAGTGCTGAAGTGTTTCTGAGAGAGCACCCACCATGTACAGGGACAGCCAAAACACTCACGTCCTTCTCTTCCAGACATCTACTTACCACTGGTGGCCCTGAAAAGAAACGAGCCTTTGCAATGTGCCCTGAGGGTCAATGTAGCAGATAACAGAAGGTGTATTTTAAATTACAGGCTTTACAGTCAGCTATTAAAGCACCTGTTCAGCAATCATTTCTCCTAACTCTGTTTAAATCATTTGTGAGGCCTTTGATGTTTTAAACTTATATCTTAAAAACTCACTTAACATCGAATCACGGAATGGTTTGGGTAGGAAGGGACCTTAAAGCTCATCCAGCTCCAACCTCCTGCTCTAGGCAGAGACACCTTCCACTAGAGCAGGTTGCTCCAAGCCCTGTGTCTAATCTGGCCTTGAACACTGCCAGGGATGGGGCAGCCACAGCTTCTCTGGGCAAACTGTCCCAGTGCCTCAACACCCTCACAGGGAAGAATTTCTTCCTAATGTCTAATCTAAATCTCTTTCAGCTTAAAGTCACTTTGGGGATGGTAAAGCTATTGTAGTTTTCCTCTTGGCCACTCTAAACGCTATGGACAAATTAACAGTTCAATTACAGAAACTCTAAGTGGAGCTTTGGCATTTAGGTTATTTTATCCAATTGCTTCTAAGACAGATTTACATTTGGGATGCACCGGCTGACTTAGAAAACACCCAGAGTTAGGAAATTTGGTTGGCATTAATATAAAGATTGGGTAAATTATGGAACCAACAAAATCGCCAGGATTTGTACTTTTCAAAACTAGTTGCTGCATTCCTGATTTATTAGCTAGAACTTTAAAGGTTTGTCACAAAGATAAATAAAAGAGCATGGATGGGAGCATAATACATGAGCTCGACAGCTCTAAAATACACTGTTTACAGTGAACCAGGAGAGAGCAGTATTTCAGGTCATATTTTATGCCTAGCAGAGCGAAACATCAGAACTGATATAACTGATAACTGCTGTGAAGAGTGCAAAACCATTTTCCCAAAGATGGAAAACCTTTAGATAGAGCTGACCAGTGTCCAGCTTGAAAAACTAAAAGCAGCAGAAGTGTTAGAAATGGACTGCTGTTCACTGTGAAGGCCTAAGCCCATTGTGAAGAGGAAGACGGCAAAATATCGCTCTCCCATATGATAAACAGAATGCAAAAGTAGAAAAAGTAGCACAGGTAATTGATTATACAGATTCCTGCATCAGAAGAAAAATGCCCCTTGTTCACCACCTTGGTAAATTCAGGACAAGAGAAGCGATGATACTTTAACCTTCAGAACTCTATTTGATTCACATGCTGCTATAGATAGTACTTGTAGAGCCCTGTGAGCAGGTAACAGACGTATGAAACAAGAGAAGCAGTTCAACCAATTTTACTCCTTAACAGAATCAAAGCAGATAGTGGCTCACAAATGACGTCCTGGTACTTGGTAAGGTCAATGCCAGTTCTGCCATTCATTTTGCTGAGGTCGGGCTTTTGCAACGTTCCATCACGCTGTTTCTTGGCCACACATGCCAAACACTTTTTCACTTTGAGGACCAAGCTGTCATTTTTCACTTTGTTACCCTGCCCTTTAACTGTCACTGAAGTGACACTGATGTATACCCCAGGAAACAGAAGGACAGGTTTTTGTAAGTTATTATGTGCCAGGAACTCGTTCCCTTTTAGATATTACAGTTGCTGAGTTACAATTGCCTTGCACCTTATTAAGGCTAACATTTACAATGTTGGCATGTACACAGTACACTCATTAACTGGTTTTGCTTTGCTACCAAGTCTGAAGTTAGTATTTAATTGCCTGGAAACACTGCTTTTTTAATTCAAGTCCTCTGTTCATTTTATTCCCCTTAAAAAGGAGTGTATTCGGTATCTATATAGTTTCACAAACACGAGGTTTTGGTGTGGGTGTTTTTTAAAGAACTCTAAGCAATTAACTAGGAATACAACCAATACTGAATTTTAAAATTAGCACTTAAAAGTGAAACTTTCCCAACCTTAAAAAGCAGCATCTCAAGAAACACATCTGTGATTTACCAGAAAAACTATGGCTAAACCCAGGCAAGCCTTGGCATACCACAGCTGACTTCTCGACAGAAATAAAATAGAAGAAACCTGAAATAATGAAAAACATTGGTCGAAAAAAAGATTACATCAATGAATTTAGTGAAGGTTTACCCTTACCCTGTGAGGGATCAGATTTGAACCAGGGACAATCTTGTCCTAAGAGATTAGAGCACCGCAAGGCTCTTGTGGGCAGCCCAGGAGGGTTGGGTTTGAAGGCAGCAGATGGGCTGGTGGCCGCAGGGGATGTTCTTCTGCAGCTGCTGTACAATGCTTCCTATTTGTATCCACACAAACCAAGACTTTCTCCACCTCCTTAAGAACAATCCCCACTTAGCCTTTCCCTGCCAGCTGTGAGACACTATTAACAAAGATTTTAATAAGGCAGCAAAGGGCAGTGCCCAGAATTCATGCTTGAGGGCATCCATCTTCTCAACTCCTTGGTGTCACACTAGGTATCTTCTTCGAGAGAGGTGCTCCCTACCTGCTTTTATGCCTCAGCAAAGCCTCCCATACCTTTCACAGAAGGATGAACAGCCGTCAGCTTGGTAGTGTTCAAACGACGTCTTCCTTCTCTCAAAAGTCTTTTTGTGCACTTAGTTTTCAAATTGGTAGTTGTCCTTTTTTCTTAATCTAAAGACATACCCTCAATATTAATGCATGGAGAATTTTTATGACATTATTGCCATACACCAGCAAAAACCTTCGTGTATGGCGGGTTACTCTCACCAGTGGCCATAGAGCCCCTGTATGTGGCATGGACCTCCACCATCACACAGCACAGCAAAAAGAGGCCCCTGCCATGCAGAAAAGCATGCTCCCAAGCCCTAGTCCTGGCAGGCCAGTTTCTTTCAGCTCCTCCAGTCAGAGCCCCAGATTAGTGAGTGCCTGCAGGAATTGGGAACATTCCTGGCGAAATTCATTCCCTCCCCATTCCGTACAGTCGTAGAATAGTTTGGATTGGAAGGACCTTTGAAGATCATCTAGTCCAATCCCCCTGCAATGAGCAGGGACATCTTCAACTAGATCAGGCTGCCCAGCACCACATCCAGCCTGACCTTGAATCTCTTCAGGGATGGCTCATCCACCACCTCTCTGGGCAACCTGTGCCAGTGTTTCACCACTCTCATTGTAAAGAATTTTTTCCTCACATCCAGCCTAACTCTCCCCTCTTTCAGTTTAAAACCATCACCCCTTGTTCTAGCACAACAGGCCCTGCTAAAATACCGCAGGCACTGAAGGCTCACTGAACAGTGACGCTCCCTCAGGCTCCTTCCTCATTTCCCCCTATATCAAGTACATTTTTGGCCTCTAGAAGGGAAAAATGACTTCCTGGCTCCGAAGTGTGTTCTAGCAGTTCATTTCGACATGAGTTTTGACAGTTCACAAGGAGATGTGGAATCCGCTCCTGCACACTTCTTACAGTTTAATAGGGACTTTAAAAAAAAAAAAAAAAAAAGGAAAAATAAGAAAACAGCTTTCAATGGCTCTTTTATTTGAATCACGATGGAAATGGGATGTTATCGCTCTGCCTAGCATTTGGAATGAACAATGGTGCATTTACTTGGCCAGAACCTCACCGCAACCCAGTGATCTGATGTTTTCAAACTTCAGAGTCCATAAACATGCACGGATGTTCTCAAAGGCTGCCAGTGTAGCCAGGCTGAGCTGACAATGCAAGCAAAGGGAGCAAGAAAGCCAGTGCTCAAAAAGAAGCTTTATGTAACTGTTCAGAGATTAAAAACTGTACAAAAACCCCCAAAGTCCTTTTAGAGTAATGCCTCAAATTGAAAAGTTTAACCGATGACAAATTCAGTGAAAACTAAACCAAACTCTGCTGGCTGTCTTTGCCTTGCTTTTTTCCCTTCTTTTCCTAAATACTTTTAAAATGTCACTGCTCAGAAAGGCCAAACCAATGGCCCCAGATCCTGAAATCCTCTGCCCAAACCTTCTAACAACGCCACCACATTTCACAGCAAAGAGGGTTATCACATTTTCCACCTACTTCACCACTGACCTCTGTCAAACCTGTGCAGAAGGGAAACACAGAAGAGCAGAAAAATGCATGTGCTCAAGTCTCCAGCAGACTGCTCACTTCAGAAAATTGGCCATCCAACAATATCACCATTTTCTCTAATTACCTGCCTGCACTCAAGATAAAGTGGTCGAGTCTAAAGCTTTAGTATTTCCCTTGCATATCTAAGACTAAACACACTGTCTAAACCAAAATGTTAGTATTTAAAGCTGAAGTTAACCTTTGGCTGTGATTAATAAAACAAAAAAATACTTTCTGAATGACCTGATACAGTAAATGTACAAATTCCCACTGAAGTTTTAATTAAGAAAATCTGGAATGTCTCTTTGTAAGTTTTCACATAACATGGGAAACGTCAATGAACAGTTCTTTCCTACAGTAAAAGTAACGCTCTCCAGAAACTTAACCATTTTCTTAACTTCTGACCGTGTTCTCACCAGCCTGAGGTGTTCTGTGACACAGGAACAATGCATTGCTCCCACCCGAATGCTGTGCTGAGATCCATAGATAATGTAGAAAAAGCAGAAAAGGAACCAACTTAAACAACATGACACAGCCCAATATGAAAACTCGTAATTTTACATTTGATTAAACAAAAGGATACAAGTAGTGACAGAAAATACACTGTTGGGAAGCTAGAATAAGCAATACCAAATTTGCAGTCACATCAAAATTTCTAATACTTACAATAGTATTAAGAAGCATAGACTTCTAATGTTTTACCTCTTGATATGCAGTCCTATATTCAGTAGTTTTTAAGTGACACAATTCCAGTCAAAATGCCAGAAACGAAGAATAGAAGTCTAATAATTGTATAGAAGCACCATGTATTTTTCTCCTGTAGCTTTGTGCTCAGGTAATGAAGCGGGACGACACCACAATGATTTTCTGCTTGTTTATCACTGAACAACACGGTGTCTTCTAACGGTTAATGTGCCCGTGTCCTTAAAGAAAGGGAATATACTGACACTCATTGCAGAAATATATGTTTTCTTGAAATTGAGCCATTTTGCTGCCTCTCAACCCTGTAAGCTATATTACCAGTTATTTTCAAAGCCACAGGATTTAGGGATTTAGGTAACTTGGAGAAACTTGAACTCTAGATGACGCATATTTCGAGGGAATTGCATGCCGCACTGTTCTCCTCTCCGTAAGCAATATCCATAAAAGTTCTATTTCATGACATCTCAAGCACATTCCCTCTAGTAGGTTGGAAGATTGAAATCTTCCTAAATATCCAATTCTCAGCAAAAAAATGATATCCTGCCTCACAGTTAAATGTAGTAAAACTATGATATGAAGAAGTTGCAAACATTTTTATGAATGTAGTGACATTTACATACACCAAAGACACTTTGACTTCAGATCAGCTGAATCCCTCCGACAATGCAGTAAGATTTTCTGGTTGCTTCCTACTGCACTCTCTAAAAATGCTACACAATCAAGATGCCTATGCAAATCACAGAATCAACTAGGTTTGAAAAGGCCTTTAAGATCACCAAGTCCAACCTTTAAATGAGCACATCCTAATTGGCAGTTACTGAGCTTAACTTCTAATGAGCCTATCCAACTGCATATGTCAATGTCTGCTGGGATTGATTATTGGAGCTAATAGCATTTGAAGTTCAGGCAGCTTGTTTGCCCCCCACCTACAGAGTTTTAAGATATCCTTGTATTGAGCAACATCATCTACATTTGGGTAGAAGTGATTTGGTCAAGAACCTAGATTTTAGAAACACTTTATTGGAATACTTCTGAATTCTGATTTAGGTGCTTATAAAATAGGATAGATATGTGGGTAGCACTTTCTATTTGTAAAATATACCAATGCCCTTCTCAAGAATCACTTGTTCTTACAACCTAATTGATGATCTGTCCTTGTTCATGATCGATCTCATTTTTTTTGGAAACAGATTAAAGCAAGCAGCAGAATTTATGCCTTCTATTTACATGGCCCACAGCCTAGCCTGGCCTAGAGCACACAGCTTCTGCACCCAACAGTGCTGCAGTGAATGGTGTGATTCCTACCCTTTGGGGCAACTTTGGCCTCTTAACCTGTATTGACCAGGTTGCTGTCAATACCTCGCTCAGAGCAGGGTACAGCACAAACTGACAGCTGCTGTTTCACAGTGCCCTATGATAGGACCTTTTATGTTAAAAAAAAGGCTTTATATAAATATATATTTGTATCTGAATATATGCTCTTTTTTATATATAAAAATAAGACTGATATAAACAATGAAGAATTTTGAACTTTGACTTCACCCATTTTGGTATCATCCTGCGCTGAAGCCTTTGCAAATAAACTCACAATTCCATCACATTACACTGTGGAGCAAGACAAAGGTCTATTTGGGATGCAATTAACTGCCTTTATCACTAGCCAATAATGGCTGCTCACTTAAGATGGATGAACTGAGCATGCAAATAGCAGTACCTCCCCTGAATGCCATTTTATTATCGGAGAGAAAAAGGCCAACAACTCTCTGCATAAAACCACTCTACACCGAGACCTCGAGGTGACTTTAGCTGAATGTGCCGACTGTCAAAGTGGTGATGACTCATCCATGGAAATGTTCCTCGTCTATAGTCACATCTTGAGGGCATCAAACCTTGACCACATCTTTCCTGGGTACACTGCACGCTGCAATTTGCACTCGAATCTTTGCATTACATAGCATTTCGCTGCCTCCCCAGGACCCAGAATGAACCTGTTCCCATGTACTTCCCCACAAGTGGGAAACAATCTGCTAGGCAGCATTGCATCAATCCAAATAATGTCATCTACACAGCACTTGTAAGCTCAGCAGTGAAATGAGTCATTCATTCAGGAAAGAATTTCACAGTCTGTAAGTAAAAAACTCTGCTATGAACATTTGCTTTCTGATGCTAAGAATTTGGAATCACGGAAAATTCAGATTGACTGGTCCCTCAAACAGAAAAAATGCCTTATGTAACACTGGTAAATGGACCATGGGTATGGGTAGAAACATCTGTTACTTTAGCAACTTGGGCTTATTTTTCTTTCAACGCGGTAATATGAAGCACCAAAGAGAAACGACATCTGGCACAGAATATTTCACTGTCAGCCAGACCTTTTGTGACTTGTAAATGTTCTTAGACTGGGGATGCAGAAAACAAATCTAACAAATATCTTCTGGAACAAAAGCATTAAGTGGAAAAAAGATTTCTATATACGTATATATAGTTTTTCCCCTTCTGAATGGGGAATGTATTTCACCTTTCATAGTCGAAATGGAAACATAAAAATGTTCTGGAAATCAAACCATTCCTGATAAACTTGTTTGTGTGAGTAGAGTAGGCAAACGTCAAGTGACAGCTGGCACCTGAAATTTTGTAGGAAAT
Source organism: Psittacula echo (assembly GCF_963264785.1). Taxonomy (NCBI): domain Eukaryota; kingdom Metazoa; phylum Chordata; class Aves; order Psittaciformes; family Psittacidae; genus Psittacula; species Psittacula echo. Next base: position 114,282,289 of record NC_137738.1, read on the forward strand.
ACCAATACTATCACTCCTCTGTATTGTTACTGACCAGATGGTTATTTATGGGCCTTTTGACCTCAATTTCTTTTAAACTGGGAGTAGTAGAGTTGAACAGAACAGAAGATAAGGGTAATTATTTTTAAAGAACTGCAATGTAAAACCAGAGCATTATTTTCTTCCAGACTGACATCAACTTCAATACAAACCAAAGGCAAATTGTCTGGCAGGAAATGAGACCATTTCAGCTGCTGATTCCAACTTTTACTTCACTTTTTTTTTATTTCCCTAGGTAGAATATATCAACTATAGAAATCATCACCAAATTTTGCTAGGAGCTACCCTAGAGAGTACTGAATCTACATAGAGAAGTAAAAGGTTTATCCTGATATCATTTTGAAACCACATGGAAGTGATATCTTTTAAATGCAACTTCTGTTAAAAATGGGTTTAAAATCACATCCATGCAGTAGATGTGTGAGTTCACACAGATGATGTTCAAATAACAGTGTGAGTAACTATGTTTTCTCCTTAAACAAAGGCAGCATGAAGGTTATAGTCTTTGTAAAACCACTTTTTCAGACCCATTGAAAGCCTAGTGCACTTTAAAAATCCTAAAACACCAGTTCAAAACAGATCACAACAGAGGCAGATAACAAAGCCTGCCTGGATATCTTACCTTTTTATGCCAGTGAGGGAAAAAATGGTCCTGGGCACACGCTGCCACTACAACTACAAATATGAACACCTACACAGCTACAGCACCACTAAAAACACTCATATTTTTACTAGAAGAAGATGGAGCATATGATATTTCACCTTTTCCTTTGAAGAATCCCAGACTTGGCTGTATCCCCTACAGCCTTATCCCAGAGTCTTCTCAGTTTTGTCTCCCATGGTATTTTATTGTTTGTTCTGTAAATCCAGCACAGAAGACCCGCTAGCTTCCAGCTCCCTGCAGATGTTCCTTTGGATGATCATATTCTTAAAAACCTGATATTCATTTATACTGAGACATGCCCACTCTAAAGCAGGCCAAATCTGTCATTTCTGGTACATTCAGGGAGAGGAGAGACTGAAGCTATTTTAATGGTCTCTTATTCCAATTTTTTATCATAAAAATTTAGTATTAAGCCCTTTAAAGATGTACAGAAGCAAAAGCTTGACGGATGAATGCACTCTCTGTGCTCTGCAGAAGGCAGAGATGCAGTACACGTCCTCATGTACCTTTATAGGTCACATACATTTATGTTTTCTGTTTGAAAGTGACAGCATACAAGAGCACCCAAAGAGCATGTATAATTGGTGTGGCACTACTCTCCCACAACTTCTATCATGAGCAGATGTGGGAAAAGTTACTCAGTATTTCACTCACAGAGGTAACAGCCAAACAGTTGGGGAAAGGATAACACCAGATGTGCTACGCATTGCCCATGTCTACGGAGCAGTTTGTTGTGAGAACTGGTGCACTGTCGTTGGAATGGCAGTTACAACAAACATCCATCCACTGAAACAACCTGGGCCTGTTATTCTGCATTATGGCGTTTCCATTCTCGATGTTGTTAGTGAGGAAAAAAGCACTCCGTCTGACATGCCATAAAGAAGGGGAGAACACAATATGAGGATGTAATGCACTGTGTACCTTACAAATAGGTGCTCCTCAAAATTTTGGCAGTATTGAAAAACCCTGCTGAAAGCAAACATAAAGTAAGTGGAGGACACGGAATCACAGAGAAGAGGGATAAAACAAGGGAAACTTATTTGTATGACAAGTAATGAAACCAACCTCCAGGAACAGAAAAGGATAGCCCTGGAAGAAACACAGCAACAAAAAAATGCACAATATAAGCCCACAAATTCTCGCTCTCCCATAAAACTGCCATAGCTAACTTTATCATGTTTACATGGGATGTTGGCATGAGTTTAAAAGAAATACTCGCTATACTATATATAGTTGGCAGGAAAAAAGGTTCTCTCCAAAGCTTCTGGGAGCTTATGTTTTTCTGAATACATGGAATAAAAGTAGCGATTTGTGCCATTAGAATATATATTATTGTAAAATGTGTCTGCATAGCTCAATCAGATTTCTTCTTTTAAAAATCTAATGCAATGTAATTTTATTCAACTTTTCAGAAGTGAAATAGAACCCATGAATAACCTCTTTCAAATCTCTGCCATGAGAGCAAGTTCTCTAAATGTTATTCTGAAGTACGAGATAATGACTCCCAGCATCTAAACCCCAAACCACTTGTGAAAATTCAGCCTTTCAAAGTGCTCTAACTCTATTACTTCCAGCTGCTTGCATCTGCCCAAATGTACTGAATCTCACACACAAAGCCCGTAAATCAAAGCAGGAAAGTGGAGGAAAACGAGAGTAACAGAACTCTAAAAGACACATACTGAAAAATAATTTGCTGCTATTAGGGTCCACTGAATTCTACGTAGTTTCAAAACCACCACCAGCACTGGAGTTCCTAGACAGCTCTTTCCACAAAAGAAGCCATTTCAATCTTAAACATGCCTTATATTTCAAAGTAATTTTTCCTCTAAACCTGCCCATTACCACAGTCAAGAATGATTCTGAGAGAAATCTCCCAGTAAACATATATCCTCGGGCATGACACTTTAAATATCTGCATATATATATAACAAGTAGCGTAAGACAGCTGAAACTGTCTCTCACACTACAAAGACAATATATTTTATAGAGGAAGCTTCAATACACATATAGCCAGTTCAGGTAACCTGCACTTTCCTCATCAGATGCAAAGGAGTCAGTAAAAATCAATGTCACATTTCAGTAACTTTGAAGACAAACGCTTAACAAATACATACAATTTCTGACGCTTTCTGATTTGAAGTATCAGACCACAGACTAGCAAATGTTCTCGATTCTGTTAAAACACTTAGAGATTTTTTTGATGTTAGAGACCTTCTGATTTATTATTTTTTGATACTTCTCCAGCCTTCCTGCTTCTTTGGATTGCAAGAAACTGTGATTGCAGTTTCTTTACTCCCTTTGGTTAGGTTTATTTTTGACAAATACGTAACTGAGATAAAGCCACATGCAAATACACTCGCTAGAAGCGGAGTCATTCCCCTTCCTCTCACAGACTCTTGTCCTTCCACCACCAGAGCCAAGGACACTTGTTTCATTTGGTAAAGTCAGCAGTGCTCTCATCCTTCCCTTTCTGCCTGGCCACTGCAGAACCACCTCTCTCCCACACATGTAAAAGATCAATATTGGATATGCCTCTCTGCCACTGAATAGTACAATCCATTTCTTTCCTCTTTTATTTTTTTCCATAGAACTTCATTTTTGACTCCAGTCAAAGGAAAACATCAAATACAGCAAAATGCAAAGCTGGAAATATCTTTTTAAAGTATCTTCATAGGTCTAATTTTTTAAACGATAATGGCACCTTTTATTAACCCAAATGAATTAGTTAATTTAATTACATAACTGTCTTCAGAGGGAGGCACGTACGTCCATTTTCTAGATAAATCATATAGATGGCCTAGTTTCCTTTAAATTTTAACTTCCCTATATTTTGCCAAATGTGGCAAAATGCTTTGAAGTCCAGCTAAACACAGAATTCTCTATAAAATTCAACGGGAATAAGATTTCCGTTTAAGAGCAGGCTTTGAACTGAGAACAAATTAAAACCACGGAGATACTGAAGAGCAAACCAAGTTGAGAACACATTACCCCAAGGATGACCAACTTGCTTTGAAAATGTACCAGACTTTGCCAGACCTCATTGCTAGCTCCTGTGTCTCTATATACTGTGTGCACACAGTCATTCTTTCAGACATTTGCCCCAGTTAGAAATGGGACCATTTCACACAAAAGATGCTTGGTGAGGATCTTAGACCTGACACATTCCTCACCCCACTCTTAACTGTTGCAGATTCTTCCAAATTAACTACTAATACACCCAGGTGGAGATGCTCTATATCATTTCTTTTATTGGAATCTAAACAGTAGGTAATGGCAAAAGTGTTAGGACACACTATTAAATACTTCTGCTGATGCTTTCCTCATTAAAATTGAACACCAACAGACTTGTGGTTAGAGAATACATTTCAACCTGAATTGAGATGGCAATTTATGAGAATAATTGACCTCAATGAATCAAGTGTCAGAAATATGGGTTCCTCTCCAAGCTGCCTGTGTATCCCAGCCATGTACCCTATGGCAAATGATCCTTTCCTCCCTTTGCTTCTGAACGGTCTATCCACATCTTCCCACAAGAGGATCATTTTAAAAACCTGTGCTTTTGAAGAAAGCAAAGTACAAGCATGACTTTCACCAGTTGCGCTTTTATTCCCTCATCTTAATATTTTAGGCTGGTTTTCACAGAAAGTAATTACTGTTTCTATAGTAAGAAAATAAAAAGATCCCTGTCCTCACTATTCCGAGCATTACATATTTTGTTTTACAGCTTTAAGTTATGGTAGAAAGTAGAGCTTCATTATCTTACTAGTTCTGTTAGTAAGGGGCAGTTGTTACAGTAATTAGGAGACTAAAATTCAGAGGAAGAAAGTATCAACTTCACCCTGTTACACTGGCTAAATACAAAGAGATAAGCTCTTATACTTCTCTACCATTAGCTCTGTCAAAGAAATCTGTATGTGTTTGAGCCTTAGAAGGAACTCTGAAGGAATAAAGAAGGTATGTTACAACCTTTCCCAAATCCATTCTGTGCAGAGCCACTCATTCAATCTCCCGCCTGGGGCTTTGGCAGACTCTTGGTAGAGCACAGCTAAGCCCCACCAGTGAGACTGATGGCTTGTATCAAACATGGTCAAAACTTCAGTGACTCACTGGTTGAAATGGAGAATGAGCCAAATCCTCAGCACATTTGAGCTGATGGGGTCTGCGATGTGACCTGTTCCTTTGACAGCTTGATCCTGGCGCTAAATTGGCAGGACTGCTCCCACATGCTTCCTACCCAGGCAGGACAAAGAGCAGGTATCACACAGCCAGGATGCTCGATATATATGCTGACAGTGAGAAGACAATTTGGGAGCCACATTAGGAATGCTAACCATGAGTTGTGCTTCGTTACAGTCACTTACTAACAAATATTCATGTGGTGTAGAGCAAGCACTTAAAGAAGGGGAAGAGAACAGTATCTTTAAAAGCCAGCCCAAATGGTATCCACTACAAATTGCTCAACATTAAATGAAAGACACACTAAAATGACAGTAACGTATCCCAAAAACTATCAGGCCAATGGGTTAAATTTGAAATTTTATAGTGGGATTTGTAATAGGAAAATAAGTAGTGTCTCACCTAGGTAAATTAGACAGGAAAGCCTAAGTAAACTAGACTAGGAAGTGAAAAGAAAGTTGCAAAGACAGATGAATGATGTACTCATTATGAGAGATGAAGATTTTTAACTAGAAACTCTGAGAAAGACTAATGCTGATTCAAAACCTGCCTTTCAGAGTCATTTCACAGAAACGGATGTGGGTCCACAGTGTTCAACACTGCGCTGAAAGGGGAAGGACAAATATTTGCAGATAAGTACTCTGATTGACAGAAAATGGAGAAATCATTTTTCATGCTGATAGGAGTATTCAGAAGGGAGGTATCTGGAAAAATGAAATGAATGAGGGAATGCAGTGTGTGCTAGAATAGTTGAAAAAGCAATGCCTTCTTCACGCCTTGGCTCTGAAAACAGGAGTTAAAATTGGAGTTCCTGGGAGCATGAAAACAAAGACAGGGTTTCCTCAAAAATATAATAAGCATTTTACCTAATATTGAACTCGAATCATTGCTATTGGGTGCAACAAACATCAACTTAGATAATTAAATCAGCACCCAATTAGTTTGGAAAAATAAAGCTGATATACTTCAGCTTAAATCAATCTTTTTTCTTTTCTCATGCTCTCTGCCCCTCATATTACTTATAGCATTGTTACTTGGTAGACAGGTCATCCTCTTCTTGTGCACTTTCTTTTTGTCTTTTTCTTTTTAACATGCCAAGTGAGATACAGAAAAGGTGCACTTCATCTTGTCAGGTTGTGTCTTAGCCTTGCTAACATCCAGAAAATAGAGAAGCCCTGTCTAAAAGAAATAACAAGTGGCCTCATGTGAAGCCTAAAATGTCAGCATGAAACATGAAAGCTTCTTTTCCACGCAGTTTTCACCATAAGATATCAAGGCTTTCGAAGCTTCCAATTTCAAATAGAAAAGGAGGGATTAGAGCCACAAGACATTCACCTGAATTCATTCACTTGCAATCTGCTTCCACGCTCAGGATCTCAGTCTTTAAGAGTATGTGGGCAACATCAACAAGCTCCTACAGGGAAAAGCCTACATTGCAGTGCAGAGTGTGATAAGAGATGTTCTTTATTTAGCTTCAAAGGTAAGGCAGATAAACATTTACAAGATTAGCTCAGCACAGTTAACACAAGACTTCTGGGAATCTTGTAAATGTAAAGTTAGAGATGCCACCCTGGAAAAACCATTCCTCAAGTGGAAGCAAATTAAATGAGTCTTTTCTCTCCAAATTAGCAAATTTTATGGTGTGCTCATGGCAAATGAGCTTGAAGTTTCAGAGTCACCTTAAGAGTTAAACTACTGCTTTACTCAGATTTACTTGCTGCCTCTTTGAAAATACTAAATCCTTTTCAACCATATACATATGCAGCCAAACGTCTAATTATATTTTGCCATACAAAGTATTATGAAATAAACATTCATTTAAAACATCATTATCTTAATTATGGTAATGGCTTCAGGAGAAACCCACAGAATTATGGCTGATGATATTAGTCTGCTCAGTCTTAGAAAATAATACACACCCAACAGCTACGTAGATCTAATAATAATGAGAAACAGCAGAGCACAAAAGTAACTATAGCTGGAGCCATCCTGACAATTTAGTGAATGCTGCTAAAACTAGCGGATAAAGATACCCTGTTTTCAAAGGAACTGGAGCTCAGTCTAGATTCTTCAGTCTAGTCAAAAGAAGGCAGCTTCTTACTGTTATCCTGGTAACGTACATGTTGGTTTCCCAGCTAGTAACGTGCTCCCTGCCTGTGCAGTTCACAACTGAATGAGGCCAACTCCCATAGACTAGAAATCCAGAAATGCTCTTCAGGAGCTTTCCAGCCTGCAAGCAATGGGCTGCACTTCAGCATTAGAGATGATGGAAGAGGAAACAAAAATTGGAGAGCAAGGAGATGGAAAAATTTTGCATACAGATAAACATGAAGGATCTACGACTAGAGGAAAGGGAGGGGGAAAGGTATTAGGAATGCCTTTATCTGTGTAAATAATGTTGCTTTGGCCCTGATCTAGTGTCACTGTACTGTGCTTCTGGCAAATGTACCCTGAGTTAATAAAGCATAACCATGAATAAGATAACCACATGCCATCTATTTCTGACTCTAGTTTAAGACTTGATTTCTTTTCTTGTAATAACAACAAAATTGGCTGCAGGTCTTAACAAATAATTATCATTTCAGTTCACTTTAGATTGATGACGGTTTCTTTGCTGCAGCAAAACAGGTCCAGGACCACCATCTGTGTGCAGTGCACTACCCAGGGACATGAATTGGACAAACCAGTGCATGTTCAGTCCTCTTTTCCCACAATTCCTGAGTAAATCTGATGTTCCCAGGGTGTCTCAGAGGAATTGTACTGTTTATGCAAAACTCCCTCAAATATGTGCTCTTATTGGGAATTAATGAAAAGATGCAGCTGTGACTCTTGCTAGAAAAGGAAAGGGCTTTGATCACACCACACAAATGGATGCAGTGTCACCACACTTCAGAGAAAGACTGGCAGTTCACATGCCATAGGATTTCTGAATCTGAGAGAATGTAAACACCTTGATTTTGGTGTCACCTGCAAATGAGAAATACCTGCTTATTATAAAAAGGGCACAATAGCTGCTAACGAATAGTTAATAAAAATGGCTTTGTTTTGTTTCCTCAGTGATGAATATGCACCAGGAACACACATTTTTTGTTCTCTGCCTTCCAAGGACTTACACTGAACTGCAGAAAGTAGACTAGACTGTGCATATAGATATCATATAGATAATGATGAGATTTTATGCTTCCAGCAGCAAATCTCAGCCTGTTGTTCTTAGAATGAAGAACAGCTGGTTATCTAAGAGGTGTATTTTCTGGATTGCCAGCGATGTTATGCATAGTGTACATAGAGAAGCATAAGGAGATACAGTCTTCTCACCATCTGGGAACATCCCCCTAGTGTCATTTAAAAATAGGTTATACAAAGCGGATGCTAATGGCAAAGATGGTGATAATAATGCCCAGGCAGAAACTCCTTCAGTTATCAACAGCCTGTCTGGCCCTGACAACAATAGCTGCTGCAGCACTTCAGAGGTCACTGGCACTGGCAAGGCTCACTGAAGAAATATTGTGTGAATTTTACAGCCTCATTATAAGATAAGAGACAACAGATGGATGCAGAGAGATGTCAACTATTTTGCATTATGCCAAAGGATATTTTAAGGAAGGACTTTCCAGGGTTCAACAAATTCTAACAAATGTTTTCAGGGAGAACAAGGGGAATAATTTGCAGGACGTGTAGAAGGTCTCAGAATATAACAGAGAGGCTGGTCCAGCTGAGGAGCTGGCTTCTCAGTGCAGAATCATAAGGGAAAAGGCCACAGAAGTGACCGTGTCCATCTGTTGTGCTAGAAAAAGGCAGTGCAAAAAAAGGAGTAAGGCAGCCAAAGCAAAAGATAAAGATATGACCTTTACAGCAGCATCCTAAACAGAAAAGAGACCACAACTGAATCTGGGAGAGCCAGAGGAAAAATAAAGATAGCTGGAAACAAAATGTGAGATGAACTCTGGACCAGAGTTTCAGTTGAGTGGCTAGCTAAAAAAAAGAGAGGAAAAAAAAGTGTACATCTTAAAAACCTTCCAGCCTTAGGCACAGCATGGATTTGAGGCCCTAGAGAGAAGTAGCCGTGGCCCCTCATTGCAGGATGGGGGGCAGCAATTTAGGCTGCAGTGACCAGTGATGGAGAAAGAGACATTTCGGGAAATGTGACTGTCGAGGAGCTGAGGCAAGGACTGAAGAACTGTAAACTTCATGCATGGGTAGGAGAGAGCTCACCCTCATTTATGTGCTTTAAACAAGTTTCTGACCAAAAATCCCCCACAACATCTGAAAACCCTTGTTGTGTCTCCCTCAAACGATAACTGAGGTGACAGCACTGGTGCAGTTTTCCAACTCTACAGAATTGTTGTACTTTATTCTTACGAGAAATGGTTTCCTGAATGAAACTCCTTTAATGCCTTAAGAATTATATGCTTCAGTCAAAGATGCACAAAGAAAGTGAGGGGAGAGCGATGTATTTAAGGCAATTAGATATGAGATGACATAGCTGTCATTGCTCATTGACTTCCTTCGACAACATCTACTGCAAATGGCACAGATCCCTATGGAAGTCTTTCAGAAGCTCACACTATTTAATCTGCCGGCATTTCAATTAGAAATAAGTGATATTTTCTTCAAACAGCCTGAGAACAGGGTGAACAACAACAATCCAGACAGTCTCAAAGCACTTGAGAACAAGGCTTTCAACAAGCGATACACTTTGCGCATGCTCACAAGCCGTGTACATAGCTTGGCATGTCAGAAAACTTGAATGGCAATATCAGGAATATGCTTTCAATGGCATGAACATGAGAAGTGGGTGGTGTTTGATTCATTCTCCAAAGAATCCGAGGATCTTGTCGAGCTCAGAGGACAAAACAGGAGGGGAAGACACAACCACACACACATACACTAAAAGAAAACCAACAAAAAAGCCATGTTCCAGGATGTGTCTAGAACATAAAATCCTACCTAGCATATGTTTTATATATACATATGTTATGGCATGTTATTGAACAGAAACACGCTGTGCCCATATGCTGCTTGCAAAGAGGTGACCCAGCCAGTAATTTGGGGAGAATGTCTCTTCTACTGTCGTCCTGTGGAAGAGCTCCAACAAAAATCAGCTTTGGGCAAACATCAAACAGGAGGTGAGGATGAAACCAACAGCAAAAAGCTCTAACCTTCAGCACTTGGTAATCAGCAAGTGGGTTTTCCAGGCCAAGGATGAAACAAGCCCCCATCTTCCTCCCATGCTGGCAGCCACGGTTCAGCATTGTAGTGTTTGCGATACAGAGCCCATGCCTCCGGCATTCAGCCACTGTCCTGCCTTTCTGCTCGCTCAGCCCTCACGCCTGCAGAAATCAGCTGGCAGGATTCTAGAGGGGGACGTACTGACTGTGTTCAATTTACAGGTTTATTCAGGTTCTGCTTCATCCAGGCTACCCCTGGAGAGCCCAGAGTTGATTGTCTTTGGTAGATTCTCACAACTCACAGCTTCAACAGCAGCTGGTCACCACCAGCCCAGGCACCAAGAATAGAGAGTGCTGCTCTGCCAAACAGAGGCATTAGCCCTTTATCATTAGTTGCCACTTTTTTCCCCCATTTTGTGACAAATTCCAGGCAGTCAAAAGCATATCAAGCAAAGACACAATTTACACAGGTCACTATGTTTAATTCCAGCTGTGTGCCTTCTTCAGGAGAGAAAATACCTCACTTCTAAGTATGGCATCAAGCAAACAGAGCTACAGGAAGCATTACGGGTATGGAAATACAATGCAAGAAAACAGGAAGGTATCAAAGTTTTGCATCACATTTCCATTTGGAATCAACTATTTGCAGCAAAATGAACCAAGGGGACCCCAGAGTTTTCATGAATAGGTGACTTTTCAATAAAGCCATAAGGCTGCTGCTCATTCTCTGGTTTCGGACTCCAAGATATAATCTCTGACACATGCTTTTAATAGCTCAGCAATTATTTTATAGCTTAAATATTGAGGAAGTGGGACATACGGATAAAAAAGTCCAAGCAGCTCAAAGATTAAATCAAAAAGTGACCATTTTTTTTCCCGTAACGGGCCCAGTTGCTAAAGTTCTGCAGACGCCACTTCTAACCCAGCAGAATATTCATTTCTAACAGAAAAATACTGCACAGAGAGATGCAGGCTGAACAGAAGGACTACAGGCACCGCAGAACTCTCTGGGATCTGTTTTTGTCTTAAGCCCAGCACAGGTTCTGCTTCTTCGACAGTTTTCAGCTCCCCACTCTGTGCCGTGTTTCTCAGCAGCACAAGTCGCAAGATTTTTCCTCTGGAGAAATCTCGCACAGATTGCTTGTACCAGTCCAGCCACAGGCTGAGCAATCTGTTCCTGGCTTTTTGTTTTGTTTTGCTTTTTTCCTTCTTGGCAATGAGCTCTTTAAAGGTACCACAAGCTGTTCCCTTCTACACCAGAGAACACAAAATTGTCCTGAAGTTTTAAGTTCACCCTTTGAATTCCTATGTTTCGCACCAGGAAGTACATGCTCCGAGTGGATGTTTAGCTGAGCAGGAATACAATAACAGACAGAGATTGCTACCAGCAATTTGAGCATTTATCATTTTTGACACAAGACCTTGCAAAAGTTACAGCCATATAGGAGTGTAATTTTGATAATAAATTGCAAAGTCCATTTCCAAAAACATCTTTTCCTCTGCTATAAACCCCAGACATTCCAGGATTTTTCAGTACTTGTACCAAGCATCTTCATGCTATCCAATGACAAGTATGCATAGCTCGTGTATTTTCTTACATCTACCAACAGCAGTCTGCTTGCTTCCTGGTACTGCTAAGGGACAAGCAAAGAGCTTTGCCCTCAGGTACTTCAAGGGGCCAAGAAGAAATCTGGAGACAAACTTCTTACAAGGGCATGTGGTGACAGGACAAGAAGAATGGCTTTAAACTGACAGAGGGAAGATTTAGATTAGACATTAGGAAGTTCTTCCCTGTGAGAGTGATGAGACGCTGGCACAGGGTGCCCAGAGAAGCTGTGGCTGCCCCATCCCTGGCAGTGCTCAAGGCCAGGCTGGACGGGGCTTGGAGCAAGCTGCTCTAGTGGAAGGTGTCCCAGCCTGTGGCAGGGGGGTGGAAACGGATGAGCTTTAAGGTCCCTTCCAACCCAAACCAGTCTGTAATTTTACAATATGTAGCAGTCCACAGCATTGACTCATTGCATTACACATGATGCAGAGAACTTCCCATTCATTCTCATGAAAGACACAAGAAAAGGCTATCAAAAATGCCTCAGAGGTTTCTAGGAAAAAGAAAAGACTTGAAACGTTATGCATCCCAGATTTCAAATGGGTAATCGACACAATATTGTTGTAATATGAAAGGTTTTTGACCACCTCTGGTTCATGTAAAGTCTGTGTTATTTCCCATTTTGCAGTGATTATCTGATTTAGAAACCCCAACAAATCTGGGAGAGCGCCGGGAAGGACCTGAGCCAGCTGGAGTCACTGCCCCATGCATTGACCATGAAACTTCTCCTGTTATCGCCTGCTGTCTCTCAGGACGGAGCTCTTCACACACGGTCACAGAATCTTGTTTCATGCCCAATAAAAAGTGTATGGTTGTTGCTAGGGATTAACCGCTCTTGAAAAATGGAAGGATGAAAACCTGGGTAGCGAGAGAAAAACATTCTAAGTATAGATGGCTTGTTCCTAATCCCACGGACCACAGGACATCTAACTGGCTTTACTGATCGGTGTCAAAAATAGGGAGGAAGCTGCTCCAATATTGCTGACAAAAAGCATGAGCTGGTTTTTAATGTAGAACCACAGAAAAAAGGAGAGTTGTCTTGAGTAAATTACATTAACTTCAGGTACCAACATGTGCTCATCAGGCAATCCTCAAAACCACAAATAATGCTCTTTTTTTAACTCTTCGTATGTTCATTGCTGCATCTCTGAGCATGCAGTTAAGAACCTTTTATGCTGTACACTGTAAAAGGCACATAAAACTTAACAAACAAAATTTCTTTGCCTTCTATTAGAGGGAAGGGCCAGTGATTGAGCATTGCTCCAAAACAGAAAGGTAAGCTATAAAGCTTATTTGTCCATGGGGGTTTTCTTGGTGGGCTCTTTCTGGTGTTTTGGGTCTTTTTCTGTTCCCTCCCCAGGGCAGAAAAAGATATGCTTTTAATGGAAATGAAATTAAAAGGAACATGGATTTAATAATGGGAAAGAGCAGAGGGAGAAAGTCACATAATTCAAAACTCATTTTGTGATATCCAAAACGTTTGGAAAATGTTTTATCTGCTTTAGAGAACTTTGAGCTGTAGTGAGTTCCCCTACCCCTACCTTCAACTGTTAGCTTGCTAAATATTTTCCCAGAAGGAATATGAATTAAACATTAAAGGAAAAATTCCACTAAATACAGCCTAGAGAAAGCAGGTGCAGCTCGTAGAGAAGTGCCTGGCCCCAGTTCAACTTGATGGTGCGAATTACATCTCTAACATCCACATTGTTGGTATTAGATTAAATTAGGAGTGGATCCTATGAAATCCAAAAAGTGATGCTGATGTAGAAGTATGATAAGAGAAGGGAGAGCTGGGAGTGCGGAAAGAATGATGAGAGAAAATGAGTAAGCATGGCAGAGTAATGGAATGTATATGAACAAACAAACCCAGTATGAGTTATAGTCTCCATTAATTCTTTTCCTTCCTATATTTCCTTTTTTTCTTGCCTAGAGGGAATGTAACATAAAGGAGAATTCCTTGGTTTAGATTATGGTTCTACTATCCAAAAAAAGGAAAAAAATTCCAGAACCATCTGAGTCTGAAGACTTCAGCAATTGGACCCATACATCACAGCAGGTTATCAAAATAAACTTTTATTCTGCTTTGCAGAGCTGGTTATTTCCTAAGTGAAGACCTAGGAAGAGACCAGTGCTAAGCAGTGCTGCATGCCCCCTGCAAGGTGCTAAGTGCCTTGAATGTCCATTAAAGTAAGTGAGAATTGAGAGCAGCCAACACTTCACACAAGAGATGCTAAAATGCTTTGCAACACTGAGCTACAGATATGTCAGATCCTGAATGCTTGTTTTGTTGTTTTTTTTCCTTTTTAACAAGGTCTGTGTGATGCCACTTTCATCCGTGTTCTTCAGAGGTGAAGACAGCACTGGAAATGTGCTGCAGGCAGAACTCTTCGGTCTTAGAATCCCCTCTGGTTTTGTTCTAACTGGCACACACTGCTGTGCAGGAGTGGGGCTCCCAACACCACTGATGAGCACCATGGGAGCCTGCTGAGCTGTGACAGCAGCCAGAACCAAGTCAGGGATCTCTGTCCTCCCCAGCAGCAGTATTTGGCCTTTGAGCTCCAGCACATTTCCTTGCTCCTGAATGCTGGAGTGTGCAGCAGGGACCTTGTGGGAGCCAAGCACACCCTCGACTCTGCAAATAGCACCTGCAACGCATATTGTCCCTCTCCCTGCACAAGAACTGATGTGGCAATGACCTGCTCCATCCATCCATCCATCCATCCATCCATCCATCCATCCATCCACCCACCCACCCGCCCACCGACCCATCCATCCATCCATCCATCCATGCATCCATCCGTGCCAGGCTGGGGGGGACTTTATTTAGACACATTTGGTACATTCTTATCCTATTTACACGATGGCAAACAGCATGGGAAGAGTGATCTGCATTAATACCCCAGCTGCCCACGCACTTCCAACAAGGGACTAAGTCCCTGTTTGTGACATGGTACAGCTTAAACTGATGGACTGTGGTTCCTTACTAGTCTAAACATACAAATCAGCAAACAAATGAATGTTCTATAAGCTGTCAGTTATAAATGCCTGGCTATAATCGAATGGGGCATTTTTAGAAGGAAATGCAGAAACAGATACTGGCTGTGCTGGACAGCATAAAGCAAGGCATTTTTATCTTGTATTATCACAGCTTGTCACATTAACAGGAGTACTCATTTCAATTTCTATGGTTTGGAGCAGCCAAAGAGAAACTTGCAGCTGATAATAAAACCATGAAGCAGTCCCAGTAGCTTTAGAGCAGGCACAGTGTTTTCACAAAGCAAGTAAAAATGCTTTCTGTGAATACAGAAAACACTGCCATGACAGGACTGACCTTCCAGGAGGAGACCCTGTGAAAGAAAGGGTAGACACAGGAACTATTTCAGTGTGAATAAATTGACTCTGAACAATTTCTTGTTCACTGTTATTTTAACGATCAATTATACATTTCCTGCAGGATGCCATAATACACAAAACAAAGGCAGCAGCAGTCAGACTCACTAAAAGAAACGGACCTTTAAAAGACAAGAAGTGACAAAATCCATCCCCTTAAAACACAGGAGGAGGGGAAGAGGGGGAAGGAAGAAAAAAGAAAGGGAAAAAGAAAAAAAAGAATCATTTCTCCTCAATTTGACAATAGTTCATTTATACGAAGTTAGACCTAAGCAAAATATAGGATGGTATGATTTCAAATCACAGGCTGCCTGATATAAAGTGATGGGGCATTGAAAATATCCCTGTCTAAAGCACTGGTTCTAACTAATTTATTTCAATTTAGTGCTTGCCGATACAAAGCTTCATTAAATCTTTCCCCCCCTTCAAATATCTATCAAGGAACAGAAAAAACTGCTCCTGTGCTTTTGTTTCTCTTTAGGAAATATCTGACTTAGAGTGGTAAATGGGAATTGGTGAGACGAGTGCAAAAATAATTGGGACCTGCATGATCTCTGTTGGTATGAACATCCCAAACCACAACCCAGCCATTAATAATGTAAACTGCAAGGCTTTGGGAGGCCGAGAGCATCTCCTAGGATACGTATTGGCATCCAATCATGACCGTTTCAGAGACAAGCACCACCAGGAACGCGTAGATCTGGGATGTGTATGAGTGCTGGGGCCACATGGGTCTGCTTGCGTTTTGAGTGACATTAGGCAAGTGCAAACTTGCAAACAGAAGAGATGGTGCACAGAGATGCTGAACAGCATTGGATGGGAACAGGTTTATAATGCTTGATTGTTATAATAAAAAGACATGCCAGAAAAAGGATTTGTTAAAACGTAAGGAAAAGGACCACATTTCCACCACTGAAACACAGTCTGTATATCCAGACCTAATGTCTTTTGGATTAAAAACAAGAGCAGTGGTCACATCGTCCCACAAGCAAGACCCTGATCCGAGAAAGCAATTCAAGTGTGCCATAGCTGCTCTGTTTGTTCACAGCCTGTGACAGTTATAACTAATTTAAACAGCCATAATGTAACAACCCACAACACACCAACCATAACAGTTTACCTACAATCGTAGAATCATAGAATAGTTAGAGTTGGAAAGGACCTTAAACTCCCAGGGTGCTTTAGAAACCTTTAGCTACTAAAATCAAGTCTCTGATTCTCTTTAAGTCAGAATCTGATACCTGGCATCACATCTGTAATTGCCTGCGACCCCTCAGAAAGCCTCATGAAGCTCAGCAGCATGAAGAGCATGGCTTGGCTCTACCTTCTTTCTCCCCTGCAGCTAAGGGAGGAGAGGCATGCCACACCATGAACCTACCTTATCAGATTCAATTAAAGCTCTGGAGGGCAATTCAGTAGCCAGATCCTGACTAAGTGGTTGGAGACAAACAGATGATAGGAAAAAAAACAAAACCTTAACAACTGATTTTCTCCACTAACCCAAAGCAGGATGTGGAGAGTTCTGATAAATAAAGTGAGAGAAAAATAATCTAGCTGCGTGGGTTTAAAAACTGTACTTCACAGAGTGCTCAGACTGCTTTAACTGAGGCACTGGCCTTGAGCACTGGGAGCTGAAGGAACAGGAAGGATTTGCAGGAGTAACTACAGAGCAGTGCTGCGGAAGAGTCAGAGGTGCTCTGAAAACCTGACAGCATTAGATATGGTTTTAAGGATAACTGTTAAGCAGCTGCCTAACCAGGGGCTCAGTCACAACACAGCACAAGAAACGAAACCTCTCTCAGGCTGCAGAGAGAAACTAACACAAATGAAAGAACAAAATCACATTTTCTCCTTTTGTGTTTTTTTCCCTATTTTTTTTTGATTATTGTAAAGGTAATGTGTGAATATAAAATCCAGGTATAAGCCACCCTGAATGCAGGGTGAATGTCAGGAGCCCTCAACACGCTAAGTCTGTTTATGATAAGCAGCATAAGAAAAAAGCATTTTAGCAATCGCTGCCATACCCAGATACACAATCCATCAGAGACTGTTTACTATCATGGGACAGGTGTCCTCATATCAGCATGACAGATAGGAGTTATGACCTTACACGTACACCAGGGGTGCATATGTTTCTACGTACTGTAGCTGAGATTACACTGGCAATCAGGGGTCCTACAACACAGGATGCTATTTGTCAAGACAACAAAAATAGCAAAGGTTACAAAGTAAATCCTGACCTTCAGGAGCCGATGGCATGATTCCCATTTGAGTCAACAGAGCTGGAGTGCACCTGCAGTCCCTGCTGCAAAAAGCTTGTGAATCAGATTCATAGCAACAGCATAGATGGAGTGGCAATGAAAATGGCTGGACAGTAGAATGAGTTGAATGCAAAATGAATATGCCTACATAATATGTATCATACATAATATGTATATATGAATCAAAATGGATTGGCAATTTTCAGTGTACTAGTATTTTATAAATTTTCTAGGTGAGTTGAGTTCAATGTGTGCATTTTACCTCCTAAGCAATGAGAGATAAGTAATGGATTATGAAGGTAGAAGAGATTTTCAATTCACTTAAGTTCTTCATGTGATAAGGCTAAAGGAAGTGTTCAATTATGGCGCAACATTCAAGTTAACATGGAGATAACAATGGGCAGGTACTTGTTACCCAATTAGCTGAACAAAAGAAAAACGAATATTTGCAAGGGGGAAAAGAAAGATTGGGTAAAAAATAATTAATCTTGAATCCCTACAAAAGTGTAGGTGACACTTGATAAGCTCACTCATTACAACTGCAGCAGCAGTCTTTTTTGAGGAATTTGGTGCACTGCGATTTCTAGACACAGACGCTCCTAATTCTCCCTTTCCCTTGAAGAAATGTGAGATTTTTCACAGCAATCTGCTCAACTAATGAGAAGTTAATGATTTAATATTATTTGTTGCTTGAGAGTGCTCTAATAAAGTGGAAGATAGCAGCGAATCTAATGTAGAAAACAAGGCCGGTAAATTCCTTTGCACATTACCTGTCAGTCTTTTTACTTTGATTAGTAGAAAGTAAGAAAATGTAATTAATTCTCACAGCCTCCATGTAAATGACATATTGCCTAGGGCAAATAAAGAGAGAATTTATCAGTGCTGTTCATATTTCTGTGTTCACGTGAAAGGCAAATGTCCCTTTTCAGAATGCCTATGCAGCAGCAAAATGAAGTAATCACTATTATTTATCACAAATATTACAAATACCTCTTACATAGAGTTACATTGTTCCTACAATGAACAGCAGTTTCATTTCTTGGATAAGTGCAGGAGAGTGTCACATTCCTCTGGATATTTACAGCAATGTATGTTAAGTGCGAACAAAACCATTGCTGATAAACACGTTTCTACAGAAAAGGAAAATGTTTATAGGAAAATGTTTTATTCCAACTATCATCTCAGCCCCTGTAAACCTGAACGGGAGGCAATACTGACAACGCCAAGCTTTTTAACAGAGAGGAGTGCCTCAAGACCAGCACGGTAGCAAACCACCTCCCAGTAAAGCATGTAAAGCCACCCTGTCACTCTAGTACTCAGGTTCTTTCAAAGCTCTACGTGTCTCCACAGTTATGAGTTGCCAGGTTGTTAAGATCCCGTGCTCTAGTCAAGTGACAATGTCACCATCAGGTAGAGCTGGAGAGAAGGAAACTTGCAAACTATTGGGTTATCACTAGGGAGAAACTGTTGTGTTCTGTTTACTATTCACTATTGCCTGTGTAGGCTTCTGTGTAGCTTAAAACCAGATTACAGTGTACAGTTACAGATTTTCAGTGCTCACATACAGTAGTCTCTTTCAAAAGCAGAGCAATTGCTTTCTAGCATCAGACTCATCACCCAACACATTTCCTACAATGGCGATTTCACGAGCCACTCTTTCTGGGGATAAATGCCTGAAACACCTTGGGATTTTCCATACTCTGTGTTTCAGGTGCTGGAGTGCCACATTTCAGAAGCCCAGTGACTGGAGAGTCTCTGACCTCTTACCAGTTAGTGAAACCTCAACTTTATTTGCTAAGATTTGGGGTAGAACAATGAGGATAGTCTATCAATCACATTTAGTGTTGCTCCCCTTCCTCAGTAATAGAAAACCAGCTAGAAAAAGGTCACTTCTAATGACTTGACTTAGGAGAAATTTCCTTCAGGGCAGTAGCCCTATATTGATGTAAAACATCTTAAATATGAAGGGTCACTCCTCAGTAAATACCCGCAAAACCATTCCAGCTTAGGTGATATGATAATCACCTGAGGAGTATTTGATATTAGCTTCTTAGCTGGTGCTGCTAAGTGTGCCTGTGACAGGAGATGCTGAGCTAACTCAGCATATGAAATTCAGTGATAATTCTAAACACGGGTAGGAGAGAGCTAATTGGAAAGTCCCCTAGCATTAAATAATTCCCATCTGTCTTCAAAAGCATAGTATCAATCACAGCAACTGTTGCACTGGTCTTCCTTTTCTGACATTCTCCAAAGAGGAAATGGGAAAAGTGCAGAACATATAAATCATTTTGATATAAAAAGAAAGTGCTTAGGCAGCCATGTAATGAATCCCCAGCACTGTCATCTAGGTTAAAGGCCACAAAAAGTTTTGTGAGGCCCTGAGTATAAACAGCATAGCATAATGGAAACCTGGTGTATAGCCTCACACAGCAATATGAAACTCCATCTTAAACAAACACACAAGCTAAATTCTAAATAAACCCATAAACCAATAATCATAGTAAGATAAGGTCTAAGCTGTGCATCTTATTCTGAATCTTACTTTGGTTCTTTCATATTGGCAGCACATATCAGATTGCCGCTTACATTAGCCACTTGCAATCATTTCCATATTGTGAAAAATGTCTGGGTTGCTTTCAAACAGTCCTTCTTTCTTCCCCACTTATGAGAAGGCAGGAACTGAAGCAATCAGTGGAACGCATGATCTGAAGGTGATGCTATCTCAGACAGTACAGAAAGACTGCACATTAGCATAAACCATGAAAACCACCCAGAACAGTTACTAGATAAAGAACTAAATGACTTGTGCCTTGTTCAGAACAGAACCATGCTCCTCTCTGTTAAAAAACAATAGAAAAGAAAAAAAACCCAGGTAGGGCTATTTTTAGAAATGAACAGGTTTTCTCCATCCTACTCAACACATGCCACCCTGGACAACTTGTAAGTCGTGTCAGCAAATGTTTGTGGTGGGCTCTGCAACACACTGTGTCTGCAATTGCCTTCTGAATATTTGTGTGCTTACGTTTTGTTCACTTAGAATCACAGAATCATAGAATAGTTAGGGTTGGAAAGGACCTTAAGATCATCCAGTTCCAATCCCCCTGCCATGGGCAGGGACACCCCACACTAAATCATGTCACCCAAGGCCTCATCCAACCTGGCCTTGAACACCGCCAAGGATGGAGCATTCACAACGTCCCTGGGCAACCCATTCCAGTGCCTCACCACCCTCTCAGTGAAGAATTTCTTCCTTATATCCAATCTAAATTTCCCCTGTTTAAGTTTGAACCCGTTACCCCTTGTCCTGTCACTACAGTCCCTGATGAATAGTCCCTCCCCAGCATCCTTGTAGGCCCCCTTCAGATACTGGAAGGCTGCTCTGAGGTCTCCACGCAGCCTTCTCTTCTCCAGGCTGAACAGCCCCAACTTTCTCAGCCTATCTTCATACGGGAGGTGCTCCAGTCCCCTGATCATCCTCGTGGCCTCCTGTGGACTTGTTCCAACAGTTCCATGTCCTTTTTATGTTGAGGACACCAGAACTGCACACAATGCTCCAAGTGAGGTCTCACAAGAGCAGAGTAGAGGGGCAGGATCACCTCCTTCGACCTGCTGGTCACGCTCCTTTTGATGCAACCAGGATACAGTTGTGTTCATTTAGAAGCAGCAGCTCTTCATGTGAACTTAGAGATGACAGATACACTGAAATACATGATCCCAGGTGGGTTATGCCCTCCCATCCGTGGTCCCTCACTGCTCTGCCTGACCCTCAATGACCAAAGGAACGGCTGACCAGGGTGTTTAGACTCATACTGCCAAAATCCGCCTCTCCTCTTTCACATCTAAGTGGGCATCTTAAACTGCTCTGCCTGTTGGTTTAGCCCTGTATGCATAAAGCTGGTTATAACGAGATACACACATATGCACATATGATGTCCTCATGGTTTGAGATTTACCAGTGAAAATTAAGCTATAAAGGTTGTTAATAAAGCAATGTAAAAGAATAACTGGTTGTTAGCTTGGAGGACCCTTGGAAGATACCTTGGCCAAAGCATGACGCAGAACAACAGCCAGTTCCAATAAGGATGAACATATTAAGGTAAGCATTTTAAAAGATACAAGAATTCGACTTTACATAAAATTATGAGACCAAGTACTGATTGTTTTAAAATTAATATAATGATGCTGATTTCTACTACACTTTCGATCAAGCTGATAAATATTCATATTACTTTCATGCTGTCACACAGAGACGAACGAACATGACATACAGCTCGCCAAGAAGCAAAATCTGAGCATTAAATGCGCGCATTACAGAAAGAGTATTCAGCTATGACTAGATAACTCTAAGCTCCATTTAGTGTGGTTTAAGAAGAGATAGGCAAAAAGCCAAGGATATTTAATAACAACATTAACAGGGGCAACAAATTTTATTTCCTTTCTCTACAACCTAGGAGCCAATTCCATATTTTAGAAGGTATAAAGATTCCTCTAAGCTATGGACATCAATGTAGCACTTACAAATCTGCAGATTACTCACATTAGCTTGCAAAATTTACTTACACTTGCATCAGGCACCATTAGTCCTTCTTTTTATGCACCTGGTGTTCTCTCCTGATTCCTCCCTGTAGGATTATCAGTGATTTGCCTTTAGCAAATTCACTTTCATAGCATATTAAGTGGATTTCCTTAGCTTTTCGGGAACTTCTTTGCTCCTGTCTTTGTCAGACCAGTGGAAAAAAGACTTAAAGCACTTCTGCCACTGACCAAATGCTGACATTCAACTGGGGTAATCTGATTCAGATCTCAAGATACAAACCAAAATCATGCCCATAATGAGGGATTAAAAACTGAAATAAGTATGTTTTCTGAGGGATTTTGCAATCTACAGAAAAATTAGGGCAAGACCAAATACTGATAAAGCCAAAAAACCTCAAGGTATAGCAATTGATTAAAAAAAAAGAAAAGAAGCAACAAGCAGTTCTATTTGTTTGGCTTTGAATTTGCAGCAGAAATGGACAATTTTGTCATTCCCACTAATGTTCTCCACAGTAGTAATGCTACCCATCTGTTTGTCTAAGCCTTTTCCACTCTTAATCATGAATCACAGAATGGTTTGGGTTGGAAAGGACCTTAAGATCATCCAGTTCCAGTCCCCCTGCCATGGGCAGGGAAACCCCACACTAAACCATGTCACCCAAGGCCTCATCCAACCTGGCCTTGAACACTGCCAGGGATGAAGCATTCACAACCTCTCTGGGCAACCCATTCCAGTGCCTCACCACCCTCTCAGTAAAGAACTTCCTCCTTATATCTAATCTGAACTTCCGCTCTTTCAGTTTAAATCCATAACCCCTTGTCCTGTCACTATAGTCTCTGATGAAGAGGCCCTCCCCAGCATCCTTAGAAAACTCTTGGTACCTCCATTTCTATAGCACTAGGAGCCCTCATTTCCTTCTTTTAATGCTTTTCAGTCCCACAGCACAATTCCATCTTGTCTCAGGACAGACAGCGCTGCAACAAAGCCCACCTGGCAATGAGTTTGGGTAGTCTGTATTATTATCTGTGGGATAAACAATAAAGTCCCACTTTTGAATACCCAGCATTAACTTAATAAAGTCCCCAATTCCGTAATGCGAGACTGACTGAAACAGATTTACTCCAGAAGACAACACTAGTCAAAAATTGTCTTGATGGATTAACAGTCCCACACAAGGCATCAAGCTGTATTAGGAACTTTCTGTGTTTTCACCCTCATTCCTAATAAGTTATCATAAGTGCCATATCACATGCTTAAGATAATGTGATCATATGTCTGCATCAGGTCAGACAAAATCTGTACTTCTATTGATGCAGTAATGCATAGATCTAATATTTATAGGTATAGAATTGTGGTCTAAATTTCCAGTTCCAATCGTTATTTACCCAGCCAGCAATTTCTGTCTTTTCCTGATTTCTTCAGAAACTGATTGACCATTTCCATTCACATCAGCAGTAATGATTCTGAACTCCATCAGATACTCAATTTAATCCAAGTGACTGCATAGTCAGTCTCAGGCTCACTGTCAGGTAATCATAGAATAGTTAGGGTTGGAAAGGACCTTAAGATCATCCAGTTCCAACCCCCCTGCCATGGGCAGGGACACCCCACACTAAACCATGCCACCCAAGGCCTCATCCAACCTGGCCTTGAACACCGCCAAGGATGGAGCATTCACAACCTCCCTGGGCAACCCATTCCAGTGCCTCACCACCCTCTCAGTAAAGAGTTTCTTCCTTAGATCCAATCTAAACTTCCCCTGTTTCAGTTTGAACCCGTTACCCCTTGTCCTGTCACTACAGTCCCTGATGAAGAGTCCCTCCCCAGCATCCTTGTAGGCCCCCTTCAGATACTGGAAGGCTGCTATGAGGTCTCCACGCAGCCAATCCTTCAATATGGAGACAGGTCCACATGTAATTTCTATTCTAAACTCTCAGGCTGAGGACCACTGAACTAAATGCACAGAAGCACATGGAAGAAAGAGATATTTAGGATAATTTTTAGTCAGCTGGGCTTAAAACTGACACACAGCATGCCTTTCAAAGTCACAGGCTGAAGATACTGTATCTCCTTCGGAGGGGACTTTCTGAAGAATAAGCAATAACTTTTACTATTATATAAAACCTTGAGTCTTCAAAGTTTTTGCTATACCTTTCAAATTGTAATTTTTCCATGAGTGCACTGCATCAGTAGTTATCATTGTTGTGGCTTCTTTTATTTAGCTGACACCGGTACGGGCCTTCTCTGCCAGTATTAAAGGTGCCGCAGTAATTGCTGTAGCTACCTGGGATAAACAGGAGAACTGTCCTCAATTTTCATTGCCTCTTACTTGCATTCACTTTTAAATTTGGCTTTTGATCAGAGCATCTCTTAACTACACTTTCCACTATCGCTGGAAACCTATAAAATAACTGTATTTTCTTTCATTTTCATTCTGATTTTCACTATGAATTTAAATTTTGAATTGATGAGGTGTAAAAAGAAGCGGTCCTGATTCCGGTATCGCTGGATTGAGGCAAAAAGAACTGTGGATAGACTTTAAGTCAGGGACACATTTCAGTGCCTGTGTGCTGTGGGCTGTGATGGTTTTATTAACTGGGACATTTGACTGGTCAGGAAGGAAACACAGATTTTGGACTGTCACAGGATGAACTTTTATTCTCCATCTGATACTCAGCATCCCAGAAAAGAATTGACCAGGTGGAAAGAAGAGCTTAAAAGTCATGTGGAGACCAGCATAGCGATCATCAGTCTTTCATCTGTTCTTGACACTGTTGTTGGAAAACTGGAGATTGGAATTGGCTGTCCAGGACTGTAGCGGTAGGGCCCATGAAGATCTTTTCCAAAACTTTCCCCAAAGCAAGGTAGGTATCTCATATCTTTCTTATGATGACAACAGATAACCACACAGGAAAAGCAAGCTTCTTGGGCACACACACAGCTCAAGAGGAAGGGGGAAACTAAGGGAAGAGGGCTCATGGCAGTCACAGCCAAGAGTCCAACGTCCAAGGTGAAAGACAGCAGCAGCAGGCTGGTGGCTCCTGAACAAGGGCCAGAGACCAGCCTGCCACAACAGCTGCTGGGCTCTCATCCAGTCTGAGACCTACAGATCCCTCTGAAGAACTGTCTAACTCTTTCCTCAAGGCCCCTAAAAGGACCAGAGAATTCGGCTTCTATCTAGTGTGGAGCATGTCCCTTCCAAGCCTCGCAGTGGACAAGGTTTATGTCAAGTTATGGACATGTAATATACAATCTAGCCTGACATTTAATCTCATATGTGGTACTTGCATAGGCCTTCACCCCAGCATCGAAACCAATGGTCTCATAACATTTGGCTGCAGTCTGGTTTATGTTATCACAATCCACACAAACAAGAGCAAAGCTTATTTCAGTTGGATGATTTGAAACATGCTACGCTAAATATTGTTGATCATACACAAGGGAAGTGGCAGAAAACTGCTACAGTCAATAGGATGATGTCTCAGACTTTTTGGAAATTGCCAAATGCCCCATATCCATAGGTGACATCAACACACACCAATACCTGAATCCGTGGTTATGACAAGATCGCAACAGTCTTGTATAGAATGCTATCAATATTTTTGCTTGATCTTTACTTTCTCAAACGTATATCAAACATGCAAGAGAACCTGAAACGTAAAGGTTAAACTTAACATTTTGAAGCATTAAAAGTCTGCTTCTACAAATTCCTACAGCATACAGCCTTTCTCACCATTTCTCATCTTTTATCCATTACTTTAATTCATTTAAAACCTGTGTTTAAAATATTCTGGGCAAGCAGCACTATGCATTTCAGTTGTCCAACTGAATGTGTTACTTAAAGAATGTCTTTCTACTTACATTGCTCATTTTTGTACTAGCTGTGAGAAACAACCAGTCTTGACAGTTTATTTTAAGATTTAGATGTTTGGTGTTAAATGATGCTGGGCTTAGAACGTAAGAAAGTTATTGAAGAAGTTTATACAATATGTGTTCGCAATTATTAGGCAAGCAATTTCTGTTTACTATAGTACTTGTGCTAATAATCAGGAATAGGGGAAAACCTCCTGAAACCATAAAAAGTCATTAAGTTGTCATCTTGCTATAAATCCCCATTCTCAAGTATGTTTTTCAATTGCCAGCTTTGCCAAGTGGAAGATATATTATTTGTTCACACAGCTGGACTAGAAAACTATGGCAAAACACTTATTTCAGTGGGGTTTCTTATCCACATTCTTTTACTGCACCTTAAAGCATTTGCTTATACCAAGTGGTTGTTGCTTAAAACTAAGTTACTGCGGGTCATGGCAATTTCAGGTTTCTTGTTTTAGCTGTAAATGCAGATCCTGTTACCGTAAACCTGCGGGCATACTGAAAATATTTAGATAAATCAGAGTCATTAAAGACAAGCTTGGAAATACTGAGAGGCATGCGCCATTTCATGAGTCTTCACTGGTTTGAGATCTACAAGGGAAGAATTATCCAAGCTTCATTTTGCATGTGCATTGCTTAAAGACTGATGGGATTTACACAGGTCTGAGAACTGTACATACCCCGAGGCACTACTAGATGTTGTCACTGAACAGAGACAAGTGATTCCCACTGCTCACCCTAGAGATGGAGCCATTCATAACACAAATGCTGCAGTAGCTGTCTTACAAGCATTTTACCAAGCACACTTCAGTAAGAGCTTCTGAAAAATCTTAGTGCCTCTCATTGGGATTTCTAACAGTCTTTTAATATTCAGTGGGAAATGCTGGCTGTGTCTATAGGTGCACAGCTTTAGACACCTATGTCAAAACAACTCCAGAAATTTTCCCAAGAAGAAAGAGGCAAAATGCTTATCATAAATTTTCTATTAACATATTACGTGTTCTCTGAAAGTTTGAACTATTTTAGATTTGCAGAAATGTTCAGAAAGATTTCTAATCTTGTCATGTATCTCCGCTGAACAAGATTAGTACCTTCATACAAGCTTTTATTGCAAAGAACATGAATACAAGGATATTGAAGTCAAAATTCCACTACTGTACCTAAAATTCTCACAGCACCACATTAGCTTTGTGATCCTGAAAAGATACACATATTTCTATGCTTACATCTGTTGCCCAAGTGTAGTTTTAGTCACTTCAGCTTCCACAGAGTTAGTCATGCATATGACCTAGGGAACCCTGGTAGGTACAAGAAGGCTTCAGCACATGCAAGTCAACCTGCCCCACTGTTCCCCTTGGTACCCAGATTTCTTGACCATAAATGTAATCCTTTGCCTTCACCAAGATGTGAAGTGTGTTCACATTCCCCTGTGCTGCCTTCCCAGGCTGGCAGCAGTGGACAGTGCTCAATGGTCCGTACTAGCACAGAGATAACTGCACAGAAATAATAGACAGCTGAAGAGGCACAACTATTTCAGTAAACCTGACTGGAGAAATGGGGGAAGGTTTTCTTCTGTGCTACACTGAGAGCAACTGGCACTTTCGTTCTTCCACTTGACTCCTGACATGACAGAGAAAGTGTTATGAGGGGAACGGCACGTGAAAAGTGCTTTCTATCAAAGGAGAAACAGTAAACACTTCCTGAAAAGAAACACTTTTCTCACTCATGAAGATGATGGCACAACTCATGCAACTTAGCTTGGTGACTTCTCTAGAGTAGCTTCAGGAGTCGTGCTGCTACAGAAATCAGGGCGCAAATCAATCTTGTGAATGACAGAACAAAAGTGTCATCAGGACATGCATTTAACAACAGCCATAAGTATCAGAGATTCTCTTTTTAACACCGTGAAGGTTAAAACAAGCCCATGTTATCAATCTGTCTTGAGAGACCAAATGTGAGAGAATGAGGTGGTACAGTTTCACTGTGTGCAATGATGATAATGTGCAAAAACAACCTGGACCTCAATATTAGAAAGAAAAAAGGAAACAGAAAGGCCAATTGCTTCCCTTTGTCTCATGGATAGGGTGATGAGGAACACCAGACTAATCCCATGAGGAACCCAAGTTCCTTGGTGCTGCCCTTGTACCCTGCCCCACAGGAAAGACAAACAGACCTACATGCCCTGGCACTGGTATGCAGGAAATCCTACTGCACTCCCAAATCCCTCCCTATGCTCACCAGAGCAGCTAAACTGTCACGCATGTAGCAAGACAAAAAGAAGTGCTCTTTTCTCACCTTATTTCTTCCTCCAGAACAGAATATATGCTATAAAGGGTGCCCATGCAGTTCCTGAAGATTTTGATATGGAGTGCAGGTACTACTGTAAATTTAATACTAAGCAACTACATTAATCTACCCTTAGAAATCCCACAGCCTGGCTTGCTGATCTGGCCAAGACCATGACAAAACTTCCTCCTCTTTTCCCTTGCTAGCACCCAGTTAATAGCAATCACAATCTATTTTTCACTGCAAAAATAGAATAGAAAAATTTGTCAGGGATTCAACTGAAAACCACGTTATAATATGAATCACCCATTTTCTAATCCCCCCCACATTAAATTATTCTCTGGATAATGAATCAGATATTCTTTTATTAGCATATTTCATTTCTAAGCCTTTCAATACATAAAAATAATATTTTTTAGCAAGAGACAGCTCTTAGACAATGAGAAGATATTAAATTGTAGGCTTAAAAATTTCCTTTCTGCTGCAAGTCCATATATATTGAGAGGGTAACAGAACAATTGTGCTACCTCAAGATTCATTAACTGCTGATCTCACTAACAGACAGGCAAGACAGAAAACGAGGAAGGGAACCTTCTGAATATTTCATTAACTCTGATATTCAATTATTATCACAATGCCAGGGCTTGCGCTGAATTTCTGGTAGAGACTGTGATTTTAAGAAAGCGATAACTGATCAATTTGAGCACTCACAACATGGTTGTCCAGTTTCGTTACTAACATCTATTCCTCACCCTCCCTTCGGAAACAGGAAAAACTGTTCATGTTGTGCTAAAATTCTTGGAATTTGAAGGAAAAATAACTAAACCTTCTAAACTTGCATGTTTTGACGTGAATGCTGACAGATGCTTACATGATTTCTGTGTTTTACAGAATGGAAGATATACAGCAAGAGGAATCATATTTTTTTCTTTCTTTACCCTCACCAGAGCCTACTTGTATGATAGAGTGGCTTTTTTTGAATTGTTCCTATTTTTCACATTATTCTCCTCAAAACTGTTACCATTTTTAACTATTCTCCTGTAGCTTTGGTACTTGGAGGAAGGCTTTTCCTTTGCATTACTAACAGGCATGTTTTTATTTTTCATTAATTAGACATCTACTATATAAATGGGGCCTATGAAACACTTGCCATGCCATTAAAAGCCCTCAGCAGAAGTTATCTTTAAATGGTTCTTCAATGAAAGCACTGCAGCACTGTTTCCTGCACTCTATTTCCCACCCTCCTTAGATATCCAGAACTGCAAAGGAAAAAATGTTGGTTTAATGCCTTTCCATTAAACTCATTAGAAACAGAACTGCTTCCGAAGGGAAATTACTAATAACAGCTACAATAGATCCAAGGAAAGAAGCTTTCTATCTCAGCTGATGGAAAACCACTTGTCAGTTGGAGGCACAGCAACCGAGTAGGAAAGGTAGGGAAGTGAACACTAGTAAGAGGTTTTCAAAGGATGCTCATGCCTAACGTCCACTGCAGTTAGCAACTTATGGCACTTTGTTCCCTGTGAAAGAGTAGATGGATCCATCCTTAGCATCTTGCTTTAGACACCAGTGAGACCCTTCCATCTATGCTGATGGCGTGACAGCCTGTGCACCACTTTGCATTTTACTGTTCAAACAATGGAAACTTGGCTTTGGGAACTGTTTTACTGAAACCAATCCTAAAATATGATTCACAGTTGAATGTTGGGGCTAGTTTGTAATATCAGACCACTCTCCAGCTTGCCACAATTCCATTTCCAGTTACACCCAGAGTTCAATACACATATGAGGAAAGACAGGGGTTGCTGTTCTCCACACTAATCTTTACTTTTCAAACGCTAATTATTTTGCAGTCTCACATTACATCTCTGATATAAAGATCAGATGTCACAGCCACAAGTGCTGGTTATCTAATTACACACAAAGCACATCTCTCTATTTTGAAAAACACAGTTAATGCACACATTTCTCTTGCTGAAAGCCAATTCCCTTTAATTGCATTGACTTCAGCAATAGCAGATGAGCAAAACTGTCCCTAAAACACAAGCAGACAAAACCATCCCAGGACAAACCTTTTATCTGCAGCTAACAATTATGTGCCATTAACGTTCAGTGACAAAAACGCACACAAACCCCACACTGAAGCTAACCTAACCTAAGACATCAATTACATTCAGCAGAAGCTAACCCACATATGAAAAACGTGTCTCCCCTGCACATAGCTCTAGCTTCAACTCAAGCTGCTGCAGTGTGGTCACGCCAATAGCCATTTGTAAAATTACTGCTGATATTTAAAAGGCTTAAGAAAAACCTTTATTCCACGATTCAGGAATTCTGGTAATACATTGAAGTCTGTCAAAAAACCTCCTACCCCAAACCAAAACAGCAAGCACCATGTCAGTTCAGATGCTGTTAAAGACACCTTTAAACAAAGCCTTATGCTCCCCATTTATAAAACTGAGATGATACCACCAATGACACCTATCAGGGCTGTCAGGAATTCACTGGTGATATCCGTGATGAGCCAAGTGCCAACGTTGCTCTTTGATGCTGATTTTGTCAAGATTCTTCTTGCCCAAGGCCACAGTCAAATAAGACTTGACAATAAACTGACCAGTACCAGGCAGGGTATAATATGATAGAGACTGCCTTTGAAAAATAGCTTTAACAATTATGATTGCAGTTAACAGGATCTCTCTATATAGAATAATTGCTCTTAGTTACTGTTAAACGTAATACCCATATACAGACAGTATTAAGCACTTTTAACTTCAGCTCCTTTTGTCACTTTGGACTTTGTTCATAGAACACTGAGACTGGGGTTTTTATTTTCCTCAGCACCACTATTGGAAAAGATATTTAGTGTGCAAATTAGATACACCTTCAGATTTTTAATCTCAATAGATAAAACCAACAACAAACATATAAATTCCCTTCACTTTATTTTCAATATAACCATTTTATTTCAGCTAAAACCATGTTTATTAAAGGTTCAATGATTGAAGATAAACTAATCTTTAACTACTGTTGACAAACGACTGCTTGGGGACTCCTGCTCATCTAATAAAGTGAATCTGCGCTCCCCACATTTCTCCTTACTATCACACCATAAACTATTTTCATAGCATCTTCTATGCAATGCATCACCAGGCACTTTACATTATAAGAGTAATCAGCAGATAAAACACCACTGGAGCTGATAGCGCTGACATTAAATTCAACATCTAGTAAATCAAAACAACATCTAAATCAAAAAGGTAAGTTCTCCACGCTGATTTGCAAACTCAGAGAAACACGTATTGCTTGCACTTGAGAATGGGAGACAAGCCCAGCGATGTGGAGTGGAGCAATTCAAAGCTTACATTCAATAAAGCTTGCACACAGACCTTAGAAGTTACTTTGGAAGATTTCAAAGGGCCTAACGCACCCAGAATGAAAATGTCAGATGCTAAGCCCATGTAATGCACATTCAGTTTTCTAAGAACACAGGTTTTAAATGTGCACTAGAGCCTTAGCCAAAAACAATTCCAATTCTTTCAAAATTGCCTGACAATTGCTTGTATTTTCTCCATTTTGGGAAGTAATAAACAGCTGTTTCTCTCACTACAGCAGCAGTCAAATTATTTTATTGAACCACTGAGATGGTAGAGAGGTAAAAAGAGTTTGGGAGGTAAACTAACTCGGCCAAAACCTGATCAGAAACAAAATAATTCAACATATCAGAGATTTTGAAAATAACAGGCTAATATAACAGTTTAATTCAGAATTTCTTGTTGGGAACCCACTAACCCAAGCCTCACTTATCAGGATTTGTATACGTAACTACACGAAGTCAAACCAATCATAGTTATCAACAAAGTATAGAGATAACCATAAACCATTTTGGGTGACATGGTTTAGTGGGAGGTGTCCCTGTCCATGGCAGGAGGGTTGGAACCAGATGATCTAAGGTCTTTTCCAACCCTAATTATTCTATGATTCTATGATACTATAAAAAATCAAGCGTGCTTGTTAACTTATAGTTGAAAGAGGTTGCGATACTCATCTCAGTATAAAAATACTCCTCTATAGGAATAGCACTCCTGCAACAGTGATTATAAACCAGATTACATGGGACGAATTCCAAACTTATATAAATCAATCTTCAGTATATTTCAGGGAAGAAAAAGCTTTAAGAGGCTGAAAAAAAATCAGCAATGAAATGACAGTCAGGGCTTGCCAAAGTCCACAGCTTAGATGCAAACCAACCCTATTCCATGAGCTGAGAAAAAAAGGGACCTTTAGCTAAAAAGCCCTGAACTAAACAACATCTTAAAATAAACAGTAGCAAAAGAGACACTTTGTGTTGAAAAACAACAGTGTAGCAAGTTCTCCAATGTGGGAAGAGGACAGATCAGAAGCATCATCATAGGACTTTATATAGAGAAACACCATTAGGTGGGCTGTACATGTTAACAAAAGCAGCCTGAAGAGTTTTCGTACAAATTGCCACATGGAAGTATTTAAAAACTTGAGAAATCAGATTAAAAGACTTCCTCTATAGGAATAATGAGTAAAGGATCAGAGAGGGAAAAGGGGTTTGAGACCATATGGCTAACAAGACCAAAGGACGACCAAGCCTGTTAGCAATGCCAAAGCCTGTACTAGTCAAACAAGATCTTCTGAGATCTACGTACCATTCTATGTATTATAACTAGATTTGCAACTCAATAGTCCGTGACTGCTCAGCCATACACTGTGAAAGTGAAATCCCATTCTAATTTTATTCTTCTAAATCCAACTAACTTATTAGCAGGTACCAATTAAATCCCAGCGCAGCGAGTTAAGTTATTGCTGCAGTCACTGTAGTGCTTGGCTTTTCATAAAAGCTCAAATTATACATATTGTTGCCTGCAACACAAAACAAAACCTGATCTACATATATATATATCTCACTTGGATTTAAAAAGCACAATCTTTGCACTCAGAGAGAGGAACTGGATACACATTGTGGCTCACAACCCCTAATCCCACCTGGAGTGCTTGTGTCCTGGCAGAGGATAACGTTAACACTACCCCAACTCAGGGTACTAGCACATGGCTGCAACACAACAAGGGCAGGTATTTTGCCCCTGCGGCAACATGAACAGGCATGGAGAACAGCCTGCCTTGACCATGCTTCCTCTTTGGGAAACAGGCAATACAATAACAAACAAGGAGCAAGGAAGGATGATACCTGACATTAATACTTGAGCATTTTACTGGAAGATAGAATCTGATTTTATTTTGGGCTGCTGCTCTGTAAGTACAGGAATGAGAAAGAAGAAAGTGTTAAAAAAAGCATACCTTGATACGTGGCTTAAAGTCCTAGCAAAATAATCCCCAATCCTCTTATATTTCCTAGATCTAATCCACACAAATCATGAAGACAAACACAGAGGTAGCAACCTTGGATATGGCCAAAAGACCTCACAAGATACGGCACTGGTATTCACACTGTTGCTTATGACCTTGCAAGGTCAAAACTGAAGCTCTTCAAGGTGCTCATATGGCTCCTCACTGATTTTAAACTACAGAAGCAGCAGACATAGCAACTGCAGTATCATCTGCAATAGACATGGTATACTGTATACTCGGACAAGTTCCCTCACAAAGAGCCAAAATAGGGCTGTGAATAATTATAAGGGAACAAGTAACTATTACAGGGAGCGTGGCCTGCAAGTTGAACACCAGCAACAAAGAACTAGATTGCAATGCATTGTGATGAAGAGCAACTGAAAACCCCTGCTCAGTGGATTGTGGTTTGAAAAGCTCTGCCTGAATTGGCCAGAAATTTACATGATGATCAAAGGTAAAATAAGTTTAGCTGAAGAATAGCAGAAACGCGCTTCCATTTTTATAGGCAGGATGGGAGATGGCACACTGCAGGCAGGAAGATGGAAAGTAGTCTGAGTGCTGCAAATCGAGGCCGAGACATTTGTCATTAGATCCAAAATTCAGCTGCACTTAAGATTTCGTTACTGCTATGCAGGTGTTCAGTCACTGTCACATTAAAGCTTAGGCTGCAAACCTATGTGCACCTCCAGTGGTCTGACAGGATGGAATTGCAATCATGACCCTTGTTTACTCAGGATGTAAGGTGCAGAGGCAGTGGAAGTAATGAATTGAAGATCTCAGTTACAGAACTGGAGGGCAAAGGGCCCTAAGAGTACTCCTGCTTCATAGCTCTCACTGCCACAAAACTCAACCTAATTGGTGCCTAAACAGCATCAATGCAGAGAGGGGTACCTGCACGTACACATGAATGTCACGAGTTCAAACCAGCCACTCCTGTCCCACTCCACATTCAGGACTTGCCTTGCTGTGTTGCTAGGACATTTCTATTAACAGGCAGATACATCACATTCAAGAATTCACTGCAACTTTCGCCAAACCAATACCTAAGGGACAGCCTGAACTGTAAGTACATCTTTCATAATGCAGAATAAGATTCTGTTGCTGACAGAGCTGGTTGCCTTTTACATATTCCAGATCCTAAGGTCACTAATTAAGCACTGCACTTTCAAGAAAGCTGGTGTTCAGTTGTGTTAGGTTAACTAGGAACAGGTAGTCACTCAGCTCACCCGTGCTCAAGAAACTGAACTCCAGCAGAAGACACAACAGATACAGGCAACCACATGGCAAGAACATAATGGAAGGCATCAATGGCACTACTGAGAGGCACAGAGGATGCCAAGAGATTAACAGGTTGTCATAAATGTAGTACCCTTGAATAGCTTTCAATTTGAAGGCCTTAGCCAAGTTTATGAGTGCAAATAGTAAATCATGATATATCTGAGTAGCATAAGGAACTAAACACACTTGCTTCCTGGCTTAATTATGATCTAGTCAGAGAAGTACATTTTTATATATCAAAAAAGTCTATAATCAGAAGAATCATTATCCGGAAGTACACTGTTCAATGGGAGATGGCAGCCAATAGCTATATACATAATTCAAATAGTGAGCTGGGATTACTCACTGGTTCACATCCCCCTGGGCCCAAAACGTTAGCTCCAGCAGTCATCAAGACAGCAATGCAACAATACAAGTTGATGAACTCACAAAGGAAAATCATCTCACCACTCTGAATAGACATTTACTAATAATAAAACATAAAGAAATGAAAACTCAGGACAGTGTTAAGTCTAAATTTTGTAGGGAACATAGATGTGGGAGAGGGAGCATTTCCAATACTTCTATTTCTCACAGAAGAAAAAATTCCTGACAAAGATTGTTTCTAATTTCAGCTGCTACCTTGTTCCTAATATTTGGCATACTTTGAGCAGATGATAAGGAACAGACACTCAGCCCGAGGTCTGTGCTGGAGAATTCAGCAGTTGCAAAAACCTCCACGTTCCCTGCAATAACAGTTATCCCTGCTTGCAAACCTGCAAAATTTTTGACGGAGTGAAAAATGTCTTTCCAGTGTAGACAGACGAGCTCTGGCCTATGACTATCAAACCCAGCATTTCTCTACTCTGATCATGACAGCAGAGCAGAAAAAGTGAGATTAGATTCTGACTGCAGTCACAGGAGTAAAATCTGAACAACTCCACTGATGTACTCGTCATACAGGCAGTGCTCAGTCATTTCAGTCTAGAAAGGAAACCTGACAACAGTCTCAACCATCCTTCTGAAAAACTCAGCCTCTTTAAATGTGCCAAAGCCAACCAAAGATGACCACCAGTGGCTGACACTGGTTACATCCAGTTTTCTGATGGAACCTGATGGAAATGTGATGCACCTCATGGAAAGTCTTCTACCTGAATGCAACACTCATATAGACAGCAACATGCTCTGCAAGGCATTTGGGTTCTCAGAATTACTTAGGAATATGAGCAAATACTAGGAAGCAGTAAAAGAACACATGGAAAACAAAGTGCAATCTTAGTGAAGGAGAAACATTTAAAGCAATCAACGGTGAGCAGTTAAGAAAAAAGCCAAGCTGGAAAGAAAGAAAACCTAAAGCCTTCAGTGCAATGTGAGCTGCCTCTCAGCTGGATTAGCAGACTATAAAGAATAGGAATCAACTTCCCAATTACAATGCAATTATTTCACCAGGTTCTTCCTCAGA
Source organism: Psittacula echo (assembly GCF_963264785.1). Taxonomy (NCBI): domain Eukaryota; kingdom Metazoa; phylum Chordata; class Aves; order Psittaciformes; family Psittacidae; genus Psittacula; species Psittacula echo. The sequence goes on from NC_137738.1 coordinate 114,318,384, forward strand.
AGAGATAATTATATTCCTACAATTACTAAAGGGACATAAGAACAAAAACAATCTGAACTGTGGTGTTTCAAGAGACATTTCCTAGTCCAGAAAACCAACAGGCAATTCTGCCTTCACCTGCGAGCAGGGAAATAGTTACAGGCAAGTTAAAGAGAAGTAATAATAACAAAAATTAAAAAGCATCAGCATCTCATATTAGCAAAGCCCCGATTCAACCAACATTTCATTTTATGAGCATGCAGTTTAATTACATGCTAGGCTAGAGGAAGTTTAAAATAGCTTACTATATGAACTTAATGAAGAAAACAAGCCTGGTTCAGTGAGGAGATGGAAAGCTGGAAGGTTGGCTAACCGCTGTATCATGAACAACTACATTCTTCCATGACCTTTCACTGCATTTGCCCACAATAAAAATAATCTCATTCCAGATTTTAAGCATGACATTATGGAGAGCTTGTTCTGTCCCTCACAAGAAGTTTCATTCTACTAACTGCATCATTTATGCAACATTAGGCAAAATGCAGAAGGCAAAAAACCATGTAGACTTAGGGTCGTTCACAACTCCTTAAGCTCCAGATGCTTCCAAGCAGAAACAATGCAAATAAGTTTAAAAGAAACCCCCTCTCCTGTGGGTTTTTAGTATCATATGTTTAAAATCATCTTTCACTCTTTCCATGACTTAAGGCATACGACAATACGCTGCTGTGAAATCCACTTGAAAATCTCTGCTCTGAACCCAAAACCTGCCAGAGGTTAGGGAAAATAATCTTCCAAAACCACATAAGACTTAAAAAATAAGCTCCCTCTGATTAACTCTTTATAAAGGAAAACTGACTTAAGAGTTAATTTCTGAGATTTCCTTAAAAAAAGCAGGAAAATGAGGGTCTTTCATTGCTTCAGCCTTTGCTACTTCACAGGCTTTCCGCACTGTTTGTCTTTGCTGCCTTGGGGAACAGTAACTAGGATTATACAGTGCAAAAATCAGTAGCATTAGCCATAAGATTGGATGAAACACCTAAAACTTTCTGACTCCTTTCAGGGTTATGAAAATGTACGTTGACTTTCCCTCTTCTCCCTTAACAATTGCCTGAGGCCAGCCAAGTTCCAAGCAGCTTAACTAAGGAGCCTTAGTACAAGTGTGATTACTCATTGGCTTCTCCTGGATGACCATTTTGAGTTCCTTTGTACATTATCAAATGTGCCTTAAAAATGTATGTTATTTTTTTCTTCCAATCAGCTTACCTTTAGGGTAACATCCCAACAGTGCAAGTGAATATTTGTCAGACCTCATCACATTCTTCAGGAAAACCTGACCTTTTATATTTCCCCAAACTTCCCCAATATCCTCCAATAAGAATAAATAGATAAATGAATAAAGAAAAGCTGACTTCCCTTCCCCATCTAGCAGTGTGGATCTATGTAACAATGAATGCTGACTGTCCTTTGTAAAAGCAAACTATAGAGAAAAGCTAGAAGACTCAAAATGTTTGGCTGCACAGGTTGATAAAAGATTAATGTTATAAAGAAACAACAGGAGTTGATCAAAACCCTACTAATTTGGCCTAAATGCTTAGGATTTATAGCTATGCATGTCTTGATTTATGTAAGTGGTTTTGGCAAGCATTCCTATTGCTGTAACAAAAAACCCAGTGCTATTGTCTCCTCCTACAACTTCGTATCACACTGCATGGTGGAAGCCCACATCCCTATCACTTTTACTGCCATAAAAGACAGTTTTAGCAGAAGAGATGTTTAGGATGTTACCTCATACATATCTGTTACAAACCTAGGGATGGCTGGTGCACAGAGGACAACAGATATTAGCAAGTCCCACCATAGGTTTACCATATCCACAGCACCTGATAACATTGCTCATCCTTTTCGGATATGGTACATTACTGTCTTATATCAAGACAGTCCATAGCATACACCTACATTCTCCTGCTTTATATATGCTTTACAACATATGTAAAGCAATATTTACCATCTTACAGATCCACTATTTCACTTTAATTTGAGTGCTGGGTTCAATGATACTATTTGCCCTAGAGAAAAAAAATAGCAGCATTTTAGGAGGCTATCCAAAGAACTAAAAATGAAATATAAGGGGTTGACAGGCAATTAGCACAAACAGCTTTTCCAATAAAACTAAAAATGCCCTTTAAGTAAAGAAGAAAACATACTTTTATTACATTAATTCTTACAGCTTCACAAGATAATACTGAAATCAAAGCAGCAAAAGTGTAAATTCCGACTAATAGTGACAAAACTAGGAAAGGGCAGTTGTTTTTGGCAAATGTGAGAAAGCAAGGCAGGCTTGCAAATCCTACAAGCTTATAGCAGAATGACACTGCACACACGCAAAGTGGGGTTTGACAAGGCAGACTGGAAAACAATCAGCAGCTTGTCTCAGCCTTTCTAAGCTGGAGGAATTCAAACAGAAAGCAGCATGATAGGATTCTACCCATGTACATATTTTTTACTTGAAGCTCCTACCATCCCTTTCTAACAAACTGTGAATCGTAGGTTATGGCTCTCTTCATATAACAAGGCTCCTAGCTAAAAGCAGACCTTGCCTTTTACTACATTCAATTCAAACTTCTATAATGAAACTATAATAGAATCAGGCCAAAAGCTCAGTCCATTTAATCATCTTTAAGTCACACTTGCTGGAACCAAATCCAGATAAATCACAGAATATCCCCCAGCTCAGTGGTTTGGCCACACTCTGCTCCTAAAATACAGGAAAAAGATGAACAAAATAACGTTTAGACCAGCAGCACATGCAGCATGCTCCCTGAAGACTCTGGTTTCACATGGGCACCCTGACCTTTTGCAAACACATGCCAGGCTCACTGCACAACACTCCTTCCTCTCCTGACCCTCACGGTGCCAAGCTTTCCCATCTGGCGCACATGGCTAAAATGGTGCTACAGCTTAAAGCCAACTTAAGATGCACAAAAATAAAAGCATTTCATGTGGAATATCCCAAATAAGCAGCACAGTTCCACAACTTTTATGAAAGAGGTGAAGAAACGAGAGGAAAGCTTTAATTATCCTGTCTCCTCTACACATCTCTATGCTCACTGCAGTTTCATTCTCTGTGCATAGTTTATGCCTGTGGTTGTGTCTGCCAGAGAGCACCTACATCTGAGTTTTGTCAGAATATTTCCCTGTAAGGGAGAGTTTCCCCATGGAGAGCTTCCAATAAAAGAAAACCCCTGGAAGCACCTGTCAGGGCTCACCCTCACGTGGCTCCATCTTCCTGAACACGCAAGCTTTTATAGCTAATCTCTCCTTTGAAGTGTCTCAGGTGTCCAGACAGATCTGATCTTTCCTTCCCAAACGCACTCTAATCTCCCCCTATCCAGAAGACGGTCTTACTACTTTTTCCTACTAAAATAATCATTGCTTTCCTCCCTTAGAGATGCAAATGTCTCCATAAGCACAATGCCACTACAGAGTGGTTACTGAGCAACTCTCCTTGCTTTCACAAAGGAAGGAAACCTCTCCCTGCTTCCCTTCCTACTGCAGTGCTCCTGTATCACTACAGGATACGTGCGTATATAGATAAACATCTAACAGGTACCTAAACATATATAACTCCTGATTTGACTCTGGACATATATGTTGCTAATTAATTTCTCTGGGATCATAAAGGGCTTGTAGCGATTTAAAAACCTTACTGCATTGTCTTTATTCTTATATTTAGAACTGTGCTTGTGTTATGCCCACATGGTCAGAAATATGTCCTTCCACATCCTACCTTGTATCCCCTTTCTCAAATTTTGGCAACAGCACTAAAACACATCCCAGCTGACTCAGGAGTCATCTGCTTACCTCTTCCGAACAAAACACACTTTTGAAGTAAACACCCTGAAATTCATCACATCTTTCAGACACTTCTCCAAGTGTTTTCAGGGACTGAATACAAGAAGTTCCAGTGCAGATACCTGTGGGTATGGTTGTTTAACACTGCCCAGTATGGGCAATGCTGAGCTGATGGAAAGTAAGGTGCACAAAGCACGATTCTTGCTTCTTTCTACTTTCCTCATATCAGATCAGTCCTTTCCCTAGAGCCTGGGAAATACGACTCAGTGCTCATTCAGTATCCAGGAAAACATTTCTGCAGTTGAATAGGCAAAAGATAATTGGAGCCATTCAGAAGTCAGATCAGGAAAAGTGACAATAGGTATTAAATGCACAAATCCCTTTCTATTGTCCTCGTGTAAGCACAAGCTTTGCTATGCTGTTAACAAATTCCTGCATGTCATATGGGCTGTCCTCAAGGTGAATGAGTGAACGAAGCAAATCATTTCAATAGCCTGGAAGTTTTAATGCAGCCACACAGCACTTATGTTTGTCCTGTCATTTGGCAAGACCATAACATACACTTGGCAGACCACACTACACAGTGAAGTAAGCTAATCCACCCCTTGCCTGCAAGAACGTACCTACACAAACCTTTGGTAACTTGTTCTCAACATTGAGTCTTCTGCATGCTACACCCTGGAAATGTAAATTTTCCCATTTGCTCCATTTACTAACTTAAAAACACACAAAGTTGGCTAAAACCATGGAAAGAGCTATATATAAGTTGAATCATAGAAGTACATGATCATATACTGTATTTTTTCACATTGTTCATTCTTTATCCAGTATATAGAATACAAATGTTCACAAAACAAGCACAAGTTTAATACTCTGTACCTGTGAACAAGAGAGGAAACTAAAGGGGTAAGTACTCTTTCCCCACATCCCCATCTTGCTGACTGCATGCTGTTAAAAATATTCTTAACTTTTCCCTAGTGTCCAAGCATGGTGTTTCTCCACACTTCACAGACACTCATGGATTTACACCAGCAGGTGAACAAGGAATATTGCAATACAACTTACAGACAGGGAACTGGGGACAACGAGGATGAGTTAAAGAAATGTTCAGTATTTCTGAGCGTCCTATTTGAGGTAACTGAGCTTTGTCACTCATGTTGACTCCAGTCACTTAGCTATTGAAAAACAGATCTTAATATTTCTCCTTGGACACGTGGAAGTTCTGTTCCAGTCATGCGGGATGACTCACTCACAGGCTCAGACAGGCACTAGCTCTCAAGGCAGCTTTCTTGGCCACCATATGATCCCTTTTCTCTTTTACAAGTATCTATCATTTTTTTTTCATCTTCTCAATTCTGCTACATATGGTGTGACACAACATCCTTATGAAGCTCCTTGAAACAACAGCATCTTTTTTTCTACTTAGCTGTGATTTGTCCAAAGCACATGCCATCTGTGCATCTTGGAGAGAAAAAAACTGTAGCTACTGAATTGCTTGGCAAACTTTTAAGCAAAGGAAAGCAGGTCATAAAATGGGACATCATGGGCTACGTCAACTACAGATCGTGAAATCAGCCCTCCCTTAATTATACATGCTAGGACATTGTATGTTAATTTTGCTGCTGCATATTGATGCAATGCACAATCTAAATCACAGATCTAGACAACAAGCTACCACCGTCACTTGGTCTGTTGGAGATTTGGAGAGGCATAAGAATAAACTCCAATGCCTTTCACAACACAGCAAATACCCAGAACAGCCACCACAGATCTAGAAGACCTGACCTTAATGGGTACAGAGGGACGTCTATACAGAAGCACAAGTAATTTCACTCATTGAGAATAGAGAAGGGAGGGGAAAGAGAATCCCCCTAACACTGAAAGTTAGAGACATGCTTTCAGGATGCAAATGGACCCCAGTGAACACTTATCAATGTTAACTCAAGGTTTTCATTTTCTATGCACTCTGAAAAACTAAAATAGCTAAAATGAATTACAAAAGCCTGGAAAGGAAATACTATTCATCCACTTTTATGACATGGAGCTTAATGCTCTGCCAGCATGCCTCACCACAGACACCTCAAGGGGTGACCATTCCCCCTGACCATTCAATCCTTCACATCTCCTGCAACACTGCCGACGAGCACACCGATTACTGCCAATGACAAGAACACTTTCTGTGCTGTGAAATGGATACCTGGCACTGGCAGCTCATCTCACAGAGGGGAGCAGTTGTCAAATGATAATGATTTCTGGCCACTATGGAAAAAGCCTCTATGGGAAACTCTAGTTAAAAAAAAAAAAAGTAGTCATAAGACAATGACACAGAAAGAAAGAATAACAGCAGATGTGATATCATCTTGTCGTGATGTTATGTCTCTTTTCCCTTTTCCTCTGTTAAATAAGTAGCACCACCAAAAAGGTGATTGCTCTAATCATTTTGCTTTGCTGCTCCCTGGGAATGCAAGAACACAACTGTTGGTGCTGGTCCTGGCAGGAGCAGCCTTAAGACCCTCCCACACCCCTGCCAGCCTCTGCTTGTTTTCCTGATGCCAGTCCTGACAGTGAAGGGGGAAAGGACAGGACAATGTAGCTCAGAAAAGAAACTGTAAGACCCGTGAGGATTTTAGGAATAACTATGGTCCTCTGTGGCTCTTTTCTTGATTCTATGAAGTATTTCATCTGGGATGGGTCCATAAGAACCAAGGAACAGCGGGGGGCACATGTCTGTAAGGTGAAAAGCACTGTATTCTTTACCCCCAGCCTGAAGAAACTCAGTCCTTTTCCAACTTTTTAAAAACCTATTATTTTAAATGGAATGGTTTAAACACAGTGACTTTCAAATTTTGACTTTATCACAAACCCTGCGTGTGAGCAAAGTTCAGCCTCGTTAATGCTGCTTAAGTGCACGTTATGTCCTTGACATTTTGCCATGTCTGAGCAATAGCATTTATTTTTTATTAAGGTCTGGATGCCATTTTTCAGATCCTTGAGCCAGTTCTGTTCAGATTCACACAAAAGCCTTTTTCAGCATTATCATGCGAGATGATTCACTTACAACACTGGCTTCTGGTGAAATTATTCAATTCTGCCAAAACAAAACAAGCAAATAAAATCCCTCTAGAACACCACCCAAGCTCTTAGCCTACATAATAGAAATGTTTTAATGAGAACATCTCCATTTTCCTTCTGAAAGAGTTGATTATAGGAGCCCACATACAGTCACTACAGTGTTTAGAAGATTTTCAAGTTGTCCTCAGAAGCATCTTTTATCATTGTTTCAAGTTTTCACCTATAGACAACCTCCCTCGGGAGTTCTGAAAGGGAATTTGCATTTGTTAAGCCTTCTGCTCAGAAACCTTTATTAAAGAGGTTACAGGTTAACCGTCAGGTTAAGTGGAGCTGCTGACAATGGGAAAACATTGAATCATTTCTAAAAAGAACTGCAAAAATACTATGTGTAAATAAGGATTGCATTACAGATGACAAAGCAATCTACTCCTTGTTTCCATAGCTCTGCTAACCAAGGATTGTGGTACCACCTACCAGCCTTTTACCACCTATGACAATGGTACAACATCCTCAACAGCATCTGGTGGTTTAGATCTTTATTCTGTGGGATACTACAGAATTATACACTTGGTGTTTACATGGTTTAGGTTGAGGCATCCCTGTTCATGGCACTGGATGATCTTAAGGTCCTTTCCAACCCAAACCACTCTATGATTCTATATGTGCCATCAGCCCCTGCAGGAGTAGAAGAAAGCCAATATGCAGAAGGTGAAACTGTACTGGGGAAAAGGCAGCAGACTTCTTCATATCTCCTAGTTCAGGATAAGCTACATCCTTTTCATCATTTCTAATTTTTTTTTTTACACATTCTGCAGCCTGTAACAAAAGATGACCTGCAGGCACTTTCTGTCAGATGCCTGTCAAAGTTATGTTGTAACAACCTAGAAGGATAGCAACTAAAATGTGCTAACATTTCTTAATGCTTTATTTGAAACTGTTGCTGGTTTGGGGCTGTATTGTAATATACTTACTGAATATCTTTATTGCCACAGTTTAAAGTGATAGCAACTGGCAGAACAACTGATACAGCAAATACTCCCTCAGTGTCATTTGCCATCGTTACTAGACTGGGAATGTGTAAACCGTCTGGAATAAGTGTACGCGCAAGGAGGTTTAGGGGGATCTAGCCCAAAGACAAGTTTTGGATGATTTAAATGAGGTTATTCAAATCTCCCTTTTAATAACAAGAAATAACATAGAAACAAAACAAAAGAGGAAAAAATGGTGTCCTTTGTTCTAGCAATGATCAAACCAGAGCACATGAGTAGAAGAGTACATAAATTTCTGCTATTGCCACATTCAACCTAGGATATACATGGCAGCTCCCCCCTCTAAGTAAGCTCTCCTTATTGTTTCCTGGTTCCAGTCCGTTCATCCTTCTTAAACACAAGTGATCACAACAGTATGCTGGTTTCAAGACCAGGTTTGTCTAGTGTCTTGCACATCATGACTCTGTCCCCATTTTTACTAGAATATTTCACACCATACCTACTAAGATTGCATTTGCCTTGGCTTCATCACATGGCTCATTCCCAGTCATTATATGGTTTAAAAATCCCAAGTCTTTTTCCTCTGACATTTCCAGCTGATGAAACTCCATGATACAGCAGAAGTTTTTATTATCCACAACGTGTATTACCTTATAACTGCCCTGAAAATTAAATCATGTTTCTGTTACTCAGTCTTCAGTGTTATTTGCTATTGTATGGACAGCAAAAGCCCCACGACTTTCAATCAATTCCACTGGTTTCATTCAACTCTCACACTGAAGCCAACAGTGGAACCAACAAAGAAAATCAAAACCATGGCCAAAGTTTGACCTTTCTCTAACCCACTTTTTATTGTAGGTATCTCATCACCTCCACAACCTTGGCCAGTCATCATACAACTTCCTACAGATCTTCACCTTCTTCAGCTAATGACGCTTTCCTACATACTATTGCACAATGTGCTTTACCAAAAGCAGGTGAGATCTAACATTTTCCCTTCAAATCAGAAGTCAAGCCTGTTATCAAAGAAAGGTATTAGGTCATATCTGAAACAATGTCTTTGCCAAGTTGATCATATTATTCAGAACAGATGTACAAGTTTGTAGCGGGCCAGATCACCCTTTTGATGGTCATCCCTGATTTGAAAGATTTATCAGCAACCCTGGCTATCAGAGAAATAATTTCATATTATCAGGTCTTTCTGATTTTTTTGGAAAGGAGATCATGTTGGCTCCCATGACTTCAGGGCATTTATGTAAGGACTTTAGAGCTTGGCTTCCAGCTTCATTATGATACTTTTCATTTCCATATAATAATTCCTGTGAGGCACCCTCTTCTCCTACCTCCTGACTGAATGTCTTTATTTGAACCACATCTGTGCTCCTTTAATGCAGTCAATATTAGTGAGTGCAGTGATGCTACACGTGTGCACATTGAGAACGTGTTACTGTTAAAGTGATGCAGCAATTGGTGGGGTTCCTCACAGAAGAGGAATTACTTGGTATGACTAGAGACGGCACAAGGCTTTTAAGACTTAGTCTGAGAAACAGACCAACTGAGAAGCATCTGTAGGATTAACCTGGAAGGAAAAAAAATCAGTCTCTGGGATGAAAAAATAAAGCAAGCAGAAGTGTAATTGCCTCCAGACCTCTGAGACAAGCACCAGCAGAAATGGGGAGCCTTCTGCCAGGTTATTTGAAGGAAGGGTCAGAACAAGAGACACTGAACTAAATCAAAGCCTGCACCTCTCAGAGACAGGCAATGGCACCGGGCAACTGTCAGACTGCACTGCTCAGAGGAAAAACAGCAGCATCTCTAACGCTGCCTTGCTTTGCCTGTTTGTGGTCACCTGTTTTATTCCCAGGAGAGAGGAGAACAGAGTGTGACAGCAGCCAAGGACAGGCAGCGCCTTGCTGGGTCAGAAATATGAAATTAATCTATACTAAGCTGAGAATGTGAAACTAATCTATACCAGGAGGAGAGCTACCGACTTGGGCAGCTAAAATTGACAGTTTAAGATAGCTTCTGAATGTGTGAACTAAGCCGGGATGAGAACCGCTTTTATAGTGAAAGGTGCGATCAGCCATTGCTGGGGAAGGAAGGCAGAAATAGGGAACAGGAAACACCAAGCCATTATGGCAAGAAAAAGCTGTTTGAGATGTAGGAGGGCTCTGAGCTACTGCTATCTGAGTAGGAGTGTAAAGCATGGCGATGGCAGAGAGGACAGAGTGAGAAGGAAAAAAAATGAGGCAGCAAAGGCAGAAAGTCAGGAAGTTGCTCCTCCTAAATAAGGCAATATTGCCACATGTAGCTACAGTGATAGGAAACGTATTCTAGTGGAACAGAACAGAGTAGGCAAATGAAACACATTCCTGAAGAGGGTTTATTATTGTGGGCTCGATCAATAAGTAGCTCTTCCCAGGCACAATCACGTCCATACCACAGGAAATCCAAAGTACTTTTCCCACTTTGTTGTCACAGTTTCACATGCCAAAGACATACAAAAGGATGATTGCATCCATATTCCAATCTCCTGTGCCAGCACACAGCAAACAGTGATGCCATGGTCCAGCACAGATCTCTTTCCAAAGCACTGCTGCCCAAAAACCTGCCTATAAACTGACACAAGCTGCACTCTTTCTTTCTCCCACTTCAGATCTGTTCTCAAGATATACTTTGAAGCTGGAAAAAGCCCCAAGCAGCTAACCAGTTATGGCTAAGTAGCAGCTGGGGATAACTGATTGAAAAATAAGCTTTTTGCAAACAATCATGCAACAAATAGCCAGTGTAACAGTGCAATTTTAGTTTGCACTAATCTGTTTTCCCTTTCTGATCCTTTCATTTGTCACACTTGCACTTTAGATTAGACTGTTGCCTCTTTAGAACAGGGGCTTCCAGCTACATGGCCCAATTATCTAAATGGTGATCATACTAAAATAACACATAATAATATGTTCTCAGGGCATTAAATAGGTACTTGTTTTAACACAGATATGTCAGGATTAAATTCTGCAATATATCTTACCACAATGATGATTTGTCTTGGTATTTCTTTTAATCCCCTCAACATCCCCCTAGGATTATATTGTTACAAAGGAAAAAGCATCTCAAAGCCACTGTATGTGCCAGTTTAACGATAACTACTGCTAAATAATTCACTGCAAACAACAAAGGCTAAAGAGTTTTGCGAAGATGCCACTGGAGCATTCTGTGCGTTTTCACCATCTTAATTCCAGTGCCAAATGATTTTGTTTGATTTCTATCCAAAGGCTAAAGGCAAAACCCTGTCACTGATGAAGAGGTGCAAAAAGTGCTGATTTCAGAAAGAAAGTGATCATGGTGATGACAGCATTTAGCTTTGGTCTACTGGTGGAAGATATGTCGCTTTTATTCAACTTCATCTAGAATACACTAATGAAACATGATAAAAGCCTGCTCTACTTGTGGAAGCATGCAGCTGATGATAACCCACAGTGGAAAGTTCATTTTAAGAAGTCGGCATTTTAATTCTGCAGGCAACTTTTAATTTTCCATTTTAAAATGTGCATCTTCAGAAAACCACGTCTGATTAGTAAAACGATATACTCTGTGCTGTTATTTGGGTTGAGGTTCTAAAATATGCTGCTATTTACAGCCGAGCACTCTGAAATTAAAACTTCCTGAACATTATCAAGTGTACTAAGATTTATTTTAGACAGCATTAGTGCTTGAAAAAGCAGCACACACTGAAATAACACCACTGAAGGGAAAGGCTGTGTTTGAATGCAGTTTAGTGCATCCTGCCGGACACGACGCATAAGCACTGAAACATTCCAAACTTCTTCAAAGGAAATGCCCAGATGTCATCTCTACCATTTTCTGCAGTGAACAGGGCGGACAATCTCACAAGAATAGCTCTTCCTACATCGTTTGTCCCTTTTGCTTTGAGCTCTAGCTGGATCCCAAAACGAAGACATTCAAGATACATAGAACACTGGCATACTTTGAAAGTGAGACTGCATGTTTGTCTGTTCCCCTGATGTTACTTTTTACTTCAAGGATTAAATTGAAAGATTATACTTACTCTATGCGAATCACATCTCTAACATTTGCCTATCTGAAGGAAAAGAAAACAACAGGTAATAGCATCTAGTAGTTTGGGGACCATTCTCTGGCAGAATTCTCTAGCTGGCAGAATACTGGCAATCAAAAGCGGAGCAAGCATGCTACCTCTTATGTAAAGGAGCCCACATGCCTCTTCGCACTGTGCTCAGCTCTGCTACGCTAAGCATAGTGTTTGTCGCTGTCTTTTTGAGCAAAGCCATGCCTGCAGAAGCAAGCTGAACCTGGGGTGCTTGAGTTGATTTAGATGGACTAAACATTATTTTTTTGGTCACAACATCAGAGGAAACTTTCTTCTAATAGATTTGGGCAAGTGCTTTCAACAAATAAATAGCTTGCCAAAGCCTTTAGATCATCACAAATATCAACTCTGACCTGTAAACTGTAATGGAAAAAACCTGCGGATTTCTTAAATGTGAACAAGGTATTTGTGATCATTATAAATATAGCACTTCATTTTTTCATTCACTTCTGTGCTCTTTTTTCTTGCCCTAGATCTAATCCAATTTCCCAGAAAAGTTGTTCTTTTTCTGTCTCATTCACGTCCACACTCCAGCATTCAGAAGCCAGGAACATACACTATATAGCATATGCTGATACTTGCAAATATCAGCACTGAAAGCAGCGTAGTACAGTGCATGTCTCTGAAAAGAGGCTACAATGAATCACTCCAGCATCCTGATTAGCATTTTTACTACTTTGAAATTTCAACTTTCATTTTTTTACTGCATCTTAATGCACTGTTCTTTCCTTCTTTGGCTGCCTGCAACTCACTGTAACTAGAGAATTCTTTTTCTGGTTTATCTCTGACTGTAAAGTAGCTTACGAAGTTCTGCATGGCAAACAGCATATATAAAAATAAATTGTATGTTAAATATGCTCTGAAGGTAATATGATAGCAAATCAAGGAACAGAAAGATTTAAACCTCCCTTGCTGCCCGAAAGAGAAACAGCTGAGCGGAGATGAGGGATATCGGTTTTGGTTCAGTATTCTACTTCTCATGTAGAATAAATATTTATATTACATATATGGATATTATGTTTTATAACAATAAATACTGTTTCATGCCACTCCAGAATATCAAATCAGATGAAAGGCTGGACAGGCAGCTGCATTTCGATTCTCCATACAAAGCTACTGCATTTGGTTTTAGCTTTTACTGCATCCAGCAATTAAAGGAATGAAGCAAGCCTGAAATTACATTGTGCAATGTGCTCCATCCCATGTTCAGAGGGGTTAGCAAAGCACCCAGGCACATGCTAGAAGTTCTGCACTTGCTTTAGTACTTTGCTGAGGAGGGATAATTGTGGAGCAAGGCCACTGAAAACACTGAGTTCCCAAAAGTTATTCTTGGTGCATGCGCAGCTTCATGAGTGCTCACTGGAGCAAAGCGCTTTCCCCACACTGCCCCATCCTCTCCCAAAGCCAAACTGAAGGAAAACAATCCATCCCTCACGAACAACTTTTTAGAGTGCACAATATATATTCCAATAGCTTAGAAAGTGTCTGTGGATCTGTATACATACTATTTATCAAATTAATTACATTAAGAAAAGAGAGCATTAACTTTAAACCAGGTCTTCAGAAGTTAAAAATAGCTATTACACTGTGCTACACACTTTACTACTCAAGATCACTGAGGAGGAAGCATATAACCATAAATAACACACCACATTTAATAGGGAAACTATAAGAGGGCAGTATATCAAAATCTGCTATTTACTTGACACAACTCACACAGTAAGCTCATTTTTGTTGTAAGTAAATCACCTCAATATAAACAAGGACTTCAGAAAAAACAAGCAAGAATTCATAGTCTAAGTCAGGAGAACCATAAATCTGAATGCTTCCATATGAAAAAAAGTGACATAGACCCACTACTTGCATCAAATATTTCGCATCCAAGAAATTTATCTTGTTAGCATGTTTCATATCATTACAGCACCATTCACTGAGATGGCAGAACTGAAAGCTCCCCACACAGTCTGAAATGGACAGATAGGTAAAGCTTTATGATGTTCCCAGAATGGCTGTTTTCATGACATGCCTGAAAGAAGACACAGCCCTTGTTTAATTCTCCTCCTCCAAGTCACTATGCTTCACTGAACAAGACGTAGTTCTGCAGCACGTCTCGAAGAGTGACGAAAGCGAGCGCTTCATTTACAGCTCCTGAGAAATAAAGATCAGGGCAAGGAATGCCAAGAAAACTCCATTTAGTCAGAAACAGATACTTGTTCTCCATAGGAACACTCTGCAGAGCTTTAAATATCACACTTGCACACTCAAATTAATTTTCAGAATTGCTTCAGGTGCAGAATTCCTGTTGAACAAGATAAGCAGAGGCCATAAACCTGAAATGTCATCAGTTCTCAGCAGCACCGCACGGGACTTTCCATGCTCACACTGATTTATTTTTAGCTGACTAAGAGCAAATCTCCCTGGTTATGATACCATCTTCATACCACCATCCAGTGGGTTACTTCAGTGCAATGGCTTTTAGATTAAATTGTATTGATAAACCACGGACTTGTTAATAGGATCACACAATGAATTTGTGTTCTGAATAGCTGAAATGACACAAGCAGAAAACCTGAACCGTAAATCTGAACTATATAATTTTACTTATCTTTCTACAGTTGGAAATGGTACACACAGCAACCCAACCCAATCTTTTTATGGCCGAAGTAGGAAATAAGCAGCAGTGAAAAATACTGTCTGCAAATATTCATTCCACGATACACTTCTGAACGTCTATTTTGTGCTCATTACCCACAAAATTCTAAGGCACATGAGTTTACTCACACTGCTACTCACCAACAGCACATTTTGATCTTACTTACAAAAGCATTCAGAAGAAAATTATCTACAGTACGTTGCCCTACTGACTTCCTGATTCATGCTGAGATGGCTGTTCATTCAACCGTGCAACATCAACATCACCATGTGACTTATAGGTCTAATTAGCACTCCACAAATTATGAATGGCAAATATTCCCAGTGAACCGCTCCTAAACACTCTGAAGGCTGAGAAATAAATACAGGAGAAGTTTTTTATTACTTCATGTTTAAGACATTCATCATTTTATTATCAGGGGGAAAAGGTTTCTCTGCTATTATCAACCAAGCAACAGACCTGGGTACCATAACAAGTACAAAATAAATAAGCAGCAACAAGGGGAAGAGATTTCTGTTTAGTTTTGCGACTGTATCTCACTTTGCCTTCACAGCTAGTAACGGGTTAGCATCCTGTTGGACATCAAAGGCAGGCGTGTCAGAGGAGTAAGACTTAGAGTTGAAGGTTTTACACTGTCTAAGGAATTAGTAAAGTATGTAAGAGCATCTACTTCCCATGCAGAAGAGCTCCATATATAACCATTTCCCTCTCTAGCTGGCTGATGGGATTAGCATTTGGTTTTTACTTGAACTGTATCAGCACTTGCTCTCTCCTCTTGCCATCAGTGCTTCTTAAGCAAAACTTCAAAGATGAAACTTGAAAGGCAAGAAGTAAGTCCAGTTCTTGGAAGCAAAGTGTGAGCAGCTTCAGGGAGGCATTTCAGCATTTCATTAACTACATTAAACAACAAAAAATAACATATTGAATAAACAGGAACAAACAGCTATTTACTCAAGTAAGTGCAGAATCTCATGCACAGATTCTGTTGAGGTTGGAGGATCTATTAATATGAAGGGCTGCTCAGGAAAATAAACAAACATTCATAGTCAGATGCTCTTGCCACTACTCGGTATTCACTGAGTAAAATCCCCCACAATTAGAGCAAGGGATAGCAGGAGACCTTCAGTTATGCTACGTGTGAAGTGTTTATTTCCCAGTGCTTTTCTAAGCTCACATCTAGCTTGCCTACATCAAAACTCTGTGATTGCTCTGGCACATACACAAATAAATACTTAATATTCTGTTTACATCAAAGAAGCTTCATTAGTGGCACCGATCAGCAACAAATAAATTTCATGCTGCCAACACAATCCAAACACATATCAATCTCTGATTTTTGCAGGCAGGACTGAACCGTGACAAAAGACTCAAGGACGATCTTAAATCTAACGTGGCACATAGAGTACTTTTCCTAAAAGTTAATTATCTTGTGATGCTAGTCCAACAAACATAAATCTGAGAAAGTACCGAAAATAATGACTGCTAGAATCTGGCAAGAAAGAACACTTTGTATTGCTTAATATTTCATCCCTTTTATCCCCCCTCCTCTTCAAAGCACCTAGCATTGGTCGCTCTAAGAAACAGAACGGGACCAGCCTGACATTTGGGTTTAGTCACTGTGACCATTTCTACATGTTTTCGCAAGTCTGGGGTTTTCTTTGTCTCTGGGTTTGTTAGCCTTTTACACTGGGTCTTCAGTTTCCTCTAGAGCCACTGGAGGAGGAAAAGCTTTTCCTTTTCAAAGAAAGCTAAGATTCTTATATGCTGCCTGGACCTGAGGCTTTGAGGTGATCAAATTCCTAATAAATTCATATAATAAAAAAGAATTCCTAATAAAATCATGTTAGCAAAAAGCAAAATTATCAGAAGCAGCAACTGCAAAGTATTCTTCCAGAGGCATCAAGGTCATTTGGCATGTATCTTGTGTGTGCATACAGGGTAAAATTCATTCCTGTGCAGAGGGATGGCATAAAACCTGTGAACCACTTCAGCCTTGTTTAAGGCTTTAAATCAGGATTAAGTGATGCATAGGCCTTCAACTGGATGCTGGCATGGAGCTGAATTTTATCCACGATGGATATTGATCTCATCACAACTGGTGCTGCTCTTACATTAGGTGTAAATTCATGCATAATTCATCTTAGATGAACAAAACGATTCAACAGCTACCAGACATTTACTCTCTTGCTGAATAAGCCACATCAAAGTTTCATAAAAAAATGAAACCAATTTTTCAAACCCATCCTCATATAGAGAAAACAAAGCACTCTGAACTACATTACTTCATCTTGTGATTGCTTAGAAGTACCTGCCCATCAGCACGTGCCAAGGCAATAACCCCAGAATTAGAATTCAGTAAAATAGTTAGATATTTCCCATCGATATGCCTATACCAACTAAGCAAGCATTTCATAACAGAAAGCCTTTGGTGCCACAATTAACATTGATGTGTGTATTACTAAGGTTAGATAGGGATATCTAATGGAGTCGTTTGAGATCCTTTGCACATACTATACAGCAGTCAATCACTTCAGGATTTACCAGGGGCAGTGCAGAAGAAAGAGTACTGTTTTCATCAGGAAGTTACACCATGTAAAAGCATTGCAGAAGTTCTGACAGTGTTCCTGCGGTTCTGAACAGATCTATTTACCTTGCACAAGAACATGAGACCTGAACTCCTGTGCTGTGCACTGTGCTAGACAAAAAGAGAGGATTCCCCCTGAAAGATCGACTCTCAAACTCACGACACAGAGAGTATCATTTAGTGCAAATGCAACGATTGCCTTTGGAAACCAGCAACCAAGCGCACAGCAGTTGAGAAGGCTAATGGAAGATAGTGACACGATAACTGTGTGATATGTACAAAGGCAAGTTCAAAGCTGCAAATATAGTGCCCAAGGGGAGTGGCGAAGAGCCAGATGCTTCTGGCACAATGTCCAGGAATCACTGCATTGACAGCCATCACAACAGGACAGCGTGTCAGGAGATGGTGAGTGTAAGCATCATTTCCTCACACCAAGCACCTAAAACCGCTTCTGTTTTCAGACAGGTTAATTCAGGAAAGGCTGATATTTGGGCAAAGAAACAGATAGAGGGAGAAAAATATGATATCAAACTCAACAAAAGGCACCATAAACAATGGTGCAGGGGCTGGTCATGGTTGTGCATCACCGCATACCTGTGGTGGCCAACCCCACCTGAAAAGGGAAGATCGGCTTCATAAAACCAGGTAAGCAGACAACACTATGCAGAGATACTGAACCAAAACAGTTGCTTACCACTGAGCTAGGATTCAGCAAATGAATAGCCATGAGAGCATGAAGGAGAGCTTGCACATTATGATGGTGCAGAGAGAAGTGCCTGGTATTACTTGGAGATGTTAGTGTAAATAGATGTACCCTAATAAGACTCCTGATGACAAATCTCTTGTTATTTCCTTTCTAGGGCCAAGATGATGTTTCCATTGACACTTCCATTTTCTTGCTTGCAATGGGTAGGAGGGAGGCTAAAAATGTTGCTGATTCCCTCCAGCAACAAGGGGTGGGCAGGAAAAGGCAGCATGGCACTAGTGCCTTATGGTGCAGCTCTGCCAGCTGACTCTGCAGGGAATGGGGCTGGCGGGGCGCTGACCTGAAATGTTAGGGGAATATATTTTGCATTTATCCCAAAAAGAATGGGGACGTTTTAGGAGTTTTTTCTTCTGGCTTAAGCTAAGAATTTCTGGGTTCTTCCATCCAAGAATCTGACTCATTTTGCAGTCTGGGGAAAGACACAAGTAGGAACATTTGTAGCTCCTCTGTCTCTGCAACACAATGTGTAGTTGAGTCTTCTTAGTGGCAAGAAACATTTGGCTGGAAGCCTGCCTGGGAGGAAGGAAGTGAACATTATCTAGTCAGAGCCTTCTGTACCCTGCCTTAAAAGCAGCATCTATACAGAAAAAGAAACAAAAAACCACACAAACCCAACAGATCCAGGGTTGGTTCAAGACCCCACAACTTCCAACTGGCTTAAAAGCCAATTTAATGCTGTGGATTTTCATTAATTTATTTATTATGCCATTGCTTAAACTCAGTTCAAAATCTCTAATGGCTTAAGGGTAGCAAAGGAAAAGGAGCTCAATACCAAAATGTAAGAGCTACTCTGGAAATATCCAGATAAAAGAATAACAGAATGAGAGAAACAACCTTAGGTGAAGACAGGAATGCAGCCATCCTATCACAAAGCAAAATTCAATGTCAGGAAGTCATTTATTGAAGAGGACAAACAGAATAAAATAGAACACCTTCTGATAAACAGTACTCAAAAACAGAAGGGAGAGAGAAATTTATAGAGGATAAAATGTAACACAAAAATCTATTTAATTGCATTTTACAGATGATCATTTCAGTATCTGCTATGGATGTCATTGGATTATATATTCCAAGACAGAGGCCATAGCAAATACTAATAAATTCATGAGAAATGGGAAGTCTATATCAAGTATTTAGGTCCTGCAATAACAGGGCTTTGGTATGAACCACCAGAAAGAAAAAGGAAGGGTCTTTGACAGGCTGTTAACAGCAAAACACTGGAGATGGTCATGCTTTGACACAGAAATTGCGAGGGCAGATATTACACTTACAGAGCTCTAAGAAATGCTGTGATTTATTTAGCTCTCAAGGACATTCCTTCAACAAAGCATTCATTAAAAAAATGTATTTAACTTTGAATTTTACTTTGTACATTAACATTTCTGAACTGCTGCTAAACGCTACAGATTCAGTTACTCAGCGTGAATCTTCACGACAGTGACATCACAAATCAATCAAATCCTTCTGTCTATGCCAAATGCATAGAAGCTTTCATCAGTTTGAAAGCACAGATAATATACAAGGACATAATCCAAATATTTGACAAACACACATCTCAAAGTTACAAGCACATTTACAAAGACTTGCAAACAGTTTTTTCTTTACTTCAGCGCAGTCAATAGGACTTAGACTCCCAAATCGTGAATTTTCATCATTTCACAGAATCATAGAATCATAGAATAGTTAGGGTTGGAAAGGACCTTAAGATCATCTAGTTCCAAACCCCCTGCCATGAGGGACACCCCACACTAAACCATGCCACCCAAGGCTCTGTCCAACCTGGCCTTGAACACTGCCAAGGATGGAGCATTCACAACCTCCCTGGGCAACCCATTCCAGTGCCTCACCACCCTCTCAGTAAAGAGTTTCTTCTGTTGCTAACTCCCCAAAGAAGGCCAATCAACATTTATTATCAAATATGAGGAAAAATACAACATCTTTATGTTTATACACAGAATTATGGAATGGCTGGGGTTGGAAAGGACCTTTAAGATCATCTCCTCTCATGGAAAGGGATGCCTCACATCTATGCATGCATTTTCTCTCCTGTGAAACATATTCATCAGCAGATGGCTCCACCTAAGCTTACAGAACCATTGCAGAGTGATGGATTGAAACGAAAAAATAGAGAAGGAAGAGTTAAACAGATGTACAAGGCTGCTTTTGCCTGCCTGAAGGGCTTGATCCTGCTGAGAAAAAGTGACAAGTGCTCTATGGAGTCATAAAAGCAAGAGATTTATTCCCCAAGCTGTTGTGTGTGTGCCCAGCAATCCTGAGGGGTCAATTCTCAGAGCAACCAAACTTTAGGAAAAAATACCTTGCTATTTTCTTTCTTCTTACAACTCAGGAAGAAGAGGAGCTTGGATGACAGTCTAGGAGAGAGGTCTGCTTTCAACAGACAGCTGAACAGTTTATCAAGATTACATTAGATGATCAACAGGGGTCTCATATAGCTGATTTGCAGCTTAATATTTACCTTGTACCACTGATTTACAGGCTCATAGGTATTAACTGGACTGCGAGCAGACCATGCAATTCTTTCAACTTTCAATGTGCTTCTTGTACCTTTGCCAAAAGTCGTAATTTTCCAGCATCCTGGATAGTTGCATAGCCAAATGACAAATGCTTTCTCAATGAAGAGAACATAATTTGATTGGATTTCTCCTTAAGCTCAAGCTCCCATAATAATAAATTCATTGATTAAAATCCTGCTTGGAAACAAAGGACAAATTAAGTAACTGTTTCACTGTGAGAACATGTGTGTGGGGGAATTTCTACTTCTATCTACAGCTTCATTGAATTTGGTGAAACTGTGCAATGGCAATGCACTGTAGTTGGTTAAAACATATATCAGCTGTCAAATATTTTGCATGTATTCTGCTGAAGAGATACTGGTTAAATAATAAGGGGTTTAGATACAGCTCAGGGAGCTGTCCTGCTCCATGTCATATAAACAATCCATTTGGGTGAGTTAAATCTGCAGTCACATTGCATTATTGTGCACAAAAAGATAAAATAGGGTCTGTACTTTTAAAATAAAACCTATTTGAATGGCTTGCTTCATATAAACAATGTTGATTGTTCCAGTAGTGGAAATGGGCTGCGGGTAACCTGGAAACAAACCTGACATAACAGATTTACACCAGGAATTCCTCTAAGGCCATCTATGATCCAGTCACATCTGTAAGTCCAGCCTTACCTGCTAATAGGTGCAGTCCAAAATGGTGAAATAATACCACCCCAAAAAGCACTCATGCATGCCGAGGGACCTGACGGTTACCAGCGACGCACACCAACCACTGCTGTGATGGCTAAACGGGCCCAAGGAGGCAATGTGTACCTGTCACCACAAAACCCGCTCTACAAGTTACAACCGTTTTAGGAAAAGCACTTACTAAAGTTGAAAGATTTGGGAACATTTGCTTTTAGAGCACCACAAAATTATGGGTTCGAACTTGCCTTTAGTGGAAAGCCTGAATTTCTGGCTCTGATAATTTCATACTATCTTAAAATCACTGATGCCACAGAAAAGCACTGAAATGCTTTGGCACTGGTTCGGCTCTGTATGGGTATGTACCAGGCCTCACACTGGTTTAGTTTTCACCACCTGAAATGTCATTTTGAAGGGTTCCTCATTTAAGATATAAATGCCAGATCCAAGAAAGATGTTCAGTGACCTTCTAAAGTAATAGCACTATCATTTTGCTTTAAGGTACACTGATTTTCTCCTAGGCATGGTGCCCACAAACCAGCCTATGATGTAGTAGCACCATCACAGGATGATATCGGTGGAAGCAAACTTAGACTAGAAGTGACAGTGGACATACGGTGACGATTACTCTGAGGCACGGTCTTGGCAGCTCAGGAGTGTTTGTATTTCCATGTGAGGTATCCAAGTCCAACCGAAATAAAACTGTCAGAAGTACTTCACTGCATAGGAGCTCCGGTTACATTTCTAAAGGTTACTTAGTCATTCAGGACACTAGCTCCCATGCAAAGCTTTTGAGATTTCTCTCTGAAAGTTAATGAGACTTTGGCTCCTAGGTGTATGAGATACGCTTGAAATAAGCCTTAAAAATCTGAGTAACATCAGCATATGTAAAATATTTGCCTGAATGCACCACATTCATCTTGAGCTTAGGGGCTAATGGCAAAGTTTCAAAATCTCTGGTAATAAATCCAAATTTCAGTCCGCTTTATTGGGTCACTGAATCACTGTATTTTTATAGATGTTACTCCCTATCCCTTGCACCCTGGAGGATGATGACAGTGCTGTAAAAGCATCTCAAACTGATAGGAGAATGAACATAGAGTAAAACCTAGTAGGGATTTTTTGTAAGCATATTGAGCGTAACGTTGATGCTAGATGCTACCTGAATCTCTATTTAAGAGACCTCTCTGACTGAGATTCTTCTAGAGTTCATGTTAGCCTCAACACGGGGATGATAAATGCCTAAAAAGAAAATTTGGCAAGGGAAGAAAACGGACAGTATTTTAAAGTAAATTATCCCATGGCAAGATAACCTAACACATCGCTTCTAAACAGAGGTGAAAGGCAGCACTGCAGGGACACTTTGATTTGATTACCCTCCAACAGCTTGCATGCCCATCTGATGTAGCTCAATTCAAGAAAACTTCTGCACTGGCCCCAGTCTTGCAGTTCCTGTTTGGGGAAAAGAATGATTCTCTCCCACACAGTGCAATTCAGTAGCATCCTCCCCAGCAACAGGGAATGCTCTGGGAGACAGCTGAAAATGGAACCTATCACAATAGAGTAATTGAAGTGAGAACCGACACAAAATGTCAGCTGCATCTTTCTTAGACGTGGGGAATCACCCCTTCCTCTGTTCTACCTGTGCAAAAAGCTTTAGTTGCAGGAAAGGGAGATCTGTGTACATCTCACCAATGCTAATAAAAAGGCAACTGAAAGAGTGTTTTGGGGAAGACCTTCAACTAGTGGGAAAAAATAACACCAAAACAGCCATTTGTTTCAATCAAATGATATCTATTAAAACCATCCTCTGCCTTTACAGCATCGTGCTTATACACATGTATTCTAAGAATAGACAAATTTCAGAGTTAGCAAAACACATACACAACACACTCAGATCCATGGAGACTTTCAGTATAGAAAAAAGAAACTATTTTTAAACAAGGAACTGAAACCATAACATCCTCCACCCCAAACAATCCAGTTGTAAGTTTTATCTGTATTTTTCAGATAGGCTTACAAGCTGTATCCGCCTAAACCAATGCAGAAAAAAGGGATAGAAAAGTAGCCCCAAACTTCAGCAGTTTCCTCTAGGTCTCAAGGGACTTGTTCCTAATCAAGAACTTATAAAAAGAGTGTGACACACTTGTAGCTAAAAGAATAATTCACTCGTGACTCCACCCTATTGTCCACTTATGACCTTTTGTTACGCTGCAGGGATGTAAGCATCAAGGGGGAGAAAATATTTGCAGACAACATCCTCCTTACCATTAGCCTAGTAATGCAAAAGGTCTGGCATGCCTTGTCTGGAAGCATGGAAGACTTCCTACAATACAGCATTAATAGCTACAGTACAAATAAAGTTGGCAAGTTTGTCAGTGTAGCGTCCAGATGCAAGGTGCTCTCTCTCAAACCCATGTTCTTAAGCAATGTTCACTGCCATCACCATAAGAGAATATGTGCCAAGCTGTATTAAACTGCATTTTTTTTATTAGCTTAAAATAGAAGCTCTGTTGCTTTTAAACTCTGACCTTTTGATTAGGAATTAAGAAAGGTAAAATTAATCAGATGAAATTCACAAACCTCATTCAAAAATGGCCCTGAACACCTAAATATGTCTCTTGTTACAAACCAAAGGAAGAATTTTACAAGATGATAAAAAGAAACTTGAGATGTTAAATACAAAGTTATCTGCAGCCAAGCTGAGATGGTTAAACTGAAAAAGAATGGAAAAAAAAATCAAATCCCCACCCAGCCATTAAAGGAAATTTGATTTCCAAGGCACAACCCAACATGCCAACATGGTCCAGTTCTCTCCTGAAACTTAGTAGTTTACAGTTCTACAATGGCAAACTGGAGAGATACAGACGATACTGTACTCTAATAGGGTATAACAGCCTCTAGCTATATATTAGACGAAACATAGGGCCGGGTCTTCATGTATGATAAAGCTTCCAGGCTTCACTGGCAGGAGCCAGGAAGCTGCACTGATATTGTAATCATATTTCAGTGGTGAGAAACTTTCCTCATTTATGTATTGTCTCCATGCATTTCTTCAAACTATTCTTTCATATATTTTATTTTACAGTTTCAGTTTAAAGTCGAATTCTTCCACTGTTTGGAAACTCTACTTTTCTATTACAACAAGTAGATTGGGTACATCTAGATTGAAATAGCTTCCCTGTCAACATATCTCTAGAGATCTTTGATGTTACTCAAAAAGACATATCCAACATCAGGCTTTCTCACAGCAAGACTTGATTTCTAGGTATGACTTAAAATTGGCATCTGCTAGAAACATTTTCTGTGCCGCTCCTGAAAGAATCAGTATGTGAATTAAATTACAAATCTGCCTTGTCAAGTAATTATCAGTTTGTTGTAGCACCCTTCCATAATAATGACAGTACGGGAGGACTTAATTTAGGATTTTTTCAGAAGGAAGATTGTGTTTAGGTCTCTTACAACTAACACATTTGCTGAAGCTTTTATTATGCAACTGTTGCTGCTGCAAAATGCTGAATGGATCTTGTTCTACATCAAAAAAGTAATTAGAATTATACAGAATCAATAGGCTAACTCATAACTTTTGCACTACACGAATCACAGTTTGCTCCCAAAAATAACTTTTAATTCAAGATTGAAAAGATTTTGCCTTGCTTAGACCAGGGAGAGAAGCTTTGAGATAGAGACTACACTTTACACTCCCCTGATATATTTACCCATAAGTAATTAAAGAGTGCTTTATGAAATAAAATATTTATTCCAAAATCAAGTGAATACTCTTGATGTGCACTTCTCCTCACTTGTACTCTGACCCAGCACTCCTACTTAACCATATTAATAATGAACAGCTTTCAAAAAGCCAAAATGGTTAATACATTCCTCATAATCTCCTAGTCCTGGAAGCTGAAGATAGTAGTATAATTAATGTTCATGATGAATGTCGGAAAGCTGCTGCTTTGTTTCTTTATTTGTATGGGGGGAAATGGGAGAGGAGGGAGGTATACAAAAAGAAGAGAAGTCATTGAACCCTTTAATATGTAGTAATTTTCTTTTCTTTTAAGTATTCCTACAGAAGACCCGTCTCTGAAGCACTGGAAATAATTGACTCTTTTCATTGTTTCACAAAATGAGAAGCAAGTGCCCAGTCTTGCAGTGTCGCCACTGCACAGCAAAGACAACCCATGTGGAAGAGATAAAGAGCCTGCACATTCCCAGTTCACCTCCATGCGGATGAAGAAGAACAAAACCAGAGGGTGCTGCATCTTTATCAACAACTGCCAGTCACTACTGTTATGCCATATGCAAACATGTTAGCATTCATTTGCTGAATTTGTTCACCAAAGCAAAATGCTTCTGGAAGCAAAACTGCTGACAAATATGAAGAGCTGCCACATGGAGCACTTTGGCAGACCTGCCTTCAACTTGTTGCCTATTGTCATTTTTATTGTGCTTACAATTGCAATAATAAACAATACCTCATGTTCTTCTGCTCTCATTCTGAAGATGCAAATTGCTATTAAAAACCTGAATACTTTTGATCTAGCTTTCTCGGGCTGCCTTCTCTTCAGTATTAAAGTTCCTGCCATACTGTGCACATAGCAAATGGACATTCATTTTTTTCCATTTAAGATGCAAAAATTGTAGGTGTTTTGGCAATAATCAGACCTCAAAATCTCAAACCCATCTCCCAGAGGCTTAGTACAACAACAACAAAAAAATACGTATCTGTGTTCATCCAAACCCATCCCACTGTAGGCCTCTGATTCCTTCCCCAAAAGGCTTAACCAAATGTAATCGTCAGTGCTCCACTGTGAACAAGCCTATGGCTTCTCTATGGATGTATTTTAATTGAAAGTAAAACTACAACATAGCTAATCTATACCTACTGTATTCTAAATAACAGCAGAGTATCACCGACCTCAGAAAACACACGAGTTCACTGGGGAAAAAAAAAGTCATAGAGATAATTACCTTTCAATATTGTACTCACAGAATTGTATTATAATCTTTTCTGTTTGCCACTATCATTTCTCTAATAAAAAAATGTATCTAGAACTGGTACTTGCAGACTAATGAGCTAGCACTGCTCATGTCCCACACAAGACAGTGGCAGTGTCGCATATAAGTAAGTCGAACATCAAGAACCGCATTTTACAAAGACTCTAACTGAGATTGTATGCTGTTCTTTCCATAAGAAACAAAAGATGCATCTCTAATATAGAAGAACACAGGTTCCTCTATACTGCCTTCCAGAGTGAATATCTAGGTTCCTGCAGATCACTTCCGTACACCACTATAAACCCTGCCTTTGTCCACCATGCAGCTACCGCCGTAGCACATGGCCCTGGGCTGGCAATTCACAGCTCTCAACATACGGAAGTGTTTCCAAGCTGCTCTAGAAACAGAGCAGGAAGAGAGCATGCTATTGCTGAAACAGAACTATGAGCTCAGCTTCTGTTTTTACATTCAGCTGTTCTACTAACCAAACAAATGATCAGCAAAGAGATAAGATGTAAACAAAAGACCTAGGTCAAGAACAAATTTCCACCTGGATCTTGACCTGCATTTCATATATGTCACAGTGGCACCTCCTGAGCTTTCAAAGGTTGAACAAAACATTCCGAAGACACTGTTTTAAGCCCAGCTTGATGATATTCGAAGCCAAATGACAAGAAACAGAATCAGCCAAAGCACCAAGGAGGCAACCAATTTTTTTTACATGCCACTTCCTGCATTGCTTTTGTTTTTAACCAAAACGTGACCTGGCAGTAAATGAACAGCCGAGCGTTTATTGTCACCAGATCTCTGAAGGGACACGTCTTTAATAAGACTGCCTTCTGCAATAAACCCTTTTGGTATGAAGAGATGAAAATTGTCCCTCAAAACATATTAGTTAGATTGGATTGATTTATATAACAGCACAACAGAATAGCAAGTCATGAAGGAGAAATAATTATCTTAATAATGTCCACTAAAGTGATGAACTGAAGCAGTTTGTACATTAGTGGGCTATTTATGTACCCTTTGATTGCATTAGGTTTCTCTGCCTATAGGCACCTTAGAAGTGCACCAGCAGCTCTGTAATTCACAGCTCTTTGTGGTTTACTACTGAGCGCAGCAACGAATATTTCCCTTTCTTCCCAATTTTTAAAGCAAATTTTTTTGCCTTCTAATTAGTGGCCAGTGGAAGTAAGAAGGAAGAGGGTAATGTATAATATTTGTATAATATTTTGATATTTGTAGTAAAATAACCTGTTGTTTGGTTTTAAACCCTTCCCAGATGGGTCATTTCCAGAGACAGCTATATCATATCCTTTTCCTGTTGCCAAAAAATTAAACCCTAAAGTAATTCCTGGTAAACAGAGTCCATATCTGGACTCACAGCATCACTGAAACAAGGAAATGCCATATTGGAGGAGGGCCACGAGGATGATCAGGGGAGTGGAGCACCTCCCGTATGAAGAGAGGCTGAGAAAGTTGGGGCTGTTCAGCCTGGAGAAGAGAAGGCTGCGTGGAGACCTCAGAGCAGCCTTCCAGTATCTGAAGGGGGCCTACAAGGATGCTGGGGATGGACTCTTCATCAGGGACTGCAGTGACAGGACAAGGGGTAACGGGTTCAAACTTCAACAGGGGAAGTTTAGATTGGATCTAAGGAAGAAATTCTTTACTGAGAGGGTGGTGAGGCACTGGAATGGGTGTCCCAGGGAGGTTGTGAATGCTCCATCCTTGGTGGTGTTCAAGGCCAGGTTGGATGAGGCCTTAGGTGACATGGTTTAGTGTGGGGTGTCCCTGCCCATGGCAGGGGGGTTGGAACTAGATGATCTTAAGATCCTTTCCAACCCTGACTATTCTATGATTCTATTGTCTCCTCTCCAAACTCCTGCTTACATCCAATCTTAGCCTGGGTGGCCAAGAATCCGAAATACGGGGAATACTGTCAAAGTCCTACAGCAAAGGGCATTTCCCAACTGAATGATTCTTCTAGCACTGATAACAGCTGAATACAAGCTGCAAAGATGAGCAGTGCTTTCCATTCCAAACCACGTCTCAGCAAGAGAAGTAAGTTTACTCTCTTGGCCATCTGCAGCACGTAAAGAGCAAATCAACATAGAAATACACTGTGGTCCCCAGCACGAAGTATGAGGAACGACATGCAAGAGGAAGAGTTGGATTCACACATGCTTTTGGTGTGGTTTTGTTTTGTTTTGTCTTTATTGGGGGGGGGGGGGGGGGGGGGGGGCGCAGCAGTGTTTTGTGGTTGGTCTGTTTTGTTGTTGGGGTTTTTTAATGAAGAAAAGCATTGCCATCCAAACTGGAAGCTGTCCCCAATAGCAGTGCAGATGATGCATATGGAGCAGCTTGAAGGAATGAAGCTATTATGAAGGTATAATCAGGTTACATAGAAACCACTGAATATATTTTTCAGTGGTCATTCAAGCTTGCCTGTTGCAACTTCAGATTTTCCAGCATATCTCATTCTGCGTTCAAAATGAACCGTCTCTCTTTACGGAATACAAATCAGCCATGTGTGGGAGTCTTATATTTAGCAAGGCACTTAAGGTACATTTAGTAATATAGCATTTTTATATATTTATCATGTCATCTTGTATTGTCTTGACACTGCAGAGAAACAAACAGATATGATTTTTTGTTTAAAATAAACAAGCATATTTTCTTTGTCAGGGTTTTATGACTATTTCCACCTCTGTTTTCCTTTAAATGCTGTTAAATGTGTTTGGTTCTAAACACCCTTTGAGAAACGATTACTGATAAAAACATTTAGATAATGGCTCATCTGTTTTTGTTCACACTGATACATCAGATACGCCATTCTTCGCTGGATTCTGAAAGAATGGAAGTGGTGTTACACAATATTCACCACCCCTAGTCTTTTAGTTAATCATCCCTAATCAGCTGTTGCTTCACAAATCAACTTTCTAGTCCTTTTAGGCATACAGTGTGACGCTAATGTGTGGCAACAGAATGTTGATTATAGACCACTGGGTAGCAGTAGCTGCCCCATTAGTGGCATCCAGCTGTCCAGATTCATGCATGACCGAAAAGGATTTAATAAGTTAGGATGAAGAGCAGTGAAATGCCTGTGAAGCAAATACGGACAATACAGAAATAATTAATGTGAGGCAAACCATCTTTTCAAAGCAGAATTAGTTCTGAGGTAAATGACTGTAACTTCATTAATTACTAGGTGTGTTGTACACTTTTAAACTAAACTGCTTTGACACCACAGAGGAATACAGGGTATTACAGAATTCCTGTACATACATATGAAAGTGAAATTAAGCTGTTTCAAAGGCTGCATGAACCATTCCTACCCAATGCATGCGAACACTACCATGTGACTATTCTGAGATTATTAAAAAGCATCAGCATTTAAGAACTACCAAAAGAATTGACAATGCCATAAGGAAGGATAGTTGTTCTTATTCTGAGAGGAACAGAATGAGCACAGCCACGTTTGTGGATGCGTTAACCTCACAACACAGTGCTAAACCCCAAGCAATGACCAGAGCCTGCAGTTCTTGTCCTGGCCAGAGAAGCAGCAACTCAACAGCACAGATTGTTGAGAAAAACAGCACATTCTCCACAGAACAATACCTCCTGTACACCAATGACAAAGTCAAGCATCGCAGCTGAATTAAGGTCTTTCCAAGACAGGACAGACATATTTGTTTCAGTTAAGCAAAACAGGACTTTTACTCCCCGTGACTTAGACATTGGTGCCTTATAAATATTTGTAATGCTCCCATTAACCGTGTTTCTGGCATAAAAGCAAGCAAAGAACATAAAAACAGAGTGCAAGAAACTGGGCATTCAAAGGTCTACAGTGCTAAGAATATCCATGAACAGCTTGAGCACAATTTGAAGAAATAACTGCTCAAAATCATTTCATTTATACAGAAGCCTGCTACTCTTTTGGGTTCCCTATGTTTTCAGCTGTAGGAAACATCACAGTATCACCAGCCTCAAACTTCAATTCTGATGACACTAAAAATAACAACTTTTGTACATTACCTTTTCAAATCAGAATCTGGAAGCTTGCATATGGGAAGCTTCTGTATTTTTCAAATGTAAATCACTTGTGAAAGAACAGAAAAGAGCATTCAGAGTGCTGTTACTGTACCTTGGTTGTTCGTTACTAACTCTTGTTCCTCTGTTACTCAGTGCTAAAGGTTTTTCTAGAGGTCAGCCCTTTTTTTCTGCCCCTAACAAACTTTTCCATGCTTGCTATTTTTTGCCTTCTGATTGCAGCCTACAAAGACCAAAATCCCACAGTACAAGTTTCCTTCCAAATTGCAAGTACATCCCCAAACACCATGGTAGTTCTTTACTTTCATATCCAATTGCTGTAAATTCTAACAGGCTTCAAATAAAAGTGCTGAAGGTTGAGACTAGCCCATCATTACTTTGAAAATGAGCACAGTATCATTTTTCTTACTTTATACATCTTGGCCTAAATTCCCTCAGGGTACAGAACTTGGCTTTGTGTGGCTCTGATATAATAAACAGTCAATGGTTCCAAAAAGACCAGGGTCCAGCTTCCTAGCTGATGCAAATTGACTTAAATAGAGCTAAGCAGACTGACACTGGCTGAGGAAACAGCTCTGTGTATCTAATTATACACACAGCAAAAAGTCACTAAGAGCTCTATCTCAGTTCAGCCTATTTTACGTAATTAACTGTACAATAAAATGTTCCATGATCAAATAGCTCAGTTCCTTTGAAGTACTCACTTTCCATTTCCCTCAATAAGCACAGCTAAGAACAAATTCCTTTATACGTCCATGAACATTGGAAACTATCAGCACTAGAGGCTGCCGTTTGCTATTTTGTGCTTAATCCCAGCTACTCTGGAGAAAAAAGCAAAATCTCCAGCTGGGTGCCGTGACTGCAGAATAAGACTCTTTAAATACATAATGTTCATCAGTTCAACCAGAGTCATGTCAGTTGTGATAGGGACCAAAGTCACATTCTCCATCCCATTCTATGCCGGCCAGGCTAGCACAAGGGCTGAAAAGCTCTCAGGCATGAACAGAATGGTCTGGATTTGAATCGGTGACCTGGAGGTGAAAGGCTTGCTAAGTAACTTCCCCGGCTTCACTCTGCCTCTCTTCTTTAGTCCTCATCCTGAAAACAAAGATGCATTCAGTTTAAGCTCTGCTAACTTTGGGAAGGGGGGGAGACAGTAATTAGCATGCCTCAGTTACATACATGGTTCATTTCTTAAACTCCTTGTCAATTCATTACTCCAATTTTTGACAAAGCAGCCTGGATTAAATCCATAAGTGAATGGATTTATGTCGTTTAGTCCCTCAGATCTGAAAACACTCTAAAGGCTCAGTGCATTGCCCTACTCCTACATGAGCTTATATGCTATTCCCATAGGCAAAATGTACAAAGTCCATTACATCGTTATTTTAAAATCCAAAATTCTCTACATATTTTAGTAAAGTGCTTCCTAGAATCAGGGTATACACAGCCTGAGAACCGTTAAGTTAAAATAACTCTTCTTTGGTTATCTCTGCTTTATTTCTCCCTAGAAGCCTGTAAGCCATTCACAGCAGTTCCTGACAGAATGTGCTGGAATACAATAATATGTCAATTAACTACAGTCAACCAGCTGCTAATACTATTTCTCCAAAATGTCTTCATTATTAATGGGAAGCACTGTGGTGTGGCAACATGCTGGAAAGACTAACTGAAAAAGGATTATGACCCAGTTTTGTGAATAATTAGATTGCATTTCCTAACATTTTCCTACCACCTTGATTAGTATAGCTATGGTTTTAAGTTCACAGATCCAATTTGACCTCTTTTAGCAACAGTCCACAGAGGCCAACCAGCCAACAAGACCCCATACTTGTCATATATTTTCACATCTAAGGCGTGGATGAGAGCAACTCTGTGTTAAGTCTTGGGGGAGCACTGAAATCTCATCTGAAAATGTTATAATCTCACTATATATATTTATGTATAAAGAGAAAAGACATGGCAGGTAAAGACAGAATTGAGATGAGGGACTATAATAAAATGCCAGTCAGTGTGATTGCCAAGGCTCATAATTCACCAACAGCCCAGCCGTGGCTGAGGATTGGTTGGGCCAGATGATCCTTGAGGTCCCTTCCAACCTGGTTTTCTAAGATTTGATACAGCTTTATAAATGATATACCCTCAATGGCTTTCCATTCACAGATACCACTGAACTTTTCTTCAAAACCACTTGCTAGAGCATGTAGAAGAAAATAATCTGGAAAAAAAAAAAGGTACCAGCTCTACCTGACTCTGTATGGAATTACACGGTGCTAATTAATCTAGTAAAAAACTGGGATGTGAGCTCTGGAGACTGTTATAAAATACAAAGCCTTTTTTGCTCGTCCATCATTAGGTCAAACACAGCCCAGGTGACACGTGTCTGAAAGAATATAGCAGCTGGGAGCGGGGCTGCCTGGCGGCCGGTGTGAAATGCATCGATTGTCTCGATCCAGCTCCAAAGCGACACGCGTCACTAGCACAAAACATGCTCCAGGAGCTGGCACAAACTGACACCCCTGTTGGCAGCCTCAGCAGTGGTGCCAAAGGCTGAAGGGAGTCTGTGATTGCTCTGTTCTTTCACTCACAGATGTTGTCATTTCTGATAATGCTGACATCTCAACACATCCAGAGCCCAGCACCCTTCAACCCCTTCCTCTGTGCATCCTGCTGGGCAGCATCACTGCCTTGGCCAGCAAAACCAGTGAATTACCAAAATACCTTAGATGGCACATATAGACTGTTTCTAGAGAGATACACTCTAATTACATTCAAATCTCCTTACTGCTCTAAACAAATGTAAGTTTGAGCAGTAATGCAGTGCACAATAAACAATACATCATTAAAACATAGGACTGTTGCGTTAGAGTTCAGAGATAGTAAATGGCTTGATAGCATTTCATGTTCAATTTTGGTTTAAATAACAGCTGTCTGTGCTTCTCCATGTCCCTGCAGGAGGAAAAATCAAAGCTAATGCAGAAAAAAATGCTAGTCCCCTCCTCCTTTCCAAAAGGAATTCTTCTACTGTTTAGTCAATTCAAATCTAAAAATAACTGGGAAAGAAAATACTTGGAAAGAAAAAAGAATGCCTTCCTAATTGCATATTAATTGCTATACCCAATTGTAACTTTCTTTCGCACTAGCAAGTAACATCATTTGTGCCATTATAAGGCTCTCAAGAACCCTGCCAACAGAGAATGTGCATTTCAAATAAGTGATTCAACCTGCCACTTCCCACAGGGTCAATAAGGAGCAGTTGGACTTGAAATCCCTACCTAAAAACAACAGCTGCAACACACAAAATAGACCCAGAGCAGAGGTACAGTCTTTGTTTCCTCTCTCCTGATCGACAGCACTTAGTTAAATGCCCAGGCAACAGAGCAGAATATAGAGACAAATTCACTGCTCACACAGGAGGTAGAACAGGGATAACTGAAAGGAAAAAAATTGCAAAGGGAAAGAAGGTACAAACAAGGGGAGAGCAACATGTATTGGAACCTGCCAAATCCCTGGCTCGGGAGTTCATTTTTACTCTAGGCACCTGCTCTGGATATGTAGGACATCCAAAATCAACTTCTTCCACCCGCAAGCTTCAGAAAACCTGGTAGCTAACGCAGCACTTTCAAGGTCTATTGCAGCTTTCCATTTCAACTAGGCTATGTGGAACTAAGAAGCCAAATCAAATAGCTTCTTAGCACTTCACTCCTAAAGCTCCTGCCATACTCTAGGTAAAATACAGTGTCAGCATACCTTGCTCCTGCTTACTCCCAGTCCTGACCGAAGGGATAATACCCCACCCACACTCTTCACAGCTATCCACGGCTCAACATCAGCCTTCTTTGGCAGGCCTTAGCTCATTGGACCTCAGCAGGATTGCTTTTTCCCCACATACAAAGCATAGAAGGTGACCATAAATTGCCCATAAAGGCAGGTTACTGACTACTATGTGCAAATCCCAGTTCACTGAGAAACCTGGCACTGAAGCAATATTTATACTTGTTATTATCTGCCTGTAAAGAATTCTTTATTCTCCTAATAGCCTCTGCAAAATCTTATGGTTACTTATTTCCCTCTCAGCTTCTGCTATTTGGAGGCACCAGAGCAGCTAG
Organism: Psittacula echo; assembly: GCF_963264785.1. NCBI lineage: Eukaryota > Metazoa > Chordata > Aves > Psittaciformes > Psittacidae > Psittacula > Psittacula echo. The sequence continues at coordinate 114,352,773 of NC_137738.1, forward strand.
ATTTACTTTTGTCATACCATGGCTATAAATTGCATGTGATGCGATTGTCCCTCAAATACATCTCTCTCTCAAAGTAAGCCTTGTAGAATCTGAAGCACATTGCTCACACCACCACAAGCGCTAGTAAATATGCAACCATATATTCTGTAAGTGCTTGAACTTTCAACACTTTCCCATCTCCCTCCTGTAACAAACACTAGTGCTGCCACCATTAAGGATACTAACGCCTGCCCTTCCTCATTAGCAACTGCGATGCAAAAATTCTCTCTCTGTTAAAATTTAGGAGAGCTTTGAGGACTAGCATTCGCCTACAGAAGCTTACCCTCTGGATTTACACTCAGAGCTTTGAATTACAACTGTCTTTGATCATCTGTGATATTGCAGTTTCTTATATCTACAACTCCACGCTGCTAATAGGAGCTTCGGTGCCAACAGCATGCCAGGCACTTTCCAAATTCCCCTTAAGACTGGGGCCCCATCCTGAGGAGCATACGCACATAAGCAACCTGTAGTTATAATTCTCATATAATATGCCCCATAAAAGTCACACTGGAAAAAAAAATGCTTAGGGTATTCTGCAAATATAAGTATTCATATTAATTAGATATTGCACTTAAGCTATACGAAGCTGTGTTCATGTTCATATAACCCAACAAAAATAAAGGGCAGTTGGGCCTCAACTGTCTAAAGGGACATATATTTGCTTCGTAAATATTAATGAACTTAATATGGTGTCTGTAGGGAGAGATTTTAACAGAGAACACAGCAGTGAGGCAGCAGAGTCACAGGGAAAGTCAGTAGGGCTAAAGCATATACTACTGTGCCTTTTGAAACATTCCACCATCATGAGGTTATTGTGACGCAGATCATATACTATCACTGTGCAGTCCCAAAAGAAGATGTTTGTTAAATGTCCACAGTGAAGAAGTTACCATTTGATGGGTATCAAGATTAAATTCAGGGGACTCAAAGTGCTACGTGATAAGTTGCTTTTGTATTAGGGCAAGGTTTGTGCATTCACCTCAGAACAGTAAGCAGCAGTGCAAGTTCAAAGACTTTTTCCACACATGGGAAAGGTATTTACATGCACTCTCACAAAACAAGGTGAAAGTAAAAAGAATTAGTGAAGTTAATCAAATATACTGTATTTTAGCAATAAAACAATAGCTATACATTAACATCTCCACTAAAGGAGAAGACTAGGAATATACAAATAGAAGATTAAGGCTTTATAACCTTTTGGCTTACAAAACCCAAAGGGACAGTAAATGAAAGGTGAAACTTCCAGCAGAAAAGGCTGAAAGCCATGTATAAAACCCTCTCCCCCAGCTGAGGCTTAAATACACAGTCCCTTGTAACTGTTTGGAAAAGCTAGATGGAAGAGCCAGAAAAGAATGCAGAGCCTGAAAAATCCCTTCCTTGCACCTCATCAAATCCAGGACATTCAGAGATGGGCTCATGAAAGGCCCTAGTTTCTTGCAAGGGGGAGAAATCAGGAAGACACCTATCCCCTGGATTTACTGTGCAGTGATCACGGGGCTGAACATGAAGAAGCTGGTTCTTAGGAGTTTATTTCAGACTTCAGCACTAAGGGGAACAGCATTGTATTAGCATGTGGTATTTTTAGTCTAATGACAAAGACAAGACAAATATACTGGCTCAGAAAAGTTCAATATTCCTAGTTCAGAAAAGCATCCCAAATTCAGTTCTGGTAATGTCAAAATGCACTCCTGAATCAGGATGAAGACAGGTGAAAACCAGAGAGACACGGGCAATGCCAATATAATTATTTACACGGCATAACTGCAAGTCAAATCTGTGCCTTGTGCCATAGTGACTTCCATTTCAGCTGTAAAATTATACTGATTTAAACCTGGTTAATTCTGCTTTAACTCTCAGCCAGTATTTTTCCTAACCACTGATGGTTTTCCAGTAATTTTACTAGTCCCGAAGTACAAACATTTATTTTTTTAATGTAAAACCCAAAAAATACGACTTCAATAAATTAATCCAGTTTAGATTTAGTAGCTATAAACACCTTATGCTAGTCAAAATTAACCTTCACTCTTATCTTATGTGAGATGAGAGTAGCAGCCAGATGAGAACCTGAGCAAGTCTTTCTGTAGCCTTTGTCCAAAAACTCTTCTCAGGAAGCATCGTTTATTCCTACTGAAGTAAAGAATTCTATAGCTCAGCTAATTTATGCTACGTTTTCCATTAATCCCAAGTAAATTGAAGAATCACATCTTGAAGTCCAGAATCTGCCCTGAAATCTAAGCAGGCAGGTGATACGCACCCTTAAACTGTGCTCACATTTGAATTTAAACAAGTTGCTCTGTATTAATTAGGAGGTATTTTATCTTGGAAGCCTGCCAGTCATTCCCATGTTTCCACAGGTTCTCATTGATGATGCTCACCACATCCTCAGTGCTCTTCTCATCTGTTCTGTCATTTCATACATAATAGACAGACCCATTTTTCACCTCCCCAGGAATACAGTACGATACAGAACCTATGAAGTATGTGGCCAATATCATCTAACCTATTAAATGTCAGAATCATACATCTCAAACTATATGTCAAGATGCTGTAGTCTAGCAGCAATAAACTCATTTTGTTCCTCACAGGGAACGCACTCTGGCTTTAAGAATCCATGTGGGCTTCCTTTGGTATAGATTTGATTGTGACCTACTGTTGACGGCTAACATGCTCAGAGATGATGGCAGGAGTTGGCCAGATAAACTCTCAGGTGGAAAGACAGAATGAAGCTTCACAAAATATTCCCTTTTATAGTTAGCTAGCTGGTACCAGTGTCGCCCCTTGTAGGGTGATCCTATGATTGGTCCAGTATGAGACCCACCTAATGTAGTTTGATATTTTACTATTATTCCACCTTCATATGCCATGCTGGACATTCTGCTTTGAGGAAAATCATAGGCAACCCAACTGAATTTAAATCAAACGGAAGTGGCAGCTTTCCAGCAGCAAGACAGCTACGTGAGTTTATTGGAAACAGAACACCAAAAAGCAGACATCGTACGCTCTGCAGGATGCCAGGAAAGTGCCAGCAAAACAAAGCATGTGCTCTTGGCTCGTGTGGAAGGGCCGCTGCCCACGCCAGCAGAGTGGCTTCACTTAACACTGCATTGTACGCTGTGGCTGGGCAGGCAGCGCAGCCGTCAGCTGGTAGCCATCCACCCCAGCCGCACATGCCTCCAGCACATGGTGGGCTGCCCAGCTCGAGCACCTTCAGGGCATGTGGAGATGCCCAGGTCACACGGACTGACATTTCTTGTCTAAGACTGATGGACACGTCACCTGAGAGTGAGTTTCATAGAACTGAAAACCCTGTGGCCGAAGGAAACCCCCAAATCAATACCATCCTCTGCAGGCTGTGGCTGTGGAGCAGCAGGCTGGGCGCTGGGCTTCCTGCCTCAAGCTGAGCCAAAAGGACAGTGTCTAGGTTCCTGCCAGCACCCTGATGAGGTCTGGATACTGACTGGCATCAGAGACAGACTGCAGCTGGGCACCTGGTTTATCTGCTGCTGGCGGCTCCCTGGCCATACACACGCTCACCAGACAGCTTCCACAGCGAGTCTCCCAAAACTCCATCTTCACGGCAGGAACCTTCTTGTAAACCTCCACACAGCAAGAGGCCTAAGCTCTGCCTCTCCTTCCTCTTACCCCATCTCAGCTCAATTCCTGCTAAGATCCAGCTGCAACCCACAGATACAGTTCAGTTGGACATGAAAGTGCAGCAAAACATAAATCAGATTTATTAATCTAAAGAGCTCAGAAGAAAACCAAAGCCTGTAACAGCAATTTCTGTTACACAAAGTATTTTATCCATGTACCTCACTAGAACTACACAGATTGCTACTCCTCATTTATTTCTCTATTTCTACACACCCATGGAGTTAGGAGCATAAGCGAACTCAAGAGTCTCCAGAAGGGTAACATCAATAACTGATTCTTCCTAAAATGAAAGCTGAACCTCTTCTGCATTGGGCTGATTGAAGAGCCAGTTGCAAATATTGGGATTTCTGGCTGAAAGCCATTACTCAAACAAAGGGACATTATCATGATCCTTTTTGTCATGCAAGAAGTAACAGCAAGGAAAAAATACAACATTGCTCCTATTTATTTTTAAGGTCTTTTCACAGAGCTCACTACAGCCCCCAGCCCCCTCCTACCATACAGAAATCAGATGGAAAAAATCAAAGAAATAAGACAAAATCTCAACCCTGCACTAGCAAAAACTTTGTTAATTTAGCTACACGCCTGCAGAATTTGAGTGATTCAGGTTCCTGTTACTGAACTGCCATTAAATTGTAAGGATAAAAAGAATAAACGCTTTGACAAATTTCAATTATTAGATAGTTAACTACTGTAAACACAAAAGAACCCATGCAGAGACCTGACTTGTATTAGCGACACTCATTAGCTGTAACGGAGTTAACAGGAAACATTATTTATGCAGTACACTATGGGTATATAAACTCTTACAAAGATGTTTTCATTGAAAACACCTATGCTATGCACGCAAAAATGGACTCCTTTTATTCCCAGCAAATTTTAGGGGGAAAGTACAACAGGAAGCAGTGTTTTCAATTCCTCCCTTAGCCACCCATTTTTATTTGGGGTGCAAGTAACTCAGACTCCGGCCATGTGAGACGCTCGCAGCAATCCCAAGCTCTAACATTTCTTTCCAAGAGCGATGCCTTCCTGCTTTTCCCTCCATAGCTCTATCAAAATAACAAAGCTTTTTAAGCTTAATAAATAAAGTATCATGTGTAATGAATACGGGCTTTGTCTGCTTTGCTTTATCAGCTTTCTACCTAAATAGCAGCCTGAAGAACATATAAGAAAGCATCGCCGCCTTGGCAGCTTACTTATCATTTCAGAAAATGACTCGTCTGTTGGGATGATAGTTAGGTTTGGGCTTTGGGGACAGCATTGAATCTCTTTGAGCCCAGTGAGGGAGCAGCTACACAGAGCAAGTAAATCATTTTAATTTTGGACAAGTTGAAAAGCATTTTTTCCTCGACTTCAGCTAGATGACAGTGGCATGATGGCTGATTTTCATTTCAATCAGAGCAGCATATGATTACCACCTAATTAGAATGTAGAAATAGAAAGGAGATCATTTTTTAAGCTACCCAAGAGAACAGTGCTGGGGGAGGGGAGGAGATTATGTTAATCAAATGATACTGGCAGAGAAGAGCTACCGAAATAGCCGCCTGAATTTTCATCGGCACCCTTACTGTCCTTGAGGATCTGTCAGTGGCTTCAATCAAAACCTGCATTATCAGAGCTTTATTTCTGAGTAATAAATACACTCTAAAATAAATACACGTCACTGCAGGCCCAAGCTTGTCATAAAAGATCTCACCTTAGGCATAAATACATACATATATTTTCAAAATTACCTATAGTTTTGTTTTCAGCTCTAAAACCGCAAGCATGAAAACCACCAAAGCAAAACCGAAAGTGATATTATCTTAGGGGCAGTTGCTTGCATTAGTTATTAAAAATAACCAATAAAATATTTGCTTTCATTAATTAAATATTGTCAGCTTGCTTCTCCACTCCTTTTTAGAATAAATGCAGAAACTCAGTTGCTCTGCCTAAGGGAATACAACTGAGGTTACATTAAAGGAAACTGCATCAGACAATGTTTTCCAACTCTGCGTCTCCATCTGTGTCCTTCTGGAGAGATAAAGGCAAGACCTCATCTCAAGATGCCACTTTGCTTAATTGTCTCTGAAGAATGAAGAGCCAAAATTAGGTTGCAGGGACCACTGAAGGGAGGGGGAAAGAGAAATTAAAAGAAAATAAATAATAAAATGATCCTTCAGGCAAGCAGTCTGCAGAAACAGTGAAATTGGGTTGTCCTGATGTTTTCATGGGCTCAGGAGGCAAAAACAACCTTTTGTTAGCTGCCTGACCTGATTTTGAAGGGAGACACATGAGACACATTCCTAACCGACTGCCTTACACCTGCTAGGTACATGCCTACCTAACACTGCACAGCGTAGGCACTGCCAGACTAATGTGGTACCCAAATGGATGCCACGCTTATCTGCAGAGAGCTGCACATAAGACAAATTTGTGATCATGCTGGTTTATCCCAAAATCATAGAATCATAGAACAGTTAGGGTTGGAAAGGACCTTAAGATCATCCAGTTCCAACCCCCCTGCCATGGGCAGGGACACCCCACACTAAACCATGTCAACCAAGGCCTCATCCAACCTGGTCTTGAACACCGCCAAGGATGGAGCATTCACAACTTCCCTGGGCAACCCATTCCAGTGCCTCACCACCCTCTCAGTAAAGAATTTCTTCCTTAGATCCAATCTAAACTTCCCCTGTTCAAGTTTGAACCCGTTACCCCTTGTCCTGTCACTACAGTCCCTGATGAAGAGTCCCTCCCCAGCATCCTTGTAGGCCCCCTTCAGATACTGGAAGGCTGCTATGAGGTCTCACTGAGGCACACCTGCACTGCCCTGCCTTGTGCAACAGAGAAGAGTGGCAACTCCATTTGCTCTGTCCTCCTAGGCAGTGGCTGGCCAGCGGGACATCTACGTCTCTCCAAAGTAGGCACCAGTAACTAGTACAATTTTAGGTGCCTGAGATATCCTGCCTGGTGCACAGATATCCCTCTGGAGCCCAATACCTCCCTGTGGGTTCTGTGTCATATCTGCCAGCCCATGGGGAGGTCCTGCCCTCTCTGAGGCACTTAACACCAGTGTTCTATTTATTTCAGCAACAATAACTCTTTGAGCTGAGATGCATCAAAACAGGTTTAGGCCTGGGTGGCCAACACACAGCACAGCTGCTGTAAGTCCTGCTGGACCTCTCAAGCTGCATCGTACACTTGAGGAGGCTGCTCCCTCACTGCCCTACTGTGGCCTTCCTGACCAGGAGGAAGCATGTGCTTACCATACCATCACGGTGACAAGCTCTGTGAGAACAAGGAAAACAGCATAATCCCTGAAGCTCCTCATCACAGACTGTCCCTTCCTCAAATTCCTACATACCCTCCGCATCCTTTGAAACTCAATTGTTCACACAGCTTCTATCAGCAGGATAAAAGTCTTCTCCTCTCCCCATCCAAAATAGATTTCCACTGATTTCAACTGCACCAGCATTCTGCTCATCCTCTTTTGCTGGCAACATACAGAACTTCTCTGTCAGTGGGATGACACATAACCACTTGCTAAAACACAGGGACCTAAATCTTACACGCTTCAGGCAAAATAAGAAAAAGTGTCTCTTCAGTAGTGATTCTAATGAAAAGGAATCAGGAATATGTTGATTTATTTTCCATTTATGTGCTTTTAATCTGCATCAGTTATTTGGATGAAACATAAATTGCAATCACACTCTGCTGTTTGTTGTTCTGCTGGGGTGCGTAATAAATGTTTTGAGATACTGTGCAAGAGAAAGAACAATACTTTGAACTAAATGTGCTGTTAAATTAAAGTCTTTTCTTGAGCAGTGAAACAGTCCTGAGGTTTTTCATGTCAGTGACACATGAGGTACGGCATACAGTGAGCTTTTTTATTGTTCACCCTTTTGAGAAGCACAGTGTAGTACTGAAAGTAAATAACAATTTCTAACATCGCAAGTGTTCAAAGATACCTGCCACAAACACCCCAAACATAACCCTGTCCTGCCACCCCCCAAAATGTAGTGGGATCCAGAATTTAAAAGGTTTCACCACTCTTTTGTAATACCATTATGGGAAATTAGGTGGCAGTATCTCAAACTTGGCCAAATTATCCCAGAAAGAAACACTCAGAACATTCAAAGAGCTCATTGAGCATTTTTAAATGAATCCCAGTGTATCATTTTCTAAAGGATGGGATCCAATTCTACTTTGTGCTCTGAAGAATTGCATTAGATTTCTGGAGCACTTTGTGAAATGTGAAAACGCAGTTTGCTAAAGAGATAGCCTAGGTGGTCTGCAGTAAATTAACCGGTACTGCTGACTGTGGCCATTCCTGTCGGTTTGCTCCAAGGGTTTTCTACACTCACAGTATAACACCATTTACCAGCTTCTAAACTAGATTTGCCCTCTGGCTGCAAGTCAGTAGACCCTGGTGTAAAACATGGCCAAAAATTAGTTTGACTAAGAGTTGCACTGCAAGACCAGAACAGTGCTGTGTGTTACATACAACTAAGTGCAAACCACTACTCACAATACTGTTTTCCCTAGTGGACTTCATGTAGTTAAGTTTTAGGCTGCTAAGACTACGATGGCTGCTGCCCTGCCTAGCTGGTGTTCCCTGTTTGCTAAATTACAGTAGATCTCTCTCTTGCTTTGTAACAATTAACCTTAGAAAGGAGCTAACTCCATTTGCATGGTAATGAGATATTCATCTGAGCGACATCAGAGTTAAGCATGCTAATAAGTTTTTATGCAAACACCTGAGGGGTCAAGCACAACCATGGACTTGGATAAGAAAACCTTTTATTAAATGCAAATCACTTTTCTTGCAAATCCTATGACAGAGAACTTTGCAGGATTCCAACGCAGCTGCAAGAATGGAGTCATTTAGGTTATATTTTCAGGCCCCCAGGCTAAGGAATATAACCACTGATTTATTTGTATTTTTAATTAATATCAGTGTGGATAAAATCTCCATTATAGCATCAAAGGAGAGGAGTACTACAGGAAGGTAGAGAGGAGAAAACAACAATATTGCCTTATCTTTCCCAAATTTGTCACAGTTTCCTGGGATGCAGGAAGGGAGATAAGACACTGCTGCTATAGAGCACAAAAAGAGACTTAGAAATTTGCCAGGTCTCCATCTTATCCACCTATCTGCTATTGCCAGGTGTACTGTTATGTAGGCAAATTTCCTAGTGAGCAGGTTATCACTATAGTCTCCATCCTGCACCAAACCTTCTTGAATTCATTCAATCAATTCACATTCTACACTCAAAGAGTTTGAGATCCAACTTAGAACAACCAGCACCTAACATTACCCAGGGGATAACCACCCGCCAAACATCTTTGGGACTAAAGGAGCAGAACCTTCTCAAAGGCAAGGCAGATTGCCCAAGGAGGAATGAAGGGAAGAAGCAGACCGATTCATTTAATTCTGGCAGAGCCAAGTGCAAGAGGTCTCTCTTGTTCAGGAGAGGCTGTTAGCACAACACACTGACTCATGCTGACAGCGCAGCCAGTGCCAGGGGAGTGGTTCTGGTTAGCAGTAACAGGAGTGAAACACGGGCAGCTCTCTGAAGTGCTGGCCTCGTGGCAAATCGTTGAGAGGTTTTGCTCCTGGACTGGACCATGTGAATTTAAATATCCAGTGAGTGCAGTGGGAGTTGCTCTATTTTTATGACAGAAGTTTATAGAGAGGATTATATCATATGGTTGCAGTAACAGGAGACTGTGCTGTTGAGACTTGCAAAGTCTCTTTCATTTCTGTTGCTGTATGACTAGTTACTTTTGGGAAAAGTTTGGGTGATCATAGAATCATAGAATAGTCAGGGTTGGAAAGGACCTTAAGATCATCCAGTTCCAGCCCCCCTGCCATGGGCAGGGACACCTCACACTAAACCATGTCAACCAAGGCCTCATCCAACCTGGCCTTGAACACCGCCAGGGATGGAGCATTCACAACTTCCCTGGGCAACCCATTCCAGTGCCTCACCACCATAACAGTAAAGAATTTCTTCCTTAGATCCAATCTAAACTTCCCCTGTTTAAGTTTGAACCCGTTACCCCTTGTCCTGTCACTACAGTCCCTAATGAATAGTCCCTCCCCAGCATCCTTGTAGGCCCCCTTTAGATACTGGAAGGCTGCTATGAGATGTATAATATTACTACCCAAAGCCCAAAAAATCTAATCCAAAGGAGTAAATATACACAATATAAAATGGATCAGATTAACACCTGGCCCAGGGCTACACCAGGTCATTTAAATCAGGTGGACTAGGCTCACCATGCTATACGCATTAAACAACAGCAACCCAACTGTATGCTTCTCCAAGATCTCTCTCACTGCACAAGTTACTGCTACCTTCAGTACAATTCAATACTATTTTTATTTTGCTGCTGACCTATTTATGACATGTAATACATGCAAGCATGCCATAGACTAAAATTTAAGCCAGTATATGGACGAATGAAGAGAGGAAGCTTTGTGCAAGGAAACTACAAAGCTATTGGTAACTGGACTCTCAAAATGTATCTTGCCTGACATCTAGTACTCCCTCTTAAAACGACAAAAGCTCTTGGGGATTAGCTCTGAATTGTCATATTCACTGACACATAATAATTGCATCAAACACATCACACATACATCTTGTAGTGCATCAAACAGCGTGAGACCAACCTGGCGAGTTTGGCACTCAGGGTGTCAGGAAACATTTAATATAACAACTATTAGCTATACTAGTCCAAAATTCAAAACCAAGCTGTGATGTAAGCTCAGTAAGATAGCTTTTACCTATTGTTTTGTAGTCAAGACAGCCTGGGCTCCGTTCACTGTCCAAGCATTGTAAACTACAGCTACTTATTTAAAAAGATTTCAGATTAAACTGGAGTTTGTGGGGAGCAAGACAGGAGGTTTAGAGCTAGGGAGCCAAGAAGGCCAAGAATTAGAAGGGAATTTGTTACAGAGTGAGAAAGGAAGAACCATGCATAGTCAGTGCTCATAGTTCACACTAATCTGCATGGACCGTAAGTACAGTGGCATTTTGCAAACACAGGTAATGAACATATATCACAAATACTGTCACTTTTATCACTACCTGCCATGAACCATAAGTATTCTTCCAAAACAGACATGGAGCTTTCTAAGGAGAAGGGGAGAAACTCCCTTGAACTCCATGGAGTGAACCAGAAAAATGTGGAAGTGACACACTAACTAAAAGAAGGAGGGAAAGGTGACAGACAGGCAATCTGCCAAATGAAGTCAGGTTTCTTGTAATATCACTAAGAGAAAAGTAGTCAAGGGATGTATATACAATACATGCTCAGCTTTTGAGGCAGAAAAGCTTTATTTCTGGAGCCAAAAGAGATTTTTAGCCTATTTGTTAAAATTACGGAGTAAAAATGCAACACAGAGAAATTACAAGATGGCAAACCAGCACAAACATAGACGTTCTAGCCTTACACTTAAGCATTAAAATTACATACTAATAGACTACAACTACAAAGAACCAGTGTCCAAACATGTATATATACTCCTTAGTATACCTTTTGGAATTCAGCATTCAAATCTCAACACAGTATTTCCTTTCAGCTCAGCTGGTAAAAACCAAAACAAACCACATAAAACTGCTGAATTCATACCCTCACACATCAGATTCTCAGGAGAAAAAGACCCCCTGAATATGCTCCTAGAGGAAAAATCCTACTAATTATGCCCCTGGATCCAGTGCTTCTCCACTGGATGCTTTGTTACATATTTTCAGGCAAAAACACTGAACAACTCCAGCTGTCTGAAATGTGCTGGCTGTCACCAGGAGGAGACAGGCACATCTTCAGTTTAAGACATCATGATTATTTTATTGGTTCTGTCACTTCTCTGTTGCATTTCTCCAAATCAACACTAGGAACTATCAGCCTGCTAGGAACTCAAACCTGAGAAAGAGAGGAGTAGAAAAGGGCGATATGGAGATCATTCTGTTGAAAGCATGTGTTTTTGCGTTGTAAAAATAATCACCATCATGTTGTCACTGGAAGAAGACCAGTCCTGTTAAAAATTCACAGTTGTATCCCATATTTAGTGAGTGTTCCAGGGAAAACTAACACTTAACTGTGAGCAAACCAGAAATTAACAACAACAGAAAACACGATCATACAGGTCTTTACTGTAAAGTGACCCCTGGCACACCACTGACCTTTGGTGCTCGTTTCTACTGACAACTGGTATATACATTTCCTTTACACGAATCTCCTCATCATTACACAAAAACTCTGACGCTCAGAAGCAGTTTAGGAAGAGAATAGTCTTTTACTTGGCCAGGAAAGATCACAATGCACAGGAAACGCACAGTGTGGTTTCAAACAAAGGTATTTCCCTTCAACTCCCGTGTAGCTTTTAAACGTAACAGTCTTCACCGGCTATATTGTCCTGACCTGGTTTCATTGGTTTTAAGACTAAATAATAAAAGACTTTGAAGGCTCAAGCCTATGTTTACTTTTTCCACAGTTTCAGAGTCAAAATCAATAATCTCAAAGAGAAATTTGGGAAATTTATGTTTTACATACCTCATTGTGATTCTTGCTTAACCATTCCTTAATAGTGTTAAGGGCAATGACAGCAGCAGGCTCATTTGGAAAACCTAAAGACAGAAGAAATAAGAGATAAATAAAAGGCACACATTTTTCTACACATACAGGAAAACAAAACTGTTGCCTCATTCCCCCACCTATCCGGACTATTTTGGGAATACAGTTGAACAACTCCCTTCTTCACAGATTTGTATAAAGGTAACATCAATTACTTTTTTTACCCAGCTAAACAAATTGAAAATAGAGCCAGTGATTATTTTATTGCATTTTAATTTATTTATTATTTCAAACTCTAGTCTAGGAAAGCTCCAATACTCAAGAGGAGTACAGACAATAGAGAGCTACATGTGTCATCCTAAGCAGGCAACAATACAACACATATCACAATAATACATACTAGGCTTACACTTCATAGATTCATAGAATAGCAATTCGGGCATTTCTTAAGGTATAAATGCTTTCTTAAAGCTTGCTTTCTTCAATCCATCTGTCAGCAGAACTATACAACACTATGACCCCAATGCCACAGGCATTTGTGGCCTAAAATATAACAAACAACTTTGGAAATTAAGGCATTCATGAAGCATAAGCGTATGAATTTAAGGCCTGATGTTGCATGATATACTAGCAATAAACAATGTCAGATATCTGTCCAGGGATGCAGACTTTTTGCTTTGATGGTCTCTATCTATCAAATCTAAAGATGCTTTCACTACTTAGGCAGCCTTAATTTAATTTTCCTTTAAATTCCTAACTTGAGGGTAGCAAATCATTTTTGTGAGGGCTGAAAAATAAAACCCCATAAGCTGTATGAATAGCTCTCAGTAGGTTAGATTAATAGAAAAGTCTTTGAAGAGGTGGAGCTGCAGGCACAGCGTACAAGCAAGCAAAGGGGCAAGACAGAAACAGTCATGAAATTTGGCATAAAGCTGGCATACATCCAGCCTGTTTTACATCGTACATCACCCCTGCACCATAAACTGAAATGCAGACATCGCATATTAGTTGATTTGTTCAGCTTTCTGACCTGACGCATTATAGAATCATAGAATCAACTAGGTTGGAAGAGACCTTTAGGATCAACCATTACCCCAGGAAATCCTCCAAACTCATCCTGTTGTCCTCCAAACTCTTCTTTTATCCTTTTTCAGAACTTGTGAACTAATAGATTAGGAGGAAGGGGGGGAAGAAGAGAATCCCTCCACACTGAATCACATCCCCAAAGTATTATTACCCCCTGTAACTAGATTTCACAAGGATTTTGTCCAGCAGCATGTGTACTGTTTTAAAGTGATGGGTGACAACTATCCAGCAAGAATAGCAAGTAAAATAATCAATGTTTGGGTAATACTGACATTCAACGTGTGCTTCCTTTGCACCCACTTCTCAATAAAGCATATTTTTTTTATTTTTTTTAAATATCTTTTCTTTTTTCTCAGGATCCAAGATGGAAAACGATCTAAGATCCTACAAGTGTTACTGTGGATACTTCCACTAATGCTAGGAAAATATATTCCTGTGACATTTAATAACGCTGCCGCTATCATCAAGGCATATTTCTTATGACACGAAGTAATGAACACTAATGAAACCCAAAGCAAGGACTTCCAACAGCCTCATTTTCATCATATAAAATAACAGACCTCTAAGCACAACGTCTGCTCATATTAGTAATATCCTCTCTAGCAAACTAGGCCTTTTAACATTGAAAGTCTGTAGCCTGAGCATGGTAGATCTGCCTGGACACTCAACGAACACCATGCAGAGGGCCAAATGCGTACTTGAGACAACTGATACACCATTGGTTATACACTGAATGGTTTATTTACAGACCAATTCTCCCTTCAGCAAGATTAACTTTTCAGGCTTATTTTTCACTCCCCTGCAGCAGGGTATTCATCCAAAACTGTGATAAAGCACTGACAATTTTATAGAATCTCTCTGCAAATTGTACATTATTTAGGAAGCTGCTGCCATACGAACCTATCTTAAATAGAAGCTCATCTAGGAAACTGGTGTTCAATTACTCCCAAGTAACCACAATATAAAAGCAATAGTTTAGCGGCCAAAGTAAAAAGCCTTGAAGTCTGTGTATGATTTCAGAAAATATCTTGAAACCTACAGAAGCCTTTTATGACCAGTTACAAAAAGTATTAATAAGTATTTTACACACATTTCTGGTCATTTTAATGAAACAATTACCTTATTTGCTTTACGCAGGAGCAGGATGGAATTTAGCCTCCTGATCCATACCCTGCTCCAGCACAAAAGACCCTGTGTCTCTGATTCTCAAACAGAAAAACATGTTGTTTTACAGGACTGGGTTAAAGGGAGACAAAGCGAGATGGGATCTTTTTAAACACATCTTTGCATTGCTTGTATCTCTAAGCTGCATTTGTTTGCCATAATATTCCTGGTCTGCTCCCACACATGCACCCAGCCCCCTTCCCCACTTTTCCTTTCAGCAAGAAAGCAATCTCAGTGAGCACGTGGGAATCAAATTACTTGAGAGAAATGAGCTCGAGGACCCTCACAGTTAACCGACTGCTGGAGCAGCAGCTCAGGCAATTCTGGCTAAAGGCTCAATTTCACAAAAGATAAAACAGGTAAAGTAATGAGTGACACTGGCCCATGTTACTGCAGTGAGTGCTCCTCCAGAATACTGAAAAGGACAAGGGCACGAAAAGGCAAAGAAGCATTAGCTGTAAGGTACAGGCAAGCAGTGCCTCCGTAAGACTTCACTGGGTTTATCCGGCTGGAGAAGAAGGCAGGCTGTATGTCATGGATAGGTGTGAGGAAAAGCACGTACCTATCCCCCCACCAAAGGTCTCTAACTTGGCCTGGGCTTCCTAAAGCAGTGCCCACTAATCACATCTCACCATCTATTACCAGGACCTAGTCCCAACCCTTCAAGTACAGCAAATCCTAGAAGCAAGCAGCCATCACCTCTTGTGCTCCTCTCGGTTCAGGGGCTCTCCTTTAAAGTACAGATTTATTCATGATAGCTGTTGTCACAGTGGGTGCAAGCCTGGTAAGTCAGTATGAACAAGGGTGTTTGGAAAGTTCTGCATGGTTTGAGAGGCATGGTGGGTGAAGGAGAGAACCCATGTGCATGTACGGCCAGAGCTGAGCTTTGCTCTGCTCATTCAACACTACTGACTCTGGAAAGCACGTCAGTGCTGACCGTCTCCACATGCCTCTGGGCATATGGGTAAAGCCCATATTGCTTCTGTGTCTCCAGAAACACATGAGATCTTGTTACTTTAAGATCTTTGTAATTTGCTTGGAAACTGTTAGTGAAAGCTCTCCTGTCCTTGCCCAGTTGCTTCACAGCTAAAATGTCACTGTAAACAGGACAGCTGCCTTTGTACACGTTTGGAAAAGGGACTGCTAGCTTTAACACTGACTTGGGCACCAGCACTTGCCAAACTAGAAACCTCCTCTCCTTCTCCTTGTGTGTTGCTAATAAAGGGCTAACTAATACATTTACTCCCTCTAACAAGACACCTTCACGCTCCCCACTACAAAAACCCCATCCTACTCCTACCACATAAAATACACCTCACGTGAAACCTACTCCTTTTGATACGTCCTTGCACAGATATTACCCACGGTGGCAGCCTATGAAAGCTTTAAAAGGTCTTCAAACTTAGGAGCTTCTGCTCCTCTTTCCAGGACCTTACCACCTTATTCCTGGAAACTGTTTGTTACACTGACCTAAGAAATGGCTGCTGAAACAAGGAGTACACTGTGCAAGTTCCCACAGTCATTGTGGCCATAATTTTCCAAAGAAGCCATGATAAGCTCCGGCAGAATTATTTTGGAATATTTGATATGAAAAAAAAATGTGCTGTTTTAGGGGAGGAGAGTGTGGAGAAGAACTGAGAAAATAACTGTAGAGATACACATTAAAGTTCCACTTACAGAATGTTAAGTCCCCTTATTTCATTAATATATGGAAAATATGCAATGAATTCCCTGTTGTTAGACTGTAGTATAAACACTCAGCCTTTTGTGTTGGGGGATCTAGCAGAGAAACATTCACACTATTGTGTCTGTTACTGCATCCCTAATCTGGCAGTGCAGTATCCGACAAATGTCTACTACAAGTTGTACGATGAATAACACCACGTCAAGGATTTGGGCAGATAAAATTAACAGAAATCTAGTTAAGGGACCCCAAAATTGTATGGAGATGCTGGTAGCTTTATCTGTCTCTCCCACTGTGCTCAATCCAATGCTGCATCTCATTAAGAAAGTCTAACTTGCAGTAGGGTAATGCCACCTCCACATGGAAAAGCCCATTAACAAAACATAAGTACTAAATAATCAACCTTTAATACCATATAGCTGAAGACGACCAGAACAGGTTCTATTGGTTAAGTTATAATACTAAGAAGCAAACGTCAATCCAGAAAATCACTTCAGTAGCTGCAGGGGTAAATGTTATAATCTGTCAGTTTAACTGAGATGCCTAATGTTTTCTGTAAATCAACTCATCCTGACAAAAAAGGGTCTGTATCTTTTTTGTTAGCGCAGCTCAAGTGCTCAAAAGATTTTTATTCGTATAAAATATGCTCCCCTTTCTATGGCTTCTAAAAGGCTCATCACAATCTTAATATTCTCATTCTTATTAGTTTTAATGGTTTCATTTTTAAGCAAGTCATGGAAAGAACCAAATGCACATCAACACAAATACTCATTATGTGTTCCTCATACTTTCTCAGGAAAATATCTACACTGGCATGTTTGTGCATATATCAAAATGCAACAGTTTGCAGACTGTGCCCGTGTTCTAAAATCAAACCCAAGTCTCACTATTTAATCAAAATGACCGTCAAAATATAATAACTTCCATTCATTTAGTCTATATATTTGTCAATGATGTTTAATAATATGTAAAGGATGCCCTTCAAAGAGTAGCACAACAGTCACATTTTTAATTGTGGAAGTGTATCAAAGGCCCTCTCTGCAGTCAGTGTGACAAGGTATTTCCACCATGCATCAGGCATTTGTTACGTGGGAATTGTCAGCACCAGATGGCATGAAAAACAAAGATGTTTCCCAGGTTGCTTAAAAAAAAAAAGACACACTAAGCACTTATTCCATATATATTCTGAGACACAATATTATTATTGGTGCTACAAATGCTTTCTGAATCACAACAAGCATGTGAGTAACTGGGCTTCATTGTGGTCATGTGGGTTAACGCGAGCTATTGACAACACACTAATCACAACACTTCAGCCTCATCACTTTATGACAATAAAAGGAAACAAATGAGATGCACAGCCCAGCATGCCTGGGGTAGGGTTAACTCAATACATTCACTTGTCCTTCAGCTGTGAAACTAGCAGTATAATCTTGCAACTGATCCCATATAATCATCTTGTCAAAGGTATATTTTAGTAGTCAAAATCAATTCACTCATGCTAGGTTGATTCCCATTACCATGGTAAATCTGGCCTGCTTGGAATCGCAGATAGGAGTACCCTACCAACAAGCTTAGCTTGTTGCTATTGTTGAGCTTTTTCTCTTTTTTCCCTGTTTTTTAATAAGCATGGTCATGTGGTGACTGGATAAGCAAAGCTGACAAGTTGCTGGCCTGATCGTTTTTGTGGACACTTGCAAGCTGGAAAAGAAATGTCCTCATTTTTATCAGCTGCATCGAAGACTAAAGAGAAGACCATGAATCTTCCGCTAAATAACCTACCTTGCCTTATTGAACTCATTCAGCCAGAGAAAACCTTATTTGCTGTCCACTCAAAAAGTAACTCTCAGAAAGACTGTGAAATTAAGTATTGTGAAAAGCCAGTAACATTTATGTCACCCCAGTTAAGAAACAAAGCTGCACAGATTCACTGTATCCTTCATAGCCTGTGCTACAGTAATTAATTAGCATGCATATAAAATGTCAAAGGAAAAAGAGAAATCTTCAAAATACATAAACAAAACATTCTTCTGAAGAAATCATTGTATGACTTTCAATTCCTTTCATGCCTTTTCATTTTCCTTGAGTGAAAAAATTCAGCAGCAACAGAAAAATACATACAGTTCCTGAAGAATGATTGCCAATTGCATTCAACTCTGACATGATAAAGTGAGGCAGCTGCTGGAAAATGGTTAATAAAGAAGGCCAAAATAGGCATCTAGCAACTACTGCAAGAAACAGAATGTCTCTGCTACGATACAGTGACACAAAGTAGGTGGAGTACTGTAATGACAGCCCTTCTTCACCCACAGAAGTGCGTTGGGTAATGCAGCGATCCCTGGTTAAGACAACCAGAGTCCACACTGGTATCAAGGCACATCCTAAACCTCACGCAAGACAGTGAAATCAAGGCAAGTTGCAGGCCAAAATACACTGCGGCCCTTTGGCTCTGTCTTGGCTTGTCAGAAAAGGTGCCCAGTGTGCACTCATATCTGTGCTGACTGACAGCTATCTCCTGTCTGATCAGCACAGCAACCCACCTTCACCAGCTACAACTCAGCCACTTCTTTTGTGCGAGCTGCAAATCTGGACCCATCTTAGAGCTGCAGTCAAAGAGGTCAGTTACAAGAAGGTGGCTTAGATCCAAGAAAACCCATGCCATTGCTGTATCATACCACGCTTCACACTGTACTACATTGATGTCATCAGAAAAATACCCACCATACGATTGTTTTAAGTCAGCTAAATATAGACATATTGTAATTATTTAGGTCAGGTGAGCAGGTTGAGGTTTGCACTAGCAAGTCCAAGGATTCCACTGAAGATAAACTAGACTTCAAGTTTACCAAGCTGTTTGTATCTGTTAGCATTGGGAGGAAAAAATAAGTTTTACTGAAAATGCATTTACACTTGGACTGCTGAGGAGGAATGGAGCTTCCCCGTGAGGACCTTGCTGCAGGAGGCATTTTACTGTGGTTCTGCAGGAGAGCTGAGTATTTGCAAGAATTCCACTTTTCTGCAGCAGTCAGTAGATTTTTAATAGAAGTCAGGATTTTGGTTTCATTCTTTCTCCAGCATTTATAGGGAGTATGCTTGCAGGGGGACCACATCATGGATAAATGGGTTCTCTAACAGTCTTGTAAAAAGATATAGCAAGCAATACTCAGAGACTCTCTGTGAAGCAAACAGCTTCATAGCTGTGCTGTTTACTGCTCTATGTGATGGAGCTTTTCTGTCTGTCAGGGAGTTTCTAATGCCCATGTGCAACGTTAAGGCTTCAAGCTGAGCATAATCAGGGAAACAGCAGAAAGGTGCCACCACAACATTGAAAGGGAAAAGATCTCGCTACTCCGGCAATCAGCATTCTCATATGGTAAGAGAAAGTATATACAACGTAAATGCAACTGAAGGATACACTTACCCAGGTAGTTTCACAATTAACCTACTTATGAGAGTGTATATGCAGTGTTTGCATAAATTACACACCCGCTTAGACACATGTATGCAGCTGCTCGTGAGCTCAAGTACATCATTATTCTTAAATCACACTCTACACCGTATCCAGAATTGCTATTCCTGAAACAAGTGGTGTACAGAGAAACGTTGAAAGAGGTTGCAAAGTGTACATGAGCTCCTTAATGCGGAGTGTTTAATCTTCTACTTATCTGTATATAGCAAGTTGTTTTTGTAGGGTGGCAACATAATACAGCAAAAGTAATTTGAAACTAAGTGTAAAGCACTAGTCAACTGTGAAATCTCCCATCACACACTGAATTGAACAGCGATGGGATATTGGCTTCGTCATAGTTACAATTCCAACAAGGTTAAACACTTATTCTACCTTCTGATTTAAATAAAAATGCCCTGTTGTTCTCAACTGAAGCAACACGTAGGGAGTCAATCCTGCCTTCCTGAAGTGCCCTGCTAATGCTGCAAGAGACAAAAGCAAATACCCCCACTCCCGCTCTGAATTCCACTTGAAACTGGTAGTTCTTCTACAAAAAATATGGTCCAGAGCAGTGATGCTTAACCTTTACTGACACCATCCCAGGCCCTCCGTGACACACAGTGCCTCTGAGCTCTGAAGGAAGCCTAAGCATCCAGGTATCTGCTGCTCAGCAATAGGAATGAAGTAACGATCCCAGACCTTGCACAGCTCAGTTCCCTATGGAAATGCATTTTGCAATTGATTGCAGACTCTAATTGAAGGCTCGCCTGAAGTTGAGACATTCTTGACGTGCCTCTCCTTGCCGAGTCCCCGATGTCTACTAATACATCTGCCACTACATGCTGGGCAGGGAAAGAAGGGGGAGAAATTGCTATAAGCAGCTCTTAGTTCTTGCTGATGGAATCTTTGTACAGAGACTGTGAGCTGGGAAAGTGCACTGGAGTGCAGAAGGCTGTGGCGGGGAAAGAGGAGGAGAGGGAGGAAGCACAGGACCTCTTGCTGCAAGACAGCATGTGCGGTTTGGTGGAGGAGGGCTGAATTCGGCAGAGACAATATCAGGGTGGTGGCTTCGCTGGAGCTCTCAATATTTCAACTAGAAGAGGCAGCACATTGTGACAGGAGTTACAAGGACTTGGGGATACACACATATGTAAGGGACGTGAGGGAAGACAAGCTACCACAGCAAAATGAAGGGAGTTGTCAGCATAAAAAGTCTGAGAAACTGCAGAGGAATAAAACATACGTAAGGCAACGCACAAAAATACAAAGTCACATAAAGAAAACAGCGCTGCCAGCCCAGCTCTATCCTTTAAATCACTTCCACCACATTCAATTGCTCTGACAGATGCAAC
This sequence comes from Psittacula echo, assembly GCF_963264785.1. Taxonomy (NCBI): domain Eukaryota; kingdom Metazoa; phylum Chordata; class Aves; order Psittaciformes; family Psittacidae; genus Psittacula; species Psittacula echo. The sequence goes on from NC_137738.1 coordinate 114,373,765, forward strand.
CCAAAGACCTAGCTGGATTATCTAAAACCAACAGAGTACTTGGTGAAGGCCATACACGTACAAGAACAAACAAAACAATCTGACATTATTTCTACAGAAGCACAGTTCTTATCGCCTCTCTAAGGGAAATCAAAGATTTCCTAAGAGCACATAAAGAAAATCAGCTGAAACAACACATACTTACTCCTTGCGGGGAGAATAAGGAAAAAAATAAGGAAATAAAAATGTTCTTTTATCTTTTTCCCCAAAAGACATACATAGACAAAAGTCATAGGGTGGGCTGGGTGAAAAAGCAAGATACTACATGAAGCATATTTAATCTACTTAATTCACTCTTGAAAACAAATGCATTATTGATCCCTGGTTTGTCTCTATTATTCACACTGTGGATTTTTTTCCATTCTTGCCCCAGGCAGTGATACAACCACAGTCGAGGATCATACAGACCAGCAGCCATCATATTCAGGAAAACGACAACAGCTCAAAACTGAAATATTTCCAGATAATCTGGGATTCAATGCATTTTCGATGAAGGGGGGGGGGGAAAGCGTTTTATATTTGATGCTAAACGGCTTCTGTTCTTCACTGTACAGTAGTGTGCTTCATACTGCATCAACACCAGCTACATGAATGCTGGTAAAACAAGCGCTTGAGTGGGATGTTTGACTTGACACACCACTGCACTGTCTCAACATTTTATGCATTAATTTTTTAAGAGGAAGCATTTTTTTCCTCCTTGTCTAGGTGCTGCTTCATTTCTGTAGAAGTCATTTGACCAGCAAGTGGTGAGCTCCATCTGAAAGTACAGATCCTCCTTTTTGTCCAGCAAAGGTCACAGTGTACCTTATACTCCTGTATGTAATAGCAACCAGCCAATTTACCCTAGATACTTCATTTCAGACTGTATAGAAGCAACTCTGTGAGCAAAAATTGCACCAAAGCCACCAGAAGCCATTGAAACTACCTCCCCATGTTGCACTTAAAACTCTTTTTGCTTGTTCTGTTGCCTGAGAACACAGCAATATACACAAAAGAAGAATTAGAAAGGTTTTGAGGGATTGGATTAATGGGAAAACTGGTTTAAAGAAAGGATAATGAAAACTTGCATTATAAAACGCTAAAATTTCAGCAAGCCTTACTGGTTACAACAGGGTACCTCATACTTCTGATGCTCTTAGCAAGTCCCCATATGCTAAAGAGTACAGAACAAGCGACTAATGGGTAAAATACAAAAATAACAAGCTTTAGGATAACCTTGACTCTTCCACTTCTTTTTGTTTATAAGGACTAATTCAGTCACATGCTAATTATATATACCCGCAACAGTACTCCCTTATTGCGGCACTTCTGTTGACTGACAAACAGCCTCTAGCATCAGTTGCCTTTTAAGCCCAACAACAGCAGCTGATCGAGAAAATATCCCAGATCTCATCAGGTTCTTCAGTGTGCCAAAAGTTCACAGCATTAACTGTCAAACAAGTATTTCTAAAAAAATATGTTTTCTGCTAATATCTCTAATTTGCATTTCACTCACAATTATGCATTTACTGAGTCTTGCATACTTCAATCAAAAAAGGAAATTAAATAACTAGTTAATGGCACTTCCAGTCCCACAAATTCCAATCCAATTTAGGCTTGATATGAACTTTAGGTCTTATTAACACTTGTTTTAAGTAACATTTCCAGCATGTATTCTGACAAGTTGTCACTGTGATTTTTTATTTTCTTTTCTTTTAATCATACAAGCAAATGTGTTCTGCTTTAGCAAGGAAATTCCTAATGTTTAGAAAGGTTTATCAAACATCGGCGTTTCTGGTTAAACCAACATTGGTAAATCCAGCTTTAAAGTCAAATGCCTTCACCTTGTAGGACGCCATTTTTCAAGGTGGGGGGAAACCCCCAGCACACATTTTCCATGTCCTTTTGAACAATATCCAAATTGATATAAGGAGAAAAATGCCAATGCAAATGACAAGTCCTGTAGTCAGAAGCGATGCCCATATTTGCAAAGAAGGAGCCTATGGTATGGTTGGTTAAATCAAGCAGTGAAGGATACGGAAGGCTATGAAATTTCTTTTATCCAACAACCCAGTACAAATAAGAAGCTGCTCTGGACAATTTCAATGTAAATCTCTTACCACCTGTCAGACAACTGAGATTTAAAGACCTCCATTGAAAAAACCAGGCACATGCAAGCTCAGTCCTTTAGTGAAAATCGACCTCCCAGCTCAATTTCCGTGTAGATGTAGCCATGTAGCAGCAAAAGGAGTTTACTCCAGAGCTTTATTAAATCTATCTTGTGTGTACGCTGAGCATGAGGTGACCCATGTTATGCCTGGGGAAAATGACGCTTCCGAGGCAAATCTCCACGCTCCACACCACAGGCAAACACAGCTAATCCTCTGAGAAACACGACATCCCAGGTAGGTTAGAGGCAAGCATACAGAAAAACATTTAAGCTTATTGGAGATAGAAAACTCATTGATTATTACTTAATGAAGCAAACTAGAGAAAATAAAAGATCTTTCATTAGGATAAATGTAAAAAAAGAAGAGGGGTCAGTTTCAAAAGCTTTTTACATAATCAAAACTGAATGTGTTAGAGTCACGCTCAAGGAGCAGCTTTAGCTAATGTGATTTCCATTAATTTCATCAGAGTCCACTCTATACATCCATTGAAAACAGCTTGCATTATCATGACAGCTGCACATCTCCAGATTGTGAAAAATACCTCTGCAACACCGAGTGGGGTCAGGATTATTTCAGTGAGTTACTGATATGCATTCACCACTCACCATAGCACAGTCTTCCACACATCTTTGGGGACAGAAACCAGCAAAAAACCTCCAAAACTTCATCAAGGAGGGAAAATTATCATTCCATGAGACAACATACAGACTGGCCATAGCAATTACAGCAGATTCAGAGAGATTTTAGCTCAACTCTCCTTGCAGGACTTACCTGGAGGAGTAAAAGAGCTTCTGCCAGCTCTAAGCCTTTAGAGTGAAAAAGGCACTTCACACACCCTCCTCCATCCACTGCAGTGACCATGGACAAGACAGCAAAGAGTATGTCTAAATTAAAATACGACTTTATAGTATTTCCTGGCCTCCATGGGACCCCTGTGAGGAGAGACTGGGGCAGCTCCATGGTGGCTGCAGCCAGGTCCACCTTTTTCACCTTATTTCCAACCCCTGTCCCAGTCCTGTCAAGGAGGAGGAGTAAGAGAGCGCCTGCGCAGGCGTCTGGCAGCCAAGGTCAAGCCACCACACTACCACAGATTTAGCTGGCATAAAATAGTCTAACTACTCTATTTTTCTTTCACCAAAGCATTTTGAAAGCCTGCAAAATGAAGGCACAACAATGCGCGGAAGAAAATCTATAAAAAAGGCAGGGAATGGAGAATTAAGGCATGAGAGTTCTTATGCTGGTGAAACCAGTGTAAGAGTTTGCTCAAAACCAATCAAAGTAGCATTTTTGGGGGTAGGGAAGCCATTCCAGTTGGATTTTTCTAGTTAGATTTACAAAACTAACAGACTCTTGCTCTAGCAGAAATAAAGGTTCATTTTTATAAATCAATTGCTAAAAAAAGGACCTCCACAACAAAGCAAGAAAACTCACAGTACTGATGAGTCAAACCCAATGAGATCAATACCGATACCTAATTGAAGTATACTTATTTATATATGAGCTTTGCAAAATAATCTCATCCAGCTTGCTTATGCAAATAAACGCTACTGAACTTGCAGTAACCACCTGGAGACAGGAAAAGAACAAAGTGTGTAGGGTTATGCAAGTCTGAACATTGCTAAAAATCATTTTGAAAAGCAAACAAAGGTGCAGCCACTATCTAAGATAGTTAAGACTAAATAAACTATGCTAACACTGTAATAGTTGCCGATCAAACCATGTTAAAACCACCGTGTGTCCAGCACTTGGTATTTAAAAGTATTCTAGGAATAGAGAAGAAAAAAAAGTGCTGGACATCCGAATGAAAGAAGGATCTCTAAAATTCAAAAGGGTCAAAGAAGAAGGATTTGCATTCCTTAAAAAATAGGAGCTTACAATTAAGCCTATATGACACAAATGAATATGAACCAAGAGAAAGACTAATTGCTGCAAGGTATCTGAGTTCACGCAAACACCAGAAGAAGGGAAATGAACTTGAATTAATAAACCCTCTCTCAAGCAAGAAATTGGGAGAAATCTCAATACAGACTGAAAGAGCAGGAAGGAGGAAAAAATCCCACTAAGACAGCAGTCAGACTAGCTTTTGCAAACAGATTAAAAACTGCTTAGAACATTATTTGAAGAGAGAGATAGTGTGCAATAAATAGTACTAAGCCAAAGGAGGAAACAATGAATGTGTGAGCTTCTGGGACGTTTCTTGTGCTGAAATTTTAATATGGATCTTGTTTCCCATCAGTTCCAATCAGATTCCACATATATCTCTCATGTTCGGTGTACGTCAGAGTAGGATACCACCACCAGCAGGTACACACTGAAAATAACTGATGATTCAAAAAGAACTGAGATACTTTCAAAAACTCAATAACCAAATGAAAAAGCCCCCACGCTAATTCTAACAAACCAAGGTCAGAGTGTAAAAAACATCACCTTCTAAATCCAGTTTTAACACATGTAGATGCTACTGCCACAAGCAGCTCATCTCTGTTCCTCCTGGAGTCACGCCACGCTCAGACCTGCTGGCTGAAATGTTTGTGTGAACACTCCTTGCTTTGGTCCAAATCAAGTGGGATGGGCTGGTTTCAACAGCTTCAATCTAGGAGGCTTTTTTATCATCCATCCTGCTTGCGATTGAAATGGATCAGCACACAGGTAGCCTGACAGACCCGGAGAGGCTGTGAATGCTAGCATGGGGCAGCTGAAGGAATCTGTGGGGTGAACACTGCATCAGCAGGTGAAACTGGTGCAGCCAAACAGTGCTTAGATTGGATTGTCTGGGTGTTTTGGTTGTGGTTTGGTGCTTTTCTTGCTTGTTTGCTGGTTGGGTTTATTTTTTAAGCAAAGTATCTTGTAAGCAGCTGTATCCAACATGTATTAACGTGATGATACTGTCTTAAAGGCTGCAAATTATAGACAGATAATTCAGGATTGGACTGAAGCACATGATTACCTCCTAGTGTTTACTAAGGATATTTAGATTCGTTGTGAAGGAAGAGGAAGAGAGCTTCATCATCGGTTCTGACATTTTAGGGGAAGAAAAGAGCCTTATAATTTAGAGATCCACAGACATTAATGTATTTAGTAGGCAGTCACAAAAATAAGCAATAAATAGAGAGTAAGCTAAATAGCAGGGATCATACATTAGAAGTTACAAATTAAGACTGCACATGAAATTCAGGCAGAACCATTTTGTTTAGTAAGTAGAAAACCAGTGAAATATGTTGACAGTAAGAGTCATAAAAACAAATGACAAAAATAAGTAGATTAAAAAAAATTGTGGAGGTAAGAGAAAACTTAAGACACCGCGAATGATAAAATGGGAAGCCAAGGCTGAAATATATTCAGTGCAAATATCAAGGTGACCTCTTCCGAGCCAGGAGCTTTGATACCGTGAAACTTCAATACTTTGTAACAATTGGTCTATTAAGTAAACATAAGTCATTATCCAATGTAATTGTTTTTCCAAATAGATAATTTCTTCAAATCACATGTAACTTAAACATAATACATCTTTATGAACTAAAAGTCTATGTTTAACTGGCATAAGTGCTGATAGAGAAACATTTCTATCTATTCCTTTTCAGAAACTGTTCAGCTTAGTTAAGGTCAGCATAAATGCCAAGTAATCAACATGGGAAACTCAGAAGAAGGTCAACTACTAGGAATAGTAATCCTGAAAACATGAAACAAGCTAGGAAAGGAGCTGGAATTTAATTCTTTACCATCAAATGCATGAACTAGAACATCTCTGTCTGCCCTTAGTGAGACAATTCTCAATATCCCGGAGTTATTAAAGAAATTCAGTAGTAGTTAAGTATTTCCACATCACTTCTGCATGATTTTGAAAAACATCAATTGAAAATATACATGGGGAGTTGGTAAAACCTTGTGTATGCATGTAAATTAAACAGCTAGAGATTCATGTAAAGTCAAGTTTGCCAGTTGTACATTCTCCACTTTGTGGTTAACAAGCATGGTAAATGCAACCACTGCCTCCAATTGCCTATAGTCAATAAAATGGTGACAACTCATTAATCAGGTCACACAATAGCACGACTGGTATAAGATTCCACAACATGAAATCCTCATTAGGAATGAAAGAGAAGCATTCCCAATGTGTATCCACATTACCTGTATCATGGCTGACAGCTTTGACTGAAAGGGAGCTTTGAACCTCACATCTTCCTTTGTGAAGAGCTTACCATATACATCAGTAAACTATTGCTTTACTGAAAACTAGTAAATTATAACTTATGCAGTCAATGGCAAAATAAAATAGAAGATTCCTAGAGTACTGATCATCAGGGCTCCACATTTTATCATTCTCAGTGTCTTAATTTTCTCTTACCTCCACACCTCCACAATTTTCTTTTACTGCTTTCTTCACTATTGGATTTAGCACTGTGGAAAACACAGCAGCTTTTCCCTTCTGTTCACTGTGGGAACTAGGCTTTATTTTTCTAGAAGAGACAAAAATCATCTCTTCATTAAGCAATGCCTGGTGATTGAATTGTTCTCTTCTCTCACTCCTAAAGCCAGGGAAAAAAATCCCGTAAGACTACAATAAGGTAGCAAACATAGCTCAAAATGTTGTTGTCTTACAGCAGTAATGTTCCTAATGGCACTTGGCTAAAAAATATGTTCTGGACTCATAATGGTCTGCTATGTTGTGTTTACTAGTTACGACAAAAAGAATGGTTAAAAACCTACCAGTGGCATAATGTTTAGCACCTATTACGGACACAGATATAACTACCTTACGGCAATTAAAGGCATAAGAAAATGATTAATGTTCTGAAGCCATAAAACTGCATCAGTTGAAAAGCTATTATGATTGTACTGTCTACAGCTCGCAGCCTACACCGGGCAATTTACGTCAATATGCATTCTGCATAAAACTGATACTCATTTTTCCCAACACTAGATAATGAACTGTTACATAAAGCTTAAACTACACAAAGCTTAAACTGCACTGGTCACTGCTGGAACAGTTGACTTACTCTTATCCTAAGGATGCAACTGGTTTAAGATTAGGTTCTAGATCTTCCTATTCTGCATTTTCCTCATCTAAATGCCAAACATTTCACACCGTCAGCTTCTCCATTTTAGAAATGCGCTTTTGATCACAAGAACTGAGAAACAGGAAAATGGATACAGAAAACATGCTACTCGCCTGCCAGCTGGAACAATGTGCTGACATTTATACCAGCTCTTATTCAGCTCAGGGATGTCTGAAGCAGACCCTCCCCAGTCAGGATCAGCATAATATTATTCACATTGAACAGTATTTTCCTCAACAAGTGACCTGTAAGTGCTATTCAATTTGACTAAGCAAACCAGAATTTGGTTTCTTTTGACAGAACAAGTCACAACGTGCGATGAAAGATGACATTTTCCATATGGGATACTTCCAACTCTCCGAAAAGCAAAGGTTTAATGCTCTTATTCCAGAAAGAAATGAAAACAGAAGGGGACAGAAAGTCTTCCACTGCCACAGCATCACATACAGTAAATTATTAGCCTATAAATAGTATTGCACATTATTTCTGTTAAAGCGTTCTTTCAAACATCACAGAGAGAAGGGAAAGGGGAAAAAAAGAAGTGATATGCTGCATTGTCCAAAACGAAATTGGAAAATGATAGATACGGTTTATCATCTAGTAATATACAGGAAAGCAAGCGCTCCACTCTTTCGCATATAACTAATATATTGAAAGGAATAAAAAGAGAGACACACACAAATCGCTTACAAATCAGACTCTAAAGTAATGTTCTTTCCAGGGGGCTAGATACTCTTTCAAGAAAAAGATAACAAAGTCTTCTTTGTCCAAAATGAAAGTTATAAGAAAGGTATGATACATTGAACCAGATTTCTCTTCTGCTGAAGTCAACGAAATTAGAGTCAGAGTGAATAGGGTCTATTATAAAAAGCAGCATCTATTCCTCTAAATGCAATGGAATATTTCACAGCTACTGTAAACCACTATAGCTTCTCCGAAACCAACGTATATCAACTTACACCAGCATGAATTTAGCTCTGTTTCCATTTTAGTTAGCATTCGAAAACCTAAAATCCTAGCAGTAGATAGTACAAAGAATATTATTATGAGTAGGTTAGTTAAAACAGGGTCTCATATTCCAAATATAACCGTAGAAGCCACACATGTGCTGCACCATTCCAACAAGTACAAAAGAAGAAAGCTAACTAAAACATCTACCAGAAGATCTCAAGCTTTTTTCCATAGCTGACAAAACAAATCTAGTTCTTCAGGCTACTGTTCTTTCCTTTCCATCTGGAACCAACCTAGGTCCTATTCCCTGGCTTGACTTCAGAGACTATCATTGCTCAGACCTGTGAGCAATAATCGTTGTGGTGAGAGGCTTCTTGTACAGCAGCCATAACAGAACCACCCAAACCAAGGAGCCATCTCAGTTCCTATGGGATCAGACACAAAATCACAACATCGCTTAGGTCGAGCTCACTCCAGGCACCTTGTAAGCCACAGCCTAGTGAGTCTTCCTCCTCAGGACTAATCCAGGTGATCCCCATCCCACAGCAGTGATCGACGAGGTCCCGGGTGGCACTCAATAACCTTTATTGCACCTGCCAAACCCTAGCACTGAGAGTGAACAGTGTGTTTATGGGCCATGCTGGCGACAGGCACACCAACAAGTCCCCTTGTTCAGTCTAATGGGGTGAATTGAAAGATTAGTCTGTCATGCTGGCATGAGGCCTCATTTTTCTTCTGTGCTACATAGGTCGCCCCCTTCCCGCAGCCTGTATTTGATTGTGATTAATTCGTCAAGGCTGGCCGTAGAATGGAAATGAAGAAATGGATTGCCAATTACAGTTAGTCTTCTCGCAGAATACCCCTCAAACAGGCGCTATTCTGCAGCAGTGACAGCTCAGAAATAAACTGAATGTGGCTCTATTGAGCAGAGAGCTGACTCAAAGTGTGTTTTAAAGCAGAAGGTGACTTCCTACCACCCCTCCCTCCCCAGCTCTTCAGTAAACGGTTGGCAGGTTGGCAGGTACACAAAGAGGCCATCCACATTTATTTCTGTAGTCACCTTGTTAAGACATGCTGAACTTCTGACTTAACACTCTTCAACAAGGTGCACATTTGTTTCTGAATACCTTACCTTAGGTAAGCCTGAAGGGGAATTTAATATGTATACTGTTACTGCTAAGAAAACAAAACTAGCAATGGCTCTCCTCTATACAGAAGCTCTTAAAAGCATTCAAACTTTTCCCTGAGCAGTACTCACGGAAAGGTAAGTTTTGACTCTTGCTGCGTTTCCTCTGCAGTAAACCTCATGTGTTCTCACAAGCTGTTTAATATTGCATTGATACAGACAGCTATCTTAAACTGAATAATCGGATTCTGATAGATTAAGGAAACAGGAAACAATTCCACAACAGCCTGATCTTTTTTTTTTGTTAATAATTATTAATATGGAGTTTGAGAAATAATACCTCATTCCTGGCAATGCATGCGTGCAATTCATTTTATACACCAGCAAATTACTCGTTGCATGAATTCAAAGCATGTGTACAAATCCAACTTTCTATTGCCTTAGAAATTCGGGTTTTAAAGAAATAATCCCTTTTCCCTCAAGAAAATTCAGACCACTGTAATAGATGCTTTCTTCCATTGTTGAAATTCAGTTAATTTTATACTATTGTATTGGGTATCACATCTTCAGACAGAAGAAAGGTGAATGTGTTTCCAATAGTCAGAGGAACACAGTGGCTTTCAGTGTGCTCTGAAGACAAAAAGGCACAGCTCTCTTCCTTGCCCAAGGTGGCCTTCCATTAACACATGCACCACCGAGATCTGTGGTGTGCAGCACTGCAGACTATGTCTTTATAAACAGGATGCTGGCTTAGAAAGAGGATTAGTCATTCATTACACTGAATCATCTGACTTTGCTATTCTTCTCCTGCCTCCGCAGCAGTTGCCCTTTCCAATGATATATGGCAGCATGCCTACCTAACAAAGACGCAGAAAAAAAGGGACACCACAGCGAACGACCCTTGGAGGCAGAGACACCTTTAAACTGTCTTTCAGGTACTTTGATGAGACACATAACAGCAGGTTTGTTCTGTTGATCTTTTCTTTCGTATCAGGATGAAGAGAAAGCATTCACCCTAACAGCAATATATTTTTACCTTCCAGAGGCCACCTCAAAGCACCAATATTTTCGCACACACTTCTTCCACACTTCTTGAAGAACCTTCAGACATCAAACATAAAAATAAGAGATGATCACGGCAATATAAATTTGCTTATATGGTGACTGTCAATATTTGTGTTTAGGGTCTCCAGCGCTGACGAAGCCCATTATGACAGGTATCATATAAATACACACTAAAAAGACAATGTCTGCTATAGAGAACAAAAAATGGAACAAATAACGGGCAGCTCCACAATATTCTGCAGCCAGACCTATCCCTGTGCACTAGAAATAAGGAAAGAATGAGAAAGAGGAGCTGTTTACCTCAGGCATTTACTGTCTAATGCAGTCACAGAAGTTCAAAAAGATACAGTGAATACCTTTGTTGTAAAACTACTTGATACACGTCACACCACAAATATTATTCACAGAATCACTGAATGGTTTGCGTTGGAAAGCACCTTAAGATCAAGTTCTGAACCCTCCTGCCATGGGCAGGGAAGCCTCACACTAGACCGTGTTGCCCAAGGCTCTGTCCAGCCTGGACGCTGCCGGGGATGCAGCATTCACAACTTCCTTGGGCAACCTGTTCCAGGGCCTCACCACTCTCACAGTAAACTTGTTGACCATTATTCCTGTTCAACTTCAGTGCCTCATGGCTTTTAAAAGCTATTTGAGGATACAGGAGCACAGACTAGCATAACTATTCTATTCTCAACAAGTAAGTTCTATACTGTGAGTGGGATTCAATATTAACTGAAAACATCTAACAGTTTTCATTTGTAAATGTCAGATAAAACAACTGCATGGTATTACAATGATCGTGGGTGATGATCTAGAATTAAACAGCTTACCCTAAGCATTGTTTTCTAGCAGCTGAAGTATTGAGAATGTGTGCTGTGTAACTAAGATTACATACAAGACTAGTCATGCCACAGTGCATGGGTAAATGAAATCACTGCTAATATGACACCCATCACCTCTAGTGCAGGATTTCAAACCCAGCAGTCTTACAGCTGTCAAGATGATACCTATTCTTCTTTAACTAGATTAATTTTTCATTCAGTTCAGCCTTTCAAGGAAGCTTAGTTGCATCATGAAATTTGACTGAAAGCATTAAACTAGCTGTCTTTTTACAATGTGTTTAAAACTCAGGGGTAACACAGTTCATATACAACGCTTTCTGTAGAAAAGGGGAAAGTATGAAAAAGATGTTCTTACAGTTACTAAATTGTCACACTACAGTTAATCATGAATATGGTTAAAAGACGCACAGAACACCACCATGTTCTCCTTCTGAAAAGAAAACCTGCTTTACTCTAGCACCTGATGAGATCTCGCCAAGGTAAAGGTGTGATTCCCTGGTAAGAATCTTGCTTGTCAATGAAGAAAACATTACGATTCTTGGCATCACAGAAAAACCCAGGCTGGAAGGCTACAGCACCTATGGAGGTCATTTGTTCCACCCTTCTGTTTAAAACAGGAACAATTTCAAACATGGAGGAAGTTACCCAGGGCTTCAGAGAAACCTAACAGAGCATGCCTGTCTTGCCTTCCAAATGCTGACCTCCCAAGATGAACTGTAGAGAAGTAATCATGAACAGCAATATACAAGCTTAACTGGTTGACTTAGTGATTTAAATAGGTATCCAAATGATTAGATTAGTAGCCTCTTAACTCTCTGAGACAGTAATTTTTAAGTTATCTTAGGCCAGTTCATTCTTTATTATACCTTTAAAACTAAATGAGGTGAAACCGCATGATTTTGAGCTTGGGCATCCTTCTACTTCTTCCACAATGCCCTGCTATGTTCCATAGTCATTAAAGCCAATGGAAATAGTGGAATTCACTAACAGACTGGGCTCCAAGTTGAGTTTTACAGACATACTCTTTTTGGGGTAAAAGGGCAAGACATCATCAAAGAAAAAATTCTGATAGGCATAACTGGGTCTTTTATCAAGAAGTATTTTATACTTCATGTCTCAGGCTAATTTAATGTCTCCAGGACAAGGTCCATATACCTTTATTCTCTTACTTAAATTCACTTCTTAACAAATTAACTTAAAGAGCTTCAACCTTTCCTGATTGTGAAGCCACAGACCAAACAGAAGATTATCTTGTTGACATCACCCAGGAAAATTTAGGGAAGATAATTAAGTGATGCTGTTGCTCTGTAACAATGAAGAGTTTTAACTTTCATCATGGTAATTGAGATACTTGTAATTCTTTGAATGGAAAACCACAAGTACCAAACCAAACATTATATCTGACCAGCTGAAGCTCTGTTTGTGATATCAGCAATATGCTTTCTGAATACCAGAGATTTATTCAAGCTCTTTTATGCTGTGCAGAATGGTTTGCCTGTGAAAAAAAACACAAAAAAGTGACAGGAAAAAGGGGAAATGTGCCTTAAGGGCAGTGTGGGTTTGATGCCTTTGGAGATCTTATGGCTTTTCTTCAGATAAAGTCTGCAGGTACCTATGTAGCTCATTGCAAAAACAACTAGACATGAGCCATGCTGGCAGCTTCAAGATGAAAGCCACTATGAAATAAGAGCAAGACAGCACATGAGCAATTGTTTCCTGCAGAGTAGAGCCAAGACAGTGAGGTTAAAGAGTGCGGACAGAAGTTGCAAGATTGAAGGGGCAGTTGATATAAGCAAATCTAAAATCAAAGCAGTGAGCTTAACACAGGAGCCAAGGCTTTGTAAAGTCTGTAAAGCGTAAGTTCATTATACTTCTGCTGATTTTAAAAACAGTAACTAGGTAGAATCATAGAATATGGCTTGGGTTGGAAGGGACCTTAAAGATCACCCAGTTCCAACACACTGCCATGGGCAGGGACATCTTTCACTAGACCAGGTTGCTCCAAACCCAATCCAACCTGGCCTTGAACACTGCCAGGGATGGGGCAGCCACAGCTCCTCTGGGCACCTTGTGCCAATGTTTCATCCTCCTCACAGTAAGGAATTTTTACCTAATATCTGATTTCAATCTCCCTTCTTTCAGTTTAAAGCCATTCCTCCTTGTCCTATCACTACATGCCCTTGTAAAACGTTCTTCTCCGGCTTTCTTGTAGGGCCCCTTTAGGTATTGAAAGGCTGTTCTAAGGTCTTCCCTGAGCCTTCTCTTCTCTAGAAGAGAACAGGCTCTCTATCTCTTACCAAAAAGAAAAGGGAGAAGACAAAAAGTAAGGCCATGAAGCAACTCAGTATTAAGTGCCCAAAAGTCTAAGCTTTCAAAGAGAAATTTCTAAGGATAGTCACTAAATGCTATTTTAATGAAGGACAGGATTTGTCCTCTAATATTCAGGGAAAATGCTGTAAGTTGGAAGAGTCAGCAAGAACTTCAAAATAGATAAAATTCTAGATAGTCTAACTACAGGATCCATAAAATGCTGGTTTCCACTGAAAAGGAGAGCTTATTAAGTCTCTTGTCTGGAATCAAGTTTGAGCTTCTTCTTACTAAACACATCATATGAATGTTAATTTTAGACTGTTGAGAGCTCTTTGATTTACACTTTCCAGTAATAATTTTTTTAGTCTTTAAAGTATGGGAAGAGATCAATTAATATCATGGACACGGCACTGTCTGAAATAAGAACACTGTTAAATAATGCATGCAACAAATTTTTATACAAGTAGTAATTAGATTTCTAGGATTACTTGAATATTATAATAGTCATTTCAGAGCTGTTACAATTATTAATTTTAATAATAATCTCAGTTAACTGGTGATCAGTCCCAAAAGCAGCAGCAAAAAATGAGTTATGCAGCTTCCTCTTTGCTAAAATATTACATTATACAAATCGTGGAGTAAATAATAAAATGCAATTAACTTCCCAGACTTACAAAAAATTACTGTTAAAACCACACAGTAGTGTCAAAGAAAACGGTGCAGTCTGAGTCGAGCGGTAAAGAGCTGCTGATCAGATCATAAAATTGTCTTAGTTAAGAGAATCTTCTTAATGAGAATTTTCTTTACATGACCTAAAGGATTTTCGCTCTCCCCCCCATCACAGAGAATTCACATAACATCCATTTTCCTAGGTCACCATAACTGACATCACGGTATTCAAATGCTGATGATCACGTACGGCATCAGGCCATAGTGATGGTTACAGGGACTCCAAGCACCAGGCAGGAGATAAACACAAGACTGCTTCACGGTTGCTTACTATACATTTGTGTATAGTTGCTCTAAAAAATTTGCAGCTAACTCCTTCCTTGGAAAGATGCAGTGCAACCCTTATTAGAATTGCTCATTAAAGAAACATATAATCTTAGGAACGAAATGCCAATAGAAAATGAGACAAAACAGATGGGAAAGATGGAAATAGATTGCCTCAACCTTTAGCCCTGTGTCAGGAATTTATTCTGCCTTAGAAAACATTTGGTTTAGCCTTCTGACTCAGATTTTCAGAGGGCTTTTATAAGTCTTCAGTAGCGCACCTGTCGGTTAATCCCTTGTTCTAATCTATCCGGGATCACCTCACAGGGAGAAGAGCTGATGGATACGCTCGCAGCCCTCTGAGGACTGGCAGGATGAATCGTTCTTTGGATACCGAGGAGGACACACTGGAGGTCAGGGCAGCTGTGACACGAGCTGGCACTAGAACAAGGGACCTCTCTCCTCAGAAAAAGACAAAGCAGAGCAGAGGATCTGTGATAACTCCCTGCATCCTGCCTTGAGAGCGTATTATCTGATTCTATTTCCTATACACACTGTGCGCTGCTTTTTTTCTCCTCGCTTTCTACGCTTGCTTTTCAGACTCTCCTTTAGAAACACATGATAAATTTAACCTTGCAATGCTTTGCCACGACCAGGCCAAAAGTTACAAGTAAGCATAAGCGGCCTGATTCTAAAAGAAACAAGTCTTACTCCAATGTAATAAACCTGTTTAAAATGTGGTGAACCTCTGCATTTCCACTGCCTAAATCACCGCAGACATTCGGCACTTTCAAGGCTTCAAGTCTTTTTTCTTTCCCTTTCTCCGTGTTTTTAAAAGAAATACAAACATACATTCATAACAAAACCTAAGAGCTGCCATTGCCTTTCTTCTCAGAAAGGACAGATGCTATCATTTTAGTGAAAGTCAAGCTAAGGCAAAATATACAGCTATACTTACATTGAGACAAAGAGAAACACCAACTGGAGACTTCTCTTAGTTTCATCTTTCCCTCCCTCTTTCCTTTTCTCTTTTTCCCCTCCCTTAAGTTTAAAATAACATTTAAATACTTGCTTATGTTGCCAACAGAAGTATCAAGGAGCAGAAGCCAAATACTGTATTACTTTAAAATACCAGCAAGAAAGTAACAAATAGGTGTGCATAGACCCTAACGTCTTCAACTCCTTCCATATGCAGTCAACCCCATAATTACCTCTCAACAGAGTATTGTGACAAACATGAAAATTCCCGTCTTCTCATATCCATCTGCAGAGCCTTGCTTTAATTTTGCAGCTCGTAAGGTCTGGAGCACTAGATATCAGACATCCTTGTTCACTTTGCAGGCTGCAAACACCAGAATCTGAGGATAGCTTCTTAAAGGCGTTATAATGAGGTGTTCTGCCATAAAACCTACTGAGGGAAGTTGCTGCTTTTTTTTTCCTCCCTCCTTCTGGCAGTACTTCAGACATAACGAGATGATAATTATGGGGAAAGTGGATGTGTAAATGGTGATTCACTGTGTATAAGGTGAAAATCTGACACACTACAGCCTAAAATAACAGTTTTTACCCTCAGGATTACATATTTGTCAGTAGATTTATTTTTATTACTTTTTAATTTATTTTTTTTTTAAACAGATAGTAAAATTGCTTTGAAAAAGGCAAAAAATGAGACAAACAAGAAGAAAATCCTTAAAAATGTATCTGGCCTCAGAGAAGCTGTGATAAGGTTAAGACTGCCTTGCTCGAGTGTTATTGAACCTGTACTGAGGATCTGTTGCTCAATAGTCCAGTACCTCCCCAGTGAGCGCTGCAAGGCCTCTGTGCTCCTCCTGAGCAGTTTCGTTTAGGAATCTTCATGCTTTTGATATGAAGGAAACCATTTATTGCAACAGAAGACAGTAACCCAGGAATCCATGGGGATATGACTCTTCATAACCTTTTCTTTCTTTGATTATCAGTTTATAAGCATTTTAGAGGTGATGGGGATCTCTTAGGAAAAGATAGCGCCTCCTCCCCTACACCCCTGAGGGCCTTTAAGCTCTTACTTGTTTTGCAGCCCTTACAAACATTCAGCATTGGTTGCTTTCCCCTTCATTTTTTAAGGATTTAATCCCTCATTTGAAGCTATCAGACTCCAAAACCAAAGATCCCTCATGAGTGAATTCGGTGCCAGCGCAATTTAAATAGGAGCACATTAAAATCAAAGTTCTGTCTCCTGGCACGGTGCCTTCACGGCAAACAGCCTTCTCGGGGCTTTAACTCATTCAAGCTGGAACATCCCCAGTGTTATGGGTGGAGATGGAGTGTCAGGAAAGTGTTTGGGGAGGAAAGGCAGACCTTCCCTCTATCCAACACCCTTCTCATGAAAAGCCATCTGCCCTCAGCCAAAACCTTGGAAAGAGGCTTGCTTGCCTGTTTCTTCCCGCTTTTCTTTTTATGGGAGAAAAGGAGTGCTCTGCAGTGATGCAAACAGGAAAGGATTGCTTTCCAGAGAAGCATGACTACTCTCTCCTGATAATAACAGAAAAGGCAAACAATCGAAGCCTTTACAAGAATTTGAAGCAGAACACAATTCAGATTCCTAAATTGGATACACTCAGTTCATCTCTTGCAAATTTGTCCACTTCCATTTGGAGGTGAAACCCAATTCTCAGCCAAGGGCTCCTGAAGGGACAGCATTTGTTTGTATGGATCTGAGGTGAGAAATCAAGGCGGTGTGTTCCTTCAATAACATTTTATTGGGATAGTCCAGTGTTAACTGCAAGATACATGAAGCAATGCTAACCAGCAAGGCCAGCAGGAATGAAGTTGATCCACTTGCTTGTCTAGACGCTGACTTGATCTAAAGGAATGTGCATATATGGAGGAAAAAAAACCCAAACAAAACCAGGCAGATGAAAGCATAGCTTTGCGGCTTTTGGGTGTACTTTACACCTCAAACACATCACACTGCATAATTTTAGCACTGCAACTGCTATCAAACATTCCTGAAAATACCGACACCTGAAGCCTGACGCAGGATTGCCTGTTTAATTACTGCTTTCAGGCAGAATGTCTGAGAGCCTGGAAAGAAGGCATTTATTTCATTGAGGAATACAACGTTTATTAATATGTAAACAGGAAAATCAATTAGAGATTGCATTCTCCAAACAAACAAACAAACCAACACAAAGCAGCAGCGGATTTTAGCAGAAATGTGTCTGAATTCATTTCCAAAGGTGAAAACGGCAAACAATTACTGAAAAGCATCTGCCACACTACATAATGTTTCAGTAGCGCCACAGCTTTCCAGTTAAAATCAATGCTAACGTCAAGAAAAGCAGCCGTTACCTCAGGAAAAGAAAACTAGAGATTCCTACCAGAGATCCTTTCCAACTTCCTTTATTGACTTCAGGGCATCATATTCCTCACCTGACAAGACGTTTTCTATTAACTAGGCCAATTATAAAAGAAAACCATAGAATCTCATCGAGTCCAGCCATTACCCCAGGACTGCCAAGACCACCACTAAATGAACTCCTATTATTTGTAAATTCCATTTACTAGTAATTTCCATATATTTATGCCATATCTTGCCCGGTTTTGTAAACTAATAACAAAAATGCATCTATATTAAAGATCAAGATTGAAGCCGAAGAGTCCAGAACTAAAACGCAGAGCTCTCCTCAAAGTTCAAGAAGGGGACCTGAACTAAGGACCAACACAGAGGAAAAGGTTTCCTTTCACTGGAAACCACATTCACGTTCAGTGAGTTCCAGTGTTTGTGGCAATGGCATCTGCGTGTTCTTCTGCACTACTGGAAATGCAACCCAAGCAGAAAAGGACCCAAAAGTATTTAGGTTCTACCTTCTGAAGCCTAATTCGGATTTACAATCAGCAGTCAATTTCAATTTAGAAGTCCTTGAAAAAGAAGAAACAACCCTAAATATTCCTGTCACTTCCCCCCACATCTGCAGTGCATGATTAGACAAAACTAAAATTACTTTAACTAAAAATTACTGTGTTATTTTCACACAGTGGCAGCTATGTCAAACTATGGAGTTACACGATGACTGCATTTTTTGACTCTATTGCTGCTTATGTTTCTCTAAAACCTTTCAGTCGTACAAGTAGTCCAAGCTATGCACCGACTGAACCGAAATGAAAGGGAAAAAAAATCAGCCTCTGTTATTTTTAAACGAAACAATATTTTTGTCCCCTGGTAACTTGCACATCCTTCCAAATTTCTCCATGTTTCTCTAAATATGGCACAGCTTGTCTTCCTCCTCCTTCAAATATCATGCCCACTTCTTCCACAATGTCATCCAAAAAGCAGCTGACTTTTCGTGATGGATTGCCTTCAGATTACAACAAAGCAAGTGACAACTTTTGTAATAACCCTTTCCCCCTCCAGTTCTTCAGGCAGCATTCATTTGCATGTAAATTAATAAACTAAAAATGTGGAATCACAACTCAAGGGAGCTAAGACAATTTCACGCTATTCTAGCAAATTTGCTTGAGGAAAACATACTTTTTACCCAATCTTGGCCATCGGGACACTTATCTTTCCCTGCTGAAGCCACAGTAGTGAGCTTAAGAGTTACTGGAGCTGCAGAAGTGTAATCACAGCTGTGGGTTTTGGCTCACAGGCTAAGGGGTTGTGCTAAGGGCTGCACAACAGTACCTCACTTATCAGCACCCTGGTATCTAGTCACAGTCAAAGGTGTTGGGTCTCTGTTATTTAACACAATATAAATAGATTTACATTCCAAAATGACATCTGATATGAAATACGACTGTTTAAAATTGTAATAATAGAAAAAATGAGTAAGCAATAAGCAACATCTAAGGTCTTACTTACCATAAATTCCTGTTGAAATACAGGGAAATGCCTGTAAAACAAACGAAAGGGGGAAAAAAATCAGTAGGATTTCTCTTTGCTGAACTTTTTATCAAAACCAAGGGTATTTTTAAATGCCTGTTTTCCAACACTCAGAGATTAGATGTTGTAGCCTTCCCTGTTAGAGCAGTCAATTCATAGGCATTTTCATGTCATTATATGAAACATATTCCATATGTATTTCTTGCTGCCATGTTAACAAAGGCACATTCTTTTTCTCATCTTGAGCTATGAGCAACATTTGAACTTAGAATCGTTATTAAAACCGCCTTTTGAGCTAAAAATTAATGCCATGAGCTAAAAATTAACACCATAAGCTGGTACAGTAGGAAAAATAAAAGGTCATATTCTCTGGATAGAGCTAGACAATGTTTCTTCAGTAGTAAAATAAGCTTGGTCAGCTTAAACCCTGCCCTCCCCTAGCTCTTTGCCATGCCCTCATTCACTATACCCTCCTTTTTTGTTTGAGAGCCTTTCAATTTTTAACCTCACATTTCTTTCAGACATGTGGTTTGTGGTGTGACTCAATACAGCTGCACTGGAACAAGTCAAAGGCTTGTAAACTGGTTCAGGGACATGAACTAGAAGACATCGGGTGAAAGGCAAGGTACATTTTTGGGTCAGCTTGGGCGCCACAGAAAATGCATCACGCCACAAGAGATGGTTCTAGACAACTGTGAAAGTAAGAATGCCCGTTCATGTTTCTCCTAGCTGTGGATTTGCATTTCTGTGAGCCCGAGAGAGTTTTCCACCAGGAGAAACCAAAGCCGTGGTTTCACAAGAGAGACAATTTTCTTTGTGTGCCATTGACACGTGATAGCACCTTTGCCTCCCACCTCTAGACTGACAGCAAACACAGCTCAAAGGTACAGGAGCACCTGGGACCAAAGTCTCAAATATCCACCCTGAGGCTCCCTCCAGATACCCCGGCGATGAGTCACCATACAAAAGAAAGGAATTCTTCTTTACTTAATCACACAGGAAAACATTATTCAAAGCTAATGCTTGCTTTATATTTAACCAGGGAATTAATTAGGGAAGGGTGATTAAGAAAGGAGAGGTCTAATGGAAAGAATACATCCTCCCCTCCCCTCTGAAAACACTTAACTAAAATAAAGTGGGGGAGAATTACAGTCTCATTCCTTCTCACAACCACTACAACTTACATCCTGAAAAATACTTAGCTTTGTAGTTTGTACCCAATAAATCACAACGAATCAGCTCTTTAAGGAAATGAGGAATGGAGTAGAGGGGAAAAAAAATCCACAGGGTTACAGAGCTCAGACTGAGGTGGCAACAGATGCTCCAGCAACAAGAGAGGCATAAAGGATGACTTTGTCCGGTTTAGAAACAGATTATAAAATTCACCACGGCTGAAGCTTCACGTTAAGAGATAATGGAAAACACAACACTTGTTTGGAGCCATTCTTTGCCAGAACTTGAGTAACAGCACATGATTTAGATACTATTATTGGCCACATGGAATGAGTAATGGAGTATTCAAGGTTCCTTCTCTCACTGGCCCCACAACTCTGGGCACGGGCAAACAGTCCTACAGCATATCTAAAACCCCATCAATCACACAGCTCTTTGGGCAACCCCACATATGGTGCATGCAGGAAGTAGCACTGCCACCACCAACTTCACATGCCCACATACAGGGCAAAGCACCGACTGTGGGGGACCATGGGCTGAGATGGCTCTGCAGCCCCGGGGCAGTGAAGAAGAACCATGCACCATCTGCCCCCATGTCGCCACAGGTTTATCACCTATGCAAAGCAAAGGTCATCAGGCTGATAGGGTGCCCAAGCAAGATGCAGCTACTTAAACCTGGATGGTGATCTTAAAGGGATTTACAAGACCAGTCACTGGACTAATGGATGGGCTCGGAATATGCTGTTTAGATCTCACACTGCAACTGTGTTTATTTGGGCCCCTGGAGCTGGGAGCCCTAAGGGAAGCCTGTGGGCTCCAGGGGACTAGGCTTCCTTTTCAGCCCTGCTTGCAGAAGAGATGAGACGACTCATTTTCAGCACTGCACGACAGACACCTATTGCATTTGTTCATCTCCATTCACAGAACACGCTGCTCTGAGGGTGTTTAGCAAGCTTTAGCCAGTAATTTGTGTGTTGTGTGTGTTTCTTAACACCTACTCGAAAATTACTGTGCGGACACGTCATAATCATTACCTTGCTTTCAGTTTCTGTCATGCAGCTGAGACATGAATGGAGCTACAAGAGCGCATAAAATCCCATCAAGTTCCCTTGGAATACCGGTCTGTGCCATAACTTAGATGAGCTCTGCCCTCTCCCTCATTCAGAGATGATCACAGCATATAACCAGCAGATGTAATTTCGTAAGATGTGACAGTGCTTTTATCCATTCAAGAAAGGCCCGTGCCTGAGATCACATATCAACTGTGTTTCTCTTGGCTCCTAGGGAGACAATTTAGTCTAGATGCCAGGCTGAAATTACTGGCAGAGCCGTAATGGGGAACTCACAGCATGGATATCAACATACTACAATATTTGGCTTATGGACAAAAGACGTTAAGGTTTCTAACCTTTGCTGTGCATAATAAAATCTTAATTACGTATTTGATTTCAATAAAAAATTCAGGTTCACAGCAGGAAATATTCATTCCCATTTCCACAATAAAATGTTTCTCATCTTAATTTGTTGCTGGTAACTGCTGTTTATTGACTAACCTTTAATTTCTTTGCTACTGAAATAGCATGTTTGCTTTACTTTGAGGGCTGACAGCACTCAAAATGGATGTAACTCTGGAGTAAAACACAAGTAGTAAGAGTGAGAGCTTACTACTACTACACTGCTGCCATCATTTAGAGAAAGAGGCCAAATTAAATCAGCTGCGTGAACACTCTAAGGCTGAGATTGATTTAATTCCTGTAGGAGAGGATGTGGGTACTCAGACTCTGGTACTTTTTAATTGAATGTTTCTTTATTAAGGCTACAGCAGCAGTGTTAATTAGGATGAAATGTAATGCAGTTTCATGAGGAAAACTTACAATAGTCACCATGTGGAAGCCAAGTTGGACTCTTAAGACATTTCAATAGGAGGAACCTGGGTATTTAAATACTTAAGGGCTTGTCTACAACAAGGGGTTCTAGTTCACACTGAGCTGCAATGTATTAACTGTTATACATTAGATGAATACAATTGCTACACCTACATGACCAGCTGCCTCCTACTGCAGTCCTAATAATTGCTTCCAAAGAGCAAAGACTGTCTTCAAATTAAGTGCTTGGCATTCTGCACCAGCATCCCAGTGTCATTTCTGCCACAACCCAGCCACATACAAGGTAAGCACTTGCCTTCCAGCACATAACACAGCAGATAATAATAAAATTAAACACAGATTGAGCTTTCTCTGGTTTCACTGCCTCATCTCATGAAGCAGACTAGCACACATGCTTGAGAGCCTTTCCCTTGTGAAACTGGCATTGCTGAATCTTCACAAAGCACTTGGAACTGTTTAAAAAGTCTTAGTTTTCACTAAAATTGCAAGAGGAAACAATTTTTATCTGATTCTTCAACAAAGTCGGAAGTTCTTAATATCTCTGGGTTGATGGTAGTTAAGTGTGCTGCGCACAGACACCACCACAAGCTTCTCTGGCAAGTTCAAGGTAACACATATTCCTTTGGATATACTTTATCTATATACACACACACACTTTATACACTCCATATACTTTATACTTTGACCTTTTTTGCTCAGGTCATGCTCCTTGCTAGCTAGAGCCTGTGCCAGTACTGCAGAACGCCTTGCATCTGAACAAACTTGAGGATAAGACTACTGTTCCCAGTATCTCACTGTCTGTGTGTCAGCAGTGCTCTGGGACTTGTGATACAGGCATTTTGCTAGAGGATGAGCAGATAACTGACCCTGGGAAAAGATTTCTTCACCAAGCAGCTTGCTCCTTTGTGAGCTCCAGAAGTGGCCTCTTCATCTCCTCTTTCTTTTCCATAATCTGAGGCAGCAGTCAACCTGTGCTCAATGAAGATGATGCCCCCCTGTACCAGCTCAAGATGGGTTACTTCCTCTCCCCTATCACCTTCCTCCAGAGCCTGTGAAGCCTCACGTGCTCCTGAGCTGCTTGCTTTATATCCCCTTAGGACTGCAAGGAGCTACCTGTTCATAACCTCTCTATTAACCTTCTCCCTCTTATTTGCCAGCAAGTGGGAAGTTGCCCTTCAAGCTGGGACATGGCTTTGAGCACTACACCATAGGCCAAAAATAATTAACTTGCCTTCCACAACAAAAGACTACCTCTACAGTAACTTAGCAGCATTAAGAAATTGCAAAAGCATTAACACCCAAATCAAAGAAAGACCCGAAGCTCCAAAAACCTAAGCGCCAAACCACTCTCCATGTCAGATAAGCAGAAACTTGAATCCTTGCTTCAACAGGAGAAAGCCCCATTCCAGCTGCTCCAAGGACCTGACCTAAAACTCAACCAAACTCTGCTCTTACAGTGCCTCAAGTTTATTATTTTTGAAATTTGAGTTGAGTTTTTGTTTTTCACCTTGATTTATATAAAAATATTAAAGTGAGATGAGTTCCTCTGTGCTGGGAGCATCCTTGTCTGAAAAGTAGTACAGTGAGCACCCCTGCTAGATTGTTTGTCTTACAGTCAGTGATAGCCTCATGAACTGAAGTGGCAGGTGAGTGGGCAGAGAGAAAATTGCTTGTTTAAAGAGCAGCCCTGACAACAGTGCTCTGCTGTGATTCACGAGGGTGAATGCCAGAGGGATGCTGCAGAGGTAAAGCAGAGCGTTACAAGGTAAAGCTGCCTATGCTGGAATGGGTTTTGCTGCACAGAGTTAAAGCATAATAAGGAATTTTTCACACCCCAAGTTCCCACGTGTGTGTTCAAAAAGTTCACTGTAACATAAATATATATTTGTAATAACTTTGTAGAACATCACAGATTAACTATGTTCCTGTTTCGTTGGCACTTTACTACCTCTATGACTTGCCATGTCCACCTTCAAAAGCCAAAAGTATTTACTGCCTAAAGCTATGCTTTCTGCCAGAAATAAACATGTTTAGACAGCATGCTATGAATATCTTTTTAGCATTCAGCACCAAAAAGCTGTGGCACGTACATCATGGCATTGCAAAGTGCTGTTACAGAGATTGCAACACAGTGCTATGAAAGCTAAGTATCAGCTAAACCACGAAGTAAGCCAATTTAAATGATAACAATTGTTTGAGTAATAATTTATTTTCATTACAAGATTTTATGAGTTGAATCTAGTGGGGGGTAAAGATGCATGGTGGGGAATAGAGTGGTGTATGTTATCACTTGGAGCACGTAGCCGAGCTTGCTGCAACTGCAGGGAATATACAGGACCTCAACCAGGCAAAAACAAGCAGAAGGATTCAAAACTGGAACCCTTCAAGCTCATCCACAGCATACACTTGGGCAGCTGGCACACACAAAGGTAGTAACATCATATGTGCACAATAGTACCACTCCCCAAGGGTTTCATTACGGTATTGACACCAGGGGTCCCATACCCGCTTCAGATTAGCTCATCTCCATTGTGCAGACTCGGACTTATGGTACACAAACACAGATAGCACCATCTACACCCAGACTTCAACAGGAATATGATCTCTATAGCTCGGGGACAGCAAGAGGCATGCAAGTGCACTAACTAATCATCCTTAACTCTAGCATCAAGCAGTGTGAGTTTGTACCCTAGGAGAACCAGCAAACTGCTGTTCCCTCTCCCTTGCCATGACTGTCAGCCTGCCCTAACTTCATTTCTGTGAGCCTAAACAGTCTGACCTCAGTTACAGTTTTTCAGCGTTCATCAAGTAACTTCAGCATCAGCTACCCTTGATATTCCTGTTGATCAGCCAATGCTCCTAAAGCACTAGGGTGCCTTGGATGCCTTTCAAAATAACGTGCTATAGAATCACCTATCTCCAAAAAGCGCAATAAACCTATAAACTTCAGGGCCTACTGTACCTCTCAAGCTGTACAAAATATCCACAGGGTACATGCATACATACTTAAGATACCAGGAACATTTCAAACATTTCATATCAAACATTTCAGAGCCAGATTTTGCTACTTTTACTAGATCAAACATATAAACCAAACCATTTCATAAACCACTGACTATGATACTATCCTGTTGCCTTCTAAAAAGCCTTATACTACTACTTGGAACAAAAATAAAGGAAAACTTATTTCCCTGTAAATCTCCTGTCATAAATTCTGTATTTGTCATCATTCTGAGCTGTAATTCAATAAGCAATAAATTTTGCAAGTAACTGTCATTCAAATAAAATTTATTAACAGAGAATTCTAATGCAATTCCCTACACTGAAAATGAAGAGAAAATAATTAAAGGGAAGAATTGAAAATAGGAATGTTTAAGCTCAGTTTTCGTTATGGACCACACTAGCATGTTTATTAATCCATCTTTAAAGAATACAGAAGTAATTATTGCCTCAAAAATGAGTCGCTCGATCACAGCAGATCACACACAAACCTTTAGGCATTCATATGAGCTTCCTCATTCACACAACATCCAGATACGCTATGAGATACAACATCCAGCTGCTCAGCACTGTTAGAAACACCGGGCACATGCAGGTGCCAAAAAAGGATGAGGGGAATACTGTAGTATGAACATAAGCACCCAGCTATTTAAATTCCAAGAAGCTTACATCCCGCTATGATGAAGGTTCTCTGAGGATGCTGATGGCTGACAAAATGCTGGTCAAGCAACTACAGCTGAAGTTCAGATTCAGACCCAATGTGAAACATCCCTTCCGGATGGTGGTTCACGACTTCTCAATGCACCTTCACTTACCAGACTGTAAGTTCACATCGCACAATTTAAGGCCAACAGCTTTAGAAAATGATACCCAGCGGTATTTACATTTCAAATGAAACCCTAACAGCTGGGTGGCAAATGATAACTGAGAGAAGACTGTTGCAAAGCTACTGAAAGCTTGAAGGACTCCTACTGAGTAAAAATTACTCGCAACAAGTGCATAACTCATCGTAACTCAGAAAACACAGAATCCAAGCCAAATACGTGGCCGTTTTTCAGAGGATGCCCACAGGTTTCCCCTGCTGGTCACACTCGCAGACTGCTCCAGGTAAATATTTACTACAAAGACCGCACTTCTTCAAGTCTGTTTATTTACACAAAAGGGCAGTCACTGAAAGAGGCCACCTGGGAGGTTAAAAGGGCCAAAAGAACATATTTAATATTTCCTGTTACCAAACTAAACAGATCACGGGGCTATGGGGAGCCCCGTCCTTTCATGACCTGTTTCGCACAAAAGTGGCAACATTCTCATTGACAAATCATGTCTCTCATCTCACGCAAGGAGTGAAAATTTAGCTTCGTTTTTACTGAAATAATTAAAAATTTCAACCAAAACACAAAAAAACATTGAGGAATCACTCCCAACATGCATAAATGATTTTTAGCAGCCATGTATTGTAACTTCACATGGATTTAAAATAGATTTGGAAGACACTGAATCCAGCTGCTACAATGAACTATGCAAGACAGCGCAGCATCGTAGTATGGAATTAACTTAAGATTCACTACTTGAGGAATGTCACCGAATTAATTACCTTAAAACGTTCAAGTTTACTATCGTTCAGTAATTAAAGGCAATAGCTCAATCGATCGCCTGGATAAAGACCTGCACTGAAAGTTATCAAATGGTTTATTTCATTTCCCCAAGTACAAACTGAGTAGTTGGATGAGTTTTGGGTTTGTTTTCTTTCTAAACTATTTGCATGTATGTAGTTAGAATGAAAAGCTAATGCGGGGAACGACGGGCTAACAGCTTGGAAGCATTTTTAGAAATCATAGATCATTTGTATGTAGAAATCCTCAGAAGTGAAATTGGACCTTTTAAACCAGCACAGAATAGCTGGGTTGGAGGTTACACCTCTAGGGCCAAGTAAAGCTGGACACCCAGGACAACAGCCAGTCAAGTTGGAGTATCGTCCAAGGATGGAGACTTTACAACTTCTGTGGTAAACCTGTTCTGCTGTTTCACCAACCATAAGTGGTTTCTAATGTTTGAATGGGATTTCCTGTATTTCAGTTTGTCCATTCAATGGGCACCACTGAGAAGAGATTGCTCATCTTCACTTCCGTCCATCAGGAGTTTATACCCATCGATAAGGTCTTGCTGCTGAGCCTGCCCTTCTCCAGGTTGAACTGTCTCACAACACTTCCCTCTGTGAAATACAGTCCAGGCCCTTAATCATCATTACGGACCTTCACTAGAGTTGCTCCCGTATGTCTGTGTAAGTCTCTGAAAGGCAGCACAACCATCTGGTATATCGACCACTCCCCCAAGCTTTGTACTATCTGAAACCTTGCGGAGGTGCTTTTCTGCCCCATCATCTAAGGCACTGAGGAGGATCTTTAATAGTATTGGCCCCACTATCAGCCCCTGGGGTGCACTGCTAGTGAGTGGCCTCCAGCTGGATCTTGTGCCACATCTCTTTAATCCCAGCAGCTCAGCCAGTTTTCAGTCCACCTCTCACCCAGCAAAAAAATATAGATAGAAACATAACAATTGGCATTATAAGACAGCATCTGCCCAGGATGTTCAGAAGCCATTGCACTTGAAACACCAATTAAAGCAGCAAAAGCACAGATGATGAAGAGGAAAGAATAAAACATCAAATGAGAACTTAGAACAGATTTCATTTTTTTCCCTTTCTATACCAACCCATGCCAAAACAGGCTTGAAATGAATGACAAAGTGATCCCGAATCACATCTGCGATGTGCTTTTAGCCCCAGTAGAGAACACTTACGAGTTTTGTCAAGAACTCAGAAATCCCCTTGCTGTTTTCAAGAGAAAGGGACATCCACTTACACACCCCATACTGCATCAGCCTCTCAGCACTGCAGAGCATGGAGCAGTTGCTAGATTTGCTTCTGGAGTCCCTGAGCTATCAGAGTCCATTTTGTGAACAAAAGCTTGCATATGCAACTTCCTTCACAAGAACACTACAGATCCAGCCCTTATTCCTTTTTAAATGGATATTGACTATTTTCAGAAGACTAATAATACTGTTTAACCATACTCACTTCAATAAAACCCTGTTGTATTAAGGGATTCCATTTGTTTAGCTTGAGAGGCCACCTTCAAAGCAGTTCTTGGGCATCTCACCCCCTCCAGCATATTTCTACTCACAAGATCCTGCAGGATCCACTGACCTCATCTTCCATGTGTATGCCTAAGAGAAAAGCTAGGATCTTGCTTCATCTCAGTTAAGCCATTTTGAGGCTGGACTTCTGATCTAAGGTTCTCTCTACAGTTAATAAAGAGGGTAAATCAGCTGTTTCAGGTCAAATGAATGGCTCTCATGAGGAACCGCTGACTACAGAGTGAAGCTATACACCTAAGCTAAATTTAGGTGAAACAAATCTCTCCCTGAGCACAGGAAATCATACGTGTTTGCCAGAAAGCATATTCAGGAGCTCTCTTTCTCTTGAGTCCTAACCACAGGAATATTCTTTCCATTGATTCAATATAAAATTGCTGCTAATGAAAAATGATGGGCCAGACTTCTCTGGCTTCATGAGATTATCCTGGATGGCAGTCAGCCTCACGGGTGTGATGGCAAAGGAGAGCTCAAAACAGCCCAGGAAAAGGTCTGTCTGGCACAGTCCTGCCTCAGACAGAAATACTCACACGTTAGTGCTGAGCAGGCATCTCCTGGCCAGCAAATACGCTCTGCTTCTCAAAAGGGCTAATTAAGAACTACACAACAGCCTCAGTCTTGTGCACTGCTCTCATTTCCAGGAGCACAGCTGTGAAAATCAGATCTGCTGGCCCCAGCACAGGCTCCTGGTAGTCCAGGGCAATTTCCACCCTAACGGAAGCAAATGCTGAGACATATATTGTGGTCAGAATACACAGACGTTGCAAGCCTGGCTCAAGCCCACACAGGCGGGTAAGAGAGGACATACCTAATGCAGCATCAGCATTTCTAGCGCACAGGTCATTACACTTACTAATTCATTCTTAAAAGAGCTCAAATTTAGAACGTAGGGCCCTGATCCAAACCAATATTGTGCCACATCTGCAGATCAATATGAGCTTTATATTTATAATATTTTCAAAAGAAAAGAAAAAGGAATAAGAACCCACATGACTGTATTAACATAAAAGCATCTGAAAGGAGGTATTCAGCAGCAAAAGTATTTAGTGACTGCTGTGACAATAACTGCTTCATCCCTAACACTAGGTTAGCCTGTCCTTACTGTTCCATCTAAACCAACATACCCAAGGAAATACTACCGCACCTTTACTGTGGTCTGATTCAGATCTGAGCCAACCTTGCAAGAAAAAGCCATTAAGTGACATTAATGTAGTACTGAAATCATTCTCTGACAACCAAGAATAATGAGGTAAATTAAGGGCAGATGGATACTGAGGCTTTCCTCTAAATGCCCTTAATTTTGTAGGTTTTAGACATACTGTCTCCTGAACCTTGGTGCAATTTTAGTTTTACTATTTGTGATATTTATAGCTCCCATTTATATAAGTAATCTGTAATTTTAATGCAGGTCTAATAGTTCCAACTGCCATTGACACAGATTGTAAAATGAAAAAAGGGAGGATACCTTGTTGAGAAAGATGCTGTTTTATTTCCTTCCTGCCACCTTAGCCACTGTGATACAGTGGGTTAATGTCTTACTTGGATTCCAACCTTGTCAACACATCAAAGATGCTCCCAGGTGAAGAGGAGCAGGGCTATGCAATTGATCTCCCCTAACCTTTAATGTCAGTGTCACTCTGGTCCAGGGTGAGTGACTGAAATGCATATTTCTTTTTGAGAGAGGTAAGAGAGCCGCCTTGAAGAAGTACATGATGATGAAAGGTATGAGACAAGAGTAGACCTTGGGAAATGTCAAGGGAGATCACAGTGAAAATTGCCTTCTTTATCCAGAATAAATAACAGCAGTTGTGGATTACATGACTGTAATTCTGTTGAGGAGGTCTGGTAACATAAATCACAATAAAGACGACTTGAGACTTAAAGACCAAGGAGGTTATTTGTGTTTTCTAACTTATTTTCTACTGTTCCCAGGCACAGTCTCCACAGATATTTCTATGGCTATCCTGAGTCCCCTCAATGCAGCGTTTTTCCCCTCCCTATTTATTCTCTGCTGTCACCCCACTCTAGTTTTTTCCTTTCCACCCTTTCGCCCCCCGATGACAGATTGCTGCCATCCGCCCTGTTCTGAATTCACTGCTTCCATTATCACTTCCCTTACAGCTGTGGCACATCTGCTTTCAGATCCACTTGACAATTTTTCCTAAGGGCCTGCCTTGCTCTTGCTTGCATCTGTGCAAGGACAGCAGCAGCTACAGGAGCCTCATCTCCATCTGTGGCTTCATTCAGGGACATTGCAAGCAGCAATGCCTGCCTCAACTTCAGCTGCAATCCAAATCCTATTTCTATTGTTTTTCCTCTTTCAAACTGCTGTTAAATGACAAGTTAAGCTGCACCAGTACTGCCAAAAAATGGGTCAACAAGTCTGGATACCTCATTTCTGATCCTGTAGGTTTGGTTCAGAACATGGAAAACACCACACTATCTGAAAGAAGGTTTGGGGGGAAAAAATCAGTGGCAATGTGTTCAACAAGGCACTTGGAAAATGAGCAGTCTCTGAAGAAAGGTCAGTCCAGGTTTGCAGGTTCTGACACGTTTCCTCATTCTGAGTAACCCCAACAGTATTTCTATCAAATTAAAGGAATCTGCATAATGCTTCGCTTGGCATCAGTAAATGTGTCAGGAGATGGCTCAATAAAGCTTCAGTGCTAATGCAAGAAAGGCCATCACACACGTAAGTAAAATTAAAAACAAAACCAAAAAAAAGCAACAAAATCCCCTGAGGAAATAAGTATATTCTTCCCAAGTTCTTCCAGCTTTCATTCTCTCACAGACATCTCTCCTTTCTCTTGATAGGTGCTACTGCAAAAGCACAAGGTTAACAGTCTCAAATGGAAGTGCGACTTTCATTTTCTATCACTTCCTATTTAACATAATCATCTGGACAGATTTTTGCATTGGATTCAAGTAACAATGCCTTGTCAAAGTCTTCCTATTTTGAAATGGTTTGTACGGAAATAACTGGTACATATACGTTTAAAATAGTAGAAGTAGCAAAACTGAAGAAAAGGCATAAAGATTTCTGTCTTTTCTTTAACTACATATTTCCCAAATGAAGAAAACTTCACAGAGCAATCAAAACAGAACAGAAAAATACAGCTATCGCTTTGATTTCCCCGTCTTTTCTGGCTGAGTTGCCCCCAGATGCCCTTTTCATTTCTATAAAAAAAAGCATATTGAGATCCTGGTGCTGTTGCTTTGAATTTTTTTTCCTGAAGCAAAGACAGACATGAAAAGGTCTAAACCAGAACCGCATTATTATTCAAGAAACGTTATGAGGAACAGCCACTTGCATTACTAATACTTTATCATTCATGCAGACCATTTAGTGTGAGAGACAAAAGCAGCATATATACATCTAAACAGCTATGTATGCCAAATAGATACCAGCTCTGGAGAACAAATACAGCACACACAGAGGGGGAAAAGACCCCCAACAGAAAACCACACACAAAATCCCAAAGCAGAGAGGCAAATGAATGAAATGAACTTGCATCTGTGGATGGCAAAGGTTTAAGAAACTGATTTTACCATTCCTTGTTTTCAAATACTTTGAAGAGAATCAAGAAATTACTGAAAGGTTTTGTACCACATGCTATGGTAAAGACTGCATAAAAGAAAAAGGGAAATATTAGTATTAAAGCCCTAGCTCTTCCGTCTTTCCTCCAAGATCCCATTGATTTCAGTGAGAGTTCTGCACATGCAGCAACTCCAAAAGGGGCTCTGATCACTTGTATTTTCAGACCGATGCAAAGGCATTAACACAGAGAAATTGCCATTTGTGCTAATGGGATCTGTATGGCCAACGATACTTGGTTTTCTTCCTGAGAATATTCCCCTGGTTCTTGTTCTTTTGAGGTCTGCTTCAAGAGAACGCCTCTGTCTTGCATTAAAACACAGTTATGAAATTCATAACTAAACAGTACTTTAAACCATATTGTTTAATCTATGACTTTTCCTCTGACAAGTGTGAAAACGTGTGCAATGTGACAGAAGGTTTGCTATAGTAATTGCATGTTGTGATTGAATGATAGAGTAACAACCACGGAAATAACTGTCTTGCTGAAACTGCCACAGAAGGTAAGTTGCTCCTGTACAGTTTTAACTTATGCACCATCTGTCTTGCCAGTCCTTTAAGTGTTCCTTTAACTAGTTTAAGGAATTTTATTGTTGTTCGCAGAGGCATTGCCACACTTTCTCTGACCTTCTGTACATTTTACTTTGGAAAGAGTCTCTGTCCCCTTCTGCCTCTCTCCCTTCAAACCCTGCTCTCCCCACCTGGGACTTGTTCATCCACCACCCACATCTGACAGACCTACCACCCATGTTTTCTAAGTAACAGCCACATTAGCTAGCAAAGAGGAGGTTATATATGGGCAAAACACATAGGTCCTTGGGAGTATTTTTCCAGCAGATGGAGACACATCCACAAAGTGTTTATTTCCCTAAAAGCTGACATTATTAACCATCAGTTCCAAAATAAAGTAATATTCCAAAATTACTATTATAGTCAAAACTTACCCAGTTGTGAGAGAAGAAATATATTAGGATAATAAGCTCATTTGGGACTCGAATTAAAATGGTAAATCATTTGCAATATAGCACTAAGTAACACTACATTAAACTTAACAGATTATCAAGACTCTAATTCTGTATTAAAAAAAACAAAACAGCTGAAGTTAAAAATGAATTGATCGAAATCCCTCTTCAGCCAAAGCATATGCTTTGTCCCCTCTACACATGAGTAAAACCCTACAACGAAATAACCAACACAATAAAACTGTGTTGTTATAGTGTGGCACACAGTGATAGTACATTACGTTACAACAATAAGAACGAAGGCTCCTTCAAATCAAACTTGCAGGTGGACAAAAAAACCAGGGGATATCAAATGAAACCGGCGTGTTGCAAGTTCAAAACAAACAAAAGGAGACGCTTCTTCATATCAAGCGGAGTGGATGCCACACAAAAGAGAAAAGTTTATGGGAGCTGAAAAATCAATATTACAGATTCACCTAAGAAAAAGCCAATGAGGGATTTAAAGTGTGAAGATAAAATCTGTGGATCATAAAGTCCTTGAGCAATGAAAAGCCAGGGCTAAGAAAGTGCCTGACCACTCTCATTAAATGCATGCTCTGGCCTTACACTCCTCACTAAGCACCAGCTCTCTGCCAAAGCAAACGCAGGGCACCAAATGAGACGGTCTGACCCAGCCTTTCATCCAGTCTTCAACAAACTTCCTGCATAATTGTTGAGAAAATTATGGACAAGAGGAGGGGTTTTTTTGTAGTCTAAAATCTGTGAAAATAACAATAATTGCCAAGTAGGAGGAGAGCCATCAAAGCAGCAAACAGTAGACATGCACAGAGCCAACGGCTGGGTCAGGCATACGCAGCTCACAGAGGCATCGGAACACCACCGACAGTCAAGGAGAACAGCACATGTTGGTTGGACACAAGCTAGTGCTTGCCCTCACTTTGCAGTGACATGAGAATCCTCCTACTCAGAGAATGCCTCCTTGTCCTCTAACCAAGATGTCACAGAGTCAGCATACGTCAGAACCAGAAACAGCCTAAAAAGGCTCTACATAAGTAAGACACTGCATTATCTTACACTGTTAGTGCCTTTTTGCTTTATGACAAAATAAGTATGAGGAAGAGGCATGTTTTATATCCAACTTTCGTGAACATATTGAATATACCGATTGTCATAATATTTAAAGTATTTGTCAGATCTTTACTACATCTGCAATATCTTCTTTTCAGTAACTCAGTGTTCTACCTGATTGCAGCATCTGCCTTATATGCCCCCACCCAAACCCAAAAATCATCCCTAGCCACATCCCATGAGCTGAGCATTTTATTTGCCTTTCCAGCCAGCACTGTTTTCAAGAAGTCATTCAAAATCACTTTCAGAAGAACTTTCCCCAAGGAGTTACAACTAATTAGGAACCCATCCATGTTTCAGTCATTTACCCAATTCCATTGTGGATTCTGCAATTCTTATCTAAAGTCTTTGAAGTTATATATAATGTCAGTCATTCTGAGTCATCAGCAAATTACAGCCCTCTTTACTGCACTGCTGCAAATGCTGCTAAATGGAGCAAAACTGGTCCTGACACCGCTCCCCCTAATAGTACTGTTAACCTCTTTTATCAAGAGGATGACTTTTTTTTTATCCTTTGTATTAATCTATCATCTGCTAACTGATTTTTAATCTCTAACTTCTAAAGGCTATCAACTCCATCTTGTGATTTTGTCTACTGTTAATAAACAACACTGCTTATTTCCTCAACAATACCTGACAACGAAAGGGAGGTTGTCACTGCAGCACAAGCCTTCCTAGCCTAGTTGGTGTTAGAAATCAGGCAGGAGAGACTATCTCTGGGGCTGCTGGACAAGACAGTCAGGACTTCCATCCTTAGCTCAGCGAAGGCCAGCACACACTGCCCAGGACTGAGAAGCAGAGCTGGGCAAAACCAGCAATACCAAGTGCATGTGGGAGGCCAATCCACATAACGTTTCAGTTCAGTTTTGACCTGTTCTAATAATAGACAAGAGAAATAGCTTGAACACTACATGTTATTGAGCAGTGGTCCCTGACCTTTGTTAGTCAGTACACCGCAAGCAACATCATCAGCCACTGCCTTGCCTGGCATTCAGACCACAGTGACAGCAACCCTGTCTCCAGCTTGCTCGATCCCATGCCAGGATGGAGAGCACTGGTAAAGGTCTTTGGCTTTTCTTCTTACGAAGAAGAGATTGTAATTTATACCTGTTATGACAGTAAGCACCACTCAGAAAAACAGTGGCGCACTGATTAATGCTGTATCAAAATACTGTGTTTTAAGCTGTACATGGAGT
Organism: Psittacula echo; assembly: GCF_963264785.1. Taxonomy (NCBI): domain Eukaryota; kingdom Metazoa; phylum Chordata; class Aves; order Psittaciformes; family Psittacidae; genus Psittacula; species Psittacula echo. The sequence continues at coordinate 114,409,252 of NC_137738.1, forward strand.
AGATTTGGAGTAATTCAGCTGATTACCACAAGTGAGGTATGAAGCTGTCTCACTTCCCTTCTTCAAATTATTCCTTAAAACCTTTTCCTTTCCCATCAGTGTCTAAAAACCTTGACAAAACATAACCTGGTGTTATGTTGAGCCTACTTCAAGGCATGACAGCTAACACTACCTCTTCAGTGGGCTTCTGGTCAGCAGCTCTCTTAAACACACCAGCAATAAAAACCCATCAGCTGTGACTGATTCAGTCTCTTCAACTGCTGGGTCAGTAAAGACAACCCATAAATTCTTTATGGACTAAAAAGCAGAACATTAAAATATACAGGTTAAGCTAAACCCACTTTAATGTAATTCTGGATTTTGGCTGCCACTTCGACTATAATTAACATGAACACTAATATGTTTAACTGTACTAGACCAAGCATAGCCATAGTACATTTACTCTACTAGACCAAGTACAGCACTATGGTACAGAACAGAAAGGGGACAACTCCGTAGCATGATTCAGAGAAAAAACATAAGTGATCTGGCAGATTGTAGTCACTTCTCCTGTGTCCACCCCTCGAGCTGCAATACTCCTTGATGACATTCCAAGCCCTCAGAGTTTCCGGGATGTGGCTGTGCCATCATTCAGGACATCAAGGGGTCAGTCATAGCACACCTGTAATGGATTCTCATTTGCAGAAAAGGCTTGTCTGGGAATCGTAATATTATGGCAAATTAAGGAAAATTGTGGATGATTTTCCATAATAAGGGGAAGGCCGATGAGGATCCAAGTCTTACTCTAAGAACACGTGTCAGATCAAAGACCTTTGACATTGCAGACACCATAAACCATTAATCTATCAGCATTTTATTTTAATGCAAGAACTCCAAGAACAAACAACTAGTGAACCTCTTTCCTAAAAGACCAGCACATCCCTCCTACCTCACTACATGAAGCTGTGTGGAGAAATAAGAGCACAAGAGGGGAATGGGTCCATCCTCAACTCAAAGCTTCTTCGGAAATTCCCTGAAAGCCGTATAATTATAAGGAAAAGACGACTAGTTTCGAGACAGATGATGTACATTAGTACAGATTTAGTAGATGGTTGTATAAAAAACTAGGGTTTTTTTTTCTCACTATCATCTCTACTTTCCAAATCTACTTTACCAATGGGAGACACTTTACTAACAATGAATAATTCAAGTTACAGTGCAACCTCAATGCTTTCCTATTGCAAAATAACTTACCTCCCTTCATAAAGGGCAGGAAGCTCCATCCTTTTGCCTTTCATGCCAGAAAAAAGACAACATTTACCTCCTTTGTTTCTAATTACTAAGATACAAAAAGAAACTAGTATAAGTTTTTTTACTTATAAATAAACTTTACTGAATAAATTTTACTCCACAAAAGAGCTGACAGATGATACTTTTCACCACAACCTAGATGCTACACTATACCAATAAATACATATATAATGGTCTAAATCACATGTCCAGGTTATGAATTATTATGGGAAACAACATAAACTGCTCAAGGGAGCTCTTTGACTCAGAACAAGCCCTGACAATCTCTGAGTGCACAAGCCAGGAAATAAAAGTATCTGTGTGTGATAGAGACCTGCTATTGGCAGTATATTTTACACAGACTGTGCTCAGAGTCTAGCACTGGAAGGCAATACAGCACTCAGAGAGTGACCCAGACCTTTGCCAAAACGGAAAAGGCTGCAGGATCAGCAACGAAACGACCAGGGACACCCCTCTCTTGACATCAAGGCTGCTGTGTTGACGCCTTAAGTGTTCAAGTCTTGCAATATTGGCTTTTACGTAGTAGAAACAGCCGTCTGCTCAAATAATAAGAGTGCACCACATTCTTCTCTGTAACTGCTCCTGTTGCGGAGGTGAAGTCGATCCTGTCACACACAGGACTGTCAACGGCTGGGCTTATGTGGTGTGTTCAGTTTCTGACACCATTGAAACATTTAATTTGAGCTGCCTTTTTGTCAATACTACATTCATTTCACAGATATTGAAAACACAGAGGTAGTTAAGCCACAGAAAATCAGATTTGCAATCTCACCAATATGTTCACTTCTTTCCCAACAGATAACTGAGGGAGGAAATAAAGTTGACCACAGATTATGTGTACTATGTGAAAATCAGCTTCATGTAAGCATTGCTCTATATTCAACCAAAATTTAAGGACAGCGAGCTAATAATTTCATTAAAGCATAATGGGATAATAAAAACACCCATCTGGTTGGGCACTTGGAAACCCAAGAGAAAATGAGCACACAAAAGCCATCACCTGAAGCGCTGCCAGCAGAGGTGCCTCAGAGGTGCACACAAGAGTCATCACTTACCTTGTCTCAACTCAGATATATACAAATCTGAACCTGACCCAAGACTTAGCCCTTGAATAGGTCATTACCTTTCATGTTTTAATAAAAGCATGATCTGGGCACTACCAAAACTGCAGCAATAGGCTTAGCTGAACCTATCCTAATCTAGGAGCAATTTTCCCAGTGAGCTACTGTCTCAAGGAGTCCCTCATTGAAAGGACGTGGGGGAAATGTCAACATTTCCATGGACTGAACTATTACAAATATGCCACTCAAATGAACCAATCTGAAGCATATCATTATAGGAGATGTTATTGGCCCTGTAAAACCTGCAACCCCCAGGAAAGCTGCTGCATATTCTTGACTAAGCTGATTTCTCCATCGAGGAACTATTTACATACAAACAGGCTTTGCTATAAAAGCATGCCACACCATTAAAGATAGAAGGGGAAACAAGCATCACTGAGACTGTTTCCAAACACAAACATATTTGAAGTTTGCAAAGCATTTCCTTCAGCACACAAAACCATTTTTATTCAGCCATCTCTCATGTACGTTGTTAGAAGGATAAGCTCTCTGAGCTACCAATTAGGCCATTTAGTTCCTGGGCACTGATATAATAATACTCTGCACATAAAGATTGTTATACAGCTTTTCCATTCATTTACTCTCCCTTGGATACATATTTTACAATTCAATGATTAGTGCGTTTCTTTCTGTTGAGCTCTACCTCCTTCAGTTCATAGAAAGGACATCACAACTCATGAGGATAAGCACCTTCTGAAGGGTGTACATCGGCTTCCTGGGCCTTCCTAGGTCTCCAAACCATGCGTACAGCCACACCACACTGACTAGAAAGGCTTTGTGAATGGATCCATCAGCAGCATAAACTTGACCAGGATTCAGATGGACTCATGACTGCATTCCAGCGGAAGGAGCCAGAACACCAAATACAAAGTTTACGTTGGCTTTGAGCTGGCTATACCATAGCAGACAGTCTCTAATCCAGCATAAAATTAGTGAGGTGCAGAGAGGTAACACCTAATATGACAAGGTTTTAGAAATTGAGCCAGTGTAATGATTTTATGCCAGAACAGTGTTGTTCAGCACATGGCTGTGGCAGCCTTACCGCAGCAGCGAGAGCTCCCAAATAGATTTACTGTATCATCAAACCACACTGGAAATAGAAGCAGCTTGATTTCCTACTGTGGGGTATTCACACGTGAGGAAAAAAAATCAGTACCAGAGTTAGGCACGTCGCTGCCTGACTCATCTCAAATCAGATCTCGAATGAGCTGGAGAGAAATCTGTGCATTTCTTTTGATCCCTGATGAGCTCCCCTCACATCCAGCCTTTTAAGAACTGTATCAGAAAGACAACGCTTGGGAAAAGCACACACTTGTCCCTCGGTTTGGCTGACCCAGAAGGCAACCCTGCACAGAGCATCACATCACTGCACTGCTTGACTGCTGGTCCAGCCAGCTCCTCTGCTCCCAGCAGTGATGGAACCTCTCCTTGTGTTTTGACAGTGGCAAGGCAGAGGAACCAATATTTCTTGCCAAGCTCCAGGGTTTGTTTTCAGACTCACAGTCTGAGCACTGACCCAACACTACCTGGCTCATCATACAGTCTGAGATGCTCAGGCTGCAGGTAGTCTTCAAACTGCAGCAATGCTGCTCAGGCTCTCCGCTCTGCTCACTCAGCATACATTATACAGCTGCCTCCTAACAACAGCCAGCTTTCCCATATTATGTTATTCAAATAAATTTTTTCTTCTCAATTTTGAGATGTTTACTTTAAATCTATTCCCAAAAAAATGGGATTTTCAGATTAAAAGTGAATTCATGAGACACAAATAGCTGAGGAACAAACCCCCCCCACCACCCCAACAAGAAACAAGTCACTGCTGTGCTTCTAAAAGCAACAGTTTTTCTCTAACAATTTAACAAGAATTTCAGTTCCATACACACATGAGCTTCACCCACATTATCTCCTAAAGGATTTGCTTCTCTACTGGTATGAAGTACCAAATTCCAGTTCCTGTTGCTTGTCAAGCAGCAGCTTAAGTAGCATGAACCTTGTATTTCTGATGATTTCAAGCAGCAAATTACGTTATCAGACACTTCTTTCACAGTGTCTGCAAAGCTCTGTAACTTCCTTGTACTTTAGTAGTTAAACTTGATGTCCATCAGCCGCTCAATTAATGGCAGTCACATTATCTGCCTTCTTAAATTAACACAGTGTAAGACAAGCGGCCCTCACTATGAGAAACACTTTTGGTCAGACAATGTCTGGTTACAGATCACTGAAGAAAGCATTCAGATATGTAGATAAAAAAGGCAAGAATCTTCTCACCCGTCAGCAGAATAGAGAGGGAAGAACCTTTAGAATCAATTTGCATTTGGGTACACTCCCAAGTGCAAAATTAAACTGCTTTTACTACCCTGCTCGCTATTAAATATTCCATTTCTATTTGCATCCTTGAAGCAATGACATCTTACTGTATATCAACCTTTGGATGGAAACAAACCCCCCAGAACTCATCCTACCGGGATCTAATACCACAGCTGGATTATGTTTTTATCAAACAGATGCTTGTAGATTTTCTCCTTCAGTGTTTCCTTCTGGAAGAGCTCTCTAAAATCCTTCTGGAAGTTACCCACGCTGGCTGTACTCCGCTAATCAAACTTCACGGCATGCAGAAATAGCTTCGTGTGCTCTACCTGTGAAAGAGTTTTCTGAGTTGGTATTCTGAAGCAGCTTTTTCAGAGAGCCCTTGGTCTCAGCAGCCTGCCCTCACAGACCAGCCCAAGGCTGGGGCTCTGTAGAGTCATTTTCATGATGCGGTAAATCAGCAACATGAACCAGGTACACCATTAACATAATCTCGTTAGCTTACAAAAAGCACCATACTTTAAAATCCGGTTTCCCTAACAAAGCAGAAACAAAACAGCCACAGGCAGCATCTCAGCTCAGCAGTGCCCATGCCTGCAGAGAGCCAGCCAAAGCTGGAAGGTTGAGCTGGTGATTGGCTCTTACCCCATAGCAGATGGGGGCTCCTGTCCTACAGAAACAGCCAGAGGCACAGAGGCATAGGCCAAGGACTAAAAGGTGACACAGCAATGGAGCTGCCAGAGAGATGACTGTTAGAAGCTGTCCAGTGGTTGTGGCTGGGATGGAGTTAATATTCTTCATAGTAGCTAGTATAGAGCTAGGTTTTACATCTGTGCTGAAAGCAGCATTGATAACACAGGGATGTTTCCATTACTGCTGAGCAGGGCGTACACACAGCCAAGGCCTTTTCTGCTTCTCACCCCACCAGCGAGGAGTCTGGAGGTGCACAAGGAGCTGGGAGGGTACATGGGTGCAACAGCTGACCCCAACTGACTCAAGGGATGCTCCAGACTATAAGATGTCATGCTCAGCAAATAAAACTGGGAGAAGGAGGGGAAAGGGGAGAAAACTAGCAGTGATGGAATTTGCCTTCCCCAAGGTACCATTGTGTGTGATGGAGCCCTGCTGTCCTGGAGATGTCTGAACACCTGCCTGCCCATGGGAAGTCATGAATGAATTCCTTGGTTTGCTTTGCTTGTGCACACAGCTTTTGCTTTACCTATTGAACTGTCTTTATCTTAACCCAAGAGTTTTCTCACTTTTACTCTCCTGATTCTCTCCTCAGTTCCACCGGGGAGCAGCAAGTGAGCGGCTGCGTGATGCTTAGCTGCTGGCTGGGGTTAAACCCACGACATCCACACAACCCCAATGCCATACTAGTAAACCCTATGGCCAGAAAGTCCCATTTACCTATCTCGACTTTTGGTCACATTCACAAGGGTTTTTTTCCAGCTCTCCTCACTAAGTACCTCTAAGTCTACCAGGAGTACAGTCACCACCTGCATTTGCAAACATTACTTCTCCCTTTTTAACAATATTCAGTAAAAGAAAAACAAGGTTTCAGGGGAACATAATCTCTGCAGGATTAAGCTCACCTACATCATCTCTTCTGCCTCTCTGGTTATGAAGTCCCATGCTATAAAGCTTTCCCCCTCTACCCCTGGAGGTATTGAGCAACTCTCCCAGGCTCTGCTGGATCCTGAGCATCATCAGTGCTCCAGAGTCACTAAGCTCCAGTTCTTCTTTCTACTCTTTCTCACAGGAGTTGTGTCCAAGTGAAAACCAGTAAGAGGGCTGTCTTACAATAGATGAGTTTAATGCAGGAACAACATACAACTGCATCATGGCAAGCATTTCTGTTGCAGGGTAGGTGTCCCACAGATAGTTGATATGGGAAAGCTGAAGCTGATGTGTTGCTGACTGGATCACAATGAAAACCAGAAGATCCCAATAAAAACAAGCTGAGGAAATATTGGCAACATGATTGTTTATCTCCTGCTGTTCTCCTCTTTTCTTTGAGCTCAGCCAGGTTGGGCTGTCCAAGCTTGACTTGACAGTACCATCCCTCATCCAATCTGCTATTCATGGGTTCAAATATAACGACAGGAATGAAAATTGCTGATCTCAGATCAGCAGCTGAAGTTTTCAGGCTTCATATCCATCAACATCCTCCAGCTCCAACCATTAAAAGCAGAATACCTCAAAAAAACCCAACAATGAATAGAGAAAAACGGGAAGAGCTCCAAAACCTTGACGTTCCTCCTAAAACATTTCCCCATTGTTTTGAGTTAGACACCGCAGGTCTCACCAGACCCATCTCTATAATGACTGCTGTATGACATAATTTCCCTTAAAAACAGATATAACCATGTAAAAATATGATAGTGATCAGAAATCCCTACAATTATAATTGTGCTATGCACTATTATTAAAAAAATCTATATATGCACACGCAGTTACCATCCCAGAAGTCTTTGTGCTGGGGAGAGGAAGAGGACAGGGATTCACATCAGCTGACCAACAATTCCCTGCACTCCTAAATTATCATTTTTTAACCTTGGGGAAAAATTGAATTCTGCTACTGAATAAATTTAGCATAGAGTCAACTTAATGATCACATTAGTCCCTGTCTGTTCTCCCAATGCCCATTCACTATTTAATTAACCTATTTTTGTAGGTTACTTCTTGGAGCTATTTTTAAGTAGTTTAATCGAAGTTGTCCCTTCTCTGAAGATGGTTACATGAGTTACCTTTCTTCTACCAACTGTGTCATTGCCATTTGGATGTTAGCAAGGAAATGGCTATACCAAAGCTTGCTTTGATTTAGTTTGCCAACATACCAGCAATGAAAATTCATGACTTCTTTTTCCTGGTTTATACGTAGGACAACAGAAATTATTCCTGCTACCTTACCAACCTGCCAGAAGATGGATTTGCTTCATTCAGGCCAATAATGCAATCATCATCAGGCGCTGATTTAATTACAGGGGGTAGAAAAAGACCCTGCACGTCATTTTCCTGGAAGCAAGACCCGCACACCAGAGATCTTATGACAAAGCCCTGGCGTGCCAGCCCGCACAGATTGCAGCTGTACCAGCCAGAGGGGGTCTGGTGGTGAATACGCTGACAGAAAAACCTCATTATACAAAATGGGGAAGTGACGTGAGCATCCCTTTTGTCTGCAAAGGGTGCAGGATGGTCATGCCTCACAAGCAAGAGAGTTGTTATTGTGGTTTGTTTGCCGCAGCTCAGAGTTAACTGCAAAGCTAGAAAATAGGCAGCTAAAAAGCTACCAAAATAACTACTAGGACAGGAGCCCAGGAAAGGCTTAAAAATGTATACATTTGCAGTTTAGAGCCTGGGATTTGCCCGAACTGTTTGAAAGGGGAACCTCACAAAAGAGATCCATAGTGAGACTGGGCATCTTTTGGAAGGAATTTATAATTACCAGGGTAGCATTTTGAGCGATTGTGATATTGGCTGTCAAGATTCCCACATGTCTTTAGCTGTAACAGATTGCTGAAGACTACTCTTTCCCTTTGAGGAAAACATCATGTCTGAGACTTTATCTGGAAATAACAAACCTGTTTGGTTCTGTATTCTTAGTGCATTTTCAGCTTATCTGCTAGCACATCAGGCTTGCCATCCTCAATCTCTGCCTGTTGAAAACACATCAAACAATTCCCTATATCTCTAATAGCTAAGAGATGATGACTAAGGCTTTCAAGTTCCTTTTCCAAAATATTCCATCTTTGTTTCAGGGAAAAAGGGAGCTTTTTGTACTTGAGGGGAGAGGGGGGTTGTGTGTCCCTGCAGAAGACCTTGGCTGTCTCCGTTATTTCAATAAAGTCAGCTGAAATCCCTTAAAAGGGGGAGATACAATGCACTCTGTGTAGTGAAGAATCTAACTCCATATTCTCTATGCTCTTCCAGCAAGTAGCTGAAAGTAAGAAGCAGAAAATAAAGGATTGTCTTTAAAATGGAAGAGGATTAAAAAAGTTTTCAAGTAAAAGTGAGAAGCGTGTTTGACAAGCACAAGCATAACATGGAGAAGGACAACAATAACAAAAAGACTAAGTAATCAGATTGCTAGTGATCACAACGCCTCACCTGTAACTAGGTGCTTTCGAATTAACCTGGCAGAAGCATCAAACATTTGTCATTTCTAACCTTCATCTTGCAAAAATAAAGTTCTCTTATTCTGAAGTGTTACTAGACGTACATAATAAAAATATATTTAACTTTAATAATTTTTATATTATGGTTTCTGATTATGTATCATTACTAATAATATATCTTTTTTATTTTATAGAAATGTTACATATCATGTTAGCAAGAAAACAGTTATGGTAAATCTTTTTCTGCCTTAATTTACCACTACACCACTGCCCATTATTAATGAAATCACAGAAATCAGTATATAACAATTATGTATATTAACAATGATATGTAATTGGTGTTTTCTATTATATATCTGTGTATAAACCCATACTTTTAATATAGCACATTTTGTCACCTTATGTACTTGTTCGAGAACACTAGAGATCTGCAAGATACATAATTTTACAACAAAGATCTTCTCAAACAAGGATACAACCAGCTATTAGGCTTTCTTTAAATATCAGCAATGTTTAGGGTGATAATAAAACAGGAACGTTAAATACAAGGTACATGTAGTATAAATCATTAAAATGTACAGTTTACTCAGGCTGGCAAGTTTTCAAGCAAGACAAGAGTACGCATACCACAAGTATCTGTTCCTTCTGCATTGACTTTAACTTCCAGTATTCTACTGGGATCTTTGCAGACTGCCACCCTAATTCATCTTTGGAGACAACATATTCATTAATAAGGAATCCTGGAATATCCATTGTGGATATTCAGTGAGCATACTTTATAACTGCAGAAAGCAAGAACTGGAGCACAATCTAAGAAGCTCTTGCTAGATAATAGCTCCGAGTGTACAGAGGAATATGTGGCTGGCTGTGGCTTCTTGGGTATCTCACTGCACCAGTAATGTTCTGCACCAGAAAATGCCCTTATTATTGCAAGATCTGCCAGCAGATACAACCCCAGTCGCTGTTTTTGCTACCCCTAAGAGTAAAATTAGCTTTTCGAAAGGATGTCTGCAAGAATGAAAAGTTGACACAAAACAGAAGCCGAAACCAACAGTGAAAAATGGAAGGAAATTCTTTAGGGTCTTAAACTTCATGTTCCTGTCTCCCCGTTCCATAAAAATCCACACTGAATTTGATAAAAACAACTAGTTAAAGAAAATTAAACAGCATCTATTTAAGGAACATGATTGTTTTTTACCTTTTCCAATATTTGTCTCTGAATACCTTTCTCTTTCAAGCATATATTTCTCCCTGATAACTGCCTTAAAATACTGTAAATATCGTGTAAAATCCCCATTGAGCTGTAAGATTACATTTATCTATTCAGGGTCAGCCTAATGACTGTGACTGCTTGTCACCCAGCCATCAATCCAGACTGTGGAGAAAGTTAATGGGATTAGAACTAAATTTGTGATGGTCATGACAAAGTCGTGTTCAATATGCTTCTAGAGGTAGGAGAGCTCTGGCTTTGTTAGGTGCTGACTTTTTGTGGCTAGGAGAAAGTTTAAGGGGATTCTTACAAGGGATTTTAGTGACAGGACAAAGGGGAATGGCTTTAAACTGAAAAAGGTGAGATTTAGGTTAGACATTAGGAAGAAATTCTTCTCTATGAGGATGCTGAGGCGATGGCACAGGATGCCCAGAGAAGCTGTGGCTGCCCCATCCCTGGCAGTGTTCAAGGCCAGGCTGGCTGGTGCTTAGAGCAACCTGCTCTAGCGGAAAGGGGGTTGGAACTGAATGAGCTTTAAGGCTCCTTCCAATGCAAACCATTCTGTGATTCTACAATTAACGAGGCTATTGTGGGTTGATCGAAAATACTGATTTATTTCTATGGGGCAGAAGTTGTCAGATATACAATCATTTGGTCCTTACTCAAAAGGTAGTACTCTGGAGTCTGTGCTCTTACCAATGCCAGTTCCTACTGCTACTGTCTCCTTTTTTGATTCAGACTATGGAGAAAGGCTGCAGAGAGAATGGAAAGCCTTCACCTCCTCACCTGATACCCTGTGGCTCCTTATCTCTCCTCCTGCACACATAACACTGATTCTCCTTCCTCCTGACAACACCCAAGGACTAGTTTTATTTTCTTTACTGCTCACTGAGAATGTCTTCACGTGCCTGACATCATTATGATAATTATGAAGTTTAAGCAAAACATGCTGCCACGCTGAAGAGCTGGATTAGTGCCATGACTGCTGCAATGATTCCATACGCTCCCCTGACAAAACAGGACCAGGCACCTCAGCAATCCTCAGAGATCCTCTGTGCAGAGCTCCCAGGAGCCTGCTCCATCACTCCTTGGTTCTGTATGCACATGGGATGCCAAAAGGAAGCACTGGGATACTTTGGGCACTGATCCATATAGCATCCACAGCATAAACTACACTATGAAGTTTCATAGGGAAACCCATAGTTGCTAAAATAACCACACATTTGAATTCCTTCCTTTTCCCATGTCCTCAAGGTAAATGCCTTTTATACAGTTTACAGCAGTACAAACACAGAAATAACCACTATAATAATGTATTCTGACCATACTACAACACATCCATAGTTCTTTGTTGAGTAATATTTATCATGTACTCAGTAACTGTAGCTTAACAGAAGACAGCTCTGGAAAGACACTGCATCTTGCTTTAAAAACTTCTAATGAACTGAGCTTAGAGAAACCCCAAACTTGATTTAAAAACCAAAACAAAACCTGTCTTTGGAAGGGAACCATCCAAGTTTGTTTTATTCTGGTTCTCCCTGCATTTCCCTACCACCACCTCTCAGACTCCTTTCCCCACCCACCAACCTGTGCCTTCCAGGTATTCTAGTCATTAGAGTGGCGGAGGTCTGGTGTAAGAAGCCACAACTGGACAGCTGAACTATCTTCAATTGCATTCCACAAGTTTTCTTGATTTAGGGTTTGTTCCTGAAGAAAAGTTGAGGACAACACTGAATTTTTTACACGCTGCTGCCTCCAGCAATTCAGGCTCATGCAATGAATGAGGATTTAGTCTATAAAATCTATCGAAACAATTTGCAATCTCTATGTCAACCAATTTGCCCTATCTTCTAAAAGTGTCTGCACAGAGGTTGGAATGATACTGCACTATTATGAGAGCTTTGCCACTAACTTTAAGAGGGACAGATTGTCCCTCTTTCTCTCATTTTCCCAGCTTCCCCAAGGGGAAAAACTCAAAGCCATGCAAAATTTCAGATAACTGGCTTACGCAGAGAGCTAGAAGAGAAACACGGAGGGAACACAGATGTTATACAGAAAGCCCAATTCACTCTTAGTAATGCAGCAGCAAGCATATCCCTTAAAAGCAAGTGGGTGACAGTTTAAATGCAAGGATTTTCAAATACTCTGAGTTCAAAACTTTTATATTTAACGAACTTTAAAAAATAGTCTAGTTGCAAAAACCCCATGAAAAACAAAGTATGTCCACAGGATGCCTGCATGACCCATGCATTGAATCATAAGAACCATTCATAACAGGACAAAACAAAATTACGGTGCCTTTTATTCTGTTTGAGTAAGACTTCAGCCACGAATAGTCCTTCCAATGTCCAGAAGTGGCAGAGTGATGGAATCAGTACCCCAAGCGGCATGTAAAGCATTGAATTTTCAGTCTGAATAGCTCACTACATACATTGTCTATTCTTTAAGATAATTGCCACAGGACTTCTCTATAAAATCGCTGCAAGAAGCCTTTAGAAAGCTTACCATCTCTGACCAATACATTAGCTACAGTTTCAAATACTCTGTTAATGTGAAATGGTTTTCAGCATGCAGCCTCACAGAAACCAGCTAGGATTACTATTAACTTCACACTTAGTGGGTGAAGAATTAAGAAAGATTAACATTCAAGCAAAGAAATGCTTAGCTGCCTATTGCAGGTAATAATCATGAGTGTATAATTACGCCAAATGGAAAGGAAAAAAAACCTACCCCAACATACAAAAGTAATGAAAATGCCAAATCTTAAAACAATATTATAATGAATAGTAAGGCATAAGATACACTATTTGTAGGCAATGCTGGTGTACAAATGAAACACACTGAAAGCAAACTACCCAATACAGATTGCAACTGGAAATGCTGGTAAAGTGCACTCCACAAATTCATGTGAACAAAGGAAATCATTAAAACCAAGTTTGCTTGCCAAAATCAACATATAATAATACATCTTCTTTCAGACAAGTTGTCCTTTGGTACAACAAATAACTATGTTAGCCAGCAATGCAATGAGGAAAAGATCATGTAATCACTGCAACCCAAACTGTTCTTGCAGAAGTAAATGACCTTTTAGAATATACCTTATTTGCTCTCCATATTTAAAATATGGGTTTTATCAACTATTTTTGTAAGAAGTTTTCTGAAATGGACTGTATTTACTGTAGCAACTGAATAGCTGTGAATTAAAAGAAGTTTCTGTTGGTATTTTTCTTCTTTTGGTAAGAAACAACATGAGCTCTGATTGTACAAACAACTAATTCCTGCACTACAGTCCACCGCTGAACAAAGCACTAAGGATCTTACGTGATTTGCTAAACCACGGTGAAGTTAAGTGCATACTTAAACACTTTGCTGAGTCTGAACACAATGTTTTGCTAAGCCCAACTGCACAAGATTGTATACGCTGCCAAACTAGGGACAAGCTGGCATGAAAAACTTTGTTCATGAGCCAAAGAAGGTTTGCTACATTGTGAGCCTTAGATATTTATTTAGAAAACTTCATGTACCAAAGACTAGGTGTTGCTAGCTGCAGAAGGCCTTTGGCTCAGTCCAAAGTAAACAGGAAGAGATGCTTGAAACACAGTTAATAGCCTGCAGACTACTAGTACCAAACCACATGGGCACAAGAGCCTGGCCAAGGGAGACATTCCACCCAAGCACCATTCAGTTTAGCAGACCTCGATTCAAATTCACGATTCTGCCTGGGTATTTCACGTGTCTTGGTTGCCATCATGCTCTTCCTTATAGGTGTGAAATGTCCCTTGAGCTACTGCTTTGATGAACACAAGACATCAGTAGTGTTGCTTATTACAAGGCATTGCCTGTCTAGGATTTGCTAGAAGACACCTTTTCTAAACATTTTGGACTCGTGCCACGAGCAGAAGAAAATTCCTGGCATTTAAAGGTAACACAGGACTGAGCTCCCTTCACCACTGATGCAAAAGCTTTCCAGTCTTTGGCCTCCTGGTATGTCTTCATTTTCAGAAGAATCCAGCTTCTGCAGAACTTGCTGGCTGGATGATGCTACAGCTGCTATCTTACACGTTGTTTCATACTTATCTCTCTACATCCATGCTCTTATTACCCCAGGTTTTTAGCTCATCTGCCCAGGAAAAAATGCTCAATTCATTTAGAATTCAATCTGCTCTCTCATTAATTAATACAACTCTAAGCTGCATGATCTCAGCAAACCCAAGCGCGGCATATTGTGGAAACCTCCTGCCCATACGGCTGGGGGACAGACAGGCTCCAGAAGAAGGAGAGCTGCCTACCAAGCCATCCAACCCACTCTGCGCTACAAGAAAACAGATTTCTCCTTGGAGGACTTCCATCAAGGCCTCCTTCGGCTCAGCTTACTTAAATCACTGCTTTGAGGCCTGCTGCTGGCCATACGTGGTGTAGGAAACTACTGCGCATTTCTAGGAGGCAGGAATCAAGCAGAACAGTACTCCCTTGGAAAAAATAATCCTTTTCCTGTCAAATGAAACCGTTTCAAAATGTCTTCGGCGCTCCTCTCCTCCTGCCTGCAGCTCTGGTTCTTTTTGGATTGGACTTTCCGTGTCCAGTTTGGCTGCCAGCACAAACTCTTTGGCACAGACTTGCACTGCTGGCAGTTGGGCAGCTCCATTGGCAAGTTCAAGTTTTAAAAAAATAAATAAATAAACGAGAAAAATCAATCTACAAAACACAAAACGGCCAAACAGATTACTCATTGGCTGGTAAGCCACATCCCCCTGAGGCTGTTGATCAAGCTCTACCCCTGGCTGCCAGCCTGCTGTAATACAGATGGAAGAACTGGCTGTTAAATCGCTTCTCTCGCCCACAGCTCGGCAGGAAAAGGGATCCCAAGCCCTGCTGGAGAATATTTCCTTGGTAACTTATCTTGTACTTACCGGTGCCTTGCCACTGCAGAAGCAGCGTTTCTTTGCCTTCCACGAGATGTGAAGGAGATTATTAGTATTTTTCAGGTATTTCATTCACATCAGTTACTCCTCGCAGAACAACGAGCACAGTTAATTGGAATTGTTTCCTTGCGCAAAGATTTCAATTCCACTGCAACACAACTGGAGACATTAAAGATAAAGAACTTTGCAGCTGTTATTTTGTGGGCTGAACTTCCTCATCTCCAAATATCATATCACTGTCTTTCAGTAGTTTTGACAAGGTCTGGCCTGTGTTTATACTGAATTTGCAGTGTTTACATCTTACACACTACCTGTGTATGTCTGTAACAAACAAGAAGCTCAGACCCAAACAGGTTCTCGATTACATCATGATGAATTGAAGGATTCAAACATAATTTTCTTCCACAGCTCCCTGGGTTTATTTAGAAAGCGTGGTATGGTTGGTTTCAATCCCAAAGCTTTGTTTACAAAAGCATTGACATCGTATTGTGTGCACTCTGCAGATGCCTGGGAATGCAGCAAAACCAATCCCCAGTTATGATATGCCCCTGACATTCTGACATGGATTAGACTATGATGTACAGACAGAGATTTATCTTTTTTCTTTATTTTTATGAAATCCTGCAAATTCAAGCAGTAAATGAAAGGAAGTTGATGCTTTGCAAACATCACTGTGCATGGCCCTTCCCTGGCTGTTGTCTATGCTGCAGTTTGCAGTGATGTACTGGACATGTTCCTGTGTAACGTACTCTAGGTGGCCCTCCCTTGGCATAGGGGTTGGACGAGATGATCTCCAGAGGTCCCCTCCAGTTCTAATGGCTTTGTGAAGTGGTCAAGATTAACACACATTACAATAACATTCTGATGAAATACAAGCTGATAAGTGAATCCCACAAGCACCAAAAGCAAAATCTCACAGACTTCAAGAGTTAACTGTGACATTGCTTTGGTTTTTACTTCATTTGTATTGTCCCATCCATTTCCTTAGCACACAGTATATAATACACAATAAAAGGGTTTGGTTTTAATTTTTCAGTTTAGTGAGTTCTCCTAACAATCTCCTGATTTTAAGGTGGCCTACAAGAAATCTGGAGAAAGGCTTTTTACGAGGGCATCTAGTGACAAGACAATGGGGAATAGCTTGAAGCTGAACTAAAGGAGATTTAGCTTAGATATTAGGAAGGAATTCTTCTCTATGAGGATGCTGAGGCACTGGCACAGGATGCCCAGAGAAGCTGTGGCTGCCCCATCCCTGGCAGTGTTCAAGGCCAGGTTGGATGGGGCTTGGAGCAACCTGCTCTAGGGGAAGGTGTCCCTGCTCATGGCAGGAGGTTGGAACTGGGTGAGCTTTAAGGTCCCTTCCAACCCAAACTGGTCTGTGATTTGGATCTCCCATCCCCACCATCTTGTTTCTCTTCTCTGACAGTGTCCCGTGGAATGAGTGATCAGTGCAAAGGAAGTGTTACTCAGGCCAAAATCTCTTCCCCCAGTCCCATCATTTGTTCCCATTAACTGTCACATTTAATCTGTGCCGTGCAAAGGGCGTGATATTAATCAACTGCTTGTATAACTCTTGCTTCTTAAATTATATCCTCCACTTTACCCAGACCTGCTCTGAGCAGACAGTTTGATTAGATGACAGCTGGAGGCCCCTCACAAGCGACGTGACTCTGCGAGTCCTTCAGCCCATGGTTTGGCAGTGGGGATGTGCCAGGATGCAGGCACAGCCAGTAAAGCAGCAGGACACCCTTGAGAGCCTGGAAGGCACTTGCCAGTCACTGAGGTGACAGCAACAGCACGTCACATTAACATCTTCTTGCAAGTTTATTCCCAATCTCCTTCTAAGCATTTAATTCTTCCTGTACCCAAATCAACTTCAAAGCTCTCTAGGAGCAGGGAGAGGTGGAGCAACCTCAGATCCCACAGGAGTTGTCACAGCTCTTATTGAGGAGCAGGCTGAACCTGGAGAGCCCATCACTGTGCACATGTTGCATGGCTCTCCAGAGCCTAGGCATGGACTCCTCATGAGCTGGCAGGCTTAGGTTGGGGGCTGTTGGTGCCAAGCACGTAAAGTGCAGCACCCCTACACAGATGTCAGGTTGGGCCCCTCTGGCAAAGAGCTGTGGAAAGGAAGTTTACAGGTCCAGGAACAGTCATATGGGATGAGTTTCTTCTTGCCAAGAGTTATGGAGTAGAAGGACGCTTGCTAGTGCAAGGGAAAATACTATGATTGCTTGGCTAGCAGTGGCATGGCAGATGAAAACAAGCAAACCTACCAGAAATTGCTGAGGCAATGATATTGGAGAAAGTAACAGTCTACATTTCCAAAGGGCAAGTAGAAGGGGGAGGAAACAGGGAACTGTCATAACCAGAAAGGTGAGGGAGATCATAAAACACTGAAGAAAGCTGTTTCTGTACTACGGCCAAAACTAAACCTCGGCTGTAATAAATCTTTGGGGAAGGTGCCCAGAAATAGAAAATGAAAAGTACTTCCTCAATCATTTTCATTAGGAAAGGCAACATCAGGACTGGAAAAGGGTACTTTCAGAATTATTTTTTTTAGCCAAACAGAATCAATTGTAAAGGTTTAGAGAGAAAGTAATATAAGAAAAAAAACCCCAAAATTCCTCAAAATGGTAAGGAAGCGCCTAATGATCAGCATGAGAAGGCCTTGGAGTTCATGCTGAAGAAGAGAGTCAAGACAGAAAAACATTAATCTCTCTAATATTTTTAAAGGGGTCCATAAACAAAGAGTCCACCAATATCATTTGATCCCTTTCTAAGTGGCAGCTTCACACTGAACTGCCAACCTGGTTTTCTTACTCCTTGATGTTCTCCTCCAGCACCTGCATTTGACTCAAGTCATTGCAGTAAGTACATAGGAAGCTGTGGAAAGCATTCTTGGTGCATTAATATAACCTACAGGTTCTCGGCAGGCACAGCAGACAGTTACACTGATTACTTCAGTGTTGCCTCTGTCACTTAGCTAAGCCAGTGATAGATTTGGTGGAGATGCTACACCCTCCTCGTGCCACATTTGGCTCTCTCTCTGTTTATTCTTAAAACTGACATATTCAAAACCAATGTGAGAAACAAACTATATCACCTGAGATCTAAACACAGTGTACTTTTGCTATTGAGCATAAATGTATTCCACCATCAACCAGCAACTAACAGCAGTTCTTGGTGTGCCATGCAATTGAAATGCTGGAGCTGAGAGTGAAGTGGTGGAGGAAAAGTGGTTATAAAAAAGATAGGAATGAAATAGGACTATTACTATGAAGGTCCTTTAAAATAACATGTAAGCCATAAATAACAGAGATCCAAGCTGGTTTAGCAGCAACATGCTGTTACTGCCGATTAGGAAGCTGGAAATGTGTCTGTTAAGTCTGTCCTTTTTTGCCTCAGATATGAAAGACTTTTCCTCCATCTATTTTTAAACAGTTGGAGAGGAAAAGCTTTTGAGTTTCCCAGGTTACCTTCTTACCTTTAGTGCATGGTCACCCAGACACAGACTGGGCAGACAAACGGTCCTAAAAACAAAACACAAACTAAAAACCCCTCAAACTGTTCAGTAAACTGTCATTTCCTCTTCAGCTTTTTAATAGAGGAGAAAGGCCTGGTGAAACATTACACAACCATGTGCCGGAGATGCACCCAGAGCAGCAGAGCTCAAGGATAAGCTCTTTCATTGTTTCAACGCCTTTAATGAGGACAAAACAGAGCTGGCCACCACAGGCTTGACTCCTGAAAAATACATGCAAAGGATATTGCAGAATTTAATAGTGGCAAGTTGGGGTAAGCAGGGTGTCGAGTTCAAAAAGAAAAGAGATTTACATTCATACTAATATATAGCAGCGTTCCCACAGGGCTCTATACGTACCATGAGTCAAACTGAGCTATAAGAAAATAACAGTACAACCAGACAATATAGGTGCTTTATAGTACAAAATAATTACAGCAGCTGACAGACTGTACTTTCATAACAGTAACAATCTACACTCCTCAACTTTTTCTTTATTTTCTATTGCCAATAGTAATCATCTGTAATACTACTAATAAGACAGATACCACAATACACACATGACACCGCTGCCCCATGCCTGTTTATGGGAAGTGGTCCTATGCAGGAGGAGTTTGTATGGTTTGCATCTCAAAACCAGCACCCTCAAAAAAGGATGCAGGGAATAGGCAGAATGGTCTCGTTTAATTGAACTGAATCAAGCACAAGCATCTTCTTGCCTTAGAGATCTGCCTACAAGTGACTCCTGCTGTTGTTTTTGACTTGCATACATGACCTAAGTTGCATGCCAGAGCAGGAATCGTTTTCACTGCTCCCATCTGGTATGACCCTTCTCTGATCGTTATACTGCTGGACAGCACAGGAGGCAGGGAGAAAAATGACAGCATGCAAGCCACAAGATGATAAAAGAATAAATTACGTAAGAAATATGTACTAGGAATTTCCAGTCCCTGAGAAATAGTTGAAAATGCAAAAGGAATCAGTGCTTGTTTGGTTGTTTTTATCTAATACAGAATTAATCACAGAACTAAGAATGAAATTGAAAATAACAGGTAAACAGTATACAAATACACTGAATAATAAATTTGAATGCAAGATATCTGTCATTATAAGCATTCTAAAAGAGATGCTACGTCTTCTTGGTTGAGAATTGATGCTAGCCCCTGCTAATAAGGGATGAACAGCAGGCAACATGCAGGATATCCCTTTACCATGTGCCACAGGCTTTTTTCCGTGCTCTTCTGAAGCAGCTGTCAGAGAGCAGACTTTGAATTAGATGGACTCCCACTCTGATCTGTAAGGGCAACTCCTACACAGCCCTAGGCAGAGTGCCAGCAGCAACGGGTGAACTCTTTGTAGAGCCTTGCTTGTACATATAAATCTTGATCTAAAGTACACCCGTGATTTCAGTTCTAAACTGCTCTCAAATCAGGCAAGCAAAAAGTGTCAGACTAGGTGGTGGTTCCTGCCATGTCAACAAATGCCAACTTGGGCTCAGGCTGACATTACTGAATTAATTTTCTCTTCTGCTTAAAAGAAGATGCAGTTTCTTACAGTGAAAGACTGAAAACTAACCGAGTTTCTGGAAAACCTGGCAGCACTGCCTAGCGCTTTGGTAGCTTGATCCCTTCTCTGAGGATCAAAATTAGGCTAAATAAAATGGGAGTAAACTGACAACACTGTAATACACTATAATTGTAAATGTAAAGCAGAAACCTAAATTAGGTTATTCCTGTGTATTGCACAAGTCTCACTAGAATTCTACATCACATATCCTTCTGTCTATATGTAATATAAACCTATCCATACATAAAAATCCAAGTATTTGTGGATTTATTGCTCCACAGTAACCAGAAAGCCCTGAACTGATGCAAATAAGGGATGCAGGAGTGATTTTACTCATCTGCACTTCTCTGGCTGTCTTCAACAGACTCAGACTTCTTTAAAAAAAATAAATGTAAGACTTTAACCAACTTATAACAAAATTGTCTCTTTTGCTCACAAAAGAAAAGCCATTAAAACTACTCTTCTAATTCAATCAAAAAAAAAACCTCAGCACCGACAATGCTAAGAACAGCACACACTTCAGATCTTTTCCCATTTCCTAAACTACCACAATCAATTTCTTTAAGACCTGGAACTTGCCCTAATTAAGATCGTTGATTTGATATGCTGCGAACGACCTCAAGGATTCATTCTAATAAACAGAAATGATTCTTGGTAGAATGGAGCCCTGTTCTTTGCAACAGAAATCAGTTAACTCATTCTATGACTAAACTTGTGGTTTATCATTCTGTCCCAAACAGTATCTGTAAGCACTGACATAGACTTGAAAAGCAAGACACAGGGTTGCTCATCTGAAATGAAACTTAGAATGATAGAATCATAGAGTAGTTAGGGTCGGAAGGGACCTTAAGATCATCTAGTTTCAACCCCCCTGCCATGGGCAGGGACACCTCACACGAAACCATGAACTGGTTTGAGGATTTCTTCTTTCAATGCAATTTTGACAAACAAAATGAATCAGCCTCATCAGTTGAGAGGAAAAAAACCCTCCACGTGCTAAATTAAATGACACCTTGTTGAAGTAGGAACCCTCATTCATGCTCCCAAAAGACTACAGTGACTCAGTTAACTCCACAGGCTCGAGACTTCTGATCTCACCCAAACATCCAACTAAGCCGACAGTTGGCTTTTCACAGGTTTCAGCTGGAGGTAGCTTGGAGTAAATGACCACAGTGGAGATGTTACACAGCTCTGAAGAGTTATTTACAAAGTTTTTTTCCTAAATTTGAATAAAATATACATTGTCATCTCATTCTAACGCGGCACTTCCAAAAAAGGCAAACTTGGCATAAAAATTCCCTGGTTACCTACTACACCACCACTTACTGTGAGGGTGATCAAATACCAGGAGAGGTTTGCCCAGCAAGGCTAGGGGATCTCCATCTTTCAAGATATTCAAACCCCAACTGGACATAGTCCTTTGCTATCGGATCCAGACAGCCACGCTTTGAGTAGGGAGGCTGGACAAAATGATCTCCAGAGGACCAGTCCAACCTCAGCTGTTCTTATTCTGTGAAACATATTCATGAATTATAGAGTTATATACGAATGACCACATTAATTTTAGTCCAAATGTGACTCATTAATAACTAACTGTAATTCAGAACGCAGGCAGATTTCATCAGGAAAAATCCCATGATCACAGAAACATCTTCCCCCCCCACCTCAAAACAATTCTTTATGTCAAGAAGCTACTCCACACAGTTAAAACTTCAGTCTGCTTTTTATGCATAGAGAAAAGAAGTCAACACTGAATAAGGCTTTGTCAAACATCATTCATATGCCAGTGGAAAGGATAAGGTCATATTATTAAATAGTAAATCTTATCTGCTTTTACAGATTCCAATATATTACTGTGAACCGATATCAAACTGGGAGTACTTTGAGCCTCTGTTAATGAACCACGCTACTGTGCTAGGTCAGCACAGTTCTGCTATGCTTTACTGAGGTGATTCTTTTTCACCCCCACTTTAGAAAGTAAAACTCAAACAGTCTTATTTTAGAAAAAGAAAGACGAGACAGCACGAAGGAATCAGGCTTTTATGTAATCCCCACCCCCTATATTATCATCAGTGGAGCATATATATGTGCTAATATGAAAAATCACTTCAATTTTCTACTGCCTCACAGAGGAAGCAATTTTATCCTGAATACTCGCTCAACTCTTGGACATATCCAAGTGCACAAGTGGACAGCAGTATATGCTTCGACTAAAAATGCCAAAACTGCTTCTGGATGATACCAGGAATCTTATGGTTATAATGTATTGGGGAAACAAGGAGAATGCAAGTATTCTAATCAGTATGCTTATTTTTTTGTGTCTGTCTCATCAACAGAGTCTGTTCCTCAATGTGGCGTTTGGTCACTCAATTCCGTCTCATTTTTCATTAGTGACAATTACCTAAATATTTTTAAAATAGCTAATTTATTTGTCCCTTAGACAGCTAGGACAGTTCAAATTGCTCTGCAAGTACTTTTTCAAGCTGCCAAGCCACTGACCTCAATAATGGCTTGTAGAAAATTTGTTGTAAAGTGGAGAAATAATTCCACTTTAGGAAGGGCTCATAGCATAAGCCTCTAATGAACACAGAAACCCACCAATTCTGCAGAAGTATTTAAGGTAGTTTATCCGGAGATCATAGTTGTGATCTTCAAGCTCATTTAGCACGGTAATATACATTAAGACACAAATCACATGTTTATCATTGTGACAAGGTGCTTATGCAAGCCCATTCATACTTATGTCTCTGTGGGGCAGCTCACTTACCACAGCTTCACCCTGTACATGTAGGCGAGTCTGACTACACGAATGGAAGAAACTAGCACCCATTTAGATAATAAAAAACTCAAACCACCAACTAAGCCAAAAATGAAGTATAGATTTCCTTCACACTCCAACAGATTAAAACTCTGATTTGCTGAAATTCATTTTGAGATTTCAGCAAATCCATTTATCTCCGTTATGCACCCTGCCGTCTTCCCATCTTTCTTACTCCATGGCCTAAGGTTAAGATAAGGAAAGGGTACGCATCTTTAGATCTCCAAAGAGCATACAATGGAGCATATAGAAGACCCCAGCCCTGCAAGAAACACTACAGAAGTGGATGTCCAGCTGCAGCATCTAAGAGATGTTACTTTCAAAGCCAGAAGGGAATTGCTGAAAAACACCGTATTCCCCATTGACCAAAAACATCGAGAAGGATCTTCAGTAACTTCAGAGCACTACTGTATCCATCTGTTATCAAGTCAGGGTAGAATTGCAATGGACTTCAGTGAATTTAACATACTCGAAAACCTGCAACCAGACCCTTCACTAGAATTATTTTCTAATACTGATCTAAGCTAATTTAACATCCACTACCAGTAGAATAAAACATGCAACATACAGTAATGTTCACGCATGGTTTTCCCCATTCCAACTACTTTTATTTGTATTTTTAACGCTTCTTTCTCTACATTTGTAGTGTCTACACCAGTTTGACCAAACCAGCTACATACAAGTTATCTAACTGTGCTTGCATCAAACATGGCTAAAGTCTTCGGGGATAGATACATGCCAAACATGAAGTGTAAATGCAATTTGTTGTCACTATTACAGGCACAGCTAATGGCAAACAATATGGTGCTGGAACTGCTACAACCGCACAGGGGAAGTGTGTGTGTGTCTTCACCAGCTATTTCCAAAATAGTTTTGAAACACAAAGGTACATCTTTTTCCAACCCAGCCCATCCTATTGTATGTAGCAATGAAATGGCTTCAAATCCATATGGAAGAAATATAAAAATCTTAACTGAGCTGAACGAGCATAAATATCACTTTTTGACCGGCCAGTGCCAAGCTCTGTCTTTCTACATAAAGCAATATTGCCATTGCTTGTATATTTTGGCCACATACAATGAATTTGCTCACGTTATGTTACATAGGTAAATGATACACACAAAGCCAGAAAAGATTAAATTTTATGTCCTGAATGCTTCACAGAAGAAAACCCATCTCAACCAAACTTGCTAAGCTTCTTACTAATGTTTTATTCCATTTCTGTTTGCTTCTGAACACTGCCAATGTGCACTCTTTGTCTGAAGCAGGGAGAAGGTCCTTACCTGGAATAGGTAAGAAGCTTTCTCCAAATCTGCAATGAACATCATCAGGGATTGCAGTGATATGACAAGAGGTAACAGGTCAAACTTAAACATGGAAGTTCAGGTTAGATATAAGGAAGAAGTTCTTTACTGTGAGGGTGGTGAGGCACTGGAACAGGTTGCCCAAAGAAGTGGTAAATGCTCCATCCCTGGCGGTGTCCAAGGCCAGGCCGGACAGAGCCTTGGACAACATAGTCTAGAATGAAGCGTCCCTGCCCATGTCAGGGGGGTTGGAACTAGATGATCTTAAGGTCCTTTCCAACCCGATTCTATGATTCCCTTACCTTATGTAGCACTGTTAAAAGGACTAGGATATTCTTTTTTATGTAACAGTGGTTTAATACTTCAGTAGTTACCTCTCATTTGTCAGAATGGCACATTAGTAAAATAGTGGTTTAAAAAAAATAAAAATCGATCTGTCAAGCATATTCTCTTTCATGTTATATTAACATTCATGTATCACACATAATGGTGTACAGATACATACATATCCTTTCAGCCTGAAAAGACTAAAGGAAGAGAGAAATGCTAATTTGTGGCTCATACTGAGTGAAAAGGAACAGAATAAAAGTTATAGCAACCTTGGCAGAGAAATTCTCAAAATGTATGAGAAAGATTTGGAACCAATTTTACTTCTCCAATGTTCTGCTTATAATAGAATCCACGTCCACCCACGGAATTAATACAGCTAAATTTACGGGTACTCCTTACGCAAATTTTAGCTCACCTCTTTTTCAGGTTATTTGGTCAAAATTTGTCTTATTAGATAAAGGCTAATAATAAAAGGTCTTGTCATGCCAAAAAAAGCCTTTGTAGTTAACAGAGATCCATGATTTAAGTAATGAGATGCAATTACGCATCTGATTCATGGTGTTAAGGTTGGAGCTAAGATATACAGTAAGTGAAGACATAGAAAAAGATGCTTGGCCTTAGAAATAGGTGCAGCAACATCAGCAAAGTTGACTGTGCAAGCAGAATAACATCAAGTGAAACAGCCAGCCCAAGCACAATCAAGTGAGAGTAAAAATAAAGTTACATAGCATTTGACAAGGGCTAACTGCAGGCATACAATCGTTATACATTTCTTAGCTACTGGAATGGGAATCATTATATCTTCGGCATAAAATACATTGCAAAAACCGCATAATCACTAATTCCATCTCCAAGTTATGGTAAGGACTTTCACAGATGAAAAAATGGGTCAAAAAACACACAGTGAAATTGAGGCTATGAAGAGACAAAGGCACTGGCAGAGAGAAGCCCTTGAATATACACGTTATCAGCTACATCTTATTTTTAAAGGGCACCATGCAAGACCTCCCTGTCTCCAAAGCTTCTCATGTGTTGGGTCAGTGGTTCCCAGCTGATGGTCAGCAAGGCACAGCCAGTAGCTTGCAGCTGCTAGGCCAAATCACATTAACCAGTAACACTGCCACTTCTCAACTCCAAAACATTTGCCAATGAACACCAAGACCCTGAAAGGAGCCATTTCCTCCAAAAAGTTTGTGAATCACCATCTTGGGTGTCTATTAGGTGAGTTATGTCTAAAGTAGAGGGAATTAATGTACTTGCTTTAGTTTATTCTCAATGCTACTGTCACTCTAAATTCAAACTATAATGCTTCAGCCTAACAAAATCTTTGTTCCAAAACAAAGGTTTAATGCCTCAAATGAAGGTCATAACTATTTGCCTGTCTCTAACCTAGATTCAATATTTTCTCCATGTGATTTGAAAAGATCAGAACAAAGGTTCTAAGGTGTAACATAAAACAAAAAAGCAGTCAGATATCACTAAGACATCTGCCCTTTACCCAAACCTATCTAATCTTCACTTGTGTACAATAATATCTCAGGGAATTAATATTCTGTGATAACCAAAACAGAATCCTACCTTAATTGTTTGACAATAATCTGAAAATGTTTGCTTGGAACCAAAAGCAAATGAAAGAATCAACTAAAATTGGATTTATTCTTTCCCTGAAGAAAAGGTATTCTTAAATGTCACCAAAGCCGTTTACTGCAGTCGAGATAAAACACCAGCTCCTCCCCAATTATTAAAAAAAATCAAGCATCACATAATTTTCAGTAATTATCTTCATTATATATCATTTATTATATTATATATATATATTAAATATCTTCATTATCATCATTCCTTAGAGACTGATTCGATTCACTACATGAAACACACTCTTTCTTCTTAACAAAGCTTGTTTGTCACCCCAAAAGAAAACTCCGAACAAGTACCAAAGACAGGGAATATTCCATTTTAGCATCTTAAAACTAACTTCGGGTGTCATTAATATGCAATAATCTTCAATTGAGACCAGATTAAAAAGCAACTCAGCTTCTAACAAAAAACCTTGTGCGTACTTGATTGACACTGTATTGAACTCAGCAGACTAAAGAAAGAGAAGCTGTCATGGAGTGATAAAATTATAACCAAGTTTGCCAAAAAATAGCCTTTTTTCCAGCTGTAGCTGTAATGACAACACACAGCAGATCAACAAGGTGGTTTATTGAAGCAGACAGATTTCAGAGGTGCCTTATTTCACATCTCTTTCCAACTCATATGTGTTTCTTCCTCTTCAGTCACATATAGGATAAAGTTTTCTGCTACGGTGACTAGAAGCTTTAGATACAGAAATCAAACAAAGTGAAGGAAAGGTCTTCTGAAACCTGGTGAGAAGCAATAGCTATTTCTTGCATATTCTCTTGGTAAATGCTCCTTCAGTGTGATAGAAGAGTACATATGGTACAAGGTGATGAAAGCAGTTAAATTCCTTTTTCCACATACTTCAAGAGCGCCTTCCTAGCCTGACTGAGGAGTTGGGGTCTCTCACCTGGTCCCCTGAAGCTAGCTGCTCCAGCTTATAGAGATGACTCAATATTTGTTTCCTTAGAGCAGACTGGACAGACTGTTACATGGAACCTGGGTCTCCCACACGATGAAAAAACTCCTAGTCCTTTGATCAGTCTCTCTCTATCCATATCAAATACTCATCCAAACAAATATTTGGTTTTCTGCAATAAGTAAAATAGGGACATCCGGAGAAGCTGAGGAAGAGGCTGACAAAACCACCCGAGGTTTAGAGACCAGCTGCAGCACCAGGGAAGCATGCATTTTTCACAGCTCAGGAGATTACGCCATCCATGAGGCTCTTCCATATCCTCAACTTGATCTCCCAAATCATCAGGCAAAGGCTTTTTCCCCCTGTTCAGTACCTCAATACCAAAACTACCTCTCTGAGGCAACCAGACAGACCAGTGTTAGCCCTGGGGATGGAAGGACATCATGCCTGATGCAGTTAAGGCAAGAGAAATGAGAAGTTATAGGATGAAGTTATAGGAAGAAGTTATAGGATGACAAAAAAATGTTGACCAGTATGGGCTGGAAGACTGCTGTAAATGTCAACCCCAAGACATCAGCAAGTTCTGCTGAGGCTGGTTTAGTGAAGTATCAGCCAGGTAATGCTGCTCTGAAGAGCTGTAATACATTTTTGATGCTGGTATCTTCTGTTGAGATTCTGGAAACGTGCCTTTGTTGAGAACAAGTCTACAAACACAAATAACACGCAGGTTGACTAAACAAGCTCTCGTTCATTTCACATGGATTTTACCCTAACATCTACAGCGAGGTAGTGATTTTACACTGAAGTAGTGTGATACATTTCATAAACCTCCTGACACCATAATCCAGCAGGCAGCAGAGCTGAAGCCTGCAATTCTTACTTCTACAAGTAAGAACATCAGCCTCACTTTTTTACCTAAAGAAAAGCTTCTTGCAGTGCACAGAGAAATACTGCAAACCAATTACCTGTCTGTAACTGCAGATCACCCAAGAAAATAGTTCTGAGTCAACCTACTTCATATATGTCCATAGGTTAACACTACAACCTACGCCTTGGGCAGTCCTTTTCCAATCATGTGTATATTGGGGCTGAATTACTCACAGAAATGGGTGCATCTCTAAAGGTAAGGATGTGTGTTGTAGGTTCCTGTTGTTAAACAAACACCTGAGAAGTGGGGACCTCGCCTACAGACTTAAATAAAAAAAGGAATACTTCATTTTTCAAATGCTTAAAGATATTTGGGGTTTAAAATCTACGTGCACCAATGAAGTTTCAGCTCTTGAGACGGAGGATCCCTTCATACTGTTAAACTCACTTATTACAAGAGACATAAATATATTGGTGGCAGCAAGAAACTATCAGCTGCACAAATGACTGTAAAAATGTGGACAATTTGAAGCAGAAGAATCTGCAGGGGCCACAGTAATATTACATCAAAGAGATAATGGCAGTTTCATAGGAGGCTGCAACTGACAGAAAGGAAAAAGGGTAAAAAGCATTTAAAATTAGAGTTTAAAAGTTTACCCTACAACATCTACTGCCTCTTTTAACACATTGAAGTTAAAAGAGTTAGTTTTACTTAACGTTTTAGTCCCTGATTCAGCATGTTATTTAGCTTAATACAATCCCTTCACAGACCCACGCTCTTGCTAAATGCATCTTTACAGATTAATATCACACCAAATTCTCTCAGACTTCTCGTAATAGATGGAGGAGTGTGCACAGCAACAGCTTTAAGATTGTCTAAAACTCGCGGCATTTCTATTTTAGACTATTTTGGTTTCAATATGGTGAAATTTCCACCTATGGGGCTGTGTCCTAAGCTGAGTTTTTCTAGGCACTTTGAAGAAATTGTTTCAACCATTTTTGCCTGAACAGTCAAAACACATTTTTCATAAAAATATAATTACAAAAAAAATCCCTTTGTTCAACTTCTCCAGTGCTGAAACAGCCGGGAGTTGAAAACCAGCATTTTTCTGGGAGAAGTGATTACATTTTCCAGTGAACAGTGTCTGGATTTCAGGAAGCTTTTGGAAACTATTCATGAAGGATATACAAAACTCTTAAGAACAACAGTGACAAATTAAATCAAGTGATTTGTCTCAAGGAAAGACTGGTAAACTGCACAGGAAGGTGTAATAGGATAGCCCAAGAAGGTTTTTTGCTACCTTGTACCTCCAGCCTCACTTTCTCCACTCCTTATACACAAGGCAAGAAGTCACTGACTGGAAGTGATGCGGTTTCCAACTTAATGTAGGAAACATAATGTCTCCAGGAACATGGGTGTTTTTTACCTTTTAAGAGGAGGAACTTCCACAGTGCAGACATTCGTATTTTCTAGATTAGTGGTAATGTGTAATTTTATATCTCAAATCACTTTCTTTTGCTTACTATGACTGTATTTATATGCATTACCTAGAAAGGAGCTTCCTCTCTTGTTCTTCTTCATCCCCTCCAAGACACAGAGGAGAAATGAACATACCTGCCTAGTAAGCATTTATCCATTGTATGTCCAGATGCATCAGCTGTGTTGAAAAGCAGGCACAGGACAGTGACATGACTTTGCTCTGGTCCAAATGTGCCACTGTGGAACAGTTACCAGTTTTGCCTACGATAATCCACTATGAATTTATTAATCAACGAATAAAAACAAAATGTTAGAGGGAGCTTCTTCCCCAAGAGTCTAAATCATCATCCATTTCCCAAGAGCGCTGTAACCCTTTAAGCACTTAATTTGCTTCAAGCAAGATTTTGTGCAAGGGTTTGGGGCATGACATGACATGCAGGTACCTCAGCCTCAGACTCCCACTATTCTTGCCCCATTTATGTCTGACATCACAACAAAAACCATGACCTAAATCATGCAGTATTTATAAAGAAGGCTTTTTTTCCCAGCTCTCGATGTTTTCTCCCTGCAGACTGCCTGGGATATTTGCACTTTGTGAATAACCACAACTAAACATAACATGAGTTTTCCTCCTGGCTCCCAGCTTCAAGATACCTAGTCTATACGGTAAATCTAGCAACAGTTATCAGCTCTTCAGAGGAGACAAAACCACTCTAAAATAGGCCTAGAAAAGGTTGTCGAAAGAAAGAAGAAAAGATGCTAACATATGCATCAGCTTCTGTGGGTTGGCCCACTCCCAGAAAGAATTGCCTCTGCAATTCCTATGAACCACCATAGCTTCTTCAGAAGTCTTCCCATGTTAGAGCAACCAGTCATTCTGTCCTACTCTGTCATCTCAAGCTGTGCAGTGCTGGTATAACTAATGAAGAGAAAGATCTATTCCACCTAACGTGTATCATCAATAACACCATGCCAATGCAACTCTTGGCGTTTCTCATATTGTTAAGTGGCCACAAATCATAATTAAAAGTGTAATTCTTCCAAACTATCTATTCGTGCAGAGCACTGCAACTTGAAACAAATAATCCTTCAAACCCCTGTATTAACATTTTACACTGTTCCTTTATGTTTTTTAAAGGTTGTGAATAGAAAAAAATCCATAAAATATGTTTGGTCATGGGATATGCCTTCCAGCATTTTAAATAACCTCATTTTCCTAGCTTCCAAGTAGTTAGATGATTGGAACAACTCTGAGACAAATTCTCCGCCTCTCCATGCAAAATATTGGTAATTTAGCTTAGTATTATAACTGTAGTATTATAACTCTAAACCATGGTATTTTCTGAGTTAACAGTTAATACATTGTAATGCTTACATGCAAAAGGAGGATGTTGTTAGATCATCGACTTGATTACTACTACTGTACCTTTTCCTCCAGTACAAAACACGACCATTACATTTTAAGTACATTTAAATATATGTGTACACAGAAAATTAATGTGTGCTATGATTTTTAAAGGACAAAGGAGCTCAACAACATTTGCTACAAACCAAGAGCGATGGTATTCTTGACAGAGTTTTGCTTTGGCAATTCTATCCTCACTTAGAATCATGGAATAGTTAGGGTTGGAAAGGACCTTAAGATCATCCAGTTCCAACCCTCCTGCCATGGGCAGGGACACCTCACACTAAACCATGTCACCCAAGGCTCTGTCCAACCTGGCCTTGAACATCCCCAAGGATGGAGCATTCACAACCACCTTGGGCAACCCGTTCCAGTGCCTCACCACAGCTTCACCTGTCGCTCATCAGGAGCTCCCATTCTAGAAATACAGTGAATTGTGGCAAAGGCTTCCTCTATATTTCAAAATGTCTCGAAATCTTCTCTTTGTTTGCAGTTCTACCCTGCAGATTTTTGTACATGTGTGAGTGCACACTGACCTCAAAGCATAGAAGAGTATCAGCTTTTCCAAACAATTCTTTGGACAGAGTAGAATATGAAAGAAAGCATGTTTAGCCTGAAGGGTGAGAAAGCAAAGGAATAAACTAAGGATATTAGACCACATTAAGCATTCGACTAAAGTTCATGGACTGACATTAATAAAACCAAGTTGACCCAGAGTTAAAGACAACAAATATTTCATAACAGTTCCTACGTATTTTGATATTGCAAAAATATTAACTAGGATCACCGCCATAAGGAAAGCACAAGATAGTGGGAACACTGGGCATGCAGTAGGCAGGCATCAGCACAGATGATCTGAGAGGTTATGAACACACCAAGCACCACCAGAAGTATTCTGTAGAATTAGAGAGGGTTCAAAGACTGCCTAGAAAAGCCCTCATCAAAAGCAACTGAAAAACAGGAATCATTTACCTCAGGCTGCATCTTAGGGTTACGCGCAATGAAGCAGAGGAAACCAGCCTATGCCAGTGCCCATACGGCACTGCTGTACTGCGCTTGGTCTCCCAGCTGGCTTGTTTTAAATGGATTTAAATATTCAGTGTACTCATATGTCGGAAGGAAGATACATAACAAGGAAGAAGACTGAAGTACAGAGAGGGTGATAAACACACAGAAAAAGCAAATTATGACTTGATTTTCCTTTTATTCCATATTGTCACAAACACTTATCAATAACAAGACTGAACTGTGAAACTCACTGCCACAGGACAGTTCAGAAACAAATTTACATTACTTCAGAGCCTTCTTGCTACTGGTTTCAAAAAAGCTTGTATCTTTTCATTCTAACTAAAAGACAACATGCATTTACAATGTTTTTCTCAAAAGGGCAAGGAACAATAAACTGTATGACATTCCCAAACAGAAAAGGGTTCAGTCGACTGCTTCTCTTTCACATTTGAACAAGACAAAGCACATCCATATGGGCTTTTTTGTTATTAGTATAGGAGATTATTTTTCTGTGATACTTATTCATAAGAGAGCACCGTGTAGCATTTTCATTATGTCTTTCTTACTGTGCTTGACAACCATCTTCATTACCCGTATTTTTCAGTAAAAGACCTCAACGGACTAGCATGACATTTTCAATCACCATTTTTTGCCTTCCGAAAACTGAATTAGAATTCAAAATAGTTGAAATAATAATAACAATAATAGCAATAATAATAATACTTTGCATAAACCTAACCCCTCTCAAATCTTTCAACACAGCATTGCAAATCTATCCATCAATGGAATCATGATGCAATTAAAACTTCCACAGCTTTCAGCTGGACCAAAATGTTAACTGTTAACGCCCAAGTCCTGTGAAATGGGAGCCTGTAATGCAAAACCAGCAAGTCACCTCTGACTATCCTAGTTCCAATGGGTAAAGCAGCAGCAAAGTGTGATTAATAAGGCAGTTAACTGCTGCATCTTTCTGTAGTCCTTCAAAAATCATTCAGAAATAAAGAACAGCTTTTCCCTGCCTGTGAGATCAGATTTTGAGATTTTAATGAATCTTCCAAAATCCAATATTCCTGCCAACTGCTTTGTTACAACCTGTTTCTACTTCAAAACCTTCTGTCTATCACTTTCCGACAGTGAGCAAGGATTTATGGCATCTTAGAAAGCTGCCCTATCACCAGTTTTGCAAGATTCCTAAGATACAGACAGATTTAAAACACTGTCCTTGACTAGGAAGCATTACACCAACCTCCTAATTCTCTCAACATTCGGGGACAAAATACAAGTGGTAAGGTTAGAAAAAATTCTATTTAATTATCAAGAAATGGAACTGCTAATGATTGAAAAAAAACTTCATTACAAGTTCCCAGGAACAGGAATAAACCCAGGAAACTTATTAAAACTATTATTTAAAACTGACATTTAAATTGTGTTCTCTGCAGAAGATAAATTGTCAAAAAAATAAGTGTCATAATTATTGAGAAAATAAGCTGTCCCACAGTAGTCATTTAAATGACTGAAGCACTCATTAAGTATTTTCTTCCAAATAAATCCTCTGTTAAACCTATTTCTTTATCAACTTATAAACATAAAAAATCTCATGCAACACCTTGACAGTGTTTTGAAGCATCATTTTGCCTGGGAAGACGAAGGACAGGGCTTTGGTTTTTTATTTAAAGTTAGTTGTTTAAGAGCAAGACATCATCAACTAGACACAGATCCATTTCTCAGTCACATCCCTTCTTATTCATTCGGATTTTATTCCTGTCACCATTCACGTGCTTTCCTACTCTCCCCTGTAAAATGCTCCTTTAGAAGAAAGTTTATTTCAAAAGCACATAATGAAATAATTATATATACAAACAAACCTCAGCAGACTAAAGGAAATTTCTTAAAGGAGGTAAAAAAAGGGCTGCTTCTCCCCAGGCACACACTGATCAAAACAAAGCCATATCCATGCAGATTTGCACAAAACATCTAGACCACCTAATGGCTCATATTTAAAATTAATTAAAACAAAACAAAGCCAACAACAAAATCTACCAAGCACCCAAACCCAACACTTCTCCCCCCACCCCACAAAATCCCAACCCAAACTAATGATGCTGCAGATGGTGTGTAGTTCCATTTTTTTCCCAACAATACAGCACAAACGTGTGGCAGTTCTTGTCAGGAGACAAATAACCTTTTGACAGTAATGTTCTTGAGACACTAATGAAAGACAAAGAAGTAAATGTTAAGCAGAACTCCTTTATTATCTTCACACCAGCATTCATCTATTGACTTGCGCTACCCGCTGGGAGGCAGGCATCCCAGTGTCTCCCACTGGCATCTATCTAAGAAAGTGGACAGCAGCTTAGTTTAGTTTCCTAGTACCAAAATTCACACCAAAGGTGCCTTTATAGCCAGTGCCATGGAAGGCAGCTGTGCCAAGAAACATTTTCTTGCTTGCAATCCAGTAAAAAGTGGGTCGCCCAGGGAGGTTGTGAGTGCTCCATCCTTGGCGGTGCTCAAGGCCAGGTTGGACAGAGCCTTGGGTGGCATGGTTTAGTGTGGGGTGTCCCTGCCCATGGCAGGGGGGTTGTAACTTGATGATCTTAAGGTCCTTTCCAACCCTAACTATTCTATGATTCTATGAAAAGGGATCATTTCTGAAGGAAGCATGGACAACAATGACAGCACAGACACTAATCAGAGCAGAAAAGTCCTGTGGATCATTGAGAGCCAACAGTAGCGCAAGTCAGAGTACCTTTATGGAAAAAAAGGTTAAATTATAAGATTTGGCAGGTTTGGACTACGACCTGTCAAAAGGAACAACTCGTAGCAGAAAGTTTAACTTATACAAAACCCTACATCTGCAAGGGTGTACTGTTTCTGACCCTAAATACCTTTCCCCATAAAAGTGAAATGAGACTAAGCCGGTAGCCAATTCAGACAGACATGTCAAACGACGAGGACTTTGAAAGACCAGTGAGCCCCCTCTAACACCATACGAAAGCCCTGATGAACAACCACGATAAGAACTTTAGCCAAGAAACGGCAGCAGGCTTGATCAAAGCTCGAGAGCATTTCTAACAGCACTAGATGCGATTCAACCCTTAATGAAAGATTGTGAAGAGTTACAACCCTTAAAACTAATGTCTTGGGACAGTCATGCCACCACCACCTCCTCATCGATTTCTCCACGGCTCAGCACAGACCACCAGCAGTCACCAAAAAGCACCCACCAACAGCTCTTCTCTTCAGCAGGGACCTGTGCCTGGGCAAAGCTATTCAAGACAGCTGAAAAACAAATCCTACTGCAAACAGCTGCAGAGAGATGCCACAATAATTGGCTGCTTAGGTGATGAAATGGCAGATGAAATGCCATGTTGACAAATGCAAATTAACATGCATTGAAAAAACATTCCTGACTTTACTTACACAATGAAAACTGTAATTTAGCTATTACAACTCAGACACAAGAGCTTGGAGTTATACCTAACGCTGCAAAAACATCAGCTCAGTGCTCAGCAGAGATTGAGAAAGTCAAACGAAGATCAGAAGTGTTCATATCACTGCACACTTTGCCTTCGCTTATACTTTTCTCCCAAGTATTTGCTCTTGGCCACTCTTTGAGAGCAGACACCAAGAGTTAGGTAGGTCTCTGGTGTGACTCTTTAGCACCTTTCTGGTGCTCTTGCTATAAAACTGTGCAATTAGATAATGAGGACTGTGAATCAATACATCACTGAATGTACAAGATTTTTAATTTAATAGCATCGACACTAGCTAGGTATAAATGCTTTCCCAATTGTTACACATTTTATTTACAGGATGAGCCAGATGGCTCAACAAAAACTGATACCAATTAGGAAAGGTTTATTATTGTATATTGCCATTGCAGGTCTAAAGAAAGCAAAATACAGTGTGTCACGTTTCAAGGTGCCTCAACACCCTATCAAACTGTGTGCTTAATTGTGACTGAAATTAGGAATATATGAAGATAACAGGTGCAGATATTTTTAAAAGGACTTTTAGTTAAATATGGACTGAAATCAAATACTGAAATAGTCAACAGCAAAATCCCATTAATGAAATGGGCTTCTACATCCATGTTGACATTCTTTTTACTTAATAGTAACGACCTAGAGGGAACAGACAACGTCATCCACCCGAGAAAATTCATCCATCCCTTACTACACAATAATGTTACCTAAGAACATCTAAAGGAAAACATATAATATTTTAGTGCCAGTCTCCTGATCCGAGGATGGATTGCAGAATGTCACACCTAAATGTCAAGATCCAGAGAACATCACTGTTTCTGAGCACCAGCACTATGGCCACTCTGGAGGAATAGCTCATGAGCTGCATAAAAAACAAACCAAAACCACAACCAACCAACACCATACAAAAAACATACTGTAGTAAACCAACTCAATCCACAGTGTAAAAATGCCAGCAGTTTGTTCCTACCAGCTCAATGGCTCCAACCCTGACATTAGGTTCAAGCGATGTATGCTTCCTTGTAACTGTTTTGGCCACCAACTCAAACAAGAAGTTAATTACACATCAAATATGCTGAGCTTTTATTGCAGCAGCTTTAAGATTAGGTTGTTGGGGATTTTTTTTTTGCCTGAAGCCACTCTACCGTAAAACCCTTGGATCACTTCTGTGGACCTCAGATACACCGAGGGGCAAAAAAAGAAATGAAATATTAACACTATGAGTGAGACGATAAATGTAAGTAAAAGATACCCAGGAAAATGCTTTAAATGGAGGAGGAAGGATTTAATTTCTATTTAAATTCCATAGTGCTCAGGAAAGGAGCAGGAAAACCAACTCTAAGTCCTGAGAAAAGTATTTGATTGGTGCCTTTCATTAGAAAGAATTCTGCAAGTGAATCCTAAAAAGGAGCTCTACCTTCACAAGAAAAATCTGATCAAAGCATCCCTTTCAGAAAACATCTACTTTTTAACACAATGACATAGAAAACATCTACATCAGAAAACAACTATCTTTATAGTATCTGCAGTATTATTTTGACTTAGAAAAAATATTAGAGCAATTACTTGACTTCATGGTAGCATTAAATGTATTTTCCTTACATTTACCTGTCTGATATATATTTTCTATCAAAATAGACAACAAAATGCTCTGGAACAGAGGAATTTCCCTTTGAAACATTCATGTACACAACTGACATAAGTAAAAAAATCTCTTGGGAACTGAGGTTTTGTTACCTAAGAACCAGCATTTTAAGGTAACATGGGAAACACCTTGCAGTCACCATGTTGCTACAGGTGCTGTTACTGGTTTGCTCAAGAAATTCTTTCTTTTGCTTCCAATTTTACAGCACACAAATTTCAAATTATAAATCTGAGATACAACAAATTTCTCATGTAATAAGAACAAAGACTCTGCAGCATCCCATGAACGTTTTGATTCACTGTCATTTTCTTCCTTCACCACATCCAGACAGGCACATGGAGAATAACAACTAAAGCATATCAGCAGCTACAACCATTCAAGACTGAA
This sequence comes from Psittacula echo, assembly GCF_963264785.1. Taxonomy (NCBI): domain Eukaryota; kingdom Metazoa; phylum Chordata; class Aves; order Psittaciformes; family Psittacidae; genus Psittacula; species Psittacula echo. The sequence continues at coordinate 114,446,577 of NC_137738.1, forward strand.
TGAAATAGAGGAAAGCAGGTTTAGTCCTGCACTATCATCCAGGAAAAGAGAAAAATAAAGAAAGATCAAGAGAATCCCTCTCACATTCATTATCAGCAGAGCTCCAAAAAGCCATTAGTTTAGATAATCTTTCCTGAACCCACAAAACTGCATTTCTTGTTGCCTATAAGAAACCAAGAGAAATTGCTAGGCAGAAGGTACTCATTCAAAGAGCGTGACTAAGCTTGATTAGCTTTGTGCTGAAGTCATTCTGAAATGTACACATTTTTCAGTACACAATACTGCCCACGGATTCTCAAAACTGATCGCTTAGCTGTGATACCATATATGAGCTCAGGAATCGCATTACAGCCTTTACTAAACATGGAATTGGTCCAAAAAAAAAGTCAAAATCAAACTATTTTAAAAAACAAAAAAAACAAGGCCTCCCCCCCCCCAAAAAAAAAAGAAGGAAACCAACAACCCAATGTAGGGCTAGGACAATTTTTAAAACTCACCTTTTTTTAAATCTGTAAAGGCCTAATTTTTTTCTTTCTTGTGGTTTTCTCTTAACCAGTTGCCTACTGATCGGTATATTGTCCTGTTGGAGCAAGTCCAGAGGCCACAACGATGCTCTGAGGGCTGGAGCACCTCCGCTATGGAGACAGGCTGAGAGAGCTGTGCTTGCTCAGCCTGGAGGAGAGAAGACTACAGGGAGACCTTAGAGCAGCTTTCAGTGCCTAAAGGGGGCCCTACAAGAAATCTGGAGGGGTTTTTTTTACAAGGGCCTGTAGTGACAGGATAAAGGGAGAATTGCTTTAAACTAGAAGAGGCTGGATTTAGATTAGACATTAGGAAACAAATTCTTTCCTGTGAGGGTGCTGAGGCGCTGGCACAGAGTGCCCAAGAGAAGCTTTGGCTGCTCCATCCCTGACAGTGTTCAAGGCCAGGTTGGATGGGGCTTGGAGGAACCTGGTCTAGTGGAAGGTGTCCCTGCCTGTGGCAGAGGGGCTGGAACTAGAGCATTGTGCAATGTCCCTTCCAATCCAAACCATTCTGTGATTCTGTGGTTCCATATTTCAATATTTTGATGCTCTTTATTGAAGCTCTTTATTCAGATTTCACACACTGTAAATCATGTAAAGGAGATGTAAATCACTGTAAAGGAGACCAGAAGGTACCCCAGTCAGTCACACAAAGACAAAACATGCGGCACCTTTTATGTGTGTTGGTGCTCCGATATCCATGCACGGTGTTCCATTCTGTCTTGGAAGGGGCTGTCTCTCAGCAGCCTTCCTCAGTTTCAGTCTCTCCCAGACACATCTGCATAGCTGACTGTCCTTCCATGAAGCAGACAAAAGCCAGCCAGCCAAGGCTGCATTAATCAAAATGGGAATTTTCTAGCAGGGCTTTTGGTCTTGCTCTGGAGAAAAGAATCAGAGCTGGGGGACTATAACATCCTGGCAGCCCGAACAGACACCCCGTCTCCCAGATTCGCATTTACAACTTGACTTGACTGGAACCATCCCTTGCTGAGTGCAGAAAACAGAGTTCCTTAAATAGCTGATCTGGCAAGCACCACTCATTCAGGCTCATCTGGCAGAAATAGCATCTGCAAAATCACTGGGAGTTAATAATGCATTCATCGACACTGAAAATGACTGAAAATTCCCTTTTCACTTATTATCCTACCTCTCTAACATGTTTTAAAAGGAACTGTAATTACCATTGTGCACTGTTGTTAGGAAAGAGAAGATCAAAGCTGCTCTGTAGCAGCCACACGGTCCCATCTCGCTTTTGCTCTTTGCTAAGTAACAAATGTGTGCCTTGAAGTGATTGCTCTGCCGCGAGAAGCGACTTGTGGGAACGAATTGCAATGACCTTGGGTTGTTTACCGGGGAACTTATCAGAGCTACCACTTAGGTGAGTGCAAAGAGGTTTGCTCTAAGCAAACCCAAAGAGTTATATCTAGAACAAATAACACTGTATCTTCTAAAGTGCCTATGGCACCCTATCAAATACAATCCCTACTTTCAAACTTCATTATGTTCAGAGTGATGATTCTTTGATATGGTTCACATCTGATCAGAGAGCAAGCAAGAATCTTTCCTAAGAGAAACATTAACGCTAAGCTCACTTCCAACTTCCAAATAAAACAAAATAAACAGAATACAAAATAACCAAACCTCCCTCCTCCAGGTTCCTGTCACCGGGATTTCAAAAGTGCAAATAAAGTGGGTGAAACACGAAAATGAAACAAGCCTACAAAAAAATCCTGCTGCTGGAAGGCTTTAAGAAATGCTTAAATGTGTCACCTATTTGCCACATTTTAACAAAGCCGTTGCTGATGAATGGCTATAAATATAAAAGAGAAATAGTACATAAACAAGAGCCCTAAACAGCAACAGAAACATTGTCTGACTGGATGAGTAACTTACAGCTTAAACATTTACTGGTAATTTATGGGTCTTTTATCTTTATGAATATAATAACTAATAGGAACCATAAATACAGATAACAAAAGTTAGATCTTTATTATCATAAGTTTTGCTATACAAAAAAAATTATCTATAATAATAGTAGGTGGTCTGCATGCAAAAAAAATACTTTAAAAACTCAGCAGCATTTAAAAGCAACAACAGTTTGTCCTTTTCTTGTAACCACATGCAACCTTCAGAGCGAATTAGGGACAGACTAAATCACAGGCTCCTTGCTGAAAAAGATGAGAAAAAACAAACCTTTGAAGAATGAATGCTGTATGCAATTTAGGCACTGAAAAATGCATTTGGCATCATTATAAAGTTAATAGCAGGGAAAGTATCAATAAGGAAATGATATATGCAGCAATTTTTGAATTTCCTCTCATGCCAGAGGGTTGAGGGGCAAAACAGATCCCATTTTCACTGTTTAATAATAAACTGGTAAAGCACAGCTCAAACAAGCCTCATTAAGGTGAGTAACTTATGTGCTGTCTTTTACCCTTTAGTAGCCTGTGTGGTCTGCTGCTTGAATTACCAGACACTGTGTGAATAATAGATTACTATGACATATTAGTGATAGGACAAGGGGGAATGGGTTAAAGCTTAAACAGGGGAAGTTTAGATTGGATATAAGGAAGAAATTCTTTACTGTGAGGGAGGTGAGGCACTGGAATGGGTTGCCCAGGGAGGTTGTGAATGCTCCATCCCTGGCAGTGTTCAAGGCCAGGTTGGACAGAGCCTTGGGTGACATGGTTTAGTGTGGGGTGTCCCTGCTCATGGCAGGGGGGTGGGAACTGGATGATCTTAAGGTCCTTTCCAACCCTAACTATTCTATGATTCTATCACTATGGCAAAGTTGGCCCTGCTATGGACAGTCTGAGCAGTGACCCACAGGCAGAATGGGACAGGTGACGATTTGAGATCCCGTTAGTAATTTATGGCTTCTAATCAGCCAACTGGATTACTTATTTGATGATCCTTAACTAGCCTTTTCCCAAAGATGAAACCGCCAAGAATATCACTATATAGTACATTTTCTACGCAACAGCTGCATAACAAACCAATGCCTTCATGACATAGTATTAGTTGCTTAGCCTAAACTCTGCTCAACTAGAAAATAAAAATCACAGCTTCACCAAAAAGCCTGTGGTTTAGAAGCTCATTTTTCCTGAAGGAATAAATTGATACTAGCACGTCTGTATCTGATTCATAATTCCGCCCAATCTAGCTCTAGCTGGCTTACTTTGAATTACAAACAACTGAGATTCAGTGTGTTATTTTCCCCACAGTATTTAGCTGTCAGAGATACTGATCTAGAACATGTATTGTTATTTACCCTTTTAAAACTTTCTATAGTTGACCTTCCACCCAAAAAACAACGCTTTCTTTCTCAACACGATCCTTTCAACGTTACGCACATAACCAGGCTTTGTCTTGTGACTGGCAGCTGGTCTGGAGTAGCAAGGGGACAGGAGGCAACCTGAACCCACAGCAGAAGGAAAAACCCACCCTGCAGCAAGGGCAGCAGCCCCCATCCCCAGAAGGAACTAAATGCATGTCCTGATGGCAGGGCAGGACCCCCCAGAAAATGCTTCCTCCCCCACTGTAAGCCATTCCCAGAGCTTGCCCCTCTCTTGCACTTTCTAAGTTGGTGCTGTTCAACAGCACCTCATAAAATAAAGTTCTGTAAATGCTCCCAGTCTCTTATCTTTGTTGAAAAACCCCACAACCTTTAGTATTTTAATACATATGCGACTAAAACAGCATTTCATGATGTAGTGGCTGGTAGTTTAGATGGCACTGCATTGTCATTAAGTGCAATGAAGTTTTCACATCCTAAGGAATACTGAGAGATGCTAAAAACACCATTGACAGTTTCATTTCAGCCTCAGCCAAGAGAGCACAAGAAAGTTCACCATTGTATTTTGCTGTCTATCGAACTCCAATAAAAATATTACAAATACACAGCATCTATTTCAGGTAATTTTTTTATATATACTTTCAGTATCTATCTATTCTAATTGTTTAAAGGCTTGTGGGAAAAAGCCACAACAATACCCAGACATAAAAGAACAGCAACAGCAGTCACTAATGGCTGGGGCTTTCATTGAGATTGAAATGTAACACATTTAAGGCGCTAGGTATCGTATGATTTTCCTCTCTTGCCCTTACATCTCTCTTTTTGTTCTCTACTAAAACCAGAATGTGAAGAGAAGCACCCAACACCATCACATAAGAGAAGACATTAGGTAATCTTCTGAGGAAACTCAGCAGTCAATGCTTATCATAAACTGTATTATTTGGCTGTCAAGCAACTAAATTTTACATGGCAACCATCTAACTGCTCTTAGAACCATTTCTTATTTAAAAATTTATTGGCAATGAATGCCTTAAAGGAAATTCTCTCATATTCTGGAACCATCATGCAGAAAATAGCAGCTATACAAATTTATAAGGACTTCAGTCTTTCCAATGACTGGAACTAACACAATGTATGGCATACCAAATGAAATGGTTTTGCTTGACAAAGGCTGCAAGATCTTTGAACAGTGAACCAACTGGGATTCAATATTCTAATTCTCAATCATATAAAACACCATGATGGACAGCCCTGTCAAGCTCATTAATACTAAAGCAACTGCTGATAATTGCTCCAGGTTTCAACCTAATTAAAGCTAAGTGGCTAGATTTGCATATAGTACAATAGAAGTTTCTTGCAATCACACTCCCAAAGGCCTTATCAGCTTCACAAATACAATATCATTAAAACTTGAATGCTAATTACAGTTAATTTCTCAATGCAAATAGGAGTAATTCACTGGATATTTAGGTCTTTCTTGCTCAGACTTAGCACTGTAGTTTATCTAAATGCACCCTAGACACTTCCCAAAAATAATACACCAGGAAGAACAAAACGTTCCACCACTCTCCCTTCTCCATTCCGTGTAAGAAAATGATGTCAAATGTTATCAAAAGCATTCTGATAAATTGAGCAAGGTAAGTCAATTAGCCTTTCCCCATTTGCTCCGTTTATCTGGCTAACAATATAAAAAACAAAACAAAACACCCTTAATTAAAGATACTTAAGGTTAAGCTACTGTGCTTGTTTTACAAACTGGTAACATTGTAAATAGACCTTTCAAAACGATCCTTTTTTAAGTGTTTTCTACACAATGACAAAAACAACAACGATGTGGAAGTGTGCATCTGTTGGGAAAAATGTGCAAGATGCATTAAAGCATCTTACAATAACATACTTGTAATGTATTTGTAATCTAGCCTTTAACCTCCTGTGTCAACTGTAAGAGGAAGTAGGGAACAAGGAAGGAGAAAACATTTTCTTCCCTGTGAAACAGCATCTAGCACCCCAGCAGCCTCAAGAGCAGGCTAAGAAACCAGCTTGGTGTGGCAGCCTGCACACTGAGAGCACTGGAGAGGATGGCGATGCACAGCATCGTGATGTTGTGCTAAGACTGTAGGAGCAGCGCTCTTACTCAAAGAGCCCCACCACTCAGCAGCATGTGCAGCAGGTGATGCTCAGAATATGCCATCCTGTTAGCTCAGGCTTTTCCTATCCACCTGCAGGAGAAAAGCCTAGGATTTTCTCCTACTCGCTTCATTTCAAAGCTCAGTGTGGACAAAAGACCAAGTTTCTACAATGCAGCGACAAGTCACCTGAGAACAGCTCATCCACAGCTACTATAAAAACATTAGTGCAACACTGACAGTGTCAGCGACTAATTACTGACTCCGAATGTACCAGGGAGAAGTTACAGTTTTCCTCCCGCTGCTGTGAGGGCTGCACTAATGAGTCAGGTGATGATTTCAATTGACAGTCCCTACTATTTTTACATGCATCCCTGTGTGCTTCCACACTCCTCCAGCCTACACCAGTTAAATAACAGGTGGAAAGTGAGAAATTAGGATTCAGAGATACCTGTTTCATGACAGCTGTGTCATGCAAAGAGGAGTAAACTTCACCTGCCATGTTAACATTCATGTATGTGGCCTCTATAGGCTCACCGAGGCACTCGTGTCACTGCTTTGTATGGAACCATCCTCTCCTCCAGCCTGCCTCTGTCCACACCTGCCTGTCTATTTTTCCACAGAGAAACCTAAACCTCCAAGTAGTCCATTTACTTGGTAAAACCTTATTGTCTTTTCCCTTTTTCTTCTTTCCTCACCAGCCTCTCATCCTGGCCTTTTACACAAAGGCTGCTATCTTCAGGTCACTTCCCAAGGCTTCTCCCAAAACATCCAGGTTTTTGTTTTACTTTGACCTAGGATTTATTAAAACAATAATAATAAAATAACACTTGCTATCTATTCTGCCTCCGTCCAGTTCCAAGGTATTGTGACTTAAACTACTTTCTGCAACCAGATAATCTATCTAATCTGATAATTTAATTTTTTATCTCTTTTAAATGGCATTATTTTTCACTCTGTTTCTGTCAGTGATCCCATCATCAGAACACCTCTCTACCGAATTTCCTATCCCTTTAGGAGTGTCTTATTCCATACTGGACATGACTACAGGAATATGTCCAAGTTAATAGTATGCCAAGGTTTTTAACCCCAAGTCAATCAAAAGAGGAAGCAAAGCTTCCACCATGAAGCTCTCGCACGTTAACCTGTCAACTAAACAAACAAGCCTTCATGTTACTTTGCTAGGAAAACAGGTTAAAAACAAAGGAAACAAAATAAAGCAAACGTAAGATCAGCCTTGGTTTTCTGTGCACACTGAATTACCTGCTACGGTTTAGGAATCTGAAACTTACCCACATCAACCATTTCCCTGCATGCTGAATGAGGCAGGCTTACTCCTGTGGTTAGCCCTCGGTACATCTCCAATTATTTGCAGCTCTTCCACTGCTGGGGCTTTGTCCATCACTACTCCTTACGGCAAAAGTTGCCTATTAGCTGTCAAAGTATTCCAGTATTTTTGACTCTTAAATTATTACTTTTTGTAAGCCTTTAATCATTTTTGTTACATTGAACTGATTGAAAGCTAGGGACCATGACCTTCAATAAGCACATTTAAATGGCTTGCAGCAACAGCTGAGGACTTCTGCACTGAAACCCAAGTATGTGACGATTCATGTCACATTAGAAATGAAAATTTATAGCAAATTATGTAAATTTCTGGCACTCTTCTGCAGAATATTGCCCCTCTATCATAGTTTCCACTGGTGCCGTTTTCTGACATCAACACAGTGATGTGCGATGTACCAGAACATTTACAGAGCCTGCCCTTCTCCACTCTGAAATTTGATTATTACTTATTGATTGCACTTGCTATGCCAACTGAAGTCTGTTTAGGTGCTGAGAGTTCATGAGATGTAGTTCAGTTACACACCACGGGAGCTTGACTCCAATAGCTTCGGCTGAGCCCAAATTCTTTATCCACAATGGCTGGGAAAAAGCCCATTTACGATCATTTACAATCAGTCTATCTGACAGTCAAACAATTGCACAGTTTTTGTTTTCGTAAAAACAAATATTTCCTAATGTGTACCCAGCAACTGCTCAATGATGGTGTGTTCAAGAGCCCTTGAAAGGTTTTAATTCTCCTGGTAATACCTTAGAAGAGGATAGTGGTGTAGCTGCAAGCCTGCTACTCACCATTAAGAGAGCCTGCTGCTCTAAAGGGGTTTGATTTATTTAATCTTGAGTATAAAATGTGAGAACAACATATTCTGGAAGAGCTTAATAAACACACTAGGAACACTAGAAAAACCTTGGGAAAATAGGAAAGGGGCCCCATGGACACATACCCTTTACTTACAGATTTCATGCCTTCTGAAATTGTATAGATAAAAATCCCATTCTTATTTTAAGTGAGCTATGATTTGACATGAACTTAGCTCATTACTAATACTAAATCTTTCAGGATAGCACTTTCCCTTATGTCTACAGGATTTATAAAAGAAGATTTCCTAAGCCATTCAAAGAAAGAAAAAGAACAAAACCACTTACAGTCTAGAAACACAGAAGGCTTCCAAAGACCTTTTCAAGGCAAAGGTCTGTACATGCTTTCATAGCAGCTAGTGCATTTTGTCAATATAAACCAGTTCTTCCTACTGATGGAAAGATCCAAGAACTATTAACAGCACAACTCTTGCTTACTAATTTTTGGAGAGACACTTAATCTTCATCAGCTGCCATTTCTCTAATGGAATTCAACCTCTTTGGGAGAGTAGAGGATACTAAGATGAGACATGCAAACACCTCAGAGACAACTTCACTGCTGACCTCTGCACTGTCACATTTTCAGCACACACTAAGCTGAAAAATGCATGCACAAACAAGAAGCACCCAGTAACTCTTTCTAAGAATAGCAACTGACATCATCTACAGGGACTTGTGCAAAACATGATCCTGTCCCACACAACATCCTTGTCTCTAACCTGGAGAGGCATAGGTTTAACAGATGGACCACTTGGTGGATAAGGAGCTTGCTGGATGGTCCTGGGCTGCATCAATAGGAGTGTGAGCAGCAGGTCGAAGGAGGTGAACCTGCCCCTCTACTCTGCTCTCGTAAGACACCCACTTGGAGCACTGCATCCAGCTCTGGCACACCCAACATGAGGATGACTTGAACCTGTTGGAGTGAGCTCTGAGGAGGCCACAAAGATGATCAGAGGGAGGCCTGGAGCACCTCCCCTGTGAAGACAGGGCTTGTTCAGCCTGGGGAAGAGAAGGCTCTACGGAGACCTTATAGCAGCCTTCCACCTAAAAGGGACCTACAAGAAAGCTGAAGTGGGACTTTTTACAAGGGCATGTAGTGACAGGACAAGGGGGGATGGGTTTAAACTGACAGAGAATGGATTTAGATTAACTATTAGTAAGAAGCTGTTTGCTGTGAGGGTGCTGAGGTGCTGGCACAACTTGTCCAGAGAAGCTGTGGTTGCCCCATCCCTGGCAGTGTCTCAAGGCCAGGCTGGACAGGGCTTGGAGCAACCTGGTCTAGTGGAAGGTGTCCCTACCCACGGCAGAGGAGTTGGAACTGGACGAGCTTTGGGGTTCCTTACAACTCAAACCATTCTATGATTCTATATGTATCTATATGATATATAAGCATCACCCACATAACAATACATCAGATGGTTATATGGCAGATGCATTAAGTGTTTTTAGAAAGTCTTTGACTTCAGCTGTTCCAATGCCTGTCACCACTCCCACTGTAATTCCAAAGAACTAAGCATCTGCTTCTAATTAGCCCTCTCCACAAGCATTCATACAATTTGCAAGTTTGCCTTGGGTAGGATTTTTCTTCCTGACCTATACTTATGTTGCATTCATGCCTGAGTATTCCTGCCTATTTGCTATTCTCCCTTTCAGATTTAGCCACTGAAAAAGGTACTATTCACAAGTCAGAATTACAATGGAATTGTTATCTTTAACAATCTTTCATGATTCAGCCCAAACTATCTAACATTTTATTTGGCTGGAAATGCTTTTATTAAGTTCAGGCTGTTATTTAGGTACTATTGAGAATTTAACTTTGTATTTTATTCTCCAAAGCCTTTTCTGGAGCCTGTCATTTAACCAAAATCTCCCTGACACTTAGATAGCATTCCATTAGTCTCCCCAGACTACCTCATAAAGACTTGTAAGATGCACGCATCTTTTATAAACCATCTCAGCTCTCCCTCCTCTGGCAGGACTACGTACAAAGGGGTTCAGCAGAATGTCGTTCTGTGAAATGATACTTTGCATATTTATTCAGAGAAGCCCTACACTTGGGAAAATGCAAGGGCCAGTTTTCTTAACAAGGAGATAATAAAGAAAAATGGTTTCATTTATTTAAAGCACATCTGCACTGCAAAGGAAAGGTATGATGATAAATTGTAGTAACGCATCCAAGCTACCCAGTTCAGAGACTACAGCTGGTACAGTGATGACAGAGCTGGTTTTGGTCAAGATTCATGAGTATTCAGGCTAGAATGAGATAGGTTATATTGAATGTCACTTGTACCTGCAGAAATCCTTCAGATGGTGTTTATGATACTAGATTAGGCCTTCTGAAAAACAAATCCAACTTAGGCCAAATACATTACAATGGCAAAATGCCCCCCCCCAGCTATAAATGAAGGAAACAGATGCACCACTGAAATGATGCACAATAGATGATGATGAGGAACACCAACAGTTCCTGCTTTTAAAAACATCCATCATTAGCAATTTTAATTAAAGTCAACAGTGCAGTAGGTGATTTGGCTCAGCATCCTTAAATTTATCAAGTGGGTTGTTCCTAATGCCTGATTACAAGCTGTAGTCACTACCATCATCAGGCCTAAGCAGAATTAGCTGTCATTAATGTCATTAGCTTCTGGAGGTGAAGTCCTGAAATGAAATATGATGGATATACATTCTCTCAGGCGACAGCTTCTTTAAATGAACCAGTGCCAACATTGCCACCTCACAGTGTTTTAGCAATATGTTTCCTGAACCACCAAATGGTTGGTGGTCTCATTAAACTTCTATTTATTTTATTATTACCATCTTTTAGCACATTTTTATATTTTATTTTGAATATACCCGGATATGTGCTATAGGCTTGCTTGCTTTCAAACAGGGAGCTACATTACGTGAATTACAGACATGTAGATATTAATACTACATCAGTTTATATGTCACACTCCTCATCTCTGTGTCAGGGCAATGGAGAAAAGACTTGTGAGTTAACCAAACGAGAACCTTTACTCATCTGCTGGTTTAGTTATGGCTGGATACAACTTGCTTTAATGTAATTCACCTCTGACAGTCAAAGACCCCTAGTAATTTCGCAGATGATTCAAAAGGAGTGAAATAACAAACACACATGAGGATACAGAACAAAAGGGAGATGGAGAGAGATTAGGGAAATGCATAAATAGATGTTCTATGGACATCAAACAGGAATGCCTGCATGCAGCACGTATGAAGAAATTCATAGAATCATAGAATAGTTAGGGTTGGAAAGGACCTTAAGATCATCCAGTTCCAACCCCCCTGCCATGGGCAGGGACATCTCACACTAAACCATGGTCACCCAAGGCTCTGTCCAACCTGGCCTTGAACACTGCCAGGGATGGAGCATTCACAACCTCCCTGGGCAACCCATTCCAGTGCCTCACCACCCTCTCAGTAAAGAATTTCCTCCTTATATCCAATCTAAACTTCCCCTGTTTAAGTTTGAACCCGTTACCCCTTGTCCTGTCACTACAGACCCTAATGAAGAGTCCCTCCCCTGCATCCTTGTAGGCCCCCTTCAGATACTGGAAGGCTGCTCTGAGGTCTCCACGCAGCCTTCTCTTCTCCAGGCTGAACAGCCCCAACTTTCTCAGCCTCTCTTCATACGGGAGGTGCTCCACTCCCCTGATCATCCTCGTGGCCCTCCTCTGGACTTGTTCCAACAGTTCCATGTCCTTTTTATGTTGAGGACACCAGAACTGCACACAATGCTCCAAGTGAGGTCTCACAAGAGCAGAGTAGAGGGGCAGGATCACCTCCTTCGACCTGCTGGTCATGCTCCTTTTGATGTAAGCACAGGATACAGTTGGCTTTCTGGGCTGCGAGTGCACATTGCTGGCTCCTGTTGAGTTTCTCATTGACCAACACCCCCAAGTCCTTCTCCACAGGCCTGCTCTGCAAATTCTTTATACCATTATGTGTTCTGCTTTAAAAAGCAAAATTCTGATCTGCAATCACCCAGTTGAAAAAGACACTCATAACAGGCCTTAGAAAGGATATAAATAAGAACTGAATAGAAGATTTAAGATTAACATCAAGAATCATTAATGCCAGCATTTCCCCCTTCTGCAGGAAGCAGGCAGGTACAAAGGATTCTAGATCACGCAAACACTTGGAAGTTCAGCTTCAGGGATGCGATGAGGTGGGGCACAATTTGGTTCCAACATGCCAAAACACAAAGAAGCACATTCACAAGGGTAGCCCAAGATGAATTCAGGACAGGCAGAAACAAACAGCACAAACAGATCACACTGAAACAGCATCATCTGCTTACAAACTAGGAGCATGAACTGCAGCACTGCTATACCAGCAAAGCTTCCTGCACAAAGCCTGAATGTCTATGCTTGACTCAGGGAAAGGCAAATTCCACAGCAAGGAATGGCAACAGGTAGTAAATATAAAAGGTTGCTGAGCTTGTGCTCTAGCACCTTTCATTACAGGCTCTGACACACTTCTGGGTTTCCTCTTGGTTTTTGCACAAGGGAAAAGAACTGTACATGCTTAGAGAAGGACGCCTTGGCTGATTCTGCCCCAACGCTAAGTTTTCGCAGCTAAGATAATCATCCAATTTTTCTGTCCAAACTATGTCATTTGGTATGACCAGACACTGTTGTCTCATGTCTGCTCCTCTTCTGGAAAAGTGCTTGGTTGTGTGGAACAGACACAGGTCGAGATTTAATTCATAAAGATTTAATCCAGCCAGTATATGTCAAGGGAAGTTCACAGAGGTCTGACAACTCACAAAACCCAACAATATGCTGATTTGTTTCCTCATAAAAAGAGTAGATTTGCAGTGTAACATATTCTATATTCCAATGTGAATAGAACAAATAGCAAAGTAAATGCTCAAGCTAACTGCAGTCTACAGAAATGTGTGCTCTTGGCTTATAACTCTGAGAGTCCTCTTTTAGGAAAAGCATAATAAGGAAAACTCCCTTACCTGTAATTATCCCAATTTAACAGAATTCCTAATTGTCAGACATCACCGGGAGCTGATAACCAAGTCAGCTTTGCAAAAATAAGGCTGCTAAACTGTTTACTTGGACATGGACTGTATGTGGCTTATATTTAGTGAGAACAGTTTTTCAGATGAAAGAAATGAATATTCCATCAGGATACAGTACTGAACTACCAGTTATATCACTTCAATTACATTATTTCTATGATTCCATGATTTGAATTACAGGGGTTTTACACTGTACAGGCCTTAAAAGATAACGTGACCTCATCATACTGGAATAATACTTAAAAACCTCTCAGGTAAGGGTATAAAGTTTGTAGCCGACTACTGATCATTGTGGTTTCTTTATATGTGGCTATGATATAATATATTCATCCCTGTGCAATGTATGTGGCTCCAAGCGACTACTAGCAATTCAGTAAAAGTGTATTTAACAAGCTGGCAAACAAGGCTCATGAAAGCATGCCCCTTCAGTTTATTTCCAGAACTACTTTCCAATATATTTACTCTGATCCTAAACTGATATTATGTTGTAATGAAATACTTCATTTTTTAACCTAGTTAAGTATTACGATGCCCGTCTGATACACAGAATTTATGCTCTTAATTTTCGATTTCTCTGCTTTAGCTAAGTAAATATTACAAATGTTGTTCAACATAATTTGCTGTTTAAAAAATGGGCTCATTTGAAGTAGAAGAAAAACAGATACAAATTCCATACTGAACTAAGGCAATGTTTAGAAAAACCAAATGGGACAGAAGTGTCTCAAAATTATCAGATGAAAAATGTCAAGTGACAGGGACCTTGCGAGCACCACACAGTGCTAAAATGCAGTATCACGGGTTCCTTTCTTCACCATCAAAAAAATTCGGTAGTGACAAGCCACTCTCTGCCAGACAGCCCTTCATACACTTCTAGGCGTCACGGAGGGTACCTCCAGCTTGAAAACCTGTGAATAAGCAGCTTCTAATTTCAGCACAATTTGACTCTGCTTCTGGTGATGGAGAGAGTCGCTCTGATGCAATCCACGTCAGAAAAACACACACCTCACCCTTTTGTAACTAATATTTTCATTACGGCTGTTGTGATTCCCATGAATGTTTACAGGGATTGCACTTTCCGAGCACACAGACAGTCCTTACAGAGCCAATACAAGCCCTCCTAAAAAGTCTACAAACTGCAAGCAAGATGGTAGGGAATAAGTCAATGAAAGGAAGTAAAGCCGGAGGACAGCAATGACTTTGCACAGAGCCTGATGGCCACAGCCTGTCAGCTCTATGGGCTTTGTTAGGGAATTGTATATGCCATGAACTTCCACTGTGAATTTCCATTACAAGAACCTGCTACTCAAATAATGACAAGCATCTCGCACACTTGACTCCAGACAGCTGAGATCTGCATACAAATAAGAATTCCTCCAGTCTATTTTTATTTCTTTTTTTCTTTTCAATCAAAATGAAGATTTTTTTTCCCCCAGTACAATTTCCTCTGTACAAAAACATCAAACAATCTCTCCCCCTGCACTTTATGCTGTAGACTTTCCAGCAATCCCTAGCTTTTATGAGCTGTCTCATATAACCAGTATTGTGGTCCACTGTCAGACAGATTTGTACTTTGTCCTTCCCTAATGAGACAGTTCCCCAATTATCGAGCCAACAGGCAGTGTTTCTAGAAAGTTTCATCCCTTTAAGGACAGGATTCCCACAGGGTGATTGGCAAATCATCCCACATTACACCCATCATATACACAAACCTGCAGAATTTATTCCTGAGCAAGACATTTCTTTTTTATTCCACCAGTTCACATTCTTTTTCCAAGTGTATCGTCACTGTTTCATTAAACCCAACAAAAACAACTAACTTCTCTCGCTCTTCCCATCACAAAATCACTGTGTTGCAGAGCAGCTACAACAGTAACATCACAGACCAAGAAAAAGGAGAACTGACTGCCTAGTAATGCAATCTGTTTATTAAAGCACCACTGTTATTGCTTCATACTATCTAGATAGTTATTTGTGGTCAGGCAAGTGGAGGGGCTATAGTGGCTTTTGTCCTTTCTTAATGCCACTTGGTGCAGTATCTAATCCCCAGCATCCTGAGATCTGTCGGTTGGTAGAAATGCAAGCACTTGCTCAGTTCCTGTCCCTGTCTGAAACAAACACTAATATATTTCAAGCATCAAATAAAACAAATCCACTTTGTCTCAGGAAACACATACTGAAGATATAACTTAAGCGGCAGGAACAAAAATTAAATGGATTCTTAAAACCCACAGAAGTGTACAAAAGTCTCAATGTTATTGCACATGTTATATGTGCACCCTAAGCTAGTTATCTTCTCTGTGTCTGCACAGAACCCTCAGCAGCAAGAAGGAAGGGTAGCCAGACGGTAGGAAAAACAGCAATCAAAGGTATTTATCTCATCAGGAAAACCATCCCCAGTGGCATTCTGGCGAGGCAGAAGAAACAGAAAACCTTGTGCAACTGTGATCAAAACAACACCACAACAGCATTAAAACCATGTTTTTAAAGGAATTCTGCTTACAAGGTAAACTAGAGTGTCTCTGCATTGTACAGCCAGCTCCCGCAGTGACCAAGCTACCTGCCGATTGTCCCAAGGCTGCAACAGCCTTGCTGCTGGAGCTCAACCTTGTGGCAGCACTTCATGCATTAAGAGCCTGGGTTTCAACAAATTCTGATGGTGACCCATGTACAGATACTGGTGGAGCCATAATCTCCCTGAACAGTTCTCCCAGCACTTTATCACCCTTCTAACTAGGAAATTCCTCAGTCTCTAGCCTAAAACTCCATTCCTACAAATTCAAACTTACTTCTTGTTCTGTCCCAAGCAAACAACAATACTTTTCAATAGCCTTTTATGCACTCAGGATACCTTTTTTTCTCCTCAACTTTAGACTTCTATTCTCTGGACTTGAACAACTTTTTCTTACACTCTACTCTCAGTGCTGTTCCTAACTCCTTAATCATCCCCAGTTGAAACCCTGTCTTCCAGTTCCCCATACAGTAGTCCAGTTTGCTCTGCTTAAGTGGGGCAACAGGTAACTTCATGGATCTTTCCTGTTTAATTGTCACTCTACAGCTGCTCTTGTCTTGGCTTTCCCCACAACAGGGTGATATTTCTAATTCATTTTCAGTGTATGATCCACTACAAACTCCAGCTTATGCTCCGAGGAATCTTTGCCCAGGGCTACAATTATTCCTCAACCTTTCTTGGTTGAATGAGCATCTCTGTTTAGGTGCAACGATTTACACTTGATCTTGCTGAATACATCTCATTTAACAAAATCCTCATTGAAGAAACAGGATTGTGAATCAATCTGCCAAGATCATTTCGCAAGAAAGAGCTGGGGGCACATGCAACACAAAGCAGCAGGTTCCCCTTGGGTTAACGAAAGCACAGTCAGCTATAGCAGTTTCTGTAACCAAATCGAAAGACCACAACCTCCTCATCTGATGCAGATGTAAAAAGCCTACATGGTAATTAAGTAGACTTAAAAACTTGATGTAGTAGATTAATTATCAGAGGTATTATCTGGGAAATCTTTAAGAGAAGATGAAAGTAAGTAAAACCAGGAAGAAGTCTGAGCTGGAGAGAAAACAGAGTTTGAGAATGTAAGATGAGTCATGTCATTGCTTACAAGTTAAACAAGTGTTTCAAAGAAACAAATTGAGTAGATTTATGACGCTGCAGAGATTTCCTTCCAAAGTTAACTCTTCCGATTGATGGATATGAATCTATACCAGCAAACCAGATGATAGAATAAAGTTAAGCTTTAGGAATTTCAGACTTCTAATTCGTTGCTATGGCAACATTCTCAGCAAGAGATCTTTCCTTAAAAATAAAAAATGAGAAAAAATGCTTTACTTTTCCCTAAAACACAACTTTGCATGATGAGAGAACAAGGCAGGTAAAGGCAAGACTGTAAAATCAATCTGTTAGACCCATACTTTCTAGTACATCATCCTAAATGCCTTTCTATAATTCAAGTAAAATTCCCCTTCTGTGACTTTTGTAATTTAGGACAGGAGGAGCTGAGGACACTCTGGGTTTGTAATTGATATCAAAAATTCAAGTCTCAGAGTTACAACCGAAGATTCAGGCATCACAGAGGCTAAGTATGTCTTCACTCAAACAAAGCTCAAAGAAACAGTGCAGCATATCAGAAGTACAACTTCCTTTTAAAGGTGAAAAATACCAATTAAAAAGACAATTTGGTTCCGTAAGTGCTGTAAACGGGTAAGTGGCAGGTACCTTTCTTGTGGTTAAAAGCCTTCTGTGCAAGGGATCAGCACCGACTTCCCTTCTCTGCAAATGCACTAGACTTGGATCCTACCCACAACCATGTACAGCATCCTCTTCTATTTTCTGTGTAGTTCACAAAGTGTCTGTTTAGCTGCAATCCTGGCTCTGATTGACATCAGTTAATTAAGTTTTGGGGTTTTTTTTAACCAGGAGCAAGTCTGAATGAAGTACACGGCAGGGAAATGCTTGATGTTCAGAAAAGCTGCAGGGCATCAGATGGCTTCAGAGCAGTGTGCGAAAAGAAAAGCAGGACAAGAGGTCCTTCGAAAAAGTCAGGGCACACAGAGTAAATACTTTCAAACAACATATAACAGGGGACCAATTTATCCCTGAAAACAGTGATTGCAGCTCCCCCAGTCTGCCTGGAAACCTAACAATTAATTAGCAAGACCCTTATTTAGAAAACCAACACAGAAAACCCAGCAAAACAACTACTGACCTATTTTTATCATTTCTTCTTTCAGTGAAGATCAGTGCCTGTAACGCATTCCCTGTGTTTCAGGCAGATGAGGTTTAATTGACGCAGGACAGCAATCACTACTAGTGTGTTAGAGACCAGTATTAAAATACAATTTTTTACATTATTAGGAAATTATGAACATTTATGAAACTTAATTTGCTTAAATGCTAACTATTTATTCCTAGAATAAGCTCCCTGTATTACCTTACATATTTTTCCTCCCACTTACCTGTATGGACTTCAGTGGAGATAAACAGAAACATCCCAAGTATCCTCTTAACCAGGCAGAGGATTGTATAAACAAGACTCATCCAACACAAAGGTTCACCCAGCACCAACGACATCACAAACAGCCAGAGAAATGCTCAAGTGTCCTACAGTGGGCACAGCTACATAAACAAGTGTGAAGGAAAAAGCAACGGGTGTTTTCAGGGATGCCAGATAACAAGGACAAACACAAACTTTACTTTGGTAACCCAAAAGGTAGATGGAGCAGATGACCTGAGACACACAAACTCCTGTATGAAAATAGCTGATACAGAATTTGAAGGATTACATTGAACATGACAGATTTGAGAATCAAGAATCTGAGCACAAGAGACAAATGTCAAGGACTGTTTGATTTCACTGAACAATTCTGCAGATAATCAAATCTGTTCTGAGGCTCTTACTTCTGCCTTAATGGTTATGAGAATTACGGAATACCAGGTTGGAAGGGACCTCAAAGATCATCTGGTCCAACCAATCCCCACCTATGGCTGGGCTGCTGGTGAATTATGAGCCTTGGCAATCACACTGACTGGCATTTTACTATAGTCCCTCATTTCAATTCTGGCTTTACCCATCATGTCTATTTTTTATATACTGAGTTTATAACATTTTCAGATAAGATGTCAGTGCTTCTGCAACAGTTAGCACAGAGTTGCTCTCATCTACACCTGGACACCTTGGACACAAACACAACCCAAATCACTACCATCTACACCATTTAATTATCATGTTGTCATATGCATAATGATATCTTCCCCCCCCCCCCATAAAGCTGCATCTCACAATTCACAGTATTTCAAGATCATTTCTCCCTTTCCTCAGTACATAAACCATCTATACACACATACGTGTGAATTTTGATCTAGTCCAAATCTTATTCCTGTTCTCCCAGTCCTTTTTGAGCAGAAGCTACAATGTCCATGGCATCTATCATTTCTCCATGGGAAGCTCAACAATATGTAACACTGAAACAAAACAGTGACTGCTGTAAGTAGATCTAATTTGAGGCTTATTATTAGAGATTATTTCCTCATTATGCTAGCTTTCCAGCACGCTTCTCCCTTTGCCTATTTGCAAACTGGGTTATTTTTCTCCACCATATGCTACTTCATCTTCTCCCATGCCGAATTACACTGTAGCTGTCAGCTCTGGTTCTGACCTCTCTTCTACTGCAGTAGAGGCAAAACCTCCCTTCTGGTGCTGTAAGTGGATGCTGGATGAGGTTATAGTCGCAGTGTCTGTAATCAATTGTCATCATACGTCTCTGTCCTTTTCTAGTGTTTGCAATGCTGCCTAATGTAGTATCATTTGTAAATGTAATTAATGAGCTATTTATGTACTCTTCAAAAATCATTAAGATGTTAAATTAAACTGCGTTTAGTGGTGCACCCTGAGTCACCCTGCACACTTGTGCCCAACTTGATACATTGCCATTTATCATTACTCTTCATTCATAATGCCTCCAGCAATTCTAATTCCTATGACACAATTCACGTTCAAAACAATTTGAACTGTGGGTTTTTCCTCTTTTTGCATTAATTTCTACACTTGCTGCCCTTTCTGTTCCGAAGATAAGTAACACATTCATGTTGTTACAATTCTTTACTGTCTTCCTGCTTTCTTCTCACTTGCTACAACTACTAGTGCTCCAATGCTTTTGGGTTTAGTTAATTCTTATAGTATATTACAAATTTCTATCACCAATATCTATTTATTTTTAGGTAAAAATATACTGCTTTTCCTGCCTTTCCTCGGTATCTGTTTTCAATTCCTAATTTTCCTCTTTTCCATACTTACTTCATCTTCTTGTTATAGGGGCAATCAGAATACGCTGTCAATCAGCACAGCTGATTTTCACTTCCCTATTTTACACAGGTAACCTTCCTCCATCCCCCAGTTTCTGTTTGTCTTCTCCCTAGTGCAAATAAATCTGGTGTCGTAATCCAGCCCACACTTGGACGTTGCCTATTTGAGTTCAGTACCTCAATTACCTCTATGGGGTATCAGAACCCTCAGAAGTCTGTACAAAAGTTTACTAATTTTCTTTTCTTCTATGTCTACTGTACTGGATCCTGTGAGACCCACTTACACTTTGCATTCCTGCCTTCAGACTCACAGTAATCTACTGCTCCTTAATTGAATGAATTACACATTTTACTTTGCTCCAGGCTTGATTTGTTCATTAAGGTAGACACTCAAGTAGCCTTCACTTCCCAAAGCATCACTGAAATTGCTGGACTTAGGGCTTTTCAGAACAATCCATGATCTGTCATGTGGACTTTAAAATCCATATTGCTTGCTAAGCTTTTTAATGCGGGTATGAATGAATGGCCCTTGGCTCCTGCTCAGTTTGTGCAGCTGTGTCCTAGAAGTCAGGGTGTTGAGTATTTTTTATCTCAAACAGGTGCACAGTCAACAGCTCTTAACCAGCAAGGAAATAATCCATGGATGATTTATTCCGTGGTCATCTTTTCTAACTAAAATATCAGGGTAGCTTTCATTAGACCCATGAGCATGACCACTGTTTATTATGCCATGTTAAATACCAACCTACCACCTAGAACATCCCAAAATTACAGAATCCCTACAGATGCAAGAATTGTCAGCAGTGACCAATGCCCATTAAAGATTTTCGTTTGTTATTTCACTATTTTTCATATTTTACCTATTCATATTTTATCTATTTCACATTTAATTATTTTATCTATTTTTTCCTTCCCCCCTCCCTCCATCCTCCCATTAAGAACCTTCTCACTAACTTGAATGCCCTTGAAGAAGCATTTAACAGAGCCTAAAGCCAGGAATGAGGATGAATGTAGGAGGAACAGCACAGATAACTTACTGGCTTCAATGAGAATCATAACAGGACAGAAACGTTTGTGTTTAAATCCCATTCAAAACATGTCCCGCACCCTGAGGTTGCTTTCAGCTCTAACTTGCATGCCTAGCTTTAAAGGGAAAAAAAAAACAGCCAACAAATCACCCCAAACCAAAAATCATTGGGTACCAGCTCTCTTTCATGGCTGGATAAGGGCAAAGAAAGGGCTCACTGGAACCATTCTGAGAAGTTCAGAGATTTCCTTAGCAGAAGATTGCGTAATGAGCACAGTTTACACCAACAAGAAAGAAATGAGCAGTATTCATCAGGTTTGACTCTACAGGACACATCTAACTCAGACTCAAAGCCCTACAACTATCCTGCTCCTCCTCTTCAAAAGCTTCATTTTTCATTTGCAGTTTTTCAATATTAATAGCTTTCCCCTACTGAATATTTCACCCTGATTTAATACCACTGGTCCACCTAACATGTTTTAGATTAAATCCCTGTGTTCCAAAATGCCAAACATA
The DNA here is from genome assembly GCF_963264785.1 of Psittacula echo. Taxonomy (NCBI): domain Eukaryota; kingdom Metazoa; phylum Chordata; class Aves; order Psittaciformes; family Psittacidae; genus Psittacula; species Psittacula echo. The sequence continues at coordinate 114,468,134 of NC_137738.1, forward strand.
CATACTATCACAAAACCAGCTGAAATGACCCAAAAGGTATGAAGTCAGGCTCAGGTGATAACTTCTTTCTTTGTCAAGCATATAAGGAACTACGGATATCTAAAGACTTTGACTGCAACGATTTGAGCTGCAGAATAAAAGCTGCAGAGCTGGAGAGGGAACAGCTACTTTTCTCTCTGGACTTTAAAAATCTCTCCTTTTGAGGTACAAAAACATAACTTGCATTTCAAGCAACCAAAGAACCTTCATAATTCAATAGAATATCATGTAACAAGCTATTCTGATTGATTTGGTCAGGTGGTGCTATAAGCAGGGCCACTTGACCAATACCTTTATTTTTAGGAAGAAACGTTAACAGACAATGCGTAACAAATTAATCACTTCTCAGCTATTAGGAGGCAACACTGCATGCAGTTATCATCCTGGTCAGTGGCTTCTCAGGTCTTTTTTAATCACTAAGACTGTAGAAGAACAAGCCAGGGGACCAGCTAGTTTCTCGTTACTCCCTTTCTGTTGTATTAGTGAAGCAGTTGTCATGCTCCTGCTACCAAGCCAACTTTCCCTAACTCTTAAGATATCCCTTTCCTCTAGCAACTATTTTGGCTAAACAATATTTGATTTCTGGGGTTTTTGCACATCACATAAAGCAAGAAATCCTCCTGGAATCCTACCATTATACTTACTCCGCAGTGAGGAAACAAAGATCCAAACTAGAAAAAACAATGTGCTCTCATACAGTACTTACAATTGATCTGATGTTGTTTTCTTTCGCCAGTTTCAGAGAGGATTTATAGCAACTTGCCAAGTTCTCTTTATGATCGTCAGTGAGATAGCCTCTTGCGATCGGCCCAACAGTATGGATCACATCTGCAAGAAATAAAGATGACAAAACAAGTTAGACATCCTACAGTGGGTTTTTTGGCTTATGTCATGTCTCTCCAGAGCTGCTACATCACAAGTCAGTCCGTTTTGGTACTGTACCTCGTCACAAAGGTAGGAATACTATTGCAAGAAAAGTGCTTATGACTAGAAATCACAGAATAAGCTACAACTGTGACGATTAAAAGTTAAAAATAGTCAAGGCTCTATTATTAAGTATTGGGACTAAAGGAAAGTGAGAAAGATGCGCTACACGCTTGTTATGGGTGTACTGCAATCCACACGCATGACAGAGGAAATGTTTTCATAAATACCCTAAATCTTCAGGGCTGTACAAGTGTAAATATTGTACAACTTCGAAACAGTTCTCACCCCTTGAAGGTCACTTGCTGGGAAAGGTCACAACACAAAATCTCAGCACACTGATGGTGATACACGTCAGGGTTTTTCGTCTAAAACTAAGTCTTTCCGAAGCAACCATTGTAAGAAAAGCTGTGAGTTATGAATGCGTTATTCAACGAACGTGCTTCCCTCTCACAGCAGACCAGATGGAGACACCATGCAATAAACCAAAATATTCCGTTTGAAGAAACTTATAATGAACAAAGAGAGAAAGTACACTTAAGGAACAGCTTAGGTATGAAGCCTCTGGACTCATCAAAATCAGAAGCTGCAATCAATCAAAGTCTCTAAAGTGCTATAAGGAAAATGAAGTAAAAAGCCAGGAGTAAAAAACCCTGAAAATTGCAAACTAAAAGGTGTCTCTTTTATCCATTCTCTCCCCCCACCCTTGACTAGTAGGAAGCACATTTACTTTCCAAACATCATTATTCTATAGCACATGTGAACACGACAGAATGAGTGATGCCTACTGTGATAGGTACATAATTTTTCCCCTTCTTTGTCATCCCCTACAATGTACAGCAGCAATAATAAACAGCAGCACTACTTTTTTTTGCAGCATTGCCACAAACAGGGATTAGGCCAATGCATCCAACTGCGGTACTGCTGGTCCCATTGGTTAGGTTGTGTTTCTGTCCCATGTGGGACAGGTTTCCAAGCAACATTTGCTGCTGTTACATGCTGAAATACTTTCATTTACTCACATATCCTATAGAATTCACACCTTTATACTTTGTGCAAGCTGCCTTTCATTATTTTCCTCCAACCTATAGGAAAGCGTGAAGATGCACGATTAACATTAAAACGTGTGCTGCCTTTTTTTAACCTGTCAAATCCCAATCATAGAATCATAGAATAGGGTTGGAAAGGACCTTAAGATCACCTAGTTCCAACCCCCCTGCCATGGGGAGGGACACCTCACACTAAACCATGCTACACAAGGCTTCGTCCATCCTGGCCTTGAACGCCACCAGGGATGGAGCATTCTCTACTACTTACAAGGTGGCTTACGTGCTGAGGCAGAATGGTTTGAACCTATCCAAAGTTTTTCTTTACCTTAGCCAGAAAGCACTGATAATTCAGCAAAAAAAGCATGTAGGCAAATCCCAGTGCCCGGAAACACAAAGGAATCGGCTGTGATTGGAAACTGAAACCCCTGAGAGCTAAACTCCCCAACCGCTACAGGAAACCTCCCTACTGAGGAGTAAACCCAAGGTTAACTACTCTCCTTTCCCTCTTGATCACAGTAATTTTCTCCAGTTGTGGGAACAAGATGGGCAGATTGGATGATTTCTGTTGAATGTCACAGCTGCCAGACAGCGACTCCAGCAAACCCTCCCTACAGCATTTCAGGCAACTGGACCATCAAGTAGGTGGTGAGTATCCGCTGATGAGCAGGATGACAGCAGGTGACTGAAACAACCACAATGGCTTCATTCCGGGAGTTCAGGAGAAACTTGTGTTTTCCCCCATGCGTTTTAGCCACTATAATAAACTGAGACCTAAGACATAGAACAAAAAAAGAAACAGCATAGCTAGTTTAAAATCAGCTTCTGTTTGCAGGAGTGTGAGCACTTCCATTAGCAAAGACTATATATTCAGACTATGACTACAGCAGTTTCCTTCAGATTGCAACTTCCCAGATTTCTATTTGGAAATATTGGCACTCGGCTGCTGGCAACTTTAGAGAAAGAAAAAGCTTCTCTTGCCTTTCTTATTCCTTCTTGTTCTTTTTTTTTTGCAAGAGGCAAGCGGCAATTACTGAACCGGGGGAAGGAATATACTTGTGAATCTGATCTCAACTGAGGTCATTCTACATTTACAGACACTAAGATCAGAGGTATCGTGATGCATTTCAAACTAGTAACACTCACCAGCCCACAAGCAAATAAAGAAATGACTATAAAAACTTAAAAAGAGAGGATAAAAGACAAATAACAAAGAATCATAAAAGGTTTTCCTCTTTCTGCTAAGGCGGAGTTAACTTGCATTTCAAAGGGCTGCTGCTTAAAGGCTGAACCTTAATGGCTTAAATTATTAATTGATTACTTAACAACAAGAAGGAGTTATGTGGAACAGCCCAAGTATCACGTTATTGCTTGGGTCTTTCTGTATAAAACTCCCCTTGGTATAATTTCTAGATGTATGTCACTCATTAAATGCTGAACTCCACTCCTTTAGTGTTCCATTATTAAACACTGATTTTCAAAATTCTCAGCTCAGTACATGGGAAGTGTTTTTCTTGTCATCTTTTTTCAGAACCTCCCGATTTAGCATTTTCATGGTGCCTCATTAGCAACCCTCCATCACTGCACCAGACACTTGATGGAAATAGGTAACCTTTAATGCAGTTATCAGCTTTTATGTTTTAATTTTCACAAGTCCAGAGGTGGCTCTTTAGACAGAACACTGAAGGTGGTTATGAACTGGTTTATAAAAACTAATGTAATTGTTTACAGTGTATCACTGCCAAAAATTGCTTTTCTTAGACATTATTATTCTGAAACACATGATAGAGCAAGATTCAACTACCAGAGCAGCATTAACAATATGCCCATGTTTCATGGTCAGTGGATGAACAGGAAAGCAATAATTTACTGTTTACTTTGTCAATAAAATCACTGTATCCCCACATTGCCTAAACTATACTTTATTCTACCCAAGCTATTCCGCAATACGCTAAGGTTTGCTAGTAGGCAAAGCCCTTTGAGATTATACAGGCATAAAGCAAACAAACCCCAAACCAAAAGAACTCTCCCCCCACCTCCCAGCCCATGCTGTTAATATATGAGGATCAGACTTCACAGACTGAAGCAGAGCCATTTATTTTTAATATATCTACGAAGCCCACGTCAATCTCCCAGCTTGTCTGTCACAATGGAGTTTTCTTTCTGCTCACACATTCCCCCCTCACCCAGCTGCACAGAGATGGAGACATTTGTTCACTATGGAGCTGGAGGATGGAGTGTGTGCTGGAGTGGGGGGAGGTCTACAGGCTTCTGTCTATAAGAAAATGAAGGGGCAATAATCCACTGTAACCCACTACAGCAGCAAGCCTCCAGCACTGTTGACAAGGACACACATAGATGTGCAAGCCCCACTCATCTCCTTCCCCACCAGTCAATGTGTGGCCAGAGCAAGCATCCATTCTAGAGAAGTGCACAGCCTTTCTAAAGCCAACACGACTTCCCGGTCAGACTTCAACGACAGTAAAGACTATCAGAAACAGAGAGAGGGGAGATCTAGATCAGGTATAAAGAAGACATTTTTTATGCTGAGGATGGTGAAACACTGGTATAGAGAGGTGGTGGATGCCCCATCCCTGGAATTCAAGGCCAGGTTAGATAGGGCTCTAAGCAACCTGATGTAGCTGAAGATGCCCCACAGCAGGGAGGTTGAACTAGAGAAGCTTTGGAGGTTCCTTCCAACCCAAACTGTTCTATGATTCTATGATCATGGGACATGTGCAGGGATGAGTTTCACTGCAGAAGAAGGCAAACCAACTGCAGAGGGCAATGCAGGCAGGAGCACCAGACACAGGGATGAGCGTGATGACAAGCTGAAGATACACTGCGTATGCAGAGGCACAACACCATGAAACAGAAGCCATCTCATCATGCAAAGATTTTTAAACTAAGGGAAATGCAGATAAACTTTGGCTGGAAAAGCCTGGTAGCAATCCCTACTACCAAACACGTTCTTTTCCTTCTTAGAGATCCTGCACCCCTTTGTTGACTGAACATTTCTTAATGGGGTCAAACAGGAGCAGATGATATGAGCATTTCCCTCAAATGCCCCTCAATATGTTTTTTTGTTCTTCAAAACCAGGTTAAGAGAATAAAACTGGCAGCAGTCAGACTCTCAGAGAATGCCACACTTACCATTTGTACTATTTTCATGTCAAATGAAGCTGCCAGCACTGCTTTGAAGCTTTAGATTTAGTATGGTCAGTCTTCCAGCCAAGCTCATTGATAGGAAACTTCATTAAAAAGCTGCTATCCATGTGTTCATAAATCACTTTCTCTGTATACATAGAGCAGACATGTGTGCTTACATTTTAACAGTACCAAGGTAGAGGGAGCCACACGGAAAGGTATATTCTCACCTGGCATTCAGGCCACAGCAATGGATCAAGCTGGTTTTAATGCTAATGAAGCTGTTTATAGTTTTAAAGGGATATTTATAAGGGAAGGAGATATTAAGTTGAATCAACAGTCTGGAAGCACAGTGACTCTTCCCTCAAACTCCTGTGCTGGTCAGTAAAAAATGAAACCGCATCTGCTGCAGCATACAAACTCCATGTGCAAAAAGGCCGATGAGGCTTGTTTTCTCTGGGCTTTTTTATTAAAGAAGTCAGCCCACACATCTTAACTTGCTGTTGGTCTCATAGTTTTATTCTACACTGCTAAGGAGAAAGAGCAGAGCAGCGTGGGCAAAGACCAAACACAACTTCCAGCTGCAAAGGATGAAGAGAACTGACTGTGCCTCAAAAACCAACCTGGAGGACTGATGCAATTTACTCTTCCCTTGTTCTTCATGAAAGTGACACCAGATGGCAAAAATATTGGCATAACAAGCTTCCCCCAACTACTGAAAAAGTACAAATAAGTTTCTCTCATTCCTTCCCTTCCAGACGTGAGTATGGCACATTCACACCGTTAATGAACCAGCCGACCACGGCTAGAATCAATTACACACTTCTCTTATTCATCCCATTCACACATTCATAGCCATAATCGGCCCATCTAGCTGACTGCATAATGAAGCTGTACCCTGTCAATCACAGCAGCAACCAGATGAATTTTAAGAAGGAAGCTACCGCACTGCCTGTGCCACTGAATAAAAACCTGACAAAAACTCAGGAGCATTTACGGCTCCATTTGTAAACCTTATCAGTTGACTTATACAATAAAGGCATCCACCACATTGGTACTTAAAAGGGGTAGCTGAGATTCAATTGATAGGAAATGGATTTACCTCTGGACATTCGTATGTACTGAATATCCCTGTTCTTAAGGAATGCATGTAGCATAACTCTAAGTATACAAATTAGCTCAACTTGTTAATTCTCTTTTCTTGTTACATACACTTGCACATAAAATGGGCATTTTCAGTGTGTAACAAACAACTGTTAAATTAAGTTCAGCTTAAATGAACACCTCAGGACCACAACCTAATTTATTTACCAATATGTGTCTCTAAAACTGGATTAGCGGAGATGAGTATTTTAAATGCCAGACAACACCTTCTATAGATCACACAATGCTACATATGACTACATATGACACAGCTCCTCAGTTAAGAAGTATTTATTTGCTTTATATAGATATATATTGCATGTATCAGCAGTCAAAGAGACTCAGTTTTTCAGGCTGGGAGCAACAAGCACTGCTCAATCTGAAGTTTGTACCTTTTATAGCTGCTTTCAGTGATTAATTACCTGTTTTGAGTGAACCAACAAAATGTTTATTAGCCACAAAAAGCTATGATGTCTAAAAGTCATCTGTGTAAAATACTTAGGCCATTTTTCACCTAAATGGCATTGTCTGCCCAAGAAAAGGTAAAGAATATGTTTATTGTAAACGATTAACCAGCATCCCCCTTTGTGGGTTGGCTGTATATTTTAAGTATGAGACAGCAGAGACAGTCAGAAAACAATATTCCCAGAGGGAGAGGGGAAGGATTTGCCAAGCCTGAGAGATCCTTAGGGGAGTTTGCGCTCAATAGCCAGCATTTAGCAAAGCGATCGCTCAGCATCCGTGGGAAGCTCAAAAACACAGAGAGCTTGTTTGCAGTAGCTATACCATTGCCTCAACAGCCAGCCAGAGAACAGTCACACAAGTCAAACCCCAAGCCTTTTTGGCACTCGCGCTTGTCATAAAATACAAGGCCCAAGTATGCCCGTGTAATCCCAGAGCAGTTCCCCTCCCATCAGTGCACTCGGAGCATCGCTCTGCCATCAGGGCCTTGCCATTAACGTCAGAAACAGAAGTAGGCTCTGTTCAGGCAGGAGAAGCAAGTGGTGCAATTAAGAGACACTATACTATATCCCAAAGTAATAGGTTTTACAAAGCAATTTAGTACTACGATGACAGATGTCAAAGCAGCGACTAGACAGACAGCCCCAAAACTTCAATGGAAATAATTGCCTACATGTAAAGCTAAAAGGCAATGGCTCCATTTGGGATATTCATAATGTGATGTGATACAAATGAACATGAAATGAACACGAAGTGACTTAACATGAAATTATGACATCCATGACTTGCTATTTCTATTTTCTTTTTTAAATCTGGCCTAAAGAATTTGCAGCAGAAATGCTAAATGTTAGCCTGTTCCCCCTACAAATCATGTACCCAGCTAAATTCCTTAATATACCTAGGAAAACAGAACAGATGAAATGAAATTATGTTGCCCCAAGCAGACTTTGTCCTCATCACACTGCAGCAAACCTCATTTTGCTGCAGCAGCAGAGGAGCTTGGCCAAGCACCATCCTCGTTGAGTGGCTGGGGAAGCATATACCAAGTGACCCCCTTAACCCAAGTAGTGCTCTCCACCTCCCTCTGACTATTATTCGTTGCAAGTGCACAAAGCTATAGACAAAGATGCCTTAATCTGTCTTTTGGTTTACGTTTGCTACATGCAGGAAAGCATGAACCATGAAGATTATCTCTTTACTCCTCTCTTTATTGAGACCAAATGATGTTTGGGAGTGAGTTTGGTTTTAATTCAACTAATAATTCAGTCTGAAGCCTTTTCACACTCAAAAATAAGCTTGTTTGTCCTTAAATTGAGAGTGCCTATTCTTAAGACACTAAGTAAGAAAGAGTTTCAATCTGCTATTCCACAAACATTTCAAACCAAAACACATAGCACAGTGAAGGATGGAATACTAGCTACACGAATTTAAAAGGTATATTTAACCACACGATTCTTGATTCCAAAGGGAAATGTGCGAATATCACTCTCAAAACAAGCAACACAAATCAAGTCATAAAAATATGCTTAAGTTAACTTCACTTTCAGTTTTGGAGCTGAATTACAGGGACACAAGTCAGGAATAAGCTAACAATCTCAGCTCATTAAAGCACAAACCCCTGGCCACACTTGGGCTCGTTTCAGTGTCCAACCCAGTTCCCCCGAAGCTGGTTACCTCTGCTGGTGTACTGCACAATTAAAGCATAAATATGCCCTTTAAGGTCTTGAGGGGCTATTGGGAAACACAACAAAAAATCCCTCCCAACCATAAACCCCCATCCAGCCTCACTACAAAACATGGCACCAAACTAATTTCATCCAGAAAAGATTAACACTCAGAACTGAAATTCTTCCAGTCTCCTGTGAGTGCCCAACAGTGCTAGAGTGCCCTAGAGAAACCAGGACAATAATTTAACAACAAGCTATAGCAAAAGCCTGTTATTTCCTATTTTAAGGATTTTTTCCTGTGCAAATTATCTTTTGCTAATATTAAAACCATTTCTTATACCACCTTGTATTATTCGGTTGCAATCACTGCAGGCATGCTGAAACAAAGGCAGGCTTCCCAAGACAGCTACAGTAAAATGACTAACTGAACACCCATACAACCCAACATGTAATGTGTGCCACAGCCATGAGAAATCTTGAGCTGAGTCTTGAATACAAGCAGCTCCCCATATTGGCTGCAAGTGTCAGAGCTCACTGTGCCAGTACTTCAAGGCTTTCTTTCACTTCATGAAATTATTTGAATCACTCATATTATTTGTCCTTCACATGGGATTTATGAATATCAGCATAGAAGTATACGAAACAGTAATCTTCATTTGAAAGGACCAGTGATTATAGCAAAACATTTCCAGAAGACCAAACTAAACAACCCTTAATCATACATTAGCAGCAGAGTAACTGGAGGTGAATCAAGAGGAAACTGCCAGTGCTGGTTTTATCTGCCTAGTGAAGGGATACAAATTGTTTTATCAGATCACTTCAGGTAAAAAGGTTTTTAAAAATCAGACTGACAGAATTGCTTCCTTAATAGGAAGTTTGATGGGCTTTGTAAGGAGGCAATAAAGTACGACTTAAAGTTTCAAGTAAAAATGTATTATATTCCCAGTTTCACTGTGTCGCATCTCTTCCTTGATGGCTGCACATTACAAAAGGTTACCACTCATTTTATCATTTACTTTTTCTATGTATTTTCTTAAGAATAAGCCAACTTCGTCCACCTCCAAAACCTCTAAGACTGCTTGTTCATGTGGCACTTCTCTAATGCAACCTTCACAGTAGAAAATACACTGAGAATTTTGCATGTCCTCTTTAAGAAGAAAGAGAAAAAAGATGATAAAATTACAGGCTCCCAACAGATCTCCTGGACGAACAACCAACAAAACAGTGGTAGCTAAATCAGCCTGATGAACTTCAAAGTTTGAACACACTGCTCTTGGAATAAAGACAGGAGAGCCTTGCATGGCCTGTTGGTACCATTTATCACCTCTCACAGCAGATTGGATGCAGAGGAAGAAGAAAGAAATGACAAAACTGAGACCATTAAATACTTTTTACAATACAGATTCCCAGTTTAAAAAGACAGAGCTGAGGAGATGTGTGAACTCATAGCAGCCTTCCAGTATCTGAAGGGGGCCCACAAGGAAGCTGGGGAGGGACTCTTCATCAGGGACTGTAGTGACAGGACAAAGGGTAACGGGTTCAAACTTAAACAGGGGAAGTTTAGATTGGATATAAGGAATAAATTCTTTACTGAGAGGGTGGTGAGGCACTGGAATGGGTTGCCCAGGGAGGTTGTGAATGCTCCATCCTTGGCGGTGTTCAAGGCCAGGTCGGATGAGGCCTTGGGTGACATGGTTTAGTGTGGGGTGTCCCTGCCCATGGCAGGGGGGTTGGAACTGGATGATCTTAAGGTCCTTTTCCAACCCTAACTATTCTATGATTCTATTCTAACTGTGCTACAGGACTGCATTTTTAACAGGGGATGCTGTATTTTCCTCATCAGCAATAAACTGATGAGGAAATTCGCTCTGAACTTGCAAACTGCTTTCAAGGCTGGGAGCAGTCCCTCTGAAACCAGTGAGACCCTGGCATAAAAATAACAAGAATCCAAGCACGGCAAAGGAAATAACAGCATACCTTCTCCAGGATGAAGAGACACACCTTCATCACTTCATCTTTTAAGGGAAAAAGACAGTTTTTCTATTTGTATTTTAAGAAGGACAATACAGTCTCTCCAATTTACTTCACCTTAAGGGTATCCCTCTCCTGAACTTTCAGCAGGTTGCACTTCACAGACTTTTGTCTATAGTCAGTTCTTTCAAAGATGAGTTTTCCCTGCTATGCCTATAAGCCCACCACAAAACAATGAAAAGAGGGAAAAACTAAGCTTACTATCCCCACCTCCCACCCAGAGTCACTCAAACACAGTCGAAGGAAACAGGAACCCAAAGGTAAGTTCAGCTCACTTTTAAAAGCCAACTAGATTTCAAGTTGGTAGTGCCACTTCAGTTGTTTTGTGTAACTGTGATAAGGAAAATAACTGGACAGGTCTTTGAACCATAACATGAGACTTCCTGCCTTGAAGAGAAATCTTGCTTTTCATCATCAATTTTATTTCAATTCTAGGTGGCTGAAACCACGCTGAAGTGCCCTCCTGATATCAACATATTCCAGATACCAACTTGTGGCAATGCAGAACATGCTGAGCATCCGTGATTGTAGTTTCTCGCTACTCGTGCGGTGAGGGACGGAAGCACTAGTTCCCTCCGAACTAGGGCTGAGACATAGAGCATTCACGGAATGCGGGTCATCAACAGATTCACTGCGCAGTTACAATTCCTTATATCTGCCGCCCAAGCATCTCCCCAGAGTCAGCTGGTTCCTGTCCCTCCTAGCAGCTTCCCGTCCATGCACCAATCCCCACACGTGATAAATTCCTTTGACTGTTTCCTCCCAGTCTCTTCCCTGGAAATGTTCTCCAGTTTGACAGACAGTTTCATCAGCTGGCAATGAGACAAACATTAGCGCTTGGAATTCACTGCTCTGCAACACATCTTAAAAGCAAACCCAGCAGACGATGGGGACGTGAGCAAGCCTGAACCTAATGAGGGGAGGAAAAATGGAAAGACATGGATCTACACAGACTATACTACACCACAGATGCAGACCAAAGTAAAAGCAATAGCTTTAGAGAAGAATTGCAGTGCCTTAACCATGCTACCTGCATGCTTTATTAATAAACCACTTCTCCAAATACTACAAACAAAATGAGTATACATGCTAATTTATGTTATTAATAAAACCAACAACTATTTGGCAGAACTAAGTGAATGTAAGGCTTGAATCAAGACCAAGAACAGATCCTTTGCCCAGGTGTGCAAGGCACAATCAAGGTATAGTTGCCGTAACAGCAGTCTGTCCTGCACACAGAGCCAACCAGAGCCTGACCCAATGCAAACATGCAACAGTCCATGACTTCCCAGCTATGTGTTGCTCAGCCTTTGGACTCCTTAAATTTGAGCTCAGGCTTACAGTTTGCACTTCGGTATCTCCACAGACTGGCAGCAGGATGCACATTGGGGCAGGCGAGGGGAAAAAGAAACCATTGTTCTGGCTGATCTGGCTCTGTCCAAGTGTGGTGCCCTCTCCTTCATGCTGGCCCTGCTTTTATCAGTTTTCTTTCAGAAACCTCTGCAGAACTGAGCTTTCACAGATACCACAGAAATATCACATTGAAATCTGATGATCTTTGCTCCCTTCCAGCTCAGAGATACATACACCAGAGAAGAGGAATGCAAGTGTAAACAAAGCATTAAGAAAATACTACCAATCTTTACTCCATTTACTGTCTGGATTGCATTCAGGTCACAACATCCAAATCGGCAGCATTTTAAGGCATCCCACAGGCCACGACCAGCTCAGCCAGGCTACTGGCCCACTGTGGTACGAAGCCATGTGCTTACATTGCAGCTTACCTCACCAATGACACCGGTACACACCACCGCATGTGGAAAGAAACTAAGAGTCTCAAAGTGCTGGCAGATACAAAAAGCTAAGTAGAGACATGAAATGCATCCAACAAGGATATATAACAGAAATTGTGCTATGATAGTTTGTACAATATGTAACGCCCGCGTAGATTCAAGTGAAAAACAAGCTTTGACAAACATCTTGAGAGTGTTTTTGCATCAGTGGAAGTTGTAAACAGTTGAATTTGCAGCAATTTGGAGCAAATGTACCAGAATAAGAAGCAGGAAAATTATTTTTCTTTTTTTATTTGTCAAGATAAAAACAGATGTATTGCAAAGTGCACTGTTAGTGACCTGCAGAGGCTTACTGCACTGCTCACGTTCTCCACCTCAGTGTCACTAGGAAGAGCCCTTGGAAAAACACTGGTGTCACACCTCATTCAGCTCAATCAAGAAAATTACTGAAACAACCTCCTGGAAAGTCATGTAATGACCTAAAAGAGCTGCTGAAGGACAGTCTTGAGCTTAGCTTTGCTGTAAAAGAAACACAGTCAAATTATGCTCTAAGTGACATCGCAGCATCCTGCTAGCCTGTGACAAGCATTTCATGCTGATTGTAAGTGAGGAGTTTCAAACTCAGGTCTCTTAAATAGGCTATCATGGTTTAGGAACTGGGACCTAGTAAGAATGGGGCTAGAAATCACAGAATGGTTATGGGTGGAAGGGACCCTAAAGATCATCTTGTTTCAACCTCCCTGCCACAGGCCTTCCACTAGACCAGGCTGCTCAAAGCCCCATCCAACCTGGCTGAACAAGCTCATTTCCCAGCCTGTCTCCGTAAGAGAGGTGCTCCAGCCTTCTGATCATCTTCGTGGGCTCCTCTGGACTTGCTTGAGCAGATCCATGCCCCTCTTGTGTTGGCAGCCACAGATGGTAGAAATAATTTGAAAATGATGGAAATAATTTGTAAACACAGTAATGCCTTTGAAAAAAAACCCCTAATGTGGCAACGGCGATGCTTGCAATGGCAACAAGTGGCAGAACAACACGCCATTTCCAAATGTGAGCCTACCTTTTGCTGAGGGACTCTGCTCAATTTCTGGAAAACCATATACAGAAAAATATTTGTACATTTTATTGCACTTGTTATTGAAGCAAAATGGTTATTTTGCCACCTGTAGTGCCCACAAGCTCAATGCATCATTTCTCCGGGAAGAGATGAAATGTCTGCAAACTTACGTTACCTGCTTTTCACGCCAGCCTGAGGATTCAGTGGAATGTTTAGAAGTCTGTATGTAAAGTTGTACTTCACAGCACCATCTCCCCTTGTGCGGGTTGTCGGAAAGACAAACTGATATTTTCACAGTAACTGGTTCAAGACTAATGTCAGCTCTCTTTGCTCACAAAAAAACAGAAATCAGAGCACATGAAGCAGCCAACAGTTTGGCTGACCTTGCCCACTGAGCAACACAGCCAAGCAAGAACATGTTTGGCAAGACAGCAGTAAAGAAAACAAAACATGGACATGGGCTTCCACAGGGGGGTTGGAACTAGATGATCTTAAGGTCCTTTTCAACCCTAACTATTCTATGATTCTATGTTCTCATGAAACCACTGCAAGTTTTTTTTTTAAGGCAAGCCAAATGCTTGATACTAATCATGGGAAAGCATCCTGAGCAAATGCACATGGATGTTTTCAGTGCAGTCCCATATCTGAAAATAATGCACTAGATAAAGCTAAATCCACTTGCTTTACTAAAGCCATTTTCATGGTAAAGTGCTTAAACACACCTGAGCTGGGATCACTTTGCAGCAATGGCTCCTGGTGCTTTGAGAAGGCTGTAGATACTAACAGAGTCGTGGCAGCTGATGGAAGAGGTGAAGGATGATGAATTGGGGATGATGATTTTACTACACTCACAAAGTTTTAGAGCAAGGCAAAGCTTTTGCATAAGCACAAAAGCATCTTTCCATTCTTCAGACAACTCAAGTGGAAGCTTTTCAGAAGTAAGTAATTTAGCCCATGCTAGTGCTGACAGGGTTACTGACTTACAATTTAAATGTGTAATACTTTGACTTAGTAGATACTTGATCTTTTGAAGCTAGTTTTTTTTCTGCATATTTGCAGTAAAATCTATTAAAAATTACTAACCTAGAAGCTTGTAACCTTTACTTACAAGATTGTTGTTTCCTCTGTTGCTGCCTTCAGCTACTTTCAAGATAACTTTTTCAAGTATCTTTGTAAGCATCTTTGCTTAAGGGGAGAAAAAAGCCAAGCCAAAGAAAAGGATACCCAACAAATTCCATCCCCCTTCCTGATTTCCCACAGAATAAAACTCTCATTATGTGAGTGCTCCTTTTCTCCTGCTTCTCAACCAACAAAGTTTTTTGCCGGGAACTTCACTTCATTATAGACTCCTCGTCACATAAATAATGTTCAGCACTAACAAAGAACCCTGTCATAGAGCTTTTGATAGATGTTTCGCAGCCAACACATTACGGTCAGGATTTATGGGAAGGATTTGGAAAAGTAAAAAATAGTCCTATCATTTAGCAGAGAAATTACAAATGCAAATTCAGAGGAAGATAGTTTCCTTTTCTTTGCAGCGACAGATTTTTTTAAACTAGTTTCTGGAAAGGGGGACCATATAATAAACTTCTAATTGTGATAGTAACAGTAAGTGAGGAGGGAAAATTACAATAGGCCAGGTACCACGTCAACCCTGATATACTACTACACTTCTTTATGAGCACATTACAATTCAGAGAGCTAATAATAAAAAGTGATGCCGAGATGATGAATTGATGCTATGCAATTAGACCTATTAGAATTCACAAGAGTCGACAGGCAATAATCAAACCACTTTCATGCTGCCCATTGCAATTATCTTTGCACTTAAGAATCAACAAAGCACATAATGACTTGCTCTCGATTAAGGAATTCTTGAGAAATGGAATTTTAATTAGTGTGGAGAAAATTTGGGCCATTTATTACTTTACAGGACAACAGATTGTAAAAACTAGTTGAGTAGTTTGATGTTTTCAACAGTGATTCAGGTCCAGGAAGAACACCCTGATGCTTACAAAAAGAAGTCCCTAATAACATCCCTTGAAATGAGATTGCCAGAGTAAGTGCACGTTCACTTCTGATGAATTCTGGAAATAAACAGAAAACCAGAACAACAGAAAAACAAGCCCACAAACTAAACAGTTGGAGCTCGAGAGTAAAATAGAAACCGTTGCTGCTGTTTTCAATTACTAGCGATGAACAAGTCAGGTAGAATTACATTTATTTGTGGTACAAACCACAGACATCCAAAGGTCTAATTCTACATTCTCTTCACAACACAAGTAGGACAACAAGGCAATGAAAATGCATCATCAGTTAAAACAAACAGAGTCTGAGTAGTAACTTGAATGCTGATTCAAGTTTTCTTGTAACAGTCCTTGAATAGGAAGATTACTTAGTTTCAAGCAAAATTACTTCTCATTGTTTCCTGATCTTCGTACAAAACAATTTACTAATACTTGGGAGAAAAGCACCAGTTAAATTCTGAAAGTGGAGCTCCTTGATAATATGAAATAGAGGTTGATGAGGAAGTCGAACAATTACACTGAACTCCAATGCTATGAAAAGTGCCTTTTAAGAAACACAAACAAAAATCCATACTTCAAGCGTGAATACTGGCAGTACAGAGGTGAATATAAAGCTATCTGCTCAAGGAAATGAATGGTAAGTCAAATACTGCATCAGTTTGTTACACAGGACTTCATTTTGAAAAAATACAATAAGAGGTTCAAAATAAAAAGCAATAAATACTGGGGCATTGGGATCATTTACAATCAAATAATAAACAGTTTGGATTACTGCATGATCTGAAAAGATGTGCCCCATGCTCTAAGCCTTCTGAATGTCCCATTTTGCTATGGATAAGCAGTTGGATATTTAGCGCTTAAAGCCTGTCAGAATGATGATCTTTGCCACTGTTAGCGACCTATTTCAACATTTCTGGTTCCCGGTTCTGCAAGGAAGCCCTGTCTTTCTAATAGCCCCATTAAAACAACATTCACAACAACTTGAATGGCTTCTTGTAAGCGATGATACTTTAGAAAAAGAAAATAAGTCACACAGGGATTCACTCTTGAATTCACCTATGTGCTCTGTGTAGCGAGAGCTTTGGGAGACAGCAGGGAAAGCAGCAGACTGCTGCCCTAGGGCCATCCCTCCCATGGAGGGAACACTTACTGCTGCAGAGCCACCATCTTCACCGCTCACAGAATTTACAGGCAAAGTGCCTTTATGGATACATCTTTGTCCCCAGCATCTCCAGCACTGCTGGAATTGCCCCCTGGGATCAGGGAGAGCTCGTCACAGGTTACAGCAGCTCAACGTGCTGCTGTCACTTGTGATCAGACAAGCACTGGCGACTGGCTGGCTCAGACACAGGGATACAGAAAGCTGGCACCAAACCCTCCCTGCCTCACTTCCCACCTTCTGGTCTAATGTCAAGTGCAGCATGTTGAAACCAGCACATCTCAGCCAGGGTATTAAACACGCTGCTGAAACCTGCCCCTTCTTCCTACCCAGAGCTCATTCCTGTAGTTGCAAGACAAAGAGATTGGGGAAGTGGCATAACTTTGTTCACAAAAAGCCAGCTTTGCTGCAGTTGTTAAACATAAGCTTTTTCTGTGAAAATAATGGAATTTAACTGGCCTAGGTATGGCAGCAAAGATGCTTTTAGAAAGGATCTGAGAGCAGTGAATCCCCTTGGCGTCCCAGGGTGAACAGTTCAGACATACCAGGAATTTTTGTTCAGAAGGCAAGCAACAGTATCATCACTTGAAAAACATCACACAGTTAATTCAAAATATGCTTACAAGGTAAAGAACAGTTACTCCAAAAAGGGCTCCCAGATTAACATCAAAATCTGTTAAACAGTCATAAAAAGCACCGCGCTCTTGAGGATTGTTACAAGTGAACCTGAACTAAGCAATTCTCTGCGCTGCAGAATTTACAAGATCATGGCTCAGTACCTCATTAAAATTAGGGTTCTGTTAATTAAAGCCTTCTTTCAAGTGATAGATGACTACTGTGGATATAAGCTGTGCATACTGTTGAAACTTCATATTAGGAATAGATAAGGCACATAAAGTATACACCCCTGGGTGGAAATAAATTTGGGGGACTGTTCTATAGAAACAAAGATTCACTAGGCTGTAATACAGAAAAGGGTGCAAGAGGCAGAAGGTTCTGTAAAACTCAGGAAAGGCTTATTAGCACGCAGCCTCATCTGAAAGTCTCTGAACTAACAGTACCTCTTTTTCACAGGCTTCCAGTCTTGCTGAAAGCCACAGAAAGGCTGACAAGGAGACTTGATAGCCTCAGGAATGAACTTTTTTGTACCCCTGCCCAAAACCATTTCATCTTACAATTTAGAAATGATGTATTTCATTAAAAGGCACAGTGATAAAGAAAACCCCAATGGATAGAAGTGTGCTTGACACACTTCTGAAGACAAAGAATGCAATTTATTTTATCCTGAAACCTTCTCATCTAAAAAACTTGATTTCTAGGAAAACAGAACACTACATTTTAACGTTGAAAAGGAGAGAGAAGGGGTGTCTCCTTCAGAGAATGAACCCAACACCCCTTAAGAAGAGCACAAAAAGTCTTAGGATTGAGATTGATCGGAGGTGACATGGAAAGTCTACTGACTGCAAGGAAGTCAAGGAGGCACCTCTAAGGTCATGTGAATGGGATGCACCAGCTGTGCTATATGATAAAGCAACAGGTAGCACACTTGAAACACTTATTTAACCAATAAGCAATAAAATTGCTAAATACAACTTCCTGTTAAAGCAGATTTTTTTTTCTTCAAGAAGTTACCAAATGAAAGAACAGCATTCAGTGCTATGTGGATATTCAGGTCTCCCTCTCTCTCTCTCTATAGATATATATGTACACACACACATATGTGTGTGTATATATATATATTATATATATATATCTATATATATAGACCAGTCTATCTATATATAGATAGACCAGTTTACATATATATATATAAAAAACGGGTTAGTCTTTGTATAGCTGACCCTTCCAAATGCTTTGATTCTTTAATGGTTTCTGTGGTTTCAGCGAATTCAAATTCCTTCCTTATTGCCATGACTAAAAGGTAAGTTCAAAAGCCAAATATTTTGTTAGTTATAAATTAAGCCTGTGTAGAGTCTAGGTTCTGTTGCAAGTAAACATAGAGTAACTATGGAGGTCAGAACACGCTTTTTATCTCCACCATATCAAAAAGAGCAGAGAACACACCATTAACTGTATCGATAATTACTAATAGCTCTGAACCGAGAGGAACCCATCTACAGAGACATCAGATCCATGAGCACCTTCTGCAAATGCTGTAAGGTGAACGTCTGGATCGTGTCCAGAATTAGCTACAACCAAGGAGACTCAAAACCAGGGGTCTTCCTCCCAGTTTTGGCACAATGAATGCAAATGGTGAGAAATGGTATAGACCTAAAATTGAGCTCATGCTGAATGCATGAGCACCTTATTCCTGTGCTTTTAGTGGGAATAAGCTAGTAGGCAAAATACAACTTCAGCATATTATTAGTATTTTCTTGCTTTTGGCCCCCTGGAAGGGTCAGCAGTAGCCTATGGAGTAACTAACACAGCCACTGCAACAATGAGTGTAGCAAACAGACAATACTGTTCCATCAGTTTGCTACTGTGTGAATTTTCTGCCTGTAATGGAGGGAGCTGTTCCCAGATGGGACTTAGAAGTTTCCGTATCTTCACCTGGTATCATCTTGATGAGAAGCTGTTCCTCATCTGCTTTCCCCCAAAGGAGAGCATCTTTGCTCCTGGGATCTAATTCCCTGCATGGCTCAGGGCTCCGCAGAAAGCCACTCTCAGCAATTAGGCACAGCTACATGAGCCTTTTCAAAAGGATGATGCTTTCAAGCAAGTACAGAGGCAATCGGGCCTTGTTGACCAGAAACCAGGACACGAAAACCCTGGAGAGTTTGTACTGATCAGCTTTTTATTTGTGTGTTTTATCGCAAGGAAACCAGATGAATGAAATGCAGCCAGACGTATTCTGACCGCACAACAAATTAATTTAAACCCAAATTTTCTGCCTTGTATTCCTGTCTTTTCTGTATAATGGTGCCCCTACCTTTTTCACACTGCCCGTACTCTTCTTACGTATGATAATGATTTTCTGAAATACAGAATTAAATCAGGCCATATTTTAATAAAAATAAATGGAACAGGAGATAAATAAATCAATATTGAGTAGCATTTTTTACAACTTTCCCAGAAATAAAACAATTAGCACATTAGCAGCGAGTATAATAATAAAATCAGCCAATTAGGATAATTAAGTGATTACCACATTGAATCAAAAGATTAGCTGAAATAAATATGGATAAGCTCTGAGATGGGGAAGAGAGAGTCTGCACTGTCCTCTTTCTGTGTCAGATGGAGAATGGTTATGCAACCCAGTAGATTTATTGCCATACACCCCAGCCTAATCTGATCCATTACTCTCGCTGCACTAGCGTTTGAAGAAGATACCTTAAAGGGGAATGAGATTATAGCTCTGCCCATGTTAATTGTTGCTGTAATACTATTTGCAGCATCCTTTGACACCAAAATTTACTACAGCTATAATCAAGTTTTTAGGAATGCTACCAACTCTAAAAAAATCTAAAAGGCTTAAATATTAATAGCACTTCAATGCTTCTCTCCCAGATGGCAACACAGCTGACTGCCGTTCTCTCCTGTAACACAGCACTGTTTATCCTCCAAATGTCCCCAATAGAAAACCATTTTAATCTCTTTTGTTGCTGTTGTAAAACTTGATCTACTGTGGAATAACATAATTAAGTGTCAACTTTTAGATATACAGTACAAAAAGTAGATAGAATAATCCAGCCTGTACGTCACCAATAATTCAGTGTACAGCTCAGTGGTAACGGGGTTCCAGATTATCAGCTGAAAGGTGCAGTAATTTATCCCTCACAACACTGGACTGAGGTGCAATTCTGCTGCACTTGGTGCATTTTCAGCACGTTTTCCTGCTGTTCCCTTTTCTCCTCCATTAGCCTGCTAAAAGCTCTGTGATACCTGTGCTGTGTGACTGCACTGTGTAGCCAAATGGAAAGAAACAGCACTTTGATTACAAGTGTCTGATGACCTGTTAGTTCTTGTAAAAGTTATGGAGTCATTACACAATCTAATATAGTGTGTGTAAGCAGATTAGCAGAGGAATGGGATTTAGTATGACTATCTTAAGGAAGATGAATAAAGGAGAGTGAGAAATTAAAGCAGTTGCTCTTGTCTGGGGTTTGATCACCCTTTCAAATCCAGACTACCTATGCCTCTGCAAACACGCACACAGAGGACTGAGTACCATCAACAAACAATTCTTTAGTGTCTATCCTTGCTATCCCTACCAATAAGGAGTGAGAAATAACATACTCTGTTAGGAAAAACCTGATAATATCTACTACATGCCTATTACTAAATGGTTATAAGGTATGCAACTATAGCAAAGCTATATGAAAGTGAGAGAACAAGGGGAGTGGGAGATTTAGGGCAAGTAGAAAAACTAAAACTGAACATTAGCACAGCTATTACATACTTTGAATAAATAACTCAGACACTAAGCATCATGCTGAAAAAGCACGTGACCATCAGAATAGGCCTATTCTGAACAAGTCCGAAGTGACTGTAAGAGGAACTAAACAACTCTCAATTCATCTGTGGACCTGATCCTTCGAAGCTGATCGCAGTGGAGGTTTGCCCCCACGGGGTCCTGTCCCAGTGCACTCAGTAATACCAGCTGAGCAAACAACACAGCCTTTGAAGGCATCAATTATAAACCAAGATCCACATGCACTCCCCAAGATGGGATGCTATTACAGCCACACAAGTCTGACAAATACAGCAGCTGCCACACTGGCCAGCTCTGAAGGATTCATCCATCAAACCACCCTGCTCCCATCATTACAGCTCTGCTGCAATCATCTGGTGGCCTGCGAGAGGGACCACACGGGCACAGAATTTCCTTTCCTTCCCTTTTAACTGCAACAACCAATCTCTGCTCCTGAGGGCTGAGTAGTGTGATTTGAAATAATACAGTAAGACTGCATCCATGAGGCGCTGCCATGTAAATGAGTTACACGAAGGACAGAAGGGTTTGCTGCATTGGCATATAACCTCTATCTACAACAGTTAACCTAATGTGTTTACTTTATTACCCACAATATGCATCTGTCGAAAGATGCTGCAGTGTGTTATTTAAGCACAAACCACCATGAATATTTTTATAGAGCTGCTATTCCCCCTAGCGCCTATTATTTCCATTTTAGCTCAGTAGCTTTCTCAACGAAGGCTCCTTGACGTAGGTCCACGTGGGAACATCAACTGATAAGTCTTTAAATCAGCCTCCTTGTTAGTGGGAGCACACAACACTATTATCCAGTGACTTGATATTCCTGCTAAAGAGCAGGAGGTCAATTCTCTTCGCCAAGTTAATACCTCCACAGAATAATTCCCTGGCTGGCGCAAGAAGAGACAACCTCCTCGCTGCATGGCACAGCCCGGGTCACCAGCACTCAGCAGTGACCCCAGGCACCAACAGCTCGATGGCAGCTGCCACTGCATTCAGATCTGGGCCCGATGCTCTGCCACAATTCACCCACATTAGCCCAAAAGGCTGTTGTAAAGAAAATAAAGCTAACTATGCTAAGCTAAAAGCAGGGCAGTGTATCAAGGAATCAGGCATGATACTGTTTTTGTTTCATGCTTTGAAGCAAGCAAGGCTATGCATTTTAAAACATTGTTTCTTTGCATAGGTCTATTATTCAAAAAATAAATCCAATTAGTTTAAACAGCATCTGTATATCAGAATAATCCAAGGGAAAAAGCTTTTACTTTTTCCTTTTGCATATATATAAGAAAAAATAAAGTTAGACACTATAAGCAACATGGAAACCAGCCAGTGCCACAGATTTCATCCACATACACATACATCCAGTGAGCACATAATCATGGCTTTTCATTTAAATTCCTCTAGAGTCAATCAAGTCCAAGTCTGAATATCTGTCAATGACATTGACAGATAGCAAAAATATAATATCCGATTATAAAATCCAGTATTGGATTTTATAAAATCCAATGGTATAAAATCAAGTATTGAACTGGATTTTAAACTTGATGTCAAATTTTCATTTTGACTTTGGTCTCATACAATTTTAGAACAGAATAAACCACACCCCACACCTTTGTGGAGTATGTATCAATAAAAACAAGTTTCTGGAAAGAAGTGGTTTGGTACCAGCTTTTGAGACATTCTACAGTAGCAAAATAAATCATTCACACCCACCCAGTGATTCAATACCCACCTTTGAACCATTGTGTTCTTGAATAGACAATAAGCCTTACATCAAAAATTTTTACACTAAGCATGGACTAGAGCAGCTTGACATGATCAACAACAGTGGACCAGTTGTCCTGGTAGAAGATACGCTGCCATTACTCAACCCAGACATGAATGCTACTTTTCCTCTTCTCAGGCAGTACCTAGTATCTGAGCATTCCCACCACTCACCAAGAACCACTCTCGATTTTCAGTCGAACGAACTGAGATCTATGAGACATCCACTATCGGATTTATCACACTACATATACCAAGGGTATTTATAAAAACTTTTTAAACACTCTTGTGCATTCATGTGTGCTTCAAAACAACACCGTAGAATACTGTTATTATAAATAATTGCATGGCGATTCCATCATGAGAAACAGAACTATACAGTTAGAAAAATAAAGCTTAAAGATAAACATTATAAGCACATGGAAAAGAATGACATTCTAGAGATGATGACATGGTTACGGGGCTGACAGATGCTTAATTATAAGGTTCAGACATCAGGGACTGACCATGTAACACATGAAAGGCTGCCAGTATGGTAAACACAAAGCAGTTGAAGCTACTATCGTATAAAATGCCGAGAGCCCACAAACAAAAGAGAAGAGTTTCTTTCCCTTATTTTTAGGGAAGATTTGCAGTTGTGAACTTCAGTGGCTGCAAAAAGGACTGAGGCCTTTTGCCGCATCACAGAACGAAGGACCAGTGACAGAAAACATTTTGCTTTATTATCATGCCCATGTCCCAGCTGGGATCACTTGAAGCACTGGAGCCTCAGCTCAGTTTCTGTACCAATCGCTCCTTGTCCTTCTGGCAGCACTTTTGCCAGATGTCATTGGCTTTGAGGGCTCTCTGCTTGAGTTCACGTGTTCACATGTTGTGAACATGTGCCACTTGGAAATCGAGCTGGATTTGTCCCTCTCCAAACTCAGTTACACATTTTCAAAAACATCTCGTATTGGGGAAGAACCAAACATCTGCTGACTTTCAGCACAAACAGGTATTTATGCTATCGTGATGATGAAGATACCATTATTGTTTCCCCATCATTTGGCCATCCCTTTGGAAGAACCTGACTAATGTTTGGGAAAAAGACATTTCCTGCCACAAAAATAAGCCAAACAAGACAGTCCTTCAATGCAAGATTTTACAGTGGTAGTTACTGACTGGTTTTATCTTGTATTAACAAGTGAACCACTGTGCACCAGCAGCACCAGTTGCAGCAGAACCACTTAGAAAAACCCCCACATCCCATCCCGCCACATCCACAGACTCCAGAACTTTTCAAGCTGTGACCAGAGGATAAACCCGGCTGTTGTCGGGAGCAGATTTTTGTATTTTCATTTCAAAACTCAAAGCACTGAAAGGCAAATTTAGAGGAGCAGCTGCCTTGGTACAAATGCAGAGCTTGTTGTTCTGTCCACACTGGAGGAAGCTCTATGGACACTTCCAGCACAGATGGACTGAACCTAAGAATGTATTTTGTGAATGAGTGGAACAAGAAATGACTATAGCAAGTCCCTGACAGCACTGCCATGAGTTAGATGCAAGGCTATCTGGATGGCTCACAATTACAGATTATTCATGTCCTGCACGATGCTTCTGCTCAGTACAGAGCCCTCCTCAATGCCAAAGTTATTGGGAAGAGTTAGACAGCAGATGCTAAGATCCCCAGAGCCCTGCGACTGGAGCTACAGGATGATCATGATCTTTGATTATAATCTGGTTTTACTGGTTTACTCTGAAAGATTCCAAGATGTAGAGAAGAGGATTGTTCCATACTTCAAACTGGCAAAAGCCTGTTTGAAAAGTTGGCCAGTTACTCTCTGTCCTGAAGCACAGGGCAAACTGAAATCCCACGAGGAGTTTACAAATACAGCTGTAACAATGTGCTCATAGACAGAAAAATGTCAAGGGTCACTAAAGCCGAAGACATGCACTCCAACTCAGACATAGCGTAAAAGCTACTGCCTTTGCAAGTTCTATCTCGACAGCATTCTGGCAGTGGTGTAGATTTAGTGGAAATTCCAGTAAGTCCAAACATCATTAAAAAACAAATAACACTGCTGTATTTATGAGCTCTGGATCTAAGGCCTGACCCCATCCTAGGCTTCTCTCTTGCAAACCACATGACAGCAGGCCAGTAAACATCACGTTATCAACCATCTAGACCCCAAAACAGGATTTAACGGTCAAAAGAAAGTGCATCGAACCACATTCAGGTTCAATTTAAATAGCTATGTTTTCATGGTCTGCAATACCTTGATTTTCAGGTTTTATTTTTAAAGGGAATATTGAAGCGCTGCATTAGACTGTTGCCTGGAAAAGTGTCTCCTTGCAGATATCCTGAATTCTTGTGTATTATCAGCAAAAAGTATAATCTGCACATATAAAGTCAATACAACAAAAGCTTTTCAACAGAAGAAAATGTGCATGACAATTACAGTGCTTAAGGCAAACTACTGTTAATGTTTTTGAATACCTAATGACTGTAGGAGAGAATCTAGTTCGAGACCATCTTAAGAACCTGAATGTACACAAGTCCATGGGACCTGATGAAATCCACCCGCGGATCCTGAAGGAGCTGGCGAATGAAGTTGCTAAGCCACTGGCCATCATATTTGAAAAATCATGGCAGTCAGGTGAAGTTCCCAATATAGGGAAATATAACCCCCATTTTCAAGAAGGGAAAAATGGATGACCCAGGGAGCTACAGACCAGTCAGTCAGCTGCATGCAAAGAGTTGTGCTCAATGGCTCAATGTCCAGCTGGAGAACGACAATGAGTGGTGTCCCTCAGGGATCGGTGTTGGGACCGGTCTTGTTCAACATCTTTGTCGGTGACATGGACAGTGGGATTGAGTGCGCCCTCAGCAAGTTTGCCGATGACACCAAGCTGTGTGGTTCGGTTGATACGCTGGAGGGAAGGGATGCCATCCAGAGGGACCTCGACACGCTTGTGAGGTGGGCTGATGCCAACCTGATGAAGTTTAACCATGCCAAGTGCAAGGTCCTACACCTGGGTCGGAGCAATCCCAGGCACAGCTACAGGTTGGGCAGAGAAGAGATTCAGAGCAGCCCTGCAGAGAAGGACTTGGGGGTGTTGGTCGATGAGAAAATGAACATGAGCCGGCTTCAGTGTGCGCTCGCAGCCCAGAAAGCAACCGTATCCTGGGCTGCATCAAGAGGAGTGTGACCAGCAGGTCGAAGGAGGTGATCCTGCCCCTCTTCCCTGCTCTCGTGAGACCTCACTTGGAGCATTGTGTGCAGTTCTGGTGTCCTCAACATAAAAAGGACATGGAACTGTTGGAACAAGTCCAGAGGAGGCCACGAGGATGATCAGGGGACTGGAGCACCTCCCGTATGAAGACAGGCTGAGAAAGTTGGGTCTGTTCAGCCTGGAGAAGAGAAGGCTGCGTGGAGACCTCAGAGCAGCCTTCCAGTATCTGAAGGGGGCCTATAAGGATGCAGGGGAGGGACTACTCATTAGGGACAGTCATGATAAGACAAGGGGCAATGGGTTAAAACTTAGGGGAAGTTTAGATTGGATATAAGGAAGAAATTCTTTACTGTGAGGGTGGTGAGGCACTGGAATGGGTTGCCCAAGGAGGTTGTGAATTCTCCATCCCTGGTGGTGTTCAAGGCCAGGTTGGACAGAGCCTTGGGTGGCATGGTTTAGTGTGAGGTGTCCCTGCCCATGGCAGAGGGGTTTGAACTAGGTGTTCTTAAGGTCCTTTCCAACCCTAACTACTCTATGATTCTATGTTTATTCTCCTCTTTCTCACCAGCTTTTTTTCATGGCTTTTGTTTGTTTGTGTTTGGTGAGCCAACCTTATATATTTTGAATAAAGAAGGATTTTATTTCAAGCACAGGAGCCAAAAGAGCCAATCTTGATGGAAGCTGGAAAAAAAAGTAGCTTTTGTTTAAACCATCAGAAGTTAAGCATGTGGGGCTAGAATGTTAAACTCACTCTGTATCAATACAGATCTGTCAACCTGTGTGAAGTCTTTCCTTTTTATTAAGTGGGTTTTCTCTAACAAGATGAACAGTATATTTACCAATCTCAATTTGTTTTGTGCAAACAAAGTAGTAAGGTAATTTATAGACAATGTATCATGCAAAAAACCTCAAGTCTGATGACCACTGTGGGCTCAACTATAGCCCCTTCAGATATAAATCCTGCTGTTCTCTGTTCTTGATTCAAGGAGAGATTGAAATACTTGGTTTCCCACTAACAAATACTTCAGTTGGCGTTTGTATCACCTTTGGTTATACTAAACCAGCCAATTCTATCATGTATTCATTATCTCTTATGTTACATACCCAAACGCAAAGCGGAGAATTGAAATACTAAGTCCAATTGCTACATATCTTACAACAGAAACTTCATTTGCATTTATAGTAAATTCAGCTGCACTAATTTGATAACACAGAAACCAAAAAGCTAATTATGTCTCACAAATTTCAAAGCTAACTTAAAGTGCTTTGCAGTGAGCAAAACTTGAGTATCTTGCATATGTCCAAGTAGAATAAGACATGAAAGGTTTTGCAAGTGTATTGCACAGAGCAGACCTTCTTCCTCAATGCAAACTGCATATGGAATTAAAATAAGGGCACAAAAAAAGAAAAAGATCGGAACAGGGATTGTTGAAGAACACGATCCACATGAAATTATCAACGTAAGATCTCAAAAAGAACTTTTTCATTCTGACAAACCCTACAGAAAGCTCATCAGGAGGAATCTGAAATTCCTGTGGGGATGAAGACTGTAGTGCAGACTCAGAAACTGAGGGGCAGAGCAGGGGAAGTCACACACCAGCAGACGTCAGTAGGCAAGGAGTCATGCACTCAGAAAAATGAAATGAAGTGGGAGCTCCTGGCTCCCTGCAGATTAGGTTTTGAGTATTCCCAACAACTACTTGCCAGGTGGCACCTGATGAAAGCAAGGAAAGGGCAAAGCAGACTACAAGGCTTGAAAGGTCCAGAGAAACTCACACTGGCATTCACAGTTGGAAGGGAAATGAGGGAGCAGCAAGCTCCACTCCACCAACCTACCCCATGCCACCATGTTAGCTCTTTAATTTGTTCTACCTGTCTGCTCAGATTACCTAATGTGAATCTCAAGCTGAAATTACACTGGTGGCCAAGCCATTGGGTAAATTACTTTTGACAGAATTAGGAAATGTATGCTGTAATTGGGTGTTCCTCAGTAATCAACATGGGGCTTTGCCTGATCACCACACTCAGCTGGAAAGGAGATTTCAGGCCTGGTGGGGTTTTCAATGCCAAGAAGAGACAATTTCTGCAGCTCCTTGAGACTAGAAGCAAAATTCCTCATCAGACCACCAACTAAGCCACTTACAACGCTTCCTAGAAAATAGACCTAGTACTGCCTAGAAATGCTGTGGATCTTTGCCAAGGGCTTCAGTGGGGGAAGAAGTGATGATTTTACAACTAAAGCTTAGTCCAATATGAGCTTACATACCCACAGAGAGCACAGAAGGTAAATGTGTACCCCCCTGTGGGTACCCAGGAGTCAGAAACAGAAGGGACAGCAAGAGACCCCAACCCTCATAGGCTATTCACATCCTGCCAGTGCTTTTCCTAGTAAGAAACCAAGTCCATCCATGAATTTCACACCAATGCATATTTGCCCAGACATTTACTACATGACTTTCAGAGAAATATGCTTCCCCAGAGAGTGTCTGAGCCCACAGAAGCCAGAGCACAGTTTTGGGCCATGTTTTCCCCATAGAGGAACAATAACAATATTGGAAGACTCAACTAAAAAGTTGAGTGCTATATAAAGTGTGCAGATCTATACTCCCCATCAGCATGCACACAGTGGGTATATTTTTTCTTTCCAATTAGACTGGTATTGGACAGAGGGATATGGGGGGGAGGAAAATCCCAACACAGTTTCAAGAGCACAGAGCCTGCAAGTGGACTTTCAGTTCTTCAAATGATTTGTAGCTGATCTCCTGAAGGAACAGAAACTAATGAGAAAAACAAAGTCCCTCTAATCTGTCTTTGCTTGCGAATTCTTTCCCTATAATCCCCATCTTTGTTCCCTCCTAGTAGGCTGTTCACCAAATTTACATTTCAGAGTCTTCCCAAACATTCCTTTAGTGCTGTTACTGACACAACATATAATCACCCTACCTGAGCCTACTACTTATAAACAAACAAAAGGATTGCCAGTGTTTTTGTGAGACTTTGAAAAACCGAAGTGATTAAATATTGAGAACATTCAAATATTTAACAATACGCTCAGCACATACAAAGAAACCTGGAGATTTACTTTTCCAACAGGGGCTGTCACCCATTTAAAATGAATAGGATGGTGAAGAGCTACAGGTGGATTTTACTACCTTAAATTATATTTACAGAGTAAAGAGGAAGCAATAGAAGGTGTATGTGAAGTACCACATAAATATTAAAAAGTAAAGAGAATAACCAGATCTGCCCAGAGCAACGTGAGATTATATTAAAAAGGGAGGAGATCCAAAGTTGAACATAAAACCAGTTATGTTCTTGCATCAGCTCTGAAATTCCAGGTTTTTCATAGATGAAAATCACAAAACAAACTTGGATATGCATGGGGAACAAAAAGTAGTGAAAAGTTTTTATACTAAAGCCTTACAGCTGCCGTCACTTGAGCTAACGATTGCTATTAATTTCCATCACCTTATCTCCCAAATTAATGAGCTCAGATCACAATAGTCCATAAAAGAACCATAAATCAGTTAAGGAGCAGACAACTTTTCATACATATAAATACACAGAGAAAAATTAACCCATCTGGTCAGATTCCAATTAAAAAGAGGCAAAGAACACAGTCTTCACCACTCTGGGCTCCTTACTTGGACAGGACACTGAACAAACCTATCCCCCGAGCCCCACAGGGGCTGTCTGAAAACAGCCAGACCAGAAAATGCTTCCTCAAAACAGGACCACTCGTCAAAGAGCGTGTGTCCTTTTGTCCCCTCGTGCTTCGGCACCAGTCTTCAAATACAGGAGAGGAAAAAATCCCATTTCCCTGCATAGCAATGCTATCACAGAGCTGCGTTTGAAAATCTTCCCAAGATACCTTTAAGATTGAGGGGGCTGGAAGAGGTCACCGAGATAAACTGCATACAACCATTTCAATCACAAAGCCGAGAGAAAGCGAGGGATGAATTTCAAAACCTGACCCTCGCCAAAAAAGACATTTTCCTCTCTCTACGACTGCATTAATTTTCTAAATTCACTATTTAGGACTTTTACCCTCCCCCTGGGAGTCAGGTACCGGCTAAGGCTAGAAGGAGGAGTTTTCCAGACACGTGGCCCAGCAAACTTTATGGATATGGTATAAGTTACTGCAGGTCCTGAGACTTACAAATCAACTACGCTGACAGCATCTTTTTCAGCATCTAAGTGTACCTGAACCACTAACAACAGTAAGTGACCAATTGAAAGGATCTCTTTATAAAAGATATAATTAATCTTCTAGAGATGACTTGCTAACCAGGACTGAATTTTAAGAAGGTAAAAACCATGCCTTTTCAAAAGGAAAGCTCTTTAAAGTATTTAAAAATACTGGTTTAAGAGAAATGCTCAGCATGTACTAGAAGTTTGGTTCTATTTGTTGGGGAGCAAAGGGAAGCAATCACTAGGGAGCAAACATTAGGTCTATTTGCCAGGATGAATATTTAGATTCAGTAAATGCTGGGGTTGTGCCACAGCCCATGTTAAACCTATTAAATCTTTATAACAACTGGCATTAGCAGAAGCATATGAGCATTGAGGCTAATGAATACACGGGTACTCTGGTTTTAATCATCAAAAGGCAATTCTTATCCCAATTCCCAAACTTGGGGATACATCTGTTTGAATATTAGTGCTGGTGATCACAGCAATACCAAACCAAGTCAGACAGCACCATAAGCTCACAGGAAAAATGGAATAATAATGAGATTTACGTCACTGTTTCTCACAACGGTTTCAATTAAAAGTATGCAAGAGTGATACCATCAAGCTTAAAATTGGTTCTGCATGACTGAAATGAAGGCCTACTGCACTGACTGTATTTATACTCAATTATTGAGCAGTGACCCCTGACTTTGCAAGGAGGCAGGCAGCCAAAAAGTTGCATTAAAACATAACTTGAAATCCAGCCAGTTTTCAGAATTCTCCTGAAAGGGATTGAACTCTGTGTTGTGCAGAATTAGATTAATTTGATGATGGTCTTTTCACTCACATTCAATAACTGTGGCCCTTTTTTCTACTGGAAGATCATGTTTTGGCTTGCCAGGCCTCATAATGTAGTGCATGGAATAAGTAGAGAAAACAATTTTCATCTGAAACCACCCCATCCCAGTCATTCTACTTCTTGACATTTTGTCCCCTTCTCCCTCCCTGGACTTGTTGGATTTTCTAGCAGGATCTCAAGTTTACTTTTCATTGAGCAGGTTACTCTTGGGTTTAAAAGAGCCACACATACAGATTTCTCACTGCAAAGGTGTGATTCAAGAATTAATATCCAGGTTCCCAGCGCAGCCAGGGTCCAACACAGATTTAGCACAGAAGGCATACACTCTATTTGTTACTGTCATCCTGACAATTTGTACCTGAACCAGGGTTTGAACTGAGACATAATTAATGTGAATTGTGCGCTAGGTTTATAATTTAGCTGTTGCAATATAAATGAAATTGGCACCCACCACTAAGCATGTCTTTGACTACAGAAACACACACAGGTTTCTTACCCTGTCAAAGCACATCCCACATTCAACCACTGTTAAGTTTACAATGTTCAGTTGCTTTTCCAAAGCATTTCACCTTGAAATGTTTCAGATTTCTGTTGCCGCCAGAAACTTCTGGTAGTGGCAAATGCACTTAATAATATTTTCAAATTACGAACACCAAGAACCTACACCTGTTTTAGAAAAATGGGTATAAAGCACTGCAAAGCAATGGAAACCTGCTGATTCTATTGCTAGTGAAGACAAGACGAGCTTAAACAGCATCTGAATTGAATGCTTTTATGCCACATTCATATTTAATTTCACACTGAACATGGGGATTGGAAGTTTGCATTTCATTACAAATTGTCAACTGAAATCAGGGGGAAATAAAACCAACCGCAGTTCCAATATCAAGATTTTTACTTCTTAATTCCTCATCTTTCTTGAAAAGGAATAGCCAAGCACATACATTTGGAAAACTGTCATTAAAACAGTCTATTAAACGCATACTTAGATATAATTTTAAACCATACTTCAGCAACTACATTTATGAATATGCTTAGCGCATTAGAAGAAATACTTAATCCAGACCACCACAAGTCTCATCCAAAACTATATCATGATGATATCAGAACATAAAAAAAAGGATATACACACATAAGTGTATGTGCCTGGGAGCTTGCCTCAACACATGCCTTCAGTCTTCAACACACGTATTTACTATGAAGATAAGCAAAGCTTCCTTTGCAAAGCCTTGCAGTGTATGACTGAGCAAACAACTTAAGTTCACACTAAATGTTCCCCATTCAAGGTCTGCAGAAACAGTGATAAAACATCAGGCTGCTAAGATTTCTGAGCAGTGACTTCAACTGCCCAGGGCACGGAAAGGATTTAAACATTACAGGTAAAACCTGCACCGGGCTTTGCAGGGAGGTGACGGCATCACACCTAGCCGGAGGCAGCTGAGTCTCATCTAGGTTTCCCCCTTTGATGCAAAACTGTGTCTGTGGTTTTGATGGGATAAATAACATAAAAGCTTCATAATGGAGAGGGCTCAGCCTGCCTTGGAGCTATCAGTCAAACTGGGACCACGCAGAATCCAGGGATGCTACATCCAGCAACAGCAGAATTGCTCCTCCTTCCCTGGGATTCTCACATAGCCACGGGCAGCTGCTGTGTTTTGCATGGGACTTTGGGCACAGTCTGAACATGCCTGCGAGGCTGAGCCCCAGAAATGCCAGATTTGGGCTTGGCTGCAGGAGACATCCTGAATTACAGAGAACAGCTACACCAGGGCTGCCCCAACACAACACATAGACAAGTATGCTGCTTTACACATCACCTATTCAGCAAAAGAAGCAGTTGTTTACAGATACTACTTAACACCAGTTATTTGTTTGTTTCCTGATATTCTGAACTCCTTCAAACTATGTCCAAAGCTGCAAGAATACCCAGGCCTTTACAGCTAAGATTTGAGGGATCTTCCTCAAATTAAAGTGCAAATTATCCCAACCTGAGTTATCACCACACTGGCTGCTTATTACTTTGAGTCAATCCCATACTGTATTTGGTCTGACAACCAAAGAGAACATGCCCGCAGCTGCTTTCTTCTCATTTAACTCACAGAGTCAACTGAACAGCAGCCTGCTTGGGTCTTGCAACACAAAGTGTTAGAAATATCTTTCTTTCTTTCTTTCTCCCAGAGCAGAGATAATCCTTGCTGAAACCAGCCCAGCAAAGCTTTCGCCAGCAGCCCCTAAAGTTCACCAAGACTTTTGGCTTTGGGAGACCGAAGAGCTGCTTTGGTAGTGCTGGTGGTAGGCGCATGGCACTTGAGCAAACAAGTCCAGCTATGAGGCTCACAAGGGATGGGTTAAGTCTGCTTGAGCATCTGTTGGCAGAAGCAACTCTCACCCAGTCAGCTTTAAATTGGAAACACCCACTGAAATGATGCTACTGGCAGTGTTATAATATTTCATATAGCTCAAAACAGACCCATTTATCCTATTACTGCTGATCCAGCTTCTTCTTTTCCAATGTACGTCATCAAAAATAAATCTTTTCCTGTAAATATGGTACACAGGCAATATTAGAGCAATTACAACTGCATTATTGGTAATGAATATAAATCTCATTAAATCTTTTTTAAATCATATAATATCTTATTCAAAGAAACACACAGGTATCTCAAGAATAGACATAACTATCCCAGTTAACCTTGCACCTTACTGTTGTCTGGCTTATATCCTTTTCCCCATCTGCTTTCTGTTTCTGTGAAATAAAGCAGATGTCTGCCACAAAGTTGAAATCTTCTTAGCCAAAATACAGAAGCCAATCGAGTTGAGCCCTCTCTCCCTCCCTTCTCCACCCCAATTCCCTAATGATAATAGCTGCAGATGAAGCCCATACATATAAAATGCCAGATGCTAGCCCAAATTACTTGTGGTTACCTGACCGCAATCGAGTTTGCGTATATTCTTCTTCAATGTGAAGCCACGTATGCCCTTTCCCCTAGGCACTCTTGATTTCAACAAGTTATTCTAATAATTGTCTGTGGAAGTGCGATAGAAAGGAAAAGACTGCAGACCTCTTTGGAGGCTTCAAGTGCAAGCTTTGAAGATATCATTTTTGATCTTGTTATACTTGTCACATCTTTATTAATAAGGTCAGACTGTGTTCAACCAGGAGGCAAAGCAGTGTGCTGCTAAAAGTAATATGGCTGCTCTCAAAAGAAAAAGGGCAAGATTTGCCCAAATTTGGCTCAGGCTGTACATCAAGACCACAAGAGTTTTCCTGTGATGAGTGAACTCCTCTCTATCACAGGACAAATCTCATATGCAAGAACTGCAGTCCAAACTGATCCCATTATTGAGGGTTAGGTCTTTCCTTGCACACACAGTTTCCAAATTGTTTTGTAAAGTTTATAAATGGTTTGAGGCATAACTAAAATATGCAGGAAAAGACGCATACCAAACAATTCAAAAGGCTAAACCTAACTATTTGAGTTCTAAATTGCCTGTGCAAAAATCAAACCTCATGTAATACTTCAGAGACAAATTAAGGAACCAAAAATATTGTAACCGCTGCACATTTTACCATGCATGCCAACTAAAACTCCTCTCCAATTTGCCCCGAGTGTCATGTAAATTACCATGTAACATCCTTTTGACCACCGATAGATTGTAATTTCATCAAGCAAGCATATAAATCAAATAGCCTCCAGATTTTCTCAGTATTAATGAAAAAGCATTTGTTTCCAGGCATACACAGTATTAACTTATTAGAATTAAGAATACAAGATACAAGTGACAGTTGATTTGGGGGAAAAGCTTCCATCTCTAAAAACCCTCCCTTTTCTGTAAAGCTTTAAAGCAAGCCCCTGTGCCCTGTGGCAACATTGATAAGGAAAACGCTTTGCCTGTGGAACTAAGCCCTCCGTAGGCAGCAATTAGCAGCGACCGACAGACCCCAAAGTGCTGAGGAGCCCAAGACAAGCTTTTCTTTTTCTCCTCAACCTATCTTGAGGTTGAATTTTAACTTCTCCTCTCATCCTCAGACCACTTTTTGTGGAACACAGGGGGAAGAAATGGAGTGTCATGTATGTATGACTAGCCAATGCTGACCCACCCACTGGATCCAACTGAAGTGCTGGTCACGCATATAAGGATTTTGGATATAGAGGACAAACACGGTGGTTCACCATGGCTGTAGGGTAAACACTATCAACATAGGAAAACAGAGAGCTAACAATTTCTCATGCTGCAGGCAGAAAGTATCCTTCCTGCTAGAGGTTCAGGGAGTTTGGATTGCAGAAGTTCTCAGCATTAAGAAAGCAATTGAAAAAACACCTGAACTAAAACCAAAGCCTTGGCAACATCCACTACAAACACCCTACAGAAGAACAAACACAAATCTAAGCACTTATATGGATGGTCCAGCAGTAACATATTACTATAAAGCATCCCATATACTGGAGCAAGAGGGTACTATCTTGATCTTTCTTTTCATGTCCTCTGGCTCTGTTTCCTCAATGGAAACAAAAGCTGCACATGCTGACCCGAGCCCGTATCTGTGGCAGAGCCTCATAAGCCATGTCCAAGCGATCCCACCTGGTGAGCTCACTTGGGCAAAGTGTGCAACACTTGCCCTCCCTCCTCCCCTGCTCTCTCCCGTGATCCTCCACATCTTTATTCACAGCACACCCTGCAACTGAAAGACCTTTCACTGCCTGCCCCAGCTGGCCTCTCTCTTTTGAATCCCCAACAAAACATCCCCCACCCCCCGAATGATTGTCATGGTTAATCCTTCACTTGCAGAACTGCATTATCTCTTACTGAAATAGCAAAAACTTCTTCCAGCCCAAATCATGATCCAATTGTTTCATTTCCTGTTCGCTCAAAGCTGATTTTCACAGGTCCTGAGCGCATGATATAATTGGAAATTTTAATGAAAATACCACATTTCATTGGAGCTGAACCATTTCAGAGAGACACAGCTTTTCAAACTAGCTTTCAGGGGTAGACCTAAAGCATTTAAGTCGACAGGTCAGTAGCTGAGAAGATGGGAGGGCTGGACTCAATTCTATACATTGTCTAATTTTGCAGCTTGTGATGAAAAATCTTGCCCTGGCTGACACAGAGCAGGGAGTTGAATTTTTATTTCCCAGCTCAGTAATGTAACTGTCCATCTGCAGGGCTTATACATCTTCTGCACACAAAGAGACTTTTGTAGCTCACTGGAGGATGAAAGCCCATTGTGAAAGTTGAGAGGCGCTGTAAGAAATTCTTGGGTTTTGTGGAGCACCCCAGACTCCAGGTGTATTGCTTTACAGCTGGAAGGGTTACCTTACTGTCTTGTGCGACCTCCCGCATGATGCAGGTCACAGTGTTTCTCCTTGCCAAGCCTCTCTGTCGAGCCCAACTACTTGTGATTGCAGTAGAGCGTAAGATGTGATTTAAACGCCTGCAGTGATGGGCAGTTTCACCGTGTCCATGAGTGAGTTGTTCCAAGGACTAATTACCCTCACTTAAAAATATGTCTTGCATTTCCTGTTTGATCTCTGCTGACTTCAACTCACAGCCGCTGGATCGTGCGTTTTTGTCTGCTAGCTTAAAGAGTCCTTTGCTCCAGACATCTTATCCCTCAGTGGGTACTTACAGACCATGATTAAACAGCCACTTAACCTCTTCTGTAAGGTGAGTCCTGCGAGAGCAGATGGTGCTGAGCACCTCTAAAAATTAGCACTGCAGCTATTTATGCCTGTAAATTGCCACCTGATTGTTTTGTTAGGGCTGGTTACAGAGAGCTGCTGGCACCATCAACATGCACCATGCTCAGCATGGTCCAACCTTTATTTTTCATACCCCAGTTCCTAAAGGCAAAGGACAGTTTTCTGTGTCAGCTAGCCCTGCCCCAATACAGCAAGAACCACTCTCTGTCACACGACATGAACACTGAATAGGACAAACCTCCATGGTACCCAAATAAATACCCAAAATGGACTCTGTTGCCAGTTTTTGGCACTCCGAGGAAAAGAGAAGATCTTGTAGTACTAAAGAGAGGAACTCTATGCATTGAGGGTGAAACAAGCTCCTATTGTAGGCAAGAAGCACTCGAGTGCCAGGCTGACTGAAGGACCATGGTAGAACCAACTCTTCCCTCTACTTATCAGAGCAGCAGCAGCCGCACACGGAAGGTGTCACTGTCAAATTTATCTGCAGCTTTCAAGCTTTTCAGACATTTTGGGTCTTTTCTGCCCAAGATGCTGCCTTTTGAAAAGCAGCAAAAAGAGACGTGTCCCTTACCTGAAATGGCCCTTAATCACAGAGGAATTCTCTCAATTCCTTGGACACTAGTGCTGGCCCACAGATATCTTGCAGCTGCAAGCTACTTCAAATGAAGACCTCAAAAGGTCCAGAAGAGGAATAAGTGGATGTCTCTGAGGAAAACCTTTTTATTTACACAGAATGCTCTTACTAAGCAATTAAGTGGCATGAATTCCTGAACACACAGGGAAACATCCTGGGAAGATTTTGGGGGTGTCAGAGCTACAGCTTTACACCAGATGGAATAGGCAACTTCCCAGTCTCAGCAAACTGCAACCTTGGAAATCTTTAACCAATAAGCCAACCCCAAACCATCCAATTCAAGCCCTAGTCATTCTTCTTGCTGTTTTTACTGCCTTGTGTGAAATAAGCCCAACACTTCCTGTTTTCTGACAAGTGCCTTAATAAACACTCAGGAAGTTGAGAAGGGAGGACACCAACATTGCATACTTTAAACTGAGAAAGCCTCTTGTGCCCTTGCCATTTAAACCACAGATAATCAAAGTCAAAGAAAGCATATGAAATGTTAGAATAGGGCCCATGTTGTTTTCATAATTGATAATGACTTCCAATGAACTAAAATCAGTTCTAATCTGAAACAATCTTTTGCATCCAGTGAAACGAGAAAGAGGGCTGCAGCTTTTTAAACCCACTCTCCCCCCACAAGAGACTCTGCATACAAGTGTGCATACATGAAAGGGGCACACAAGACCACAAGAGAGAGAGGAGACACAGGCAGAAAATGTGAATAAGGAAGAGGCAAGCTATAGGCCTGCATAATACTCACCAGATTTCCTGCCAGCAAACATCAATTGAATACGAAGCTACTGAAGTATAATTACCTCCTTGTCAATCCTGACATTAACATTTTTCTAACTCTTCAATGACAATCACTTCTTTCAACACTCCTTAATAACAATTCATTTACTTACCCTTTCACGGATGCGTAGGATTGTCAATAACAAAGCAGAACTGGAAAGCTGTGGATCAGATACAGCTACTGAAACTGAACTGGATTTCTGAACAGCCAGGGTTTTTCAGAGGATGCTTTCCACTTCTTTCAAGCACCAAGCACAGGAACAACATGTTATAAAAAGTCACTCTAGTCATTCTTTTCTCTTGGATTACTGAAACTGGATAAATTAGCACTCAAAAGGCAAAGATTATTAAGGATAAGCAAATTCATAAGACCCCCCCCCCCCCGCATTTCTTTTTGGGCAGCTTAAGAAGTACTTTTCACATATATATGCACATAAAGAACACAAGACAATCCACTTACTGTACTAGTCTTGGGCAAGTCACTTAGCATACACTGGCTTATTTTTCAATAAATTAAACACTATAATGCTATTCACCTTCAAAATATCAGCAAGAGTAAGGAAAGAAAACCCATTTCAGTGCTTTACACAGCATCAAGTCCTACGGATCAGGTCACAGCAACAACAGCACGTGACACTTGTGGATGCTTTCTAGTCCTTCTGAGCCACAAACAAACATGATTAAAGCAAACTACTTTGAATAAGATCGACATCATGTACTTACATATAGCACAGTCCTAGCCCCTCCACCTCCCCTTTTATTTTTGTCTCATTTAAAAATCAAGTTCTAGTCGTTCCGACAAGGTTTCTTGAAAATACAATCCCAATGAACAGACAGCATGGGGCAACAGAGCTGGCTCTCCCTTAGTTTTCCTTTCTCCAAAAGCAGAGTTATCAAAGACTGTAGAAGCTCCAGCATCCACACTACACAACAGCATATATGATCACAGAAGATGGTTGTAGCTGCTGTAGTTGGATGTGAAGGCAACAGAAGAGGTGTGCCAAGCAACCAAATGAAGCAAGATACAGAGGAGACTGCTAACTAAACCTTTCTTGTGATTGCTATAAGCTCAGAAAGCATGAATTTAATCTAAAAAAATAATCCTGTCATATGAACAATATTTGCAAGCTTGGACCTTACTCCCTGAATTAGTCGTACACGGTCCCATACTCTAGCAGCAGGATAAGGACCTAGGATGAATCATGATCTCACTGTAATTATCCTGGTCACAATTCTATCAAGTCTCAGGTGGCATATTTAGACCCTTAATGAACACTTTAGACCCAGTATAGCTAGAGAAATACACACTAACCAGCTCCCAACAGATCATCTCTCAA
The DNA here is from genome assembly GCF_963264785.1 of Psittacula echo. Lineage (NCBI taxonomy): Eukaryota > Metazoa > Chordata > Aves > Psittaciformes > Psittacidae > Psittacula > Psittacula echo. The sequence goes on from NC_137738.1 coordinate 114,507,526, forward strand.
TGGTTCTTGCTGCTAAACAGATTCATGAAAGGTCATACAAGAGAATCCTGATGTTAAAAGTTTAAGAAGTTTCCATAGCACATAACACAGGAACAAATTACTGGCAGCAAGCCTGGTCTCACAACCCAAAAAAACCCTCCTTCAGAAAACTATTTCTGTTCTTGATGCACTGTATTCTCCAGTGCACAGGCACGGTAGTCTTACCTCCAGTACTTAACTCACCTACCATAGAGATGGTCCCATCAGAAACGAAGTAACCATCAGCGCTCGGTATCTTTAAAACCACAACTAACACAATGCTGTTGGGGAAAAAAGCTTCCAATAAATTTCACCATTTCTCTGCATCTTTCATTTGTAACACCTAAAATAATAATGCAAATTAATAAATTCCTTACAAGAGCAGCTGAGCAATGTTGTGCAAAAGCATGTAACTTCAGCTTTAGTCTTGCGATGAACTCCCGCAGGGAAGAACTCTCATGTATAGATGTCAGAGAGAGAAACCTAAACAGCTAAATATTACCCGAAAGAAATAAGAAGTGCTAGGCTTTTGCTATTAAAGACCTGCAGCCAGTTCTCTCACCTTGGACTTGTGCTCTTGTTGAAGTCAACAGCAAAACTCCCATTGACTTCAGCAAGAACAAGGTCATCGCCCTTCTGTGCTGCTGACTGGGTGATAGCACAGTCAGAGGTCCTGAATGTAAAGAAAGAAATCAATAAGAACAGCCTGCAGCTGCACGGTTACATCTCCCCAGCTACTTACAGGCTCACACTGGGGACTGTCAGTAAATTTTACTTTCTGGAGAAAAGCTTCATATGAGAGTATATGATACATTAGGCTTTATCTGGACCCTCAAATGGGTTGTAGCCAAGATAACACCACGATAAACATGACTTGCAGTGTCTGGGTGCCTCACCAATGAGGCTGTTCCTTGTCTGTTACATGCAACCCACTGTGAGCACACAGACAAATATAAGCTCTCTTTTATGAAGCAGCTAATGTCAACAGTGGTGCCTGCACCACATGATTTTATACATCAGGGAAATCCAGCCCAAACACTTCCTACGTTGCACAGAAGAGGCATAAAAAGTCAGACCAGATGACTACAACGATTTTGGTATCTGCTTCCATTCATGCAAAACTAAGCACAAAGCTTGCCCTCAATATGTCCAAATACAAAACTACCTTGTCTTTTACGAGAAAAAGAAAAATAAAGAAAGACCATCTGTATGAGCATCCATAGGAAAAATACAGGTCCTCAATAAATACACATACATCACATTCACACATACACAGGTGCATATATATGTGTGTGTGTATATATATATGGGAATCTTAATCTTATGCCTTACAGAGAACTGAATTTAATTTACAGGAATTTCAGGCGCTTTCAAACATTTTTTTAAACCCTCCTCATTACATTTAGTGTTTCTTTTGCTTGGCATGGAAATAGTGTAAAACCAGCAAAATCAAGAGCATAATGAGACCAGTTCTGACTGCAATCTACAGATACAAATGAATCTTTTGTATTACCAGCATCAGCTATCCCTTGCCTAAAACCCAAACTGCTTAAAAGAGTGCTTAAATGTGCTTTTACTGAACTCCAGCACAAACTGTCACTGTGTATTCAGTACACTTTGCCCCAGGATTTTAATTAAAGCCATTGGCCTTATAATGCACATTGTTTCTACTCCTTTTTTCCCCCTGTATATGTCAGCTTTCTCTTTCTCCAGCTTAAAGTGAAGAGGCAGATTTGTCTGAAGCTACGGCCAAAGCCAAAAATCAAAGCCAGTTCCATTTCCTGGGATGGCTGTGAACACAGTCTACAGCGAGGAAATACACCCACACACATTATGGATGACCTTGGGAGCATCAGTTCATTGACGACGCTTCTGGCAGCCGAGAGCTGGATCATCAAAAATCCTCCTGAACATGGAAGCGCACGCAGTGCTGGCAGAGAGACAGCGATCAAATACACTCAGCAAAGCAAGGCTCAGGGAAGGGAGGGGGAAAAAAGCTCATGCATACAGTCAAAAGCAGCCAATCGTCTCGCATTCGAGCCTTGCAAACTGGCAAAAGCAGCATAAAATTTACCTGCTGCGTATTTCCATTCTAAGAAAGCTTCTTCCATACATGCTGCAGGTTACATACACAACCCATGACAGCTGGCCAAGGGCTGTTTCACAGAAACACACTGGTTTATCTGGAGCTCTACCACCAAAAAGGTGTCCTTTTTTCTAACCATAACAATGGCATTCTTATAGCATACAAATAAGACAATGCTATATGAATAGCTACAGAACATTAACCCCTTGGTAATTCACGGCGGACTAATAGAGGAGTAAAACTTCAGTGACTTGGAAAATACTGCAAAAGCCATCCATGTTAAAGGTAACATTCAGAATGTGAAATAAGTAACTACAGAGGCAACTTGGGAAAACGTACCACATTGGGATGCACTAAGTATGCAACCCTTTAATTAGAAACAACACATTTGATTCTTTTGCTCGTAATCACCCAAACAGCAAAACACTCTGCATTTTTGTCAAAAATTGTTATCCATTGCCCAAAACTTGAACAATTCCGTATTAGCAATACCCATCAAATGACTTGAACTTTCAATCAAGCACTGTCTTAGAGGAATGATGAGGCAAATTAGGCAGCGGTAATTTAATGATCAATCCCTGTCATTTTAGGATGACAGTACTATTTGGAAAAAAGTGAAAGGAAAATGGATTAAAGTGCTAAAATAAAGACGCTTTGTTCATCTGAATAAAACATTTGTAACTCTGGTCTGAGAGGTTACTTTCATTTGCAGCCAGTTTGATTTGCCACTCATCTTCCTTTGGGAATCATTCTGTTTCAAGTGCATTAAGAGATGATTTATTTGCATAAGCCAACAGAGGGTTATTCGTTCCTTAAAAAAAACACAGAATGACATTGCTGTACAAATGAAAGAAAATGTTAACAACTCCTGAAAGTTCTCATAGGTGATTAAAGGAATCATGCCACATATCACAAAGTGATTAGCACCAATGCAGCATTTATTACATTTTAAGCATAGCTGAGCTTTTGCACTGTTTCCTTAGCTACTAATAAACTGTTTTATACTTGATCTTCAGAAGCATCTTTCAGGCTAAAAGCAGAAATTACTATCCCCCATTTAAACCTTTTTAATATATAATTAGGAAATAAAGTAGCATCCCTACACATCTACTTTGGCATCCATCTTGAAAGAGGAGAAAGCTGAAGATGTCTTTGATATTGTTCTGTTGTTCCCTATTTCTGGGCCAGAGTTGAATCACAGCAAGGCAACAAAGTAGTTATCACAAATCCACTGTTGCCATGCCTCCTGTCTGTGGATGTCACTATTGCACTTTGTAATTACAAATATGAGGGGTGACATTCCATTCCGTCTCCCGTGGTAGAGGATACTTCCACAGCAGCCCCCCAAGCAACCTGACATACTATAGCAGATACAGGCACTGGTAGCCCAAAGCCTTCTGCCCCTCTTCTCTCATCTCCCTGAAACACTGCTTTTTACAAACATTTTCATGAGCTTCAATCCCATACATTTCATCCTTTCAGGTTACAACCACATCAGAAACTGCACAGCTGGAGCACAATTTGACCATTAGCTTTAAGTTGATGCTATCAATTCCCCTATTCCTATCCCACACCTCCCAAAAAACCCTTGCCTTCCCAAACCAACTCTTGCCAGCCTTGGAGAAAGTTGGCTTTTCAAGCACATCCAGAAGGACCACTCAGGGAACCAGCTCCACAACCAAAGGTTCTTGACAGAGCAATGCATTACAGAGCCCTCACGCACCCAGAACAAAGCCCAAGCAAAAACCCAAACACCCTCCTGCTGAATAACATGAATAATTAATTATCTGAGGGAAAGGGAAGGATCAGTTGTTAAAAGCTGAGACCATCTCCTTGAGTTCCATTGGGAAGTCTAGGAATGGCAGAATAGAACACTGTAAGACAGTACTATTGAAAGTAAACCTCAGGAGTAACTATTTCTAAAGGTTTTATAGTAGTTCTTTTTCATTTTTCCATACCACCCAGATTACCTTCCCTCTCCTCGCAAGCCCAAGGAATTGGGCTCCCCCTTTCAAATCAGGATTTCCTCATACAATTGACCTCAAAGTAGTAAGTCCCCACTTTTAGGTCCCTGACTGGAAAAGTATCATGGCTGGTTTTCCTTTGGGTTTCATAAAGAAAAAGACTGTCACAGTCACTCACTAATTTCTCTAGGGCTGTTTTCCACACTGAAGATAAAAATCTTATATACTGCTTCCCCTCCCTCACCAAGCCACACTGCAATCAAAAAACGTGGGAGACAGTGGGGCACAAGTATGAGCTTAAGAGTAAAGTTTTTCAAAAGCTCAATTTTTTGCAACTAAGAAGAAAAAAAATAAGGCAAGAAAAAGGGGTACAGGGATGAGAATATTGAAAGTCATGGTTGCCACCTCCTAAACTCACCTAGGGCACAAGCCAAAACTATTACGGACAGACGTATGTTGATGGCAATAAAGCAATTACCCACATTCTGTGCCTATTTTAAGTATTAAGTGCTAGCATCACATTGCTTAGACATTCAAAAGCCCCCCAGTTTTAGTTTCAGGCTGTGTGAATAAAGCACTGCATATGGAGGGAAGCTGAACCCAAACATTTTTTTTTGCATACTGAATGCCTATGTTATTGTGTAATCAAAAATTACGGTTTAGAATGAGTTTAAAGCTGCAACTGATAAGTAAAGTTTGGCATCAAGGATGACCATTTATATGCTAAAGTCTGACTGTACACTAAAATATGTAGATGCATAATAGCTTATCTTTTACAGATAAAATACCGCACACATAACTGCAAGTGCTGGATCTAATTTAACAAGATTTGTGGTTATGAACACATGGACACCAAAACCCCAGGATGAATGGTTAAGTTACAGTCAAATGCGGTTCCAGCTGGCTAAGATACAAACAATTCTTCCCCAAACTGCAGTTGCTAGAAAATTTGATCATACCTACAGCAAATGCTATATATTTTTCTCTTTCCTAAAGTAATGCAAGAAACTATTTTGAAAGCCTTAACAGTATCCTTCCAGCTTTCTTCCCTCAGTTACAGGGACAATTTGCCTGTTCAAAAAACAGCTGGTGGACCAAGATGACTGTGAGTCTGAAGATCAAGTCTGTGACTGAATCTGATCTCATTTTTATTCTTTAGTAGAGCATATAGGCATGTAAAACACAGAGGCGGAAAACTACCGCAATAGGAACTCATGTAACAGAAGAATGCGTAATTGTAGCCGTAAAAGCCGTAATGAAAGCGGCACCAATTACATATGTAACAGGCATAACATACACTACCTTCTCTTAGTGTAATGAATTATAATTAATTTGCACGTTGAGGTCCGTGTTGAAGTGAAATTCAAAGCATTACAAAAGACTCTGCCCAGCAAAACTGATGTCACATTGAATGCCTATGGGAGAATCCACATCAATCTGCTACTGAGAGGATCTTTTTAAGAAAAGCAATAATTTACCAGCATACAGTTAAGGTTTCTTACTTTGTTAGTATCACTATAGCTGTAAATTGCAGCACATTGAACATTAAATTAATCACAGCAACATGAGCCAAGTTGCAATGGTACTGACTTCTGGCTGTTTCAATATCTAGCTGGAAAAAAACCACAACTAAACAACCTAAAAAACCCCCCCAAAACAAAGCACAAACCAATACAAACCAACAGAACAGCCACTGCCTTTTTTTAGAAACATTATGGTACTACTGAAAGATATCCATACTGGTAAAACCATCAATAACCCATGGATTTGGTACCTATAAAACAAATTCATCTGCATTTCATGCTCACAAAGGAGTCCCTTTAGAAATATTACCTAAGCCAAATTTAACAAAAGTTAAATATTTATAAATAAGACACACTGGAAGCACAGGAAACCCCCACAGTATGATTGACTATTCATGTACAGAGTATGACATATGATGGAAATGAAGAAAAAGTAAACAACATACTCCATTACTCCCAACATCTGCAAAGCCTATTTTAAACTTCCTAAATTACACAGATGTAACAGCATGGAGCTCTTAAGCCTCGAGTGCATATTGATGAGATTGCGTTTCTGTTTCTGTGATCCTGAAGTGAACAATTACAGAACATACATTTCCGTACCACAACTGAACAAATCCAGAAGGTTAGTATTGCTATTCGCAAGGCTGTCTGATGTGTACATCTGAGAGACAAATTAGCAGCTTGTCAGCAATACACAAGAAATACCTCCTTTTATTCTTTAATAAACCGAAGCAGACTGTGGCTAACTTGGGTGTGTAACAGAGGCGTGTTATAACAAATGTTGACATTTTTTCTTCTTTATAGCACATCACTCACATTAACAGGGGGTAAGAGAAATCTATATAAGCAAGTCCAGAAAAGAGCCACAAAGATTATCCAAGGGCTAGAGAACTTCTCCTATGAAGACAGGCTGAGACAGTTGGGTCTGGAGAGGGACTTTAGACAAGGACCTGTAGTGACAGAACAAGAAAGAATGGCTTTCGACTGACAGAGAAGAGACTTAGACTAGAAATTAGGAAGAAATTGTTTACTGTGAGGGTGATGAGACACAGTTTGCCAGAAAAGCTGTGGCTGCACCATCCCCAGCAGTGTTCAAGGCCAGGTTGGACGGGCTTGGAGCAACCTGGTCTAGTGGAAAGGTACCTGCCCATGGTAGAAACTGAATGAGCTTTGAGGTCCTTTCTAACCCAACCCATTCTGTGATACATCAATAACAAAGAATAGCAGAAACTAAACAAGTTACACTCGCTTCAAAGATGACTTATTCAGCTTTGGAAAAAATACCAGGGTTTATCACCTCATTTTATCCCCCAGCTTTCCCCTCTTACCAGAGCTTGTTCTGTACTATCCTACCTACTGTCCTCCAAGAATAAAAAAATCCCTCAGATTCCTGCCCAAACACTGCAGCCCAGCACAGGTGAACACAAATGGATGATCTCTGTAACCTCTAAAATTATCATACTTGCACAGGTGAAAAAGTAAACCCCATAGCTAGAAATCAAGGCAGGCCTTTATCAAAAATCACCTGTCAAGCAAGAGTGGGCAAACACACTGACCCCTGTATGCATCTGCTGACTGAGGTCATTAAAACCTGAGGACTCCACAAAAAGGCTGTTATCACAAGGACACTATTCTGAGAAATAACTTTTTTTATTACTTGATTTTTCTTTTTCCCCTGTAACTTTTGGTCCCAACAATGTTCAAATAAGAGCAATGCACAGCCTTCACCATTAATCCTTTCCCTTCTCCTCTTCTGCAATTCCCCTGATGGAAGTCTAAAAGAAAACAAACTAGTGAAAGAGAGGGTGACATGAAAGCAAATCAATAGGAAAAAGAAAGAGAAAACACTGCCAACTTATGTATTCCTTCATAATAAAGTCCAGAGGCAAGCACTGCACATGCTATCCCACTAGGAATAGAAGCAACGGTAAAGCCGTATCTGGAAGAAAGAGGGAAAATTGTTAGTGGAAACAAGTTCTTGGAAAGCCTCACATTTAAGATCATGCACTAAGATGACTGAAGTTAGACTTGCCTGGAAGCCTCAATGAAATAAAGTGCTACACAAAAGGCAAAAATTCCCCATCCATCAGCAGTTTGGAGCAACGAGCGTTTTGTGTTGTTTTGAGAACACAACCAAGTAGCTGATACATTGGCATCAATGACCACAGAGCTACACGAATACTACTACAAATGTGTGACGCGATGCTTTACAGTTCAAGATCAGTGCAACAGCCTTGTAATAGTTTTATAACTGAGATCCAACGACAGCTTTGATAAGCAACACAAGTGAATCTTTTTTCAACTAGTCAATCCTTTCCCATCATAATCATTGGTTCAGCTCAACATTGTTCCAAAGCTAGACCATTATTAACAGATAAAGATAGCACTTGTCCTATTATGTACTTACCTCTGTAAACCTTTTCACTTACAAGGAGACAACAAAAACCCACATAAAGGTAATCCTCTTTTTCTGTAAGAATTGTTCTAAAATCAACCTTTTAAACATAATAAGAAAATTGAATATTTTATTTTAAACCAGCAAGACTGGAAACCGAAATTATTTACTAAAAATCACTGAAATTCTTCATTACAAAGGATATTTTAGCAATAGAGAGGACTTAATGCCAACAGAATGCTACAGGACTCTGCAATCAAAGTCCAGGGCAGTAAAACACATCAAACAGCCTTTGAAACCAATGAAAGTGGGTTCTCTTTGTGTGAGAATAGTCTTTGTTACGTGCTTCTGTGTGTTGTTGGTCTCCAAAATGTAATGCTACCATGATGTCATTGTTAGCACTGGAGCTCTAAAAGCCTAACAGAAACCCTGTTTTCAATTTCATCATGGATTATTACTTGGAAAACATTTAGGAAAATATAACGAGCCCAAGAGGAGACTCGAAAGCTAACAGATCCCGTCATCTGCCTTTTCAAACAACCTCCAAATCTTTAGCTCAAAACGATTCAATTTACACTTTTCACTCTTTTTTTTTTTTTTCTGGAATGGTTTCTCATTTTCCATACCCCATTTCTATCAAAAGATTTTTCCATTCAGTAAACAAGGAAGCTGCTGCTTCCTTAGAAAGTGACCTTCAAGGCTAAGAAGAAAACCTGCAACTACTAAACACAAAACCAACATGAGCCAAGTACAAGAGTACGCACAAGAATTTTTCTGAGAGACATCTCAACCCTGTTAATACCAACCACAGGCTGGATAAGGCTTAGCAGAAGCCAACCTGTAGGTTGACATATGATTCTGGGAAATTCTAGATAATATTCTATATTATTCCTACTCTAGATCCTCCATGACATGGGAAGGACTACAGCCAAGACAACCCTTTTGGAAGAGGCACATCCACATCATCATCATCAGGTTCATGTTTTACACTTCTTTCAGGTTTGAGCAGATCTGCTCAACTAGAGGATAGGCCTTCATGCTGCAGACAGGTAGAGGTCAGAAGCCAAGGACCAATGTGAAATGAAGGCATCTGTGAAATATTCTCAGGTGCAAAACATGATGATGAGATGCAATAGGTTTTTTTACTTTTTGTTCTCACAGCTACTTCGTGGAAGTTTTGCTAAGTATCAAATCACCCAGAAAACACTGAGTACATTGTTTTAATGCATGTGTGAAGGCAGCGTGATCTTTCTGCTTCACAGACCCACCGTGCGTATGTGTTCCTGAATAACAACGTACTGACATATGTGAGAACAGGCTTGGTTAGATTTCGAAGGCCTGTAATAGCTGAGGAACAGCAAGTTCACTCGTAACAACAGGGAAATGAAAATGCAAGAGGAATGATTCAATACACAAAACTAATAGTCAGCGCTCAGAAAATGTTGTTAGCCCTATAATGTTACTGTCAAAGGAAGCTACAAAAATCAAAAGATACAAGTGGACTTGCTAATTTAAAAGGAATTAAAATTCCAGGCTGGAGCACAGGGAGAAGAGATGTTTTATTTGTCCTCTTTTTATTTATTTTCTATATTTGATTACATGAGTCAGAGCCTATAATAGAAACAGTTTCCATGGGCAAATTAGACAATAACATTTTGTTCTATAAATCAAGCATCACACATTAATGTGGAAACTACTTTTACATTTTAATACAATCTGTAGAGCAAAACAAATACCGCCTTGCAAGAAATTCAGGGGCCACACAGTCAGTGTTCCTTCTGCACAAAGGCACATCCTGTTAATCTTCACTGATTAATTACATCTGTAAGCATTGCTTCAAAGATCCCAAACCTAAAAGTTTTAACAGAGAACTTCCACTGGAAAAATCTGCCAGGAACAGAAAACAGTAATCATTAATAATAAAATATTGAAAGGCATAGCTGAGACCAGGAACTGGAATACCCAAGAACTCAAATATGAACGATAGTGTCCTGCACTGTGATGACAGAGTGTGCTGGGTTGGTTATTTTAATGAAGGTAATGTATTAGTATGGATTCCCAAAGGAAAACGCTTAAGACAGACATCTAAGCACGCTTTCAGAAATGTAATTACAAGATCTCCACGTGGTAACAACACAGGCATGTTCCTTGCAAAAATGAAGCCAGCTTCTAAAAAAGCAAACAAAAACTCCACAGTAGTTAGAGTTTGTTAAAGATGCTCATTTCTACTCTCCTGTAAACACAGAGTTACTGGAGCTAAAACCAAACAAAGCCATCTGAAATGTCAGTCTCACAGTGCCACCAATCCGGCTGGTTTCCATGAGCTGCAGGGGCTTCCCTGATCAGTGGGAAAACCTTTGCCAGGCTATCCCAAGGACAGGGACCACACACAGGCTTAGCCAGGCCAGGCATCGGGATGCTCTTAGCACAGTGCTGCTGCTGGGCTCACATCTTTACCTTCCCCGCTGAGCTGTGGCACAAGTACAACGCTGCCAGTTCATTTACAACACATCTGTCACGAAACCAAACCCAAAATGCGAGCAGCAGCAACTTTGTAAGCACTTACTGATCCCAGGGGTGATAAATATGTTTGTTTACTTGTGCGCAAGCAAAGCTGGAGGTGGAAGGGAAACCGATCAGACTTAAGTGGCTGCAACTCGCATTAAAGAAAATCAAATGATAATATAATCCCAGGAAATTGCCAGGATATAGAGATCGAAAGTGCTGTAGTACCCAGGGCCACACTGGCATCGTGCCAACAACCTGAAGGTCAAAGAGATTCTGTGTGTATATTTACATAAATTTACATCTATTTTGCATAACAAGTAAACACAGCATTACATGCACTTCATAGACCATCCTGAACTAGCTTATCCACTCTTGCGAGAAAACAGGGCTGGTGATTCCCTTCTCTATTTTTACACTTCTCATACAGTAACTAGTTTGGTTTTCCAATGCAATCATGCCAGAAGACTCATCACAGGAATGTTATTCCTCAGTTAGCGAGGTTGTGTGCAAGAGGACAGAGCAAGGCAGAGGGATACACTCTCCATGGGTTTTATCAGGAGTTCAGATCCCCGGCATTAAAGAAATTTTCAACTGCTTTTTTCCTTCAGTCCTATGGCTTTTCCCAAACACAAGCTGTAGATTCAGACTTTTCCTTCTTTTTTCTAACTGAAGGGGTCAAGAATCTTCCTATCAACATTCAGGATGAAAGGAAGAAAATAAGAACAGATATGGAAAAACTTGTTATCCATCCCCCTATGCACAGAAATGCAATCCTTACTGTGGTATCTATGGCCATATACAATCACATCTACGTGTGCTGGGAGAGCCAGAAAGCATTTCCACTGTGAGAGATGAAGTATTCACAAACATTTTCCTGGAATGAAAATGTGGATGTGCCCGCGCATTACAACACAAGCACAAGCAATTCCTCTGCAGCTACAATCTGAGTAATTGCTTTCAACTGGCTTTGTGGGATGTTTTACTCTTTGAAACTATCAGTGTCCAAATGTGTCAAACTGCAAACTATGCAAAAACACGAGTTCTATCATTGTTTGCAACACGTTGCACCATTTCAGGAAGTAACTAAACCTGAGCTATGCATAAGATTTTCTTGAAAACAAATTACTTCAGGCCACAGTTCTAGACTTTACTCTCATCTCAATTCATCTCTCGTATTTTGGCCTTCAGTTACAGCTTCAGGATTGGATCCTTCATAAAGCTGCCAACTGACTCAGAGGGAAATTTCAAACCTATAAAAGTAACCCAGTGCTTTCTGATATTATTGCAAAATAGGAACTAATTATCTGGCATGAGAGAGCGCAGACTTGCACAAACAGCAAAGAACAGCAGGGGAGCTGCCGTGAATGTGCCTTGGACTGCACACACGTCAAAAATCCCTTCCTAGCTTCCATGTTTGGGGAACATCTCAAAATTCTCGGATATCAGAAACTTCTAATTATGATTAAAGTTGTAATCCTAAAGAAGAATCAGATAACCCTAACAGCACAGAAATCAGATTTCCAAGTGCCAGGTCTGCACTCTCTGAACTCATTCTGCCTTCTGTCCTGAAAATCCAGACACCAAATGTCAAACAAGCATTACAGCCTTCAGGCTATTAAGCCCATGCTATCATTTTTCCCTTCTTTTTTTCCCTGGAAGTCTATCTGATCTTGTTTAGAGATTCTTTTGAAAAGCTGATGTTTCACACCACCTTCCGCTTTGCAAAACAGACAAGTGACTAAGCCAAATCTCCTCAGAAATCCTACAATAACAAACAGGAAAGAGGTTGGGAAATTTGGTTGAGTACCAGATTTCATGTTTAAGCTTCCAGGGAGTTTGACTAAACCAATCAGATTTTGGTTCTAAAGCCAGTTGCAGAAATTATCTGTAATAAAGTAATTGAAATACTTTGCTCCTCTGAACTGATTGCTGCTGGGAAATGAAACCAGTTTGTCTCTAAAAAAACCACACACTTCACCATACATTCCCCTCATCCCTCTAGTCATTTTCTTCTCATCTGTCCAGCTATATTTCTCATCACCATCAACTGCCAATTTGTACCATCATAAACTCAAGCTGTTTTACTTCAGTAAAGTTTATAAATTCCCTATGCTTCTTCATAATAGCTGCAAAGAATTTAAGTGAGATTTGCCTGGACAACCATCACATTCACCACGTTAGCGCAGTTCGGCTCGAGACAGCAGTTCATCTTTTCACTTCTAGTCTTGTATTTTAAACAAGGGAAGACATCTTAATGTGACTGCATAGTCTCACAAATGCAGCAGCAGCAGCAAAGGCTTTATTTTCTGTTATGTTGATCTATGTAAATAACATATAATCTGGGTACTTATTTATCTTCTGAACACTGCAGCTGAATGGAAGGCAAGGAGAGGAAAGCAGGGGGGAGATAAATCCCTGAAGGATGATGGCTTTTGATTTTCTTCCACTTGTACATACATAGCAAGAGACACAAAAGACAAGCTCACTGGAATTTAATCTTATTATGATCTGTCTCCACCCATACTTCATAGGCCTGGACGTTAAACAGACACTTATCTGAGCCCTGACAGTACCCAGTAGTCCATGTGCCCTCACAGAAGCAGCAAATAAGGCATTTGACAGTGATGATGCTGCTGGCTGAGCCACACTGATGCAACACAGACCCTTTAATCCTCCATAACCTGAGTTGCTGAAATGCTTGAGATCCACCTGAAGTATTTTTATCACTAGCTGGGGGAGTTATCATAGAATTACAGCCCATATTCAAGAATGAAATACGGTGCAGTGTGACTGGCATAAAAGCCCAACAGACTGTTTGGGGAATAGTTTGTTCTTCTAATGTTGACATTATATCATCTGTTTTTGGCAGCTCAACACCACCGACAAGTTTCATCTTATTCAAATTGTCTTGAAAAGCTTAATAACTCTATTTGGCATATCTTTTAGGAGAAAAAGAAAATAGATACATTATTTGTAAAGCAACATATGCCCGATGACTTTGATCTGTGATGATGCAATCCCCTTCAAGGATAAAAGCAGAGCTGCTTAAGAGGAGGAGTCATCATATGAATATACACTTTCTAGCAGCTTTTTGAAAACACATTTCTACTCAATTAGCACTTACAGTGATAGCTAATTTTAGATATTAAAGCACTGAACTTTCCTGTTGTCGTGCTTTCATGCTACAATCTTCTCCAATTAGAGAGGAATTTATTCAAAATGTTTCCCTAACACATTTTATGTATTTTCTCTGCTTAAAGCTGTTGGCTTGACTACATAAATACACAACACAGAGGCTGAAACACAGGTTAAATGTTCAGCTGTTAAATTCCTCCAGAAAAGCGAAATTACAGAATAGCACAGGTTAAATACAGACTACAGAGCTATAACACGACAGGGGACATGTTATTGCTCTTGATTTGGTTGTGTTGAGCCAGGAGCTAGTTGTGTGATTCAGTCTTTGGTATGTAGATGGCTCTTTCAGGACTTCTGACTACATTTAATCTGATGTCAACTCTGAACTGTTCATTATGCACATGTAAATATACCAGTTATAGCAAGAGAATCAGGGTTAACGCTTTTTGGTTTGGGGTTTTTGTTTGTTTGGTGGTATTTTCTTTTTCCTTTTAATACTGTAAAACCACATGATAAATAACACATCTCCCTATGGAGGATACAATGCAGCCCTACATGTGCTTGGCATTCAAGTTTACACAGATGCTGACCCTTGATCTGGGTTATGCTTTGCCTTTCATTTTGATCATCCCAGGCTGTTTATATGAAAACAGAAAGAGCATATTTAAAAATAAATCCCAACACATCTCCCCTCTATCTGGGGCTGTGTAGTTTATGTACAGTGTAAAAGAAGTTCATTGTGAATACACACAGGATCAAGAAGCACTTATTAAAAACAGAAGCAGATCCGCACTTGGAAGAATGTGGGATGCCGGGTTCTTGCGGTGGTCAGAAAACCAGAGAACTGAAACAGTTCAGAACTTTATTTCCTATCCAACTGCAATTAAGTTCTCACCTTAAAATTCAAACTTGAGTCATAAAGCCACCTAAAACCTGTGAAGCAGTCTAAATCCAAATCACAGCTACAGTAGGCATCTCTGACTGTCCTGGCTGGATGTGACTTGAAAGTAAGATCCAAATTCTCTTAACAGTTCACAGAAGAACAGATTTATATCACATCCTTTTTCATGCAGTGTGTATTTATGCACTTTTACAAGTCTGTGTGATGCTAGCCTTTAGCAACTGGGTACAGATACATCGGTATCTTTATTTTGGGTTAAGCTTTTTCTGTTGTTGAGAACTCTGGGTATCATCTTCCCTATCTCTATCTCCACATTTTGTTACCTGTGATATTGAAGTCAGAAAATACAGTAGTCTTGTGGGAGACCAGCTATGTTGTACGATAGATTTGAGAGAAAATTAATACATCGTTTTCTTGAATTCTTATGCTGACAAAAAATGCTCCTCTGGCTGTTCCTTGTACTTTGCCACCTTTTCTCTGAAAGGCTGCCATAAGATGTCCCATGCATCATCTTTTACATGACGGATATCTTCCCTGATCTCCTTCAGTCACTGTTCTCAGAATTATCCTCTGATTGTTCCTGATTGACTACTCAAGTTCCTAGGAAGACTACTCCACCCCTTTCCATATACAGTGAGACTATAAAGTCAGAAGTACATCTCTGAGAAAAGCACATGTGATTCACTTGTCAATAGAACTGACTTGCCTGAAGTTGTTAGATGCCACATCAGTTTTTCCTGTATCTCACTCCAGGCAAGCCAATTATACTTCTAAAGGGCATCCTTCCCATAGTCAAATTCATAACATTCTGTAAGCCACATGTTCACGGGTGCATAACGAGTAACAGAAATTTGCATCCTCTCCACAGCTGCCTATCAGCTATTTTCCAAATTCCTTTGGAGTTGACATCATTTTACTGTACCCAGTGATACACTGTAATGGACTTTGATTGCATTTGCCTTTCAATACACATTATGATCAAGTGGCATGTTCACGTTCAGAGTTTTCTCTTAAAAGTACTTTGGAAGTTTTGGACTTGCCGGTCATTATATACTCAAGAGCGGGTTTTGCAGAGAAAACTGAGGTATTCCATTCCTGCTTTCCCAGGCATCACAGGACAGTTTATTTGATTAGCCACTAACCCTTTTTCCGTAAGAAAAAGTGACTTATGTATAACTTGAGAAGTCACAATACTGGCAGTATTTTTTTCCATTATGGTTTCTTCTGCACTGTTTGCATTAGCATTTCTTTCACATGAATCTTCACAGCCAGCCACTTCATCTGAATCAGTTGTGCAGCTCGTCTTTTTGTGCTCCGCTACTTTTTCCATCAGCTTTTCCACTGAACTTTCATTTCAAGATCAATAGACTTAGCTGACTGAAATGCAAGGCCTTCCTGCTACAGCCACTGCAATTTTAGTCACCTTTAGAGGCTTACAAATTCACTTACATTTGGAGAAATTCAAATGGCCTAGTAGGTAAGATGAATGCAAAGTGTGATTTTCTTTTTAATGATATATTATGAATATAAGTCTTAAAAGGGGCAGAGTTAGCAGCTGTGCCCTACAGTAAGAAAATGGATTTATCTCATGCATCCCATTATGCATCACAGCCTCAACACAGTAGCCTTGACCAAATCTAATCGGGACTGACGCTGTTACCTGAAAAGCAGTAAAATTCAAAGATACGATTTGAAAACATTCTTTTCCCAGGCATTATGTGTGCTCTCTGCATCACTAAAATGATACAGCAGGATTTTTCACGAAGCCAATTAGATTACAGTATAAACTTCTAAAGAAACCCAAACCTAATCATGAAAAGCAATGGCACTGGGAAAAAAAAAATAAAAATCAGTGTATTAGAAAAGTCACGTTACAAGGGCATAACAGAAAAATTCGGCCTTCACTTGGACCAAAAAAAGACGCATTCTTTTTTCCTCTATTCCCCCTGTTCCTTGTGTGGGACATACTAACATAACGTGCTTGGTAAATCAGTGACAGTTAAAAATCTAACTGGAAATATCGCCTCACTCACAGCAAAAGCACAGTTAACATATCCCAATGCCTGCTAAAGATCAACTAACAGGAATGGTTTGCCACTGATTTCTCCCCTTATCTTTTGTATGTTCGCGTGTGAGCAGAAATACACTGAAACCAGCACTCCATATTCAAAATTGGTATTTTCCCTGTTATCTAGAAAACCTTCTGATCAAACTTTGTTTTGTAAAGGAAAACCAGACTGAATTCTTGGATATGGATAAGTTTGGTGGGGTTGAGGCTTTTTTTGAAGACTCTATTAGTGAGAAAAAAACCTCACAATCCAAACAGGCACAGCAAACCCCAGCCCTGGCTTCTTTCACATGAGTTTCCATTAAAGCTGATGTTCGCTGGCGTAAAATTCAAAGCCCTTGTCATTTCTACCCAGTGTGATTTAATTTGCTAGCTGTAACACTACAGGTGGACTGGCACACATGACTGGCTAATCAGCTGCCACCATCCTATGTCTGAGTCAGCACAGAGGGGGATTTAACCTTGCAGTCACAAGGTCAGCAGCCCAACATTCCCCTCTTCCCCCTTCAACACAGCAGCAATAATTGTGCAGATCTGTTGAGCAATTTACTTCACCAGAATGTCAGAGCGTCAACCTTTCTTGACGTGCACCAGGCTTGGTGTACACTGCACAGACATGACATTTCCGTGCTTTCCCCAGCAATTCTGTTTCAATAATGATCAAGAAACAGGAGAGAGTAAGGAAACGAGGAAAAAAAGAGAGACTACAAAACAATGCGATAGGTGTTAAAGCATGCCTGTAATGGGTCAGCATAAGAGAAGGTGAACATATTTAAGCTAAAGTGCCTTTTTATACAGCAGGAGTCAGTTTTACAATGAATCACAATTTTATGAAAATGAGAAACCAAAAACATTCCTATTTAAAAAAAAAAAAAAAAAAAAAAAAGAAGTAATTGCAGGAAAAACCTGACTCAATGGAGCTGTTCCATCCTATCCACCTTAAATTGCTAAAGAAAATAAGAACATGAAAAAGGAAGGAGGAAGCAGAAGCTATCAACTCCAAACTACTATAATCCCTTAGGAAGAACAATTACTTTATCCCTATTACCATAAACAGAATTCTTGGCTGAAAAACCATGATAGGAACCATGACTGAATAAAGGCACATAGCACAGTTAAGCAATCACAAATCACACTGAATTTTGATTTTAGAGGGATGTCTTGAAAACAGGAATTAAATATCTACAGCTCCGGAGACTTACAGCAAGATTTCATTTCAAATAATGTCTGCAAGTAGAGAAAACAGTAGGATAACAAATGTAATTTCATAGAAAATGGATTCACAAACTTTTAAAGCAAGGTATTTTAGAAGCCTTCCATGCTTGAGAAACCCTCACACCAAGAAAGGCACTGGGTTTTCTGTTCACATTGTATTTCAGCTAGAAAGAAATTACGTGCCATGTTCCAGATAGCAGACAATTGTGACACTTCAATGCCTTAATTTGGAATGAAAATGGGAGAACAATTCACATTAGGGCTGGGTAGAATAAGGCTAAAGGGAATCTGAACCCTTTCCCCCAAGCTCCCTTTGGGGCAGCTGTTTATTGATTCTGTCTTACAGAGAACCCTGTGCCAGCCCAGTGGTACCTACAAACATGGTTATTGGCTTGCAGACATCAACCAGCTACTGCCACCACCTTCATAGGCTCAGATCCACTGACTCAGAAACCACCCAGACCTCCTTCCTAAGTAGCAACCACAATAGTTTCCCACCAAGCCCTTGCAAAACAAGGACTATTCAGCTGAAGGACAGACCAGTACAAAAACCTAGCCAATTTAAGAGCAATCCAAGGCTACTGCATTTGAGGATTTCCAATTGTGTGATTTTAATACCAGCTCGTAGGTGTAACAGAACATCAGTTGGCTCCAGGCTGAAAACCATTCATTGAATTTCACTCCCCCCCCCCACCTCTTATACTGGATCCATCACACTGGATGGCTTCTCCTGCTGTTAGAAGTTCTCAGAAACCAGTCACCTTAACAACATGCAATACTTCCCAAAGCTTAGACATGCCAGGGCAGTGAACTGCAGAAAAACACCATAACAAGTAAATTCTGAGCTCTCACCATTAATCCGCCATCCACTACAGCTACAAGGAAACAGAAGCCTGGAATCACAGAATTCCATTGCCCTGCCTCAGCCCATACAAATCCCTTCCCCTGGTGCTTGCACACAGCTGTGAGCATGGTCTGTTCTGATCACCTCCAACTCTGTGACCTTTAAGATCCTTGCATACTTTCCCTCCCTACAGCAAGTGCCTTAATCTAAACTATAACTGACTTAAAATCCAGTACAAAAGTGTATTCACTGTTTGAAATCCTACTGGAATTTAGCACTGTTAGATACAAAGGAGATAAAAGTTGTAGAGCTGGAAAGTTGTATATCTAACCCACCCACTGTGGGCATAATCCCTCAACTATGGATAAAGAGCTGACCACTTCAAAATCCCTTTCCCATTCTCCCTTGGCTCCTGCAGGGGGCCTATGCACGAGATAGTAACTCATGCATATAGAGTGGCAAGCAAACAGCAGCTTCTGAACCCAAAATGTCCCTTCTGGATTCACACAGCAGCTGCAAAAACACACACTGGCCAACTTCACTAGATGTCCTAACACTTGGCAAACAATCACAAACACATGGAGCCACTGGGGAGGAGGGAACAGCCAAGGGAGATGCAACAAAACACAAAAAAACAAAATCCCAAAAGAGAGAAAGGAACAATAGAAAAGGGTGAGAGGGGGAAGATGAGAAGGTCCATGCAAGGCAAAGAATGAAAAGGGCAAGAGAGTCTGGGAAAGCGGCGAGATAAGTGAAGCATATGAGGAAGCAGGCTGTGAGGAAGATGTCCCGCCATCAGCACATAAAACAAGGCTCCTGCTGGAAGATAGTTTGGAACAAATAACTGGCAGAAACAAAGAAAGAAAGTCTGCGAGACACAAAGAGAGCTCAGTCACACGTTAGTAACCAGAATGACTTTCCAGCCCACAGCTACCCGATAACAGAGACAGCAACACACTGAAAGGTTTGGACGTTGTCACCGGCTGAGTAAGTAGGTTAGGCTTGAGAAGAGATGATGCATATCAAATGCAAAATGGATAAAATTAAACATTTATCGACAACACAAACAAAGTTGGGTTAGACTTCCAAAAACACTGAGCACTACCAAAACACAAGTCAAGTCCTGAGCTGGAGAGACAGCCAATTGAGCCTCCTACAGCTTTTAGCTTAAATGGCTTGCGAGCTATTCCTTCAGGTCTTTCAGAGCAAAATTAGTGCTTCAGTTCCTGCTGACTGCTTTAACTGCTGCACCTGTGACTCTTTAAATTTGCCACAGCTGGGCTGCTCAGTGCATAATGGCACTGTGCATCAGGGAGGGCCTCGGCACATAACATGCCAGATCACCTCGGGGTTGAGGAGGAAGAAAAACACAATGTTGGTTCTCAGTCAGGTAGGGCAGCGTTTATGTCCACATGTTCCTGTTCAGAAGAGGTGAATAAATGAAAGCTTTTCTCTCATTCAGTAAGAGACACCCATCTGCCATCCTAAACCCAGCAGGCTTCATGCTAAACAGGGCAAGAGGAAAAAGTACGGAGAAGGCAGAGGAAAGAGCCACTTATTTTCTCTGCTGGAGAGGGGGATGTAGTGGTTTATAGTGAGGAAGAGAACAGGTAAGAAAAGGGCTCATTTATAAGTTGTATTCACACACTATTCGTATATTACATTCTCTTCTACATTTATAGCAGCTTGGAGTCAGAAAGAAACTGAAACCTCAAACCACACATTCCCTGGGCCCAAGAGAACAGACATAAAGCTGCTCCTGAGCCACTTTATTCCTGCATTAACTCTCCTCTGAAGCTACACAGTGCTTATGGGCACAAAACTGTTCTGGATAGGAGATAGCACTGCACTGCTTGCTGCTGGGTTTTGGGTTTGGGAAACAAGATATTTTGTTGTTCGTTTTGATTTCCCCCCCACACTCATCCCCCCTCTTTCTCCCAAGTTTTTACTTTATCTCCAGGATAATAGATGTGGTTACACTGTAAAGATGCATTAGCCTGACACAGCTTACTCTCCTTCTTGCCAACACAGGAACGTCCATACTGCAGCAGTCCAGAGGACTAAAAGGTCCAGGCTCCAGTAGCACGCTTACATAGCTAACCAATACACTTTGTGTACATAAGACTTGATCTCTAAAGGAAAAATAACCTGCTCACAGAACCAGATTTATTCTTGTTTTAATTTGCCTGTGAGGATTTCCTTCTATCCATTTCTTAAACTGTGTGATATAAGCTTGCTTACAGTTAATCCATTTTTCTAATTACATTGTTTCTCTCACTATAAAGCAACAGTTGATTAATCAGACTCTTCAGTGAAGCAGCGAGGTGTCTGACCTTCTTACTTGCTGTATTTGTAATGAACTTCATATCATATTCTTCAATGAAATAAAAAAAACCACAATCCATTTCAAGCTGTCTTTAGAATAGCTGACTGACTACAGGGAACACATCAGGAGCTCACCTATGGGCAAGTCTATCAACTTTATTCTCTGTCAGCACTTCACAAGTCTTGTCTCTTACTACACACTCTTGCTGTTAATGAAGAAATATTTCCAAAGACCTTTTCATAACTTCATCTGCATGGGTATGTGACAATTTGTAGTTCCGCAGGATGACACACATACAGCGAGTTGTAATCCACTGCAGCAGAAAGCTCTCCTACGAAGCTACAGAAGACCTCTGTTAGTTGTGAGAGAAACAGTTATCACTTACAAGAGATACAACCACTTTTTCCCTATATTTAAAGGGTGGACTTGAAGATCTTAAAGGTCTTTCCCAACCTACACAATTCTATGATTCTAACCTATGAAGTGACTAAATACACAATATGTCAGTAAATCTACACCCAGTCACTTTCTCACACTCCCAGACATTTGCCAGTGCATAAATCTCATACACACAAAATGGAGGCAGAACACAGTCCCCAGTCGAAGAGCAGGGCTGTCAGGGATTTGGGGAAGTTATTTCCCAGCTTTGAAATATCAACTAAACACAATGAGGTTTTTTAACTGTCCTTAAAGATTCCCAAAGATGGAATCTCCGCTACCTTCCCATGTTGCATTATTTCACCGGTTTGCTGTTTTTATGAATAGGCAGCTTTTCTAGGCTTTAAAATGTCTACCTTTTGCCATGTTGGTGATGATCATCTTGTTCTGCACAAAGGCAAATCAGATTATTCCATTCTCTGTAATACTACGCATTTAAAACAACTCTGACATCTCCTTTACGGATTTTATTTCAGGCTAACCATCTCCTCCTGTTCATACCTAGTGGAGCCACATTTTCTACACCTTCAGTTTTCTTCAACTGGCTATTCTCTTTCCAAACCACCACAGTATGCTAAGCTGAGAGTTTGGGAGAACTACTTGGCACCTTTGGCAAGCTATTACCCCATTTATACCTTCAAATCACATGGGGGTTTGTGTGACAATAGGATCTCCTTGACTCCTCATCAACTTGTGATCTGCTAGAATCAAGATCCCTACCTATCTGCTATTTGGGTGACCAATTTCTGCTACTAAAAGATGGTAGCACAACATCCATCCACACTGAATGTCATCCAACTTCTTGTGTTTGTTTCGCTAGTTAAAGATGACTTTGAATTCCATTCCTGCCTTTCAGTGTGCTCACAGTTCGGACTGAAACACTTACAGATTTAATAAGCATACACTCCATTCCATCACCCAGGTCATTAAGGAAAATACTGAACAGGTCTACACATGATGATACACATTCACAAAGATCAATAGAGAACAGGCCATTCCTAACCCTCGACTCAAGGTTTGTTTAATCCAATGTATTACATCTTTCAATTCTTCTCACAGAAACAGAAGTTGGGGTGTCATCACCAATACCTTTTCATCCTTATGTCACGTAGACCCATAAAACAGTAAGGAAATGCAGTATCTGTCTAGTATCCACCCAAAAGATGCTATACTATGGCAAATAGTATATTTGCATATTAGATTCTCAAAAAACACATGGAATTCAAATCCCTTTTCCCCAATCTTAAAAACTTTCCAGAATTGGTAAATGCCAACCCTAAATAGGGCCAAGTTCCTGTAAACTTCCAGAGCTGGAACAATAGCTGAGTTTGAGCATTGCAAGTGAAAAAGCCTACAGTTGGAGTGAATTACCTTACTTCTACTTTTAGAAAAAGCTACATTAAAGTTGATCTGTTTTGGCAGGCTTATTTCCCAACATACTAAAGGAGTTCTAAGTGCATATATTACATAAACCAGAAGAATTGAGATTTTCTTCTCTCCCCCCAAAAATAAAGAAAAAAGATAATTCATATGTCAAAGACAAGCACACTGAAAAGGAACTAGTCTGGGCTAGCCTGCTGCTTCGTTTGTCAAGCCTGTTTTATTTTAACACACTGTTCTTCCCAGGGCTCCCCACTAACATTTGGCTAGCTGACTCACTGAATGTTCCCTTTAAACTTACATGGTATCAATTAATAGGTTATAAAAGAGACATTGATTTACCTTTAAAGTTCTAGTTTGTGATCTCTGATCCTCTGGGAAGTGTGCTGTCACTACACAAGGACTCACTCACATCTTCAGCTCCCTACAGCAAAGGCTTCCTTTACAGTCACTGAGGTAAGACTAAGCAGGACAGGGAAAACCGTACATGCAATTCAAATAGCAGGGTTTCTAGCAAGGAGTTTGGCTCATCTAAAACCCACTTGACTATAGGCTATTTGTTTAGAAAGGCCAGAGACTATAAAGACAGAGACTGTGCTGCTGAGGCATATATTGAAAATGACAGGAATGGTTTCTATTGACTCAATATTTCAAATTCAAAATCATGGAGGCATAAGAATATCCCTGAAATAAACTAAAACACCACCAAATGGGACAATTGGTGGATGGAGTCCAAACTGAATCAGGTTCAAACCAGAGGCTTCCTCAGACATCCACCCCACTGAAGGCACTCCAGTATGATCACTCTGCTTCCCAGTCTTCACCTGAGGGATGAACACATGCTCTTGGTCTGGATCCTCATACTCCCATAGACACCTACACTAACTCAAAGACTCCTAACAGATACCAAGCTTTGCTACTGTATTAAGGAGAAAGTCTTAGTGCCCTTGACCAGAGTATTTACCAGGACAAAAAGCACCTGAAAATTACAGACTGGTCATTCCAAAATGGAAGCAATATGAGTGCTTAAACGTCAAACCATTAAGTGGGTATTCTAAACTATGCTCTTTATTGTACTTCTTCACTTACTAAACACCTGTGCAATCTGCATATTGGCCTTCATCCAACCTTACAACTTCAACTTCTTGAGGCAGGCTTGGCAATGGCATACTGAAAGTAAAATTGTGCACCAAATCCAGCCCAGACACAACACAGCGCATGTTAGTATTTTCACATTTAGTCACTTATTATACCACTTAAATCATTGCTCCAGCTCACGTGCCATGGTTTCTTCCTTAAGTGAGCACTCTCTAACTGGAGTCTCCTGATAAAGCATCAAAAATGCCATGTTCATTAATTGGAAGATAAGTATTTTCCAAACTTTTGTCTTTTAACTGCAAGTTATAAAACACAGTGAAGTATCTAAATGGATGCTGTGGAGAAGGGAAATGCATCACTGCAGTATTAGCACCCCAGCTGAAGGAATCTTACTGGACTGGGTGTTATTAAAGTTCCTTAGTTATTTTTAAAACCCTTGAAAGATACAGAAAGGGTGATTATCCCTTCCTTCAAAATCCCATCTGCTTTGAATCCTTGCAGCTTCAAAATAAGCACACAGATCTAATTAATTTTAATGATCCATGCTGAATTACTTACCATCGAAACAAAACTATCTAATTTGCTAGTGGTTCTGAATTTTATTGTTTCATCTTTGCTAATTTATAAATGCTTTTCATAAACAGAAGCTACAGCTCACCTTGAAGGAGATATTTTCAAGTGTATGGCTGCAGAGGCCTGTTGTGGTTTGGCATGCTGGCAGGACAAAGCTGAACCCAAATTAATACACGGAATTTAAACACCAATCACATGGTGCTTTCTTTTTGAGGAGGTTCTCAAATGAATGCAGATCTCAAAGTCAGAACACGGCTATCACAGTTAAAAGGACCAATCCACATTCAAGTGAATTGAGGGCAAGGAAGGAGAAAATCACCATTTAGCAAACTTGCACATCTTTCTCAGTTAATGTAATCATTTATCATCAAGGAAAGCCTGCATAATAACATCTTTTGTAACGGTTTTGTTGTAAGAGACACTGTATTCAGCAGCCCAGTTTTATATGGCTCTAGAGGGATACAAGGAGAAACATGAATATAGAAAAATGAGGATGGAATTCTGACCTCAGAGTTGACACCAAATTTGTCATTCAACTCAACAGGACCAGAGTTTTCCCCCCAAATATGTTGGTAAAATGAGGAAGTAGACTGGGAACTGTAAAGAGCTCAATTTATATCCTTGACCTTAAATAGCACATATATTGCTAATCTCCAAAGTTTTTCCCCATTCAAATTAATATAGCACAATATTGGCAATCTAATCACTAACAAAACACTGTCTTACTTGGCATGGGCAAACAGCAAATTCTGACCAAAACATCCATCCCCAGAAGAGCTCTTTCGAGGTATGTGAAACTTAGGTTGAAAAAAGGCATGTAATAGCAAGTCCCCAAATCAACATTTCTCTTTTCCCCCACCTTGCATCATTCGTCTTCCTTTTCAATACCCTCTTTTGCATCTGCACTAAAAACATCACAGAGCACAACCTAATTCCATGAATTAATTTAATGTCAAAATACTATCAAGCTATGCCTTCTTTCCCTCATTTTCTTTCAACTCAGGGTTAACTTTGAAGCACCTGTCATGTCCTGCTTTGTGGTTTATATTAGAATCTTATTTCTCTTGCAGTCTTTGAGTTCGCAGCAATGACAACTGGCATTTAATAATTAGTTTCCCTATTTCCACAAAAGCACTTGGATTTCAGAGAATATGACCCGTGGGTAGTTTGCATACAGGCACTTCACCCTCACTGACGCTTTCTGGAAAAGGAATGGCTCATTACAATGCAAATTAAACCAACCCATGTCATGGGTTATTATAAATTATAAAATACCTCACACCAAACAAAACCCAAAACATCCTCCTCATGGGTCTCTAAGATTCACTACAATGGATGCATTGCAGTGGAGCTTTACGTACAAGACCATCATGTTTTTTTCTGGGCCTAAAATCTAAAGGTTTCCAAGCATTGCTAGCACTTAACCTCCCCACAGGAAACCCATTTAATCCTTAAATATTTCTTCTCCCCAAATCAGCTTCAGTGTTTGATCCTTACATACTAGAAAACGTGGACATTCCTTCACTGATAACACACCAGAAGCCCTAAGACAGATACACATCCCTCAGTTCTCCAAGTTTATTTGCATGCTGCAAAGGGAAAAATCATCTACCTGCTAAATTTAGAGCATCAGAATACAGGGGGAAGAGGTTATGCATTTGTATAATAAAATGTTCCTCTGCTTTCAAAATATGCTATATAAATAATACATTATTCTATTAATAATAGATTAATGACCTCCCTCTCCTCCCTGTCACGGAAGCTTCAGTCACTGAAGACAACAGTCAGAACATGGCAGGAGTTAGCAAGGTGTTTTCCATAACTTCAGCTGTGCAGAGAATACTGTAACTGTGGGCAATGTCTTGTAAGTTATTCTTTAGCATTTTACAAGGGGGGAAAAAAGACTTGTTACAAATTGTTTGCTATCTGGAGAATCTCCCCTCAGCTACATAGCAGAATTTAGCCTATCTCCAATCAGCTAAAACTCTCAGTATTTGTAGGCAACTGATTTAAACTGTTAGCAAATATTATTTGTCTGCAACTCCCATTTGACAAGACCGTTACTACTCACCTTTTCCTTGCAGGTGCCAAGGCTATGCAGACTTGATGAGACATTTTGGACTTGACACTCAAGCGTCAGAGATGAGAGACGAAGTCTGTTACTGGCCTACACTTCCTCTTTTCCATAGGACTATGGAAACAGATTCAGGGCCAACAACCAAGAATCTCAAAAGTAAAGAACTGCAGGCTGCATTCAATGACTTCACTCACAGAGTGTGCTCATTCCAGCATCTAATGCTTTGTTTATCATTATCCAAGTTTCTTCCTCATGTTTTTTTAGTGAGAAGTGGTTTGTTTTTCTTTCCTGTTTTGTTTCTTGAAAAGCTCCTCAAGCTGGAGCCATGATCAATTGACTATTATTTCTCTGCTGACTTGTGCTGCTCAATTATGACATTTCATTTCAACCTTACTCTCCCAACACCTTGCATTAATCCACCCAAATAACTACTGGAGACATTTTTGAGATGATTGATTTTTCACATCTGAAAGACATTTGTTCTGGTATGCTAACAGTAATAAATGAGAGAGGGGCCTTCAAGAGTACAGAATGAAACTGAATGCCAAGATAAATGTTACATTTCAAAGTATAATGACTGAAAAACTTCATATAAACAGGCTGTTTTTTTGAAGAGACTTATTTTCTTCCACCACGTATGTATCTATTTGTATGTCACAAGGATGTGAATATGACATTATCAGCATGATTAGACACAAATTGACCTATTTGTCATATCGATAACAGCTATAGCCAGAGGATCAAATATCCAAATATGCCCTTACACAGCAGAGGAACCTCAAGAAAGCAAACTAATATTTCAAGGACTCAGCAGGGAATACATGACAAATTAGGTCTCCAAAATAATTACGACATCCCAAAGGGAAAATGTACTTCACTTGCAAATTACTCCTAGACTTTTCCGTACCTTTTAAAACACTTTGTAAAAGGGCAGTATTGTCAGAGTTCATAAAAGATTGTTTTCAGGATCTAAAGGCTCATGTTTTGAAGACCTGAAATAGACCCCTAGCACACAACACACTTCGAAGATCAGGATTCTTTGCTCTGAAAGGCCACTGACCTTCCCAGGAAGGGCATTTTCTACAGGGTTTATTTGAAATGCCACGGTCCTGGTAATTACAGTCTCTCATGCCTGTGTTTATATAGATAATACCTGAAATATGGGGTTGAGAAATATCCGTGTGTACATGTGCAATTCACACAACTATTCCCGCAGAACAATACTGTGGAAAGCAGGAAAATAGGCAGTGGGGAGGAAGGGGAGATAAGGGTACAGAAAACACTGGAATAATGGGTGAAATTGTTGGAAATCACTCCTTCAGAGGTGACAGATAAACTTGCTCTCTCTTCCCAGCCCTCCAGTGCAACTGTGGCATAGATCTGACACGTAATATTTACTTCGGGGAATTGGATCATTTTTCAAAAGAGAACCATTAATTTCTCTGCAAGACAGGTCAAGCAGTGTTCTCATTTCTTCAAACTGAATCCAGAATAAAGAAGAGAAACACATAATAACGTGGGGCTTTTAAAACCAATCCCATAGACTTAATGTCTATATAAATCACACATGCAACTACAAACTGTTTTCTCTTTCTCAAGCTACAAGTATCTGTTGCCTGAACACAATCAGAAGCCCAACATGTTAGCAAATTTTCAGTCAATCACTTCTCCAGCTTTACACTACTTTTTACTTCAATATAGAAAAGAAATAAAGTGGCAATGCCAGGGGCACCTTCACATCCAAAAATAGTCGGATCCGAAAGCATCTTTTTCTACAAGTCAAGGAAGAAAAGCTAAAGAAAAACCTCTGTAAATCCCACCGGCATAACACTAAAAGCAGTGAGCAGGCTAAAGTACATTACTTGTTAGTAGGAATGCACGAACAGACAAAAGGTTGCCGTAGCTTTCGTATGTTCTTCTATTAAGAGACTTTAAACACTGTGTTGTGGTGCCAGCTTATAAAGAGCAGTGAAACTGAGTTTTTGGAAGCTATAAAAATGAAGTAGGTGAAGCAAGGAAAACATTATTGCATCTGTCAAGTTTTTTAATACAAAGGGATCTGACAACTGCCAAGAAAGAAAAAAAAGCAATATATATAACTAAAAAAGCCATATCAGCTTTTCCATATAATTCTATGGTTTATTATGTTCATCTATTTCCCCATTCCCTTTAATGACTTTGTGATTTCATAGAAAACACTTTTCATAGAAGGCTCAAGTATGAACACAACTCCACCAAAGACAGCGGTCTTACGAATGGATTGCTGAGGTATCACAACTATATACATGTTTTATGAAGAAGCTTCTGTATAGCTTTGGTACAAAAGCAAAATCAGAAATAGAAATCAGAACAAGCATACCCCAATATTCAAACTCAGCACCACAGTGTTCAACAGAGAAAGACTGATCGCCTCCAAGTACATCCCTGGTGCTGGGGCCACAAATCCATCAGCTTCCCAGCCAGACTGAGGCCTGGGGATTTGGGCTTGTTTCCACAATCTGTAGATTGTGGAAATATGTAGGGATATGTAGGAATAGAAGGAATAAGTTGAATTTCCATACAACTCAAACCATAGCACTGCCAGGCAGGCAAAATTTTATACCTACTAACTAAGCCCCAGCAGCTTAAGTAGGAATTGAGGAAAGCCTCCTCTTCAACCATGTGTATTTTCCCAGAAAGGATCGAGTTCGAGTCAATACAACCTGAATCAGAATAAATTTTGGTGTGTATTTTAGTATTTTTAAATAAAAAACCCCATGAAAGTCACACATTTTAATATCTCCTTGCATTCTGCAATCAAAAATACCCTTTAGAATTTTGAAAGCAAACTTCAGCATATTTTCAGTGCTTTCAGCACAGGAGTAGCTTCTAATTACGCTCAAGCTACAGCCATCCAAGTTTCTTACAGTGTATATTGTCTTAACCTGTTAAATTTACATTACCAACTCATCAACTGAGTGAATATTGTGTATAAGGTTGAAAAAGTCCAGTATGTCAAATCTGACACTGTTCCATCTGCTACTCATAGCTCAAAGCAAGGGTCTTGTATTTCTTTTAGATAAGCTTAATTTCATTCATTCAAGCATGCACGGAAATACAGAATCCCATAGCCTTTATGTAAAAAAACGGCGAGCCACATTCAAATTGCCTTTTACTACAATTTAAAAGACACTTCTGTACATAGGCATCAATTCATTTAAACAGACTTAAGTATTTGAGAATGGCAGTACAGAATACAATTGGGATAGCAGTACTATTATATAAGCTTCTTTACTTTTTTTGAGGTCATTAAATCCACATACACCAGCAGCAAAGCACAACCTGACTGAGACACAAGAGGAGCACGCAGATACATGACTGTATTTCACAGTTCTGAGACACAACTGCATCATGCCCTAGGGCATGTCACTTCTCTACCTTAGCTTCTGCTCTATAGGCAAATGAAGTAAGAAATAATACCTAAACACTTCCCAACCCTTCTCCAAGAATGGATGTCCTAATTTTTTCTAGATGCCACATCTTCAGGGCCATAAAATTGAGATGAAAGAGCCAGGATTTGTAACACTGCAACTGCTGCACTGATTCTGAGCTTATAAACTTCCTAATGCCACTATAAATACTGCTTTGTTCATCATGATGTGTATTTCTACCACACGGTTCAGTCAGCCTAGGGAGAAAAAAGTATCACCAGTGAACATCATATATTTGGTTTGTGAAAGAGTTTGTTGCAGCCTCTGAGATCTGTTCTTCACCATACATGTGCTTAATTCCCATCAGCATTAGTGAAGTTTAATGAAGGATTTACAGAGAAAAAAGAGGGGTTTGTATTAGCCTAAGTAAATGAATTGCTCTGCCTTTTGGTCCCTCTTAATGAAAAATAGCAGTTGCTTTTAAGCACACTTTGTAGTTAGACAAGTCTTTGTTGCTGCAGAGAAATGTAAATTTATGGGAGTAACAAAACAAATTGATTAGTGACACGGAAACCACTTAATTCTTGCTTCCCATATGGGAGACTGTTTAGCAACCGTTTAACCTGTTTGTATTTTGTAAGGAAGATACTGCAAATCATCAGCTGAGATGGCAAAAATTGAAAGTTAGTATCTTTAAGTGTAACCTGCCTGCAACGCTACAGTCTCCTTAAAGCTCTGCACAAGGCTAAGCGGCCAAGTAAGTTTTTAAAGCACAGCTAAGTTGTGATAGGAAAGCAGGAAAGAGTGCCACCAGTCTAATTCAAATCAGCTACTAATTGCTGCTGTATGTTATCCAGTCAAGTCAAGGCAAACAAAACGATTTTGAGTATAATATATGCAAATCCAAATATCTAGCTAACAAGTCCAAATAGCAGACTCACATATGCAAGCCATGTACATCTCTAGCAAGGCAATTACAGTTGCGTCCAGTAACATATACAATTACCAGGTCCCCATTTTCACATGCAGAAATTATACATCAGATACACCCTAAATGCCACATGCATTAGAACTAGTAGGAGCTGCATGTAAACCATCTGCAGTGATCAAAAAGGCTTAATTCACATCCAGATACACTCCCAAACATGCTTTCCAACACATCTAAATGCGATAAACATGCATCAGCCACTTCACTCCCTCAATTTTGCAATTTCATATCATCAAACAGAGTGAATCCACAGGCATTTTAGAACAGAATGTAGAATTACAGTTTATAGATAATTTTACAAAATGCCAATATAAAACTGTCCCTTCCTGACCAAACAGCTCTACATTTATCATTCCCCTACAAAAAGCTCAGTATTTTAAACCAAAATACAATAGCAAAGTATTGAACTGACATTTATGATAAAATGCATTTGATTAAGACTTAATAAAGTAGTCTGTATATTACCAGTGAATAATGCATTGTAAGATAAAGGCAGACATAAAGCAAATAAGAGTGTCAAAGCTAATTCCAATGTGCATTTTTCAGCCATATTACTTATTACTGGATTTTAAAATGCACACTGAGATTCAAGAGTCTCCTCTTTTTTCTAAGCAAATAACGTTTACCTGATTAAGTCACATTGCTAAATTAAAATCAGTGCAAACTTTCCAGGAAACTAGTTAGTTTCTAGACTACCTTCATACTCCAAAAAGCATGGCTTAGAAGCAGAACACTTCAAGGAATAAAGGTGGGGTGATATTTTTTCCCCTCCCATGCACCAGGAAAAACAAAATACTAAGGAAGAGAATCGTAAGATGTGACTGATTAAGTGGTTTTAGCTGAAAAGAATTTTCCTAAAATATTTCAATATTCATTAGGAGCCTTCCCAAACCGACAGGCCATAAATTAATTGTTTCGATAAATGATACTGCACACACTGGCTGTCAAAGCACAGAAGCAAACACTTGAGGCTCATGTAAATGCATCTTTTTCCATATTGGTAGCAGGCTGACCTTAACTGAACCACAACAGTAAACCCAAAACCTACCTGCCCAATAATTCAAGTTTAAAGATATTTGCAAAGGCAAATATTTGTATGCAAAGCCAACAGTACATTGCTTGGAAAATATTTTATATTCAAGTTGGAAGTGAGGTGCTCGGAACATCTCCTGTTTCACCAAGTCCCCTGTACAATTCCCAACTAAGACTTCCACTAAAACTCTAACCCAAAGTGTACAACAGGATATGGAAAAGTCACTGTTAAATTACATGACTCCTAACAATGCAGCTGGTTTTCCTATAAGTCAAATAGACTCAGGAACCATGTCCCAAGGCACAGAAGCAGCACTGCAGCATGAAATAGCTGAAAATGGACCAGCCTTGCTCAGACGCTGTCCTGCTGCTTTCCCTGGCTTCCTATGTCTGTGGGAATAAATCCCACACAAGGAGGGATCTCTGTGGTATACAACGGTCATGTTTCTCCTTTTGGTCCTCAGGGTCTGCGGATCGGGTGAGATAAACATGCCAGTGAGGGAACTCACTCTTAGATCAGGTATCAGAAAAAATCAAGACAAAGCACTGACACCGGCGCTCTCGAGCATTAACACAGGTACAAGACTTCAATTGCTTCCCAATATTTTTACCCAAGATTTCCTCGCTTGGTTTTCCAGCACAGCAGGCTCCCTCCCTGTTGTTTTTCCTCAGTGAAATTCCATCCCTGCCTTTCATCTTCCTTCTTATTTGGAAAGTTAAAATTTTACTCTCCCTCTCCCACACATACCAATCAATATAGATAGTAACTGTAAACCACCACTTTGCTTACACATTAAAGCCCTTTCTTCCACTCTGTGTTTATCTTCCTTACTACAGAGATAGTCACCATATGCATTACCACCCTCCTGAAGCCACAGTCTAGAAACAGAAGACACCACCAGCAGTTTAAAAAACATTTAGAGTTCAAAACCGTCACAAAGTTCCAGGATAAGCCACAAGGCCTGTCTGTATTTCCACTGAATTGACAGTGACTCTCCTTATTTCACAACTTTAATAACTGAATTTGATACTGTGTTAGAAGTTCTCATGCACCACAGCACGCAATTTCTAGAAATCTTACTTATAAGCTCTTAAAGAGCTTTAAAACCGGAACATTTTAAATCTTTAAGTATTGCTCAATAGCTTATGCTCTCTCACAAAAAGCTAACTTCCCTTTTCTCCAAAGGAATCTCAAAACACTAAAGGCAGATCACTGGAAAACAATTATGAAGATCTCTGCTCTTTTTTGTTCGTTAAAGTATTCTGCAATAATGTGTTCCTAGTCTTCCCTGGTAAAAGGGAACACTGTCTCCTATCTAGAACAGTACTAGTTAACAGAAAATGGAAAACATTTCTGTTAGAGACTGAGGCTTCCTGACCTAGGGCCTCTTGCCCTAGATGAGCACAGACCATTCCATATCCCTGAGCTCCCTGCATGCCACAGATCACAAACTTGCCTTCAATTCTATGTACAATTGCAGAGAAAGCCTCAATACAACAGTTTACATGCACTGTGTTTAAATTGAGCCTTTCAGTGAAGAGCAAAGCTCAGTCAGGATATTAACATTTTTAGTAAGAAAAACTGTTGTTTCTCTCTAATCTATATAATTGAAGAGTAAAACCAACCCAAATGTATGA
Organism: Psittacula echo; assembly: GCF_963264785.1. Taxonomy (NCBI): domain Eukaryota; kingdom Metazoa; phylum Chordata; class Aves; order Psittaciformes; family Psittacidae; genus Psittacula; species Psittacula echo. The sequence goes on from NC_137738.1 coordinate 114,541,146, forward strand.
TTTACAAACTGTGTGAAAACTGACTGCTAGTCCTGTAAAACTCCTTAGGAGCCACAAAAGCATCATTGTGTAGGATGAGTAGCTCTGTAGCAAGTACAGGGTTGATCTGCTTCTGACTGGTTTGCAAGGGGTGATGTGCTATGCACACTCTGAGCCCAAGGGCTTGAGCCACAGCCTGGGAAGTCCTGCTGAAGTGGATACTGCCCAATTTTAATGAAAATTTCAAACCACTGTCTGAAAACCAGACAAAAGCAGCCTCTTTTTCAGAGAGCTCAGTAAACACAGCCTATGAAAACAGTGTTCTTCCCCTCATTTTTCAAGCACCACAAGTACTAGCCTAGGAGAGCAGTAGGATGCAGCCTAAGATTTCAATTTCCATGCACAGCCCCATGCACCACTTCAACCTCCAAGTTACCACATCCCATGAATTTTAACATCTCAAAAGTAAAAAATTACAGCTTAAAAATCCTATTTCCCCCCCCCCCCCCCATTTACTATGTTTTCATGTTTCAGCCAATGAATAAGAACTTCGGTTAAAGAAAAAAAAAACTCATTTAACAGTGTCTTAAACCTGCAGCCTGTAGGATTGACATTCTAAAAATGTTCTTTCCAATTGGGAAGAACAACTCAAGTAAAAAGCTTTTTTGTATACAAGCTCACTCTTCATGCTGAGTGATGATTGCTCTCCTTGCTGACTTCCCAGAGAAAGAAGAAAAGGATGTTAGATCAGGCCCTGGCAGCAAACAAGCGCTGTCGGGGAGCTTCTAACCAGCTCAGAGTATAGGCAGAGCTTGTTCAAGTTTGCCTGCAAATGACCATTGTAATACAGACTTCAGTAATATAGACCTCAAACCCCTCTCTGTCCTGATGGCAGCACTTGGAAAATCTGCAGAAAACACCCAAGGCCCAATTCCATGCGCAGCATAACTAAGCACAGCTCAGCCTAGGATGATCCAACCAAGACATATTTATTTCTAAGTATATTAACGATTGCCAAGGTTCTCAGTGAAATATCAGGGCCTTCTTAATATTTTAGGCACAAGAAACATTTCGAGGTATGTTACTCACCTTCTGTCTCTATCTCAGATTTACAAGACAGCAGAAGATCTGTGTAACTGAAAGATAATAGCTTTAGAGGAGAAAGCAGGAAAAGGGTGCTTGACTAGAACACAGTGCATGGGAGTCAAGGTAAGTGCACATCATAAATGCATATAGCAATGCTTGCTTACACAGCAGCTGGGACACTGACAATTTCTTCTTGCTATTATTAAGAACTATTTTTAAAGTTTCACTATTTAATCAGGTCATCTCAGTCCCTGGGAAGACCAGAAAGTTAGTTCAGAAGTAAATTTCTTGGGAGAAGATTGGTTTGCTTCACTATTATTTTGTCATGTCAAGCAGTCCATTTAACGGGTTCTTTATTAGGATACAGCAAAAATTACAATAGATGACAAACTGCAGACTGCAGTACCTGCAGCTTAAAATTAATTTCAGCCACCTACCACAAGTCATAACTACTAATGCACAGTACAAGTAGCTATCGTGGTCAAAGCAAGAAAAAATTGGAAGATCAGAGAAGTATGGAGCTGGAAGAGATTCTGTAGTTCCAGACCTTCTAGAGAAATACATTTCCATGCAACTTCTATAGAAACACATTTGCATATCTACAAAGCTGCTTCAGATAGATAGATAAGTATATAGCAATTCTCTTCTATAATGGAAATTCCATTAAAAATTATTTTAAGCTTATGACTGCAAAGGTTTTCTGACATCCACAGAAACCATCTTCACTTCAAATTAATCCAATTGCTTTTTGAGCTCCCCCCACAAGACAGAAAGTGAATTATTACTATAGTTTTAAACAGAAACCTTTTAAAATGAAAGCCCTGTTCCTATCATACGTTTCTGTAAAAAAAGGAAACAATGCCTACATTGTTTTCCTCTCAAGTCACGATTTCCATACTTCCTCACACTCTCATGTCTTCTTTGGAATGGGCAGCGTAGCTTTGAATGAGGAACCTTGGAAGGACCGAAACAGACTGTTACTCCCCTTCCCAAATTTAGGCATGCAATTCCTAGTTATATGCTCACTTGTGCACTGTTTTTTGCCTCTTCAACATACCCATGACACTGCAGTCAGCAAAGCAATTCCAAAAATACTGGTCACTTTAGAAGCCTTAACACACTTGCTCCCTGACTACAGGCAGTCAGGATGACTTCATGCCACAGTAACCAGCTGAGAGTTAGCTGGACATTTACACACTTCACACTCCTGTTGCTTTTGTCCTCATAGCAGCTGCTCTGAGGTTCAGCAGCTCAGCCAAATTTACCTCTTAGTAAATCTTATTTTATATTTACAACAAATTCCCAAAGGAAATGGTATTTTGTTCCCAAGTCTGTCCTCACACATTATTTGGGGTTGCAAAGGAAGCAGCATTGGATGTTTAAGTTTTCACTTATTTACGTGTAGTCCTTCACATAAAACAATCTGAACACAGCATATGACTTGCCGGACAAGACGTCTGCTAACCAATAGCTAATTCCCTCAATCCAGACATTTTATTCCAAAAAGTAAACCTTATAACTTGTCACTACCATACAAGATGACTAAAACCCATCAGGCACTTACCAGGCTCACTCACCTTAGAAAGCCAACAAAGAGAAGTTATCCTAGTAGGAATATATATGCGTTTGAACTCCCAAAAAAGGAGACTGCACAAGTTGGTTCACTTAAAACTGAGTACTTCCTAACAGTTCAAACAATCTGTTTAGCAGAAACCTAATAGAAAAAGGCATTGTATTTTCCCTCCAACCTTTGACATAAGCATGAAAGAATAAAGCTGGCACTTGTAGCCTCACCCACTTTCATCAAAAAAAAAAAAAGATAATTTTTAAAACTTAGGACTTGATCTCTTTAACCAAACACTACAGTTCTGCCCAAGAAGCATGTGCTGCAGAGCTGCTTCAGCTACTATTAGTTTACAATGGAGCTGGCCCTGGCAGGGTGCATAGAGACCACCAAGCTCTTCAAGAGAAGTAATTGGAAGGAAAGTAAAGCTTGCCATCGATTTCAAATGGCTTTGTATAATTTACACTTAATATTTCAAACCTTCACTAATGCAATCAAGATAAACAGAATATTTAATTAATCCCATTCCTAACACAATTTCTTTTGAGTTGTCAGGAACAATCAGCAAACGACAAGTTCTACATCATTAGTCTTTCTTGTGATTGTTTTCAAAACAACTAAATTGTGATCACCAGAGGCCTAAAATACTGCTGGTCTTATTGATTATTGCTGTGCAAAGACATTTTTCTTTCCTGTGTTCTCCTTCCAGCTTTGCACGCAAAGATAATTAAGCAGCAAGACAGAGTGGTGCTGATAACGCACGTCCCCAGTTGGGCAGCGAGGCGCCTGGGTGAAGCCAAGCGCCTTCGGTATGCACAAGTGTGTGCTCATCAGCACTCAGCTACCACACAGGCCAGCACATCTCCTCTATGGCTGCAACTGCTTATTCAGAATAATAAAGACGCAAAGCTGTATTCCTATGCAAAAAAAAAAAGAAATCCCCAATAGATTCACTGACTACTACTGGAAGCAGCATCCTACACCCCCAAAGTGGTTTATGAGCATTAAATCTCAATTAGACTTTTTTAATTTATACTTTTCAAACAAACATTGCTTAAAGCAATAACTACAGAATTGGGGTTTAATATTCTGGGAACTTGGAAGTTTTCTTCTTGAAATGCAGTTTCTGAATAGACACAGCCACGTTCCTACTCTGTGGACTGATAGTCAAAAGGAAGGTTGATTAGCCATGCAGAAATGTCACTGGGATGTTCACAGGCACAACTAAAAAGAACTACAATGCAATAAGCAAGGCTATCTATGAGCTGAGAGAGGAGAGAGTCCCAAGATGAAAGAATGGCCTTTTGTAGGAAACATTTTGGTGGTTTGTTTTTATTCTTGTTTCAATACAGAGTTGTGGCTACATTCATCCAACTTATCTTTTGCTTTCCATTGCAAATTCATGTGGGAACTGCTTAATGTTGCTGCAACCCACAGCATGGAAACAAATCAGCCACCTCAACTGTATCCTCAGCTTAGGAGCAGCATCAGGCTCACCCACAGGTATTTTTTCTGAAGGTCAAACAGCTGCTTATTTTCCATAATCAGAGAGTTACTCAGGAGGAATACCAGCGAGATGACCAAAAAGGATTCTTGTTCAAACCTGGCATTACACAAAGCATTAATAGGTTTTGTATATCATGTGAAATACACAAAAATATTAATGTACATGTTATTATGTGCATTACATATAATTTGTGCATATGTATACATTATTATGTACCTTACACAATGTAAATAATTCCACTTGTCTTTGCAACCACACACCCGGAAGGGGGGGGGGGGGGAGGGGAGGGAGGCTCTTGTACAATTCACACACTGGATCAGGGGACTTAAAACAGTTCACAGATTTGCTACAGGGGACATTCTACAGCATAAATCAAACAACTGCCTGACCTCTACATCTATACGAACCAGCAGTTGATCTAAAATGTGTTTGTTGGCAATGCTGATTTTCTGTAGTATCTCTGTATGCATAAGCTATTAAAAGTGTATATAAGTTACAGAAAAACATTCTCCTGTGCATTTAACAAGCAAATAATGTGGCTGAACAGGGAATAAATGTGACTAAGACTGAAAAAACTCCACAGCTACTTAGGAGACTTATTTGCAATTTTCAACCTTCAAAATTAAACATATTTCAGTACAATTTCAATCATTTTATTTAAATTTCATCCTAGCTTTAATAACTTAATGCTGTGATTGTATGCACAAATGCTCTTCGGTTTGGCTTGAAACTGCCAGAAAAAAAATCTGCCTCTTTCAGGTTACTGTAAACATCATTAAATTCCTGTAACGTTTTATGAAGTAATACGCAAATTCCACTCATGATACTATCACTGAAAGTTTCATAAGATGTGTGAATCGGTAAAAGCATTTGACTTGACCCATTAAGGAAAGCGACTTGTTAATAAGTCATCATACAGCATTAAAAATTAAGCAAATGTACATTTTACAAGACTTGCTCATCCATGAAATAAGTTCATTTACTAAAAATCTGAGTGTTTCAGAACGAAATCTTCAAAGGAAATGTTATTTGCAATATTTTAGCTCATGGCAAAGAACACTTCCCACTTAATGCTTCTCTTTAAATATGATCACCTATTTGGTAGATCGTCCATCAAAACTGACAAAACCAAGAGAAACTCAAGAAAAAAAATCATTACACATCTATTGCCAATTAAATACATGATATTTTACTTCCACATACTTTTCTCAGTACACAAAAGCCAGAGCACAGGATATCCTATATTACATGGTAATATGCCAATCCGATGTGATCATTCCTGTTGTACAAATGATGACTGTGACAACCAACATTTGTACATGCATATTTTGCAACAGGACCAGTGCAAGAGCTTCCTCACTTGAATCAGAGAGGCAGTGAAGGAAAACTTTGGTTCAGTGATAGATATGAAGGGAACGCATACAAGACACAAAGAATTCTAGATGAGTGTCTGCTCAAATGGCCAGGAATGTCTGCAACAGAATGAGACCTTGTTTAACAAATGACATAAAAACTCTGCACATTCTCTGCCTTTTTAGCTATTTGTTTTCTTCCTTGGCTTACCACCATCTCCATTATGAAAGAGCCTAAAAATACAGAACTAAGGCAATACACATACAATCATTCAGGGAAACTGTTCAGTAATGGCAACACGTTCCATAGCACGGGTCTTGGTGCAGCACAGTCAGCTGCATGGTGACCCACGCCGCTGCCTTCTTTTTTTTACTACGTAGAAATAGCTACCTGGACACAGCTCATCTGTATGTATAGCTCATCTTTATGTATATATATACATATATACGTTAAGTGGGGCAACAAAGTCCTTGAAAATATCTAAACAATAGCAAAACGTTGCCTTGTTTCAATGGAGAAAACAAGATCATCTGCTAAAGGGAAGACCAACATGAAGATATAGAAAATGAATACTGAGAAGGGAAAGTGGAAAACAGTCCAGTGAAGAACCAACCAGAATTCTCTTAAATAAGACAACAAACATCCATGGCATCAGGTCAAGTCAGTCAAACTACTTTCTGCCACACAAGTGATATTCTTATCTTCCAAAACCCATATATCTGCACTAGTTCACAAGAAGACTACATGAAAAGCAAGAAAAGCTCAGAAGAGAATCGGATTTTGAGTGAGAGGTAAGAAAATTTATGAAGCTCATTGGATAGCAATTTGTTATATTCTAATGTTATGTAACTTTTTGTCACTGTTTTAAACATTTACCATATTTTTCAGAGCCTTAACTGAAGTTTCAGTATTTTACTCCTGAAGCAGGATTCTGTACGACAGTAAAATGTAATCTACCTTTCCTCAATTATTGCCTTAAGATCTTTTTGCAGGGAAACTGTAAAACAATGGACTCAAATTCATATGCAGGTAAGTCAGCAGCTACGTGCAGACTTTATCATGCTGCCACACCGCCAGGCAGTAACATTCATATGCTGTACACTTCAATTATTAGGCCTGCCCAGAAAAGTGCAACTAAGAGGAAAAAGAAGAAAGAAGCAATGAAGAGAAGAAAAGGGATGAAATTCATTTGTTGTCTGTCAATAAGCCTATAAACCCAGCAGCCTTGTTAGCAGCCGTTTAAAAGTGCAGTTGGAAGCAATAGAGCTGGTATCACCTGGTTTTAATTTTCTTTCCTTATGCAAGCAACTGAAATAAAAGTCTTCCTTATAACCAAAGAATATAAAAGACCTTACAAATTTTATTAACTCCTTTTCATTTTCATTTGCTGTGTTGGTGTTTTTCAAGTGTGGGGCTTGGGCTAAGGTTGTTGTCTCGTTGTATTTTGTGGCAATGACTTGTAATACAATAGAAGGATTGATCATGAAACTGATCTGGCTTGTGTTCCCAGTGTGGTCACCACCTTTATACTTTGGGAGGTATATAATACAAATGCTTAGCAACTATACATCTTTTTTCTCCTTCCTGGGTGGTCAACCTATGAAGGAGACATTCTTTTACCTTCCCAGTGCCCCTCCCAGACCGTTTACAGCATCATTTGAGAGTTTTGAAATTTTTGAGTGGCCTTTTAATATTGTTGAGACCTGTTTGCTGATTGTGATGGGGGTCACTATGTTGGCACGCATACAGAGTGTGTTTTGTCCACAACCATTACGTCTGATCTCAAGAGTTAAGCAGAGTCGGGTTTGGGTCTTGTCTGGGGTTAGACGACAAATATGAAGTGCCATTGTACTTTTTTGGTATTTTTATCCCTTGTTTCCTATCCCAACTGCTTCTAAAAGATGTTTTCTTTCACATAGCAGCAATGCCTGCTATGTTGTTTCCTCCACCCCAAAACATGCCCCTTGGCTTAGAGCTGAGCATGGATGAAGAGTTCAGCATCCTCCATCCAGAGGACACTAACTTGTGCTGGTTGAATCTCCCTGTCATGGCACATGCACATTGTTCAGTTTGCCCCACGTTGGGCGCCAAAAAGAACTGTCGTGGTTTAAGCCCCAGCTGTAAATTAGAACCACGCAGTCTACTTCCCCCCCCCCCCACTCCCCAGAGGGATGGGGAGGAGAATCGAAAGAATGTAACTCCCACGGGTTGAGATAAGAACAGTCCAGTAACTCGGGTATAACACAAATCACTACTGCTAACACCAATAATAATAATGATAAGAGAAATAACAAGGGAAGAAAATATGATACCGCTCGCCGGAAAAGAGCCCGATCGAAAGGAGGACGTGCCCTTCCGGGTAGCTCCCAGTTACATCCCCGGGCATGACGCGCTGTGGTATGGAATACCTCTTTGGCTAGTTTGGGTCAGGCGTCCTGTCCCTGCTTCCTCCCGGCCCCTCCTCCTCCCTGGCAGAGCATGAGACTCACAAAGTCCTTGGTCAGTCTAAACATCAGCTGTTATCAGCTCTTCCCAGGCCAAAAGTCAAAAACACAGTGCTGCACCAGCTACTAAGAAGGAGAAAAACTGACTGCTACTGCTGAACCCAGGACATATGATAAAAAGCACAAAGAGTAGAGAAACAAAACACTTGCGACTCGAAAAAACAATAATCAACAACCCTAAGCTCCTTACTTCAAGGTTAATGTGAATGAAATTTACTCAAGTTGAACATCACACCAATTACAAAAGCAAAACAATGGCAAGCTCTGATTTCCTTACAGTAGAGGTAGACATGCATGTTTCCAGAATGCCCATTAGATACAGATTTAAGTTGCTCCAGGGACTGATTAAGGCTAGAGAAGTTCTATCAATCCCATTAAGCTCGCTCAGATGCAGTTCTCTCCTCTCAATGTATTTATACCTTTGAAAATGAGGACACAACTACAAGTGTTTTAAAGGATCATATGATGTCATGGCTGCTCTTTCTTCTTAAACTACAAAGTAAACTGTCTTAAGTATCAGCTACAACAGACACAAGATGATCTCGCCTAGGCAAAAACCAGCAACACAGAAGCAAGCCCTTCACAAGCTGCCAGTACAGCAGGTCCATTATTTAGAATGTTGGGTCAAAACTGACAAAAGTGTATCAAATTGAAGTGTCTTAAAATGGCATCTTTAGAAAGGCTGAGCTCTTTGAGACTGCTATGCAGCCAAGGTTTTTTCTTTACTGGTTATGTCACCCTACACTGATATTTCGATACTCAACTTCTACAATATCTAAGGGGCACTTCAGATTCAAAAACACCACCATCAAAAGCATGTCCTTATGCCATTTCAGATTAGTTCATCTTCATATCAACATTTTCATTACTACTTTGCAATGAAAAATTGACTAATATTGGTTTTCCTTTCCAAGGGACAACCATAATCCAGTTGAAGACCATGATCTTTTTGCTGGTGACATAAAGGATGTCTTTAGAAAAGCAAACCCCAAGCACGCAACTCCAATTCAGCATTGACAACAAGTCAGAGTATCATCCCAACAAGCTTCCCAGCCACATGCTTCATGGAAACAGTGGGTTAAACAAGGTACTATTGCATTTATTCCAGAAAACGATTATTTTCAGGAGTAACAGGAAAAGTTAATGGCACTCACCACCTTTGAGAGCTGACCTCCCAAGAGCATTTTCCTCATTCATCTCCAGGTTCCAGCACAGACAATAGCAATAAATTACATGCTTATTTCTTCATCAACCACGAAGTGTTTCCTCCCTACATGACATTTACAAGCATCCTGAACTGATGCAAGCATTACTAGGTTAGGATTTCTACTTTACACAATTCAATACACCTGTAGCTCTAAGTTGACATATACACACCTCACAAAGGCTGCACATACACACTGCCTGAAGCCAACAGTTTCCAATGATGTACAACCAAAACTAGAAACAATCAAAAGAAACCAGAGAATGGTGGGATCTTCAATTTCTAGACAGATGACACATCACTCCTTTAAGCTGGACTGAGCAGTGGTGAGGAGCCACTGGTAGCTTCTATGTTGCTCTACTGGAAGAGATGAACTCTTAATGCAACAGGACACAATGACATCATTCTTGTCTGCTGGATAATGCTGGAAAAGGTACTACATGGGTCTTGTAGAACAAGACCATCTGGGTGCTAGATGATTTGAGAGGCACGATCAATGCATAATCCTGCAAGTTATCTCCTGCTAAAAAACCAGAGACTTTTCTGCTCATGCCCATGTCACAAGCAGAAATAGAGTCAAAGCAAACTCCACCCCTCACAAACCTGTGAACTCCAAGTTATCAGCTATCTACAATGTGAAAACAAACAGGGAGAGTCCAAGCACCTTACTGCAATCACTGCACAATAATGACATCAGGCAAGCACAAACTTATTTTTGGTACACCTGAAAAAATACATTCCATCTTGGAGCTCACTGTGACCTGAAGAAAGCACTGCAGTACTTTCAGTAGTGATATTTACCCTTACTCAGCACAGGCAATTGTTCTTTATTTAGAGCATCATTTCCCTGTTATTCTTTCAAACAGCAAATGTCATTTTAATCTTCATAGCATGCGGGAGAAATATGTAGGTGCAATAAGGCTAACTGTACAAAAAGCAACGTTGCCCTGGGATCCATTCCAAGCCAAAGCGCATGAGTGCAGAGGGGAGAAGCAGAAGGGAAAATTCATTAAAGAAAATTAAAATATTTTCAGCACAGAGAATGGCGCACTTGAGCCTTCCAGTTTCAGTAAATAGTTCCTATTTTCCCTAAGAACAGACAATCTCAGATGAGCTGTTTCCCATTATCCTTCAGAAAAATACAACAAGATCACCTTTTAGCTCCCTGCATTACTACTATCTTCTTGGGAACGTTTAGCTTCTTTAGTGAAATTAGATGTCTTCTTGGATCCCAAATCACTTTAAAGACATACAGATGGTCTAAATGCTTTGCTTTTCATCTTCTTGTCAACTCAGAAATGTCAGTCCTGTGATGGCCAAACGATTATTGATCCTATCCAGCACTTAATTCCCCTGCATTTATATAGACTTTCCTAGCTACCAGTTTTCCTTATTTTTTTTTTTTTAGAGCCACAGGATTTAGATGGTCATTTGCTAAATGATTTGTTCACTAATAATGGGTGGGCGGGGAAAAAAAGAGAAGTCATCTAACCTCAAATACTGTTTAGACAGCACTGTGATTACCTATAGGGAAAAAGGTAACTAAAAATTTTGTATCACCAGCTCCCTACCTCCTTTCAGGCAGCGCAGTTTCCATTCTGTAAGGAACAGTAGTAGTTGGAAAATGGTAGGATTTAATATATTTAAATTATACGAATTTTAAGTTGGATACAGCAAATGTACTAATTTTCTTCGAATCATGCACTTTTACTGATGAGAAGATGACCTTTTACACATCAGGAGGGGCCATTCCCATTAAGAATGAAAAAGCTGCTCCATTAACTACTCACGTAAACAACCAACACAATTCCTAAAAAGCATGGAAAATAAACAGAAAGGAATATGCACATTCTGAGCGGCACTCGGTGCTACTGACATTACAAACATGGCATCTAGTAATTTCTCTCCCCCTCCATGCAACTTTCCCCACCAAAAGAGGAAAGGTCATTCTTCTCAAAGAGATTATCATTAACTAGTACAAAAGCTACTGCAAAATGCTGATGTTGTCAAAGGAAATTATCCAATAATTATTTTCTTATTAAGAACCAAACGCATCCCTCCTTTTGGCCTCTTACCAAAATACTAATTCATGTAGATACTACATTTTATTCGCATTATGCAAACAGGAGAGGCAGCTAAGCCTTGCAGAGGTTTTAAGAGCTGCTCAGCCTGGATGAACAAATGAATTAACTGCTTCTAGATGTTTTCAGTTCCTCACATCTCTACCTGCTGACTAATGCAAAGCAACCCATTAGTCATCTAACAGCTTGTCCAAGCAACATGCTAAATGAGCGCACGCTGGGCATTTACATGCAGTTACCTTAATTTATCAGTGGCTCCACTCTTGCATTTTTTTTTAACCTGTGCAGACGTCGCTTTTACATTTTTAATTTGCCAGAATCATTCAGCTCTCATGACTTGTGTCTAATCAAGGCAACCGCTCCTTCAGGTCAATAAAACTGAAAAATCACAGCCAATGACGCATACCTAAACTGCATGGCCTGCGGTTCCATCTTGCATTCCACCTTTATTTAAGGTCCGAGTGCCTAACGCAGGCTTACACAACGCACCCATTGCACTTCAGAACTGAAATTCTTCTCAACTTCCATGGTGTTAGGGGAAGGGGCAAGGAAAAACATTCTTATGACTTCATCTCCAGAATGCATCTCATTTACCATCCCATAATTACAGTTACATTGAACAGTCGGATGCAGCTGACAGAAACAGATCTTCCCAAGCAAGAACACCGAATCCAATACATTTTACTGCAGAATTCAGCATTTTATCATCTATAAGCAAAACGCACTGAAATAATGAGAGTTTGTTTTCACATTCTAATAGCGATCTATTCCATTAGTCAGACGGGTAGTCTGTGAAAATGGGGAGTCTCAACAAAGGCATGATAGTATCCTGAAAATATTCTCTGTGCTTGTTCAATATTTCCATCCTTTTAAATTTTGAGAAGAATGTAGAATGTAATTAGTTTGACAGTTTATGAGTTGTACATTACTGTGTGTGAATTACAGCTATCATAAACAGATTAAAAAAGGAGGAAAAACATCAGATGAAATAATAGTCAAAAGATGCAATTTAGAAAGATTCATATTCAGGTATTAGTCTTAAGTATGCGACAACTTGCAACACGGGTTTTGGTAACTGCGATACATCCCAAGGATTTACGATACAATCCCACATATTCTTCTTTTGTTAATATGCCAGAAATTACAGGTGATGCCAGGGGAAAGCATTACTCCTGCTTAGGTAAGAGGACAACAAAAAGAGCAACAACAAAAAGCTGTATTGAGCTAAAGCTGTGCTCTTGCCCTTCTACTCTCCTACTGCTTTGTAGAAAACAGCTCTATTTCACAATACACACACTTCTTGTTTCCATTATTTTAGGATAAATAAAAAGTCTAAGCTTTAAAAGGGTCTGAGTCCTCCTTCCTATTGTGGTATTTTTAGGAAGACAGCCACATGTGAAGCTGAAAACTAAACATACTATCACAGGAGGAACACTTTCTCAGTTTACGCACAGAGATAACCATTTCATCTATTACTATACTGGAAGTAGAATTTCAAACTCAAAAAGAAAGTGAAAATATTCTGACTAAAGCACTTAATTTTCTCTTCTGACACATCCTCACGGGAAAACGATCAGGGAGCATATATATCAAGTCTCTACCACTGCTTGTCTTCACAAATATTTAGACTTTTAAATACACTGCAGGACATAGCAAATTAAATATTTCAAACACATTCCCATTATAACCCAACTGTGACTGTGGGAATATTCCACAGCCCTGTGAAATCAAGAGGAAGGGGAGTGGGGTGTTAGAAATGCTCCCCAGCTTCCAATGGACTTCATATCAGGCCAAAGAATTATTAATACAGGATACTATCAAGTCAGATCTTCTTTATAGATTAAACACTACTTAGCTTATCATAAGCTTCAGAATATTTAGCTGTATTTTTAGCCAATGCTGCTTTTCAAGACAGTAATTCTGCTTGTAATTAGACTGGCGATGCACAAACCTGAGTGCTCACATGATGCAAAATGTTTTGTCCTTAAGTTTTTTTAAGCCAGGTGGCTTCCTAAACAGGAAACCAGTGTACATTCAGGCTCAGGATAACAGTTTCCCATACACCCTCTGGGAATTCACTATCCGCTTTTGAAATAAATAACTTACTGTAAAAAGCAGAGCATCAAACAGCAGCAGCATTCTATGGGCAATACCTCTGGTGTTCCAAAAATACATGCTTCAAACTCGGTGATTGAGAAATTTAGATTTATATAGAAATTTTCCCAAGAATAGCATTCCTAAGGTATCGTGTGATGGCAAAGCAATAACACCGCTAACATGAGACACAAACTTGTCTGAAAGAAATGAGCAGCATAATGAAAGAGTGCATACTTGGATCATGGATCATGTATATTGGAAAGCCACTATAAAAAGTAATCTGGAATAATTAAAGATGGAATAACCCAACAGACATGCTGCTGTGCAGAAGGAAAGAGAGAGAACACTGTCCAGATTTTGCACCACTGGATATATAAGCTTTAGTTCTCTCCAAACTTAAAACAAATAGGCTTGTAATGTTTGGGGATGGTTTTTTTTATGGCTTGCTTCACTATAGGAAAGAGCTTTCCAGAGCAGCAGATTTCCAAGCAGCCTTTGGTTGTGTGACACGGGACAGCACAGGCTCAAAGAAGCACTGGAGACATGCACACACATGAAGAGCCACTGCACCCTGAGTGTCACCAGGCACAGCAAACACACTTATTTCATGCTGCAGTGTGTCCAACTTTAATAAGCATTCACTTAATCAGTCTAGAAGCATCTGAAATGCTTCCTTCTCCTTCCCATGGGAGGCTTAAGAAGCTAAGCCTGGAAAATGCCTTTCAGCAGGACAAGGCGGTAGTTCAGCCACCGCACTGCAGCCAACAGAGCAGCGGTGGCACTGGCACAGCTCTTCCCTATGTGCCAAGCAACAGCCAAAGGAACCAATCTCACATTTTTGTTAGCATAAACGTCACAAAAAAGCAACTAAAGACAACTTTTTTTTTCCTTTTCTTTCGCAAACGTGGACTACCCTGACTTTTCCCGGCTGTTATCATAAGAAAAAAAGGCAATTTTGTCATGGGAGCTCCTCTCTCCATTGCAGGAACAACGTAAGCTGAAGTGTTTCGATTTAGATACTAACAGCTCATGAAAGCTGTATTTTCTTAGCTCCCCTCTATTTATCCTTCATCTCCTCCCACACGCCTGAAGAGGACCTTTGTGATCCCGACTGACTGACTCGCTTGCACTGACACTCCCTTAGTCCTGAGATCCTCCCTATACTTATAAAACGAAGATGGTGAAAATAAGAAGCAAAAAGAAGAAGATGAGGAAAAAGAAAAGCCCCAACAAGTCAATATGCCATTTTTCCTCCACCTTCCTAGGCAAGCCAAGTAATTCCAAGTGCATCAGAGCCTCCTTGCCAACCCACTGAGCTGTGGTGGACTCTGTTCTCTTAGCTTAACATCTTATTTCAACTGAAAGAGAAAAATAAAGATCTTAGAGTTCCAAATACCACCAATACCTCAGACTTAAAGAATGCACTCAACTTGCATGATAATGACCATAATTAGAGTGAGCAATCATTTACTGTCAGAAACTAATATCTCCAACCAAGTATATTAAATTCAATATATTTTCATTAGTCATAATAGGCAGAGACTTGGCTTTTAACTGACATTCACAATATATTCGCTGTTATTACTAGCTCTATACAAGAGAATGGAAATGTGGGTGGGGAGAAATGGAAGATTTAAAAAACACCATGAAAGGCAGGTCTTGGGTTTTCTATATAGAAAGCTACCCCAAAGCTGTGTAAATCACCTCTCGCAGCCTGACAAGCCCTCTGCATTTTTAATCAGGCCTTCTATTAGCTATTACAGAACGTATGAGGAGCTTGAATATGCTGTAAGCCAAGAGACTTATGTTTTAATGAAAAAATATTATATTCAGCAGCTTACGTAAGTAAACGTACTTCAAAGAATTCTCATCTACTGTGATTTCAAAGTGAGGTGAAAATAATAAAGAGCCAAATTCTTTTGTGGCTTGGACCCAGTAAGCTCCAAAGCCATAAATAAAAGCATGCCTTGACCCAAAGAACGAGTTCTTTGGCCCTCCTAATAAAGACCTGCTGGAAGAAGCCCCACACTGCTTCTTCAAAGAGCATGAGGCATTTTATCTGCATTATTCTCCCTGTAAGAAGCCGCTTCTGCATGGATCTCCTCTTTAAAGAGCTGAAGATTTAGCCATTTACATTTTCCAACTACCATTCAGAGTATTTATCTTCTCGTGCGACATGATACTACACAGTAATGCAACTATTGGAAATTAATTATATGAAATGGCTCCCACAAAAGAATTAATCCATGCATCACACATTTAATTATGAATATTTTTGTAGTGCCACTAAATCCAGGAGATATTTTATCTGTATATGCTGATGTATTTCAGATAATAATCCCCTGCCACAATCTATTTCTGTCTAAAAATCTCTTTATAGAGACAACTGTGCTTAGAGTGTTTCAGCTCACTTCCATTACACCCCATAATGATTGCCAAATAAGAGAAATGATTGCATGCAGAAAGAAAAATACAGAATTAAGGGCATAACAACACACTTAACTCTGTTGGAGTGGTTTGTGTTGCTGTTTTTCAGGGTTTTCTAAATCAACACTTGTTACATTCCACGATTTGTGGAGAACTCTTAAGTAGAGTATGAAAAAGCAGATGAATCTGCATAACAACACAGAACTAGATTATATGCAATTTACTTCCACCACTCTATCAGACAGCAAAAACCAGTGCTTACCAAAAATAAATGCATCGCCATTTGTTATATTCAGTATTTATTTTTCACCTTATCTTTTGCTGCCTGAACTCAAGCCATCCTACTACAGGGTCCAAACCAATTCAAACTTCAAGTTCCCTCAGCAAAAGTAACAGCAGAAGAACACAGCTGAGGAAGTTTTTTTGCAGTAGGTACAAAAGGCTTCTCACATGACTTTCTTGAAAAGTAGTTTCCCCTGAACAGCACAGTAACCGGTAGCAGTAGTGGATAGTACTAATATCCAGTTAGTACCTGGGAACATAGAGAAGTGTCCAAATCCCTACTAGTTCCAGTGCAAAATCACATAAACTCTCTCATGAACTTTTCAAGTTCCATCTTCATTCCCTCCCCAGCACCCCAAGTCAACAGCAGAACCTAACCTGTGGAGACTTTTCCAGGTTCAGAAAAACAAGGCCAGCTCATGCTGCCATCAACATTTCTCTTCCACCTCCCAACCTGATGTATGCGTATCCTGTAGGGAGGAACTGCTCCCATTTCTCCAAGCAAGCAACACAACCTTTCCTTCAACAGCCCTTTACCTATTCCAGAGAGATCTCTCCTGAAGGCAGATGAACAGAATCACAAATAGCATTCCAGAAACTCATCTTCCCCAGCACCATTCTGTTGCTCTCAAAGGCTGCAGCCTGCTCTTGTCTTTTTTCCACAGCTGCACAGTATGAGCTGCTGATCATCACCCTCTCCTCAGCTAATCAATCTCCTGTGAAGCTGCACACCTGGGTCCTTTCTCCCCACAACCCTTTCCAGGGTGTGGAAAGACCTGCCCACAAAATGGCAGTAGCTCTTACTATCCCTTCATTGCACAAAAAAAACCCCATTTCCACCCTTTAGCTCTTCTTACTGGCCTTACTGCAGAACGTAACAGATGGTGCCAAGTCCTCCCTCATACTTAGCTTGTCCTCCCTCATACTTAGCTTGTTTCTTGTAACTCACAGAATCCTAGAACGGTTTGGGTTGGAAAGGACCTTAAGACCATCTAGTTCCCACTACCCTGTCATGCGCAGGGACACCTTCATGACACTGTCCAAAATTTCCTGGGAGCTCATAGAAGTCTCACCTTAAAAAGTGGGACTTCCACTATCGAAGTATTAAAATTCTTCACAACTGTTCTTCCCCCATAAGAATGGCAGAGCTTGAGCTAAGTGAACACTCATGCAATGAAGAAATCAAACCTCTTTACATGATAGTGGTTAAACAACCTTCCTCTAAAGCAGTCAAAGTGAAAACCACACAAAGAAGAACTTTTATCCAGGGTGCTGGTTTGCACATGAGCCAGACTGTACCTGTGGACCTGCAGAACACAGCCCACAGAGTACAAAGCCACGGTGTCCAGCGCAGATACTGCATTCTGCAACAGTAATGTTGAAAACCACTCCCCAGATCTTTCCTGAAGACCAGTTCTCCATCCCACCTCCTTCTTCGGGATCAATCACCTCCTTCGGGTATGGGGGGCCCACAGTCAACAAAATATCCCTACTGAAAAGCCATCTCAAGATGAAGTTAAGCAGAGACACGCTGACATGCTACTGCTGACTGGAAGCCATTGCTCAATTTAGCAAAGCAATTAGATACATGATTATTCAGAAGTGAACTTATATTCGAACCATCTGAACCTGCCTTATGCTTATTGTTCAGCAGATTTGAGAGGAGTTGTCTGAAAGAAGTCATATGGATCTGATTTTTTCAGATTATTTACAAGCAAATGTGTAGGGCTAGCTGTCACAACACAGGAAACAAATATGTCACATGCAAATAAACCTAAACAGTCCCTCATTTGCAAAATCTGCGGAGTTTTTGCATTTCTGAACATAACAGAATTCAAATCACAAGCCAGCATGATGATGTTTCACACGAACAACGAGATCATCTTTTGTCAGTCACAAAGTTGTCATCTACATAAGATTTTATTTTCAATCTACTAAGGATTTTGCTCTACCCCGAGTAGTACATCCAATGAGCAATACCACCAGCTGGCAATATGAAGCACTAACCTTTGGATCTTCTTCAGGTGCACATGATCATTCTACAATCAAGTTACACTGAAAACTCCACGCACCAGAAACAAATCGGCTACTTTCTGCTAGAAGTAGTCATTCATAAACCCCTGTATTTTTATTTTAAACAACATTTTCTATATAGGAGCTTTTATTACCTCATTACTATTTGTGAAAGTCGCTTACTAACCTAGCACAATGGCTGGAGAAAATTATCAGAATCTTTTATAATGGAGAATTTGAAAGATGAAGAACCCAGTTTGAATCTAACAGAAAATGGAATTCGCTACTAAAAAAATCACTCAACTTGGAAGCTTCTTTTCTGAAGATGTGAAGAAACAGGATAAAGAGAGCACTATGGAATCTGTTTACAGCCCTTCCCCAGGTATCTCTTTCTACCAAACAGCAACCGTAAGAATTACAAAGAAGCTGTGGGAGCCGAAAAGAGAGTGTTGCTGTTGGAGTGAGTGCAGTTTGAAACCAGCACTGGAGGGGAATATGGGCGCAGGGGAAACTTTAAGAAACCACTGTGCTGCCTAAGGAAGTTAAAAGAACTAAAAATGTTCAGTTAAAAAACTTTCTTCATCCCCCTCCAAAAGCTCTTGTGGAAGTCTAGTCAGGAGTGTACTCAGAGGACTATTAACTGTCATAGACTGACAGAAGACATTTAAGTTCAAGCCCTGGTCATCTTAATTGGGAGAAACTATTAAAAGTTAAAAAGCCAAAGTCACTTCAATTTAAAAAGATCCAAAGAGGGTCAAATGCAGTAGACAGGATTCAGCAATCACCCAGTAATGGAGATCTCTTTCAAATTCATTTACTGCACTTTGTACTGCTAGAACAGAATGGACCCAAAGAATGCACTGAAAAAATGTTGCTTTGCAATTCCCTCCTTCCAGGTCTTCACTCCATGTGAAGGAAAACACTGAATTACTCCAAGCATCTGCACCTGTGCAAGGCAGCCTGAGTGTGGATCTTGAAACTGAATATAAGGAAACACAGCCAACCTTCTAGGGATTCCTTGTGAGCAGGAAGGGATGGGGGAGTCTCCTGGCCAACTCTGATTTGGGGATGTCTGTTGCAGACCTTCACATCTCTCCTTTCAAGGATATATATAAGTTAATGACATGTGAAAACCTTGGTTATGCCACATAAACCTGTGTCAGTCTCTTCAGACTACTTATTGTAACTCTGATATTACAAAGGCCTTTACCACTCTAGTGAGGGATGACCAATTCTGTGCCTGTTTGCACCATGCCTGATAGCAGGGAAGTTCCTACATCTTCATAACTCTCCTCTCCCAACAACCCATCAGAGGAGACCACCAGCAATGCTGCTCACCCATGACAAGGAACCCCAGAACAGCTTTCTGAGCAAGCGCATGGTACTTCCTCACTGCACTATTTACACTAGTTTGCCTGCTCTAGGAATATTGTTTCAAGCAAGATTTTTAAAGGCACAAAAGATGCAGGGGGGAATCTTAGTGGGAAAAATTTCTTACAGGGAATTACCACCTAAAAATCCTGTGTCATGAACTGTCTCCCCCTCTACTTGTGCTTCTCCATCCAGAAAACAAGAATACAGGTAGTTGCTTAAGTGTCTTTAATGATGCTTTAAAAATGAATGCATTATAATGCCATTTAGATGTTACTACAGATAAGTATAGGCCTTTGAAAGACAACAGACTATGACTGAATATGTGGAGACTGGATTAACTGATTGATCCACACAGGAATCCTTTCGACCATGTAGTTTAAAGCTGGCAGAGCAAAAGCCCTGGACAACGCTGAGCAAATAAACCACAAAAATACTTGGACAAAAAGCAACAGACAACAGAGTGAGCAAAAGAATAGCACCAAGAGATGAACTTTTCAAAGAAGTGAAAAAATGGACCTAGGAAAGATAGGAGAAAAATGAAAAAGTGAATTACGGCAAGAAAAATCAAATGTAAGAAATAGGATAAATTGTATTAGAGATTTGGGAAAAAAAAACCATATAAAGAAAAATACAACTAAGCTGTGCTGCAAAAAAATCCCGTATAAATGCATCTCCAGTTTGCTGAAACCCAGTCATTTTTACCTAGATGTGGAATGCAGTGAAATTCCCCAGCCTGACTAATGCTGTCTACGTTCTCCCTAAGAAACTCTTGCTGCATCTGACTGAGGTTAGGAAATGCCTTTACATCCAGTTAAAAGCAGGAAGGCAAATCAGATCTTCCAGTCTGGAGTTTCCTAACACACATTTCTTTCTGAGGCAGAAGCACAGCTATTAAAACCCAAGTCAGTTAACAGGCTGTTAATGACTCAGTAGAGTCTCTTTCATA
Organism: Psittacula echo; assembly: GCF_963264785.1. Classification (NCBI taxonomy): domain Eukaryota; kingdom Metazoa; phylum Chordata; class Aves; order Psittaciformes; family Psittacidae; genus Psittacula; species Psittacula echo. The sequence goes on from NC_137738.1 coordinate 114,561,563, forward strand.
AACATTTTGGAGTAAAATGTTAAACCTTCCTATTTAAGGAAGTAATCAAAATACAAGTACTTTGTACTGGGACTGGAGAGAATGGCCTGCCTTCCTCCATCCTTCCAGCCTCTCTTACAAGGAAATATGAGATATACTTAATTCTTTAACCACCACAGATTTTCTATGTAGATTTCTGCAATCTATTCCAAGATTATCTTCAAGTACTTATATATGCAAGGAAAATTTCTGTATTAGCCTCTGAAGTCTTTGATCATCACATTCTTTCATTTTATTTGCTCTTATTAGACTGAAATTTCAAAGGAGCTTTACAACACTTCAGATTGCATAGCATGATTTGGGTTACGTGAGTCAGGAAGCCACGCAGGGAACCTGTGTGTAAAGCCACAATGGGCAAGTGCTGAGCATCACCTGAATTTTTGCACCTTTTGGTTGGGTGGCATGCTTTAAGGGAGCAATGTCGCACTTTAACACGTGGATTCTGGCTTACTTCAGATCCTTATTCACTAACCAACATTTCATTTAGAGTATTCCAGTTGTAGCACACTTCAGTTTATACAGAGGCTAACTACATTAGGATATTCAAGCTATCTACCACAAGACATGTATGTCACAGAAACACAGTGTCAGATAATAGGAGCTAAGCCTGCTCTTTCTCTTGTCTCACAGATTACAAGCTATTCCAGAGTCTAAAAGATGTGTAAATCCTGATTATTCAAGACTGCCACAAGCATCAGTTTCTTGCACAAAGGAACACTTGGCAAAAAAAAACCCTGCACAAATCTGATGTGTATATTTTTAAAGGACTTCCTGGGGAATGTCTTCCCTTTGCAGCTAGTACCTTCCCATCCTTCCTTCCAGTGTGATGGAAAGCACAAAATTATGCTTAAATCATGACTTAATTAAGATGATCAATTAGTATAATTGCCTATAGAAAGCTATCTTCCAGCCTGCATATGGCTTAAAACTCAATCCTTTACTCACAGACAAGGGGTCCCTTCAGTAGTGATTCAGACATGTGCCATATTGATTCTCCTGGCATATATAAGAACAGATAGAAGTAATACGAGGGTTCAAGCTTGTGCAAAATATGGCAGCTCAGAAACATTCATTAGCATTTCTGCAACTAGAAGGAATTAATTTGTTTTGCAGTCTTTCACGGATATTAGCTTATGCTCCTTGTAGATTCCAGCCCACATCTATTCAAGCTGAAAACCTCTATCTGGATCTCCAGAGCCATTCAACAAAGCAAGTCCTACCTGCATCGATCAGGGATAATATATCCCTTTCCACATGCCAGGCTGCTGCGCTCCTGGAGGACTGTGCAGCCTGTGAAGCCCATGGATGACTGCATGTACCATTCTTGTTCAAAAGGACTTGTCAAATGAGGTTTTTGAGCCTGAACACGTTTGCAGCTTTCCTATCCAAAAGAACACTTTCACAATACACAGCACATACAAAAGTATTATTCCCCAAGCTTGGGTTTCCTTGCCTAGGGAATAGACACTGCTTCAGAAGCTAATACCAAATGACAAAGTGTTTTCCTTATATAATACTTCAATACTATTTTGGTAAGAATAAGAGACAAATGCAACACTCTAAGATGAAAATCACGGGATCATAGCATCATAGAATCAGAATGGTTTGAGTTGGAAGAGATCTATGAGACCATCCAGTTCTAACACCCTGTCATGGGCAGGGACACCTTCCACTAGAGCAGGTTGCTCCAAACCCCGTCCAACCTGGCCTTGAACACTGCCAGGGATGGGGCAGCCACAGCTTCTCTGAGCACCCTGTGCCAGGGCCTCACCACCCTCACAGGGAAGAATTTTTTCCTAATACCTAATCTAAATCTCCTCTTTTTCAGTTTAAAGTCATTCCCCCTTGTCCTGTCACTACATGCCCTTTGTTGAAGAGACCCCCCCAGCTTGCTTTCTTAGGCACTGGAAGCTAAGGTCCCTGCAAAGCCTGTTGTTCTCCAGACTGAACAAGCCCAGCTCTCTTCAGCCAATCTCCAGCGCAGAGGTACTCCAGCCCTCGGAGTATCTTCATGGCTTTCTCTGGACTCGCTCAAGAATGTTCACATCCCTCTTGTGTTGGGTGCCCCAGAGCTGAATGCCGTACTGCAGGTGGGGTCTCACAAGAGCAGAGAGTCAGAATCACCTCTCTCAACCTGCTAGTCACAGTCCTTTTGATGCATGATACGGTCGGCTTTCTGGGCTTCAAGCACACACTGCAGGTCATGTTGAGCTTCTTGTCAATCAACACACCCAAGTCCTTCTCCTCAAGGCTGCTCATAATCCATTCAACTTATTTACATATTTACTTTACAGAAAACAACTTATGTGGCTCTATTTCATGTGCCTGTATATACAAATCCAGAAGACCTTGACATAAAAAGTTCGTTTTCAACAAAACATTATTTACCAAACAATCAGAGCTGCTAAATTCAAAGGGAACATCAACTGCACGATTGGCTTAAATACATTGTGCAATTTCCTTTCCTCAATTTTGGCTTGAATACCATTTGACATATTTCCAGCAAAATGCAACAAAATTAATTCTCTCCTTGTGCCCTGTACAAGCTATGTGATTTACTTAGGGGAAATAAAAGTTTTCACAAAGTATCTGATAATGGACCACCTTCATCAATCACTATGGCATTTCCCTCCCATGACTTCCTGCGAAGTCTCTGAATGATCCCGCTTCCTCTTCATCCAAAAGGCAACGTGAGTTTTGTTTAACCTCCCTAACCATAAAACACAGCTCTTCTGTTAATCTGTCATCTACTAATCAGGACTCCATCCGGAAGGGCCCTGAATATCCATTAGCAGCTGGAATGCTGCATTCAAATCCTGGTTCCTAGCAGGAAAAAAAATGACAGATTTTGGAACTATTATTGGCCCAGGATAATTCTTCTTCCGCAGATGCAGGTGCTCGTGTGAGTAATTTTTAACAGTTGTAGTGCAAAACACAGCATAAATCCCAGAAGTGCTAATGCAGAATCCTCCCGTCCGCTACTCTGATAGAAGTTTCCTAAACACATCTCTCTATTCAAGGCAAAACTTTTCAGTAAGTACAAAGTGTATTTAGAACAATGTATGTCTCTGGTGAAACAATTGAAATTATTGTATCCTTTAGTTACCAACACAATGAAAATAGTGCTTCTGACAATGAAAATCAGCTTGTTTTCCTGATGGTTACAGATAATATAGTGGTGCAAGCATGCTGCTGTTCCTACGTAAAATGACAGTTTAATTTGATAAATTATAGCTCAGCATGTACTTAAACAAGAAGATTTATCCATCTTTTTTTAGCAGAAGAAAGTGGCATTTCTTAGGTTGGCTTTGCAAATGCAATGTATTCCCAAAATCTCTGTGCATTTCAGAAGTTTCTGAAAGTTGCCACAAATTAATATATTTCATAGAATATTTACTACCAGCACCTTATTCATCAGGGACTTGTTTCTCTCTGTGCTGACATCCAGCATGCAACGTGGGACTCAATTCAGACTTTTTTCAGCATCTGTCAAAGGATTCAGAACTTCTCTGCTCTCGGTGTTTTAAAGAAGGATTGATGAAATTTTGCACAGAACTTAGTCTCTGCTTTCTATACATTTTAAACCCAGTTTCTGACAGAACCCTTTTTCCCCAAACCTGTTTCACAAAGCCATCCTAACCTTTCATACTACTTCACAACAGAGAAGGAGTTGGGAGCAAATATATTTTACTACCTTATATAAATTACCATGAAATGATGGCATATACTATAATGACATTGACGTATTAAATGTCTTTTAACTTCCAAAACATAAAAAACCCTCCCAAATCCCCCACTCCCTCTTCCAAACCCCTGCATTTCCACCAGCAGGTAACAGCTGAAGTACAGAATACATAATAAAGTGCATGTAGTGACTGCATTTCAGGAACTTTACCAATATGAAGATTTATGACTGTCACTTTACCCCAAAACTCTCCAACATCAAAGATTGATTTTAAAGCACCATGACAGTCAGGAGAACAGCTGTATGGATAAAATATGGCTTCTGAAACACCTACCCTCTTGATGTTAAAAAGTTCAAGGGATGCTGCTTTCATAGTAAGGTCTTCTGGATGTGCGTAAGTTCATCAGTAAAGCCTACCTTCAGGCAGTGAGTTTCTTTACAGAGACCGCTAATTGTGCAGGAAAATATATTTTAAGTGTATCATGGAGGGGGGGGTGGTGTGGTGCTGGAATCTGAGCTTGCCTTGACTGACATTGTGAAGGTTAAATACTGGGGAAAAGCTGCTGTCAGAAGTTCATGCTCATTGGAATTCCATACATCAAAATCAGGACTTTCTGGAGCTGTGGAAACTTACTCCCAAATTCATAGACAAGCACACAATATCGCAGATGAAAGGCTGCTGACTGCTGTGCAGTTAAAACTACTAATTTACTTAGCATATTCTCTCTTTCTGAGATCTCCTTGCAGCTGTTCATTGCAAATGATCCAAGGCAACATTCACACGCTTGAGACAAGCATAGCAAATTTGAACTGAGGAAATACTTTCAGGAAGAGGTGAAAAGGGATCTGAACTTAAGAGAAAAATATGAACACCTCCTGGTTCTAAAGCATTCACAATGCATGCACTGATTTTGGAGTTTCTACAAAAGCTAAAAGTGAAACTTAACGTTAGGACTAAAGGGTAGAGAAATTCTGCTTGTTTTAGAAATAAGGGCAAGTGTCAGCCAGTAAACTCACAGAAGTTATTTTGTCCTTGTCACATTGGCAGTACAATGTTAGAGTTCAAATTTACTCTGGGAAATAATATTAAATACAGGTAAGTGCAATTATTAAATGGTTGAACAATTATTAATCTAGTCTAGAGGAAGTGGATTAACAGCATTTTGATAAGAAAAATAAATTAAAGTAATATGAGAGAAGAGAGAATGGGTTTTTTTTTGCAGCACCTAGTCAAAGGCTTGGAGATCTCCATGCAGACAGCTCTGTAAAACCACACTGAGGCCCACCTGGGACCAGAGAACTTGTTTTGTGAAATCGGATTGGGAAGCACTCAAGTCAATGGGGCAGGACTTGGTGAACTACAGTAGATCTCCATAGACTTCACTGACCTGCAAGCAGTTGCAGGCTGCTGTTTTGTGGCACTCCCTCGACCTCTGCACATTCTGTTCGGATTGATAAACTGAAGTTTTGGTAACAGAGTTTTGTTTCTTTTTGCTTTTGTGCCCTACAATTTGAAGACTCAAGAGGCAAAGTAATTAATAACTGAGATTCTGAGGCTTAAATTCGCTTTGAATTTTGCTTATTGATATTGTATAATTTTCCTTCTTAAATAAAACCAGTGTGTCTCTACTTGCTTCCAACTAATCCTATCTGCCTATTAACAGGAATGAAACAAAATGAAACAGAGTAAGTTGCATACTAGAGTTTGAAAATCTGGGTGTGCTTCAGGTAGAGATGGATCCTGATCCTTTTATTTAAATGTAATTCCTAGAACTCTTTGAAGAAACAGCTGTTATTTTTAATGACACCTCACACAACATGTATATGCCACCATATGCGCATCCATGCTCCACAGCCTTCGTGCATGTCTCATGGTGAAGACTTACTGACATAAAGGCACTGATGCAATCAGCCATGCAGTTCTTTGTACAATATTTCTTTCCACTCTTTTCATAAGTCTCCCACTGTTATTTCAACCTGTCAAGTTGTCAGGGAAATAGTGTCAGTCACAGTTCTTATGTTATAACTAGACATGGTATGCACCCAGGTACTCTCAAGTTGCCTTTGGTGTAAGTTAGTACCAGCTCAGTCTCTTTCTTCTGGCAAGTGTTACTGAGAGAGATAATCCCCAGCTTCCCTGGCCCTTCACAGCACCTCGAATGAAAAATTAACAACCTGATAGCTTAAATCTACCCATTTCTCACAGCTCCTTCCTTCTGAGCACCCTGTGTTACAGAGCCTCTCTGTCTCCAGTGACTAGGCCTAGATGACATACGTAACACACAGCTTTGTAAAGAGGTCCTATGAGCCTCTACTTTAGATACGCCAAGAGATTAAAGAATCTAGAAAAAATAGAAAAAACATTCCTCCATCCCATTTCTGCACTCCTGAATGACTTTTGGGATTTAGCTGAAACCTCCTGATGTCCTCTGGCACACGGTTTTCCTTCTATGTAATGCTATCCCTCTGTCCTCCAAAGAGCTCCATCTCTCAAATACTGCTGAACTACATTGATTCTACTAAAAATCCTGGTTTCTTTGCTCCGCTCCTGTCTCAATTCCCTTTCTTCTCAAGACTCCCAGCTCTGCAGGGGAAGAGGACACAGGAATCTCAGGTTTTATGCAGAGCCTACATTTTCTTTTGTTCTATGTAAATTATTACAGCAATTGAGAAGACATCCGGTAACAGTAAACAGATCAGAGGCTGACAGCTTGGCCTTGCTCTCTGAACGAGTGGCTAACACAGAATTCAGCTAAACAGCAGTCATTTAGCCCAAATTAATTACACACAAGGCAAGGAGCAAAGAGAAGACTGATTTCCTGGATGCTCCTGAAAAATGCCTGGCTGACCCAAAAAGCAGCACTGGTAGATCTTCCCCTGCTCTTGCCCTTTCCTTCTGACTAGGCCCAACACAGCAGTGCAATTAAATGCCAAGCACCTCATCAGTCCCAGTGTAAACACCTAAGGGAATGGGAAGATACAGGCTTCTAACATATATCCTCATGTTCATTGGCCCACAACCAGCAGCCCTACTCTGTTTAAAATTGTCCTATAAAACAAAAAGTCCAACATTTTAAACACCATTCCCTAAAAAAGAGAATTTCTGTGCAAAACAAATGTGTCTTCATGGAGGCCAATGGAAAAAAGTAGGACGATTGATTCTTTCAGAGTTTCTTGATACTCTACTATTTCTCTTGTGCCTAAAAGGGATTTTATTCCAATTTCATAAAATCACAGATTAATAGAATGGCTTCGGTTGGAAGAGACCTCAAGGCTCATCCAATTCCAACCCCCTGTCATGGGCAGGGACACCTTCCACTAGAGCAGGTTGCTCCAACCCCTGTCCAACCTTGCCTTGAACACTGCCAGGGATGGGGCAGCCACAGCTTCTCTGGGCACCCTGTGCCAGTGTCTCACCACCCTCACAGGGAAGAATTTCCTCCTAATATCTAATATAAATCTCCCCCCTTTCAGTCTAAAGCCATTCTCCCTTGTCCTGTCACTTCTAAAAGGCCTTTCTCCAGCTTTCTTCTAGTCCCCTTTAGGTACTGGAAAGATGCTTTGTACAAAAGCTAACACTGCAGGCTCCCCATCCAGCAGACGCTGCAAGATCCATGTAAGACTTATTTTCCTGTTATGTTTTTCAGATCCAGCTTTTAAAAAAAATTCTCTTAAATCTCACAAATCTTGTAGCAGTATCAGATCATTACATAGTGAGTCAACTGTCTATTGAAAATGTGATTCACTCACAATACTGAGCAAACCACTGCTCTTTTATAAAATCCATATAAAAGAAAGAGAAAGAGGTAACACTAAGAGCTCCCACCACCACCAGTGGAACACTCAACCTGTTTTGTCTGTACCTGTCAAGTAGGCTCTGAAGTCTTTGGACAGGAACCAGTTTTGCGTTCATCTCTTGCACAGCCCTGAGTATGGGCACATAGATGCAGGCACACATTTAAAAATATCTAATTGTTGGTAATAATTTATTAACTGCAGATGCCCAATCTCTCTCCATCATTTGGCCTGGGGGAAAATTCTCAGAGAGAAAACAAGCCACTTTCCAACTAGTGAAAGCAGCTGCAAAAGCTGCCAACAAGAGGTACTTCTAGTGATTCATACATCTAAAGCTTTGATGTATTTTCCTGTGCTAACTGCTCTTTCGCTTAGCAGACCATCATTACCTTCCCTTCCTGCCTCTACCCTTCACTGGATATAATATATATATAAAAATACATAGAATAAATAATACAATAAATAAATAAACAGTTTCACTCTAATAATTTCTCTCTTTTCAGTGCCACATTTCCTTTCAATTAGTTTGCATCTTCAAAATCAGTTTTTCTTCTTCCTTTCTCTTCTCTCTCCCATACTCCAACTGGAACCAGGCTGATACTTGCTGACATTAACTGTTCATGAATTTTACCGCAAAATTCTACTGGTATCACTCACCTTGGCTAGTACAGGAGATTACAAACCTGTCCCCATTTGTTCCTACATTACCAAGCAAAGTTGGTCTTCAGGCACTACCAGAATAAACAGTGATCTGTTTGATTCAAAACCCTCTTTGTATGGTTACAGCATCGATTTGCTTAAACCACACACGCAAAAGAGCATGTAAATTTTCATTACTTTTACTGATAGAGAACCTCTCACTTTTTAAAGTGCCATTGAGGCAAAATCCCACAAACACATTTCTGAGGTTAAATACTGCAGTTAAAGTAAACCAGGCTTGAAATAAAAAGTTGGCATTTTAAAGGCCTGCAAATAGGATTAGATCTACCCAGACTGTATAAACATTAATAAGTGGAGCTCCTTTCAGATCTCATGTAGGATGTATGCATCTGTGAGTCACGTGAGGACCAGCACGAACCCTCTTTAATTTGCAACCAGAAGGTCTGGAGGTTGAAAGAGGTAAAACAACTTAACAGAAAGGTTTGCCAGGACATAGATTAGGATCTTACACATGCAAACCTCTGTTTCTCTTGGCTGCAGCTCGCTCTGATTTCTGCTGAGCTTTGAGCACTCACCCACTATACATCTTTAGCACTCAAAAGATATAAAAAATGGAATTCTTTATCCAAGCAGCTTCTCAGCCTAGCACATCGTAAGTAGCAGGTTTCTGGGCTAAGATACTTCTCCCTCCCCACCCACTTCCAACCCCATCAGTGCTGAAAAATAACAGGACAGTAATGAATTAAATGATACTCTTGTTCAACTGTTCCTGTTTTTCAGTACTGGAGTTCTACTTCTGAGTAGTCCTGGCTAATGTTTTCTACAATTCCCCACTGATACTCAGTGGAATGTTATCCTGCTGTAAGCTACTTGTACAAGGAGCCTTTCCTCTTCTGGTGAGCCATCGGCATGACAGGTCACTGGTTGCTGGGAAGAAAACAGTTCTTGGTGGAGAGCTTTGCCCTTCCTATCTTGTTGAAGGACATTACAGAGCAGTTGCATCACAGACACATCTCTGTGCTTTAGCACAGCAAAGCAGAGATAAAAATCAAAAATAAGTAAAGTTTAATTTTGATTTGGGGCTTGTTTTTCTGGGACTTTGGCTTTTTGAATGCTAAGCAATGAGAAAACATACAAGTAAGGATCAAAATCCCACCTCTTGGTTTCAGTATGGTTCCTGTAATAACCCCATGCTTTCCACATGAGGCAAAATGTAAGGCTGCAGTCTAGACTTACAGCAGTGACATTCCCGATGTGTCTACCACCAAAAGAAATGAACTATAAAACCTTAAAAATAAATCAGAATTTACTCAGTTGTGTGTCCAGCCATGCAATGGATAGCACTTTCCATATCCTATATTCTTTATTCAGATGAGCCTACTGTAAAATAAGGATATATCCTTAGAAACCAAGATCTAAAGTTTAAGAGTTAACAATTTAGAGAAAAAAAGTTCATAAAAGTCTAAATGCAGCCTGCAATATATAATATGAAAACTGACAAAGAGATGGTAGCAATATACCATCAAATCCTTTGCCAAAGTAAATGAAAAAGTCACCCGGGCAGATAACATCTGGATATGCGCAATCTCAATTTAGTCTAAATCCCAATGTAAACAAGTCCACTGATAGCAGAGGGGTAGTGAAACATTCTTCTAGCTTTGGATAATCGAAACCATCTTCCTTTCCTAAAAAAAAATAACAAACCTTTCAATTATCAAACTCTGAGGAAGCAGCTGACAGCTATTGGGAGCATTCCACAAAAATTGCAGGTTTTCACTTTGCAGACAAACACCTCTGCAAAAAATTTGTTTGTGTATACAGGTTATAAAGTGCAATAGCACTCAAATGGCTTAATACTTTCAAATAAGTGTAATATACAGTGTATGGATTATATATTATATAAACATAATATATTTTGATCTAATTTATTAGTCTGAGGAGAAATACATGTTCTGCCAACTCTAGAATGGCATTACTATTATTATTTCCAGTGATACCACTATTAAAAGAAAATTTGAATGCAAATATATTTGCAGCTGTGTAACACGGAGTTTCACTCACATATGCACACCTCCCTGCAAGGATCCTAACAAAAATGGTAGCAGTCACTCTGGGAATGGTAACAATGCAGCAAGGGAATTCAGTCTCAAACAGATTTCATTTAAAGGCTGGGTAGGATCAGTGGGAATGTATCGTATTACACCAACCTAATTATACATTGCAATAGTCATTCAGTCAACCCCTATGTCAACTGAGTGCATTAGTATATTATCACTGATAATGAAGTTTTGACAGTAATCTGAAACATCTGCAGCAAGAACCATCAAAGCCACTGAACACAGAACAGCATTAACAAAGTATTTCTTTTTTTTCTTTCTTTCCAGGGCTAACAATACAGTTCTGGGGTAAATGTCACATTAGAAATAATTGTAGTCGTCTATGAATCAACTTCCATGCCTGTTGCTTGAATGCACATGAAGAGGAATAATCTACCCAGAATGCAAGCAGATTTCATGCACAAAGTTGAAGCCTATGCAGCAGGTCAAAGACTGAAGAGCACTAACCAGGTTAGGGAGCATTAGCAGGTTAGGAGAAGAAAAGAATTCCACCAACTTCCATTGCAAAAGATAAACCAAAGGAAAAGACCATCCACGTGTGCCCAAAAAATCCCAATGGCAACTCATTAAAAAATGAACTCTAAAAACTCTACAATTCCATGTGTCTGTAGCTAACAAAGTTAAGCAGCTCATTTTTTAAAATAGGTCAAGTCTCTCATCTCTATGTAACAGTGACAGAAGCAAGTATTAAACTGGTTCATTCAAAGAGAAAGGGATTATCAGAACACTTATTTGCACACAGTTATGCAGAAAAATCACCTCAAATAAATTCAACAGAGCCATATTGGATTGAGCAGAATACACAAGGAAACCTGATAAACAACAGAGACAACTAGAAAATACGCCATGAACTTTCCAAAAAACAAAATCAGAGGTAATCTCATATTTAGAAAGTTAAAATGTGCACAACTGGAAAGCTTCATCACCAAAACTATCTCGTTCACATGCAAACAAAAAATCATTACAAGGTGTATGGGATGTGCATTGATAACTTGGTTTTAAGATATACCACATCCTGCCTGAGAGATCAACTGATTTACTCAACTTTCATGTAGTGCAGAAGGTACAACAAATATGAACTAGCTTTCAGGTTAGGGATGGAGATGAATTTCAAACTGTGGAACCCCTCAATTGATTTGCACAGTAGAAATCACATTTCAGTGCCATCTAATACTGAAGGAATCTGGAAGAAATAATCTGACTTTTCCTGAGCACACCATAGCAAAATATCTGTGGACACCATTTTCACAAGAGCAAAGATACAGGGATTTAACTTTCAAGAGAGACACTGAGACAGCCTCAAAATTAACCATTATAAAGGTATTATTTCATTGCCTTGAACTTTGTATAATCACAGCCTGGATACACTCTGTACTACTGTATCAGTTAGATATGAGTGCGTTAATAGCGCTGCATTAGACATGAATGACACAGTTCCATCAATCTAAGTCTCTGCGCTTAAACCCCATTTCTCTATTTATTCTGTAATTTATTCTCTAATGTTGGGATGCTTAAATATTCTCATTCTAATGACAAATGGATACATGGAAAGAGGTCTCAAAGGGCGTGTTTCAATCTTTCATACTCCTGCTGCATTTAGACTATGTATTGTGCCTATATTTGGGGATGTTGTGTTAATTCTAAACAAGTTTTCTTCTACTGAAGAAAATAAAACTCATTCTAAAGTTATTTTATTGTTCAAGCTTGTACTGTCAACTGAAAAAGGAATGACTTATTTCTGCTGGAACGTAAGTTTCCCAATAGAAAATCTAAACTGAAAACAGTAGCTCAGAATTATCAGATTAGACAACCTATTGATCTCCTAAATCAAGTTTTGAGACAGAGAACATGTGGAGAGTCCATGCTTCTTTCAGATATTACAACTCAAATCTTTCGACTACATCATGTGAGCATTCATCCTTAGGTTCATGTTAAAACAAAAGCATGCTGGGGTATTTAACCTGCTGCTTTGTCCTAATTTATAGTTCAGTCAGCCAAAAAGACTCTCATTTAAGAGGCACCCACAAAATAGCACTGCAGAGTGCCTTTCCAAGGGCTCCATCTTTGGAAACTGCTCAGTGTCCTCTTTTGAGTGTACACTGTGGAAAAAATACTTCATAACTTCACCCAAATGACATGCTTCCAGCTTAGAGATTCAACACTCCAGAATGGAACTTCAGATCTCTACCAGTGGAAACTCCTCTCCTCCCTTCCTGAATTCTTCCAGGAAAGAAACAAAGCAAAACACATGTCATAGCTGAGATGCATCCATCTGGAGGATATTCAAGTACCACAGAACCCATCAGCATTTCTATCATATTCTGTAATCGCTGCACTGCTCCATTTCAGAAATAACATTTCTGGAAGGTATTTATACTATGTTAAACTTAGATCCCCTGAGCAACGCATTGAAGGTAATCACTGGTACATCTGTTTCCGTCATATCTAAGTTCATAGCCTAATTCAATTGCAAATAATTAGCTATTTATCACCATAAAGTTCACATTATAAAATTAGAAAGGGCCAACATGATCCTAACCATTTGACAAAAGATACAGGCCTTAAAAGGAGGAAAGGGGAGACAACCAAAACAAACCCTAGCAATCAATCTCCTAGTAAATCAAACACAATCAGCTTTGCTTGCCCATCATCCCCCTGCACAACCCAAATCCCTTTGTTTTTTCACAGACATACAGAATATATTGCCATACGTATCACTTAAGTCCATCTTTCATTTTTATAGCCTGAGGAGGAGAACCATTTAGTCAAAATAACATGAGTACACAGCTCTTGTAATACTGTTGTGACCTCAGTTTCCTACACCTACTCTGGAACATTACTATAACTCAAGAACTTTTTTCGCTTGCAAGGACATCTTAATTATCCCACTCATGACATGAATGTTTTTGGAAGATAAAGTCTGTAATTAACTTGTTGCCAAACAATATGTTTACCGTCCCTGAAGGTCAGTTCTTGTATAAAGACATAAGGACACTTAACTTTGGGAGATGTGTATTGTAACTGCCATCAAACATTAACCAAGTGGTCATCCATTATCTATAGTAGCAGCAATGCAGTGTAGGAAGATATTCCCAGTACCATAAAATGGCTGTGTTAAAATAAACATCTTCTGAGGCTTGCAAGTAAGTACAACTAGAGAGGCAGTGCTTGACCAATTGTAACAGGGTTTGTTAGAATTTCTACTTAATCTCAGTAGTCAGTCGGTAGTGGGAGACTTTGCCCAAGACAGTCAAGACTGACAGACAAGCCCAAGACTGTTCCTGCAGTATAAAATCTGTCTTTGCTGATTGTCCTTGTCAAGAGAAATGAATTTCTGAAACTGCTTTAAGAGATTTTACCAAAAGAGCTCTAAGTTCTCCCTGCCTTGTTTAGTTCTGAATTTACACTAGAAATTTGCACACACCAGTTTGACCAAGAGATCAGTGATATGCAATGGGCAGTGTGATGGGGCTGGGTATGAGCATAACAAGTTTCATTCACCCTGCAAAGCCATGAAAGGCAGCTTAGCGCTCCTGGTACAAATCCTGTAGGTAAGGAGCTCCCTGTTCCAGGCAAATGAGAAGGTAACCATGCTTGATTAAAGATCTAGAATACATCAATCAGTTGCATATGTGAGGTAGCAGAGGTACAAAGAGGAAAAAAAGGACAAACAATGGAATAAAGAAAGAAACATTATAATAAAGAAATATATGTAATGTTCTTTTATTCTGCTGTTCCCAGTGTTACTCAGGCTCTGACTCACATCCTCATCACCATTCTGTATTTCTACAGGAAACCTAACAGATACTTGGCCCTTCCTTTGCCTTACACTCTGCTTAAAGTCAGAGACAGATGGAAGGAATGGAGGGCAAAAAAAGCAGCTAGGAAAATCAAAGGAGGAATAAAATAATCTTTGCCCAACAAGACATGCTCTTCTTATCCTAAGCTCACAGCATGCACTCCTCCTGTAGAGGAACAGGTAACAACTGAGAATGTGTGTTTCCCTCAAAGTGTTGGACAATATGGGAACTACTTGTGAAGAAATGGCATATGGAAGAGCCTAAACATGGCAAACAGGCAAGAGTCAAAAAAGTAAACAGGAAGAAGAAATTTATATGAGAAAAAAGGAAAAATGGAACTGACGAATATTCAAATAAGGGACAGAAAGAATCAACTACAGAAGGGAAAATATTAAGATCTGAGAAAGGGAAAGAATGCCAGAATCACTGAACATAAGAACTGGAGGAGGACACAGCGTCTGGAGACATTCGCATCCAGGTGTAGCTGTTAGCTCTGCAGTGAACTAGAAAACAAAGCAGCTCATTTGGCATGGGAAGTCCATTAGAGAAGACACTTTGTATCTGTACCTTTCATGCAAAAATAGTTGATTCAGGGTCTCTGTTCTTTGAAAAACTCACGTATGTCAGCACTTTAGATACTGGAATAGCTTATTCGTGTTGAAACATGGACTATTTGCTGTTTTTCCATTGAGAACAGATTAGATTTCAAGTTCCCCCACTTGGTTAGCAAAAGCATTTCCATCAGCTGGAAACACTTTTCAATCCATCTTGCCAACTTTTGACCTATGCTAGTTTCTTTTGGAAGGTGAAACCAGTCAGGATCAGGCATGGATAAGCAATTCTCCACTGAGAGCATGTCAAATAGACACACAGCCTTCCCTGAGCCGGAATGCAGCAAATGTGTATATCTTGAGAATAGAAGCTTACTCAGAGCTGTTCATATGGAAGCAAATAACAAGAACCTATGTCACTCTGCAGTTTCTCTTGTAGATGAGCGTAGGCATCACACGTGCTATTCATTTTGTAGAATAATATTGGAGAGTGCTGTTTATATACTGCCTCTAGACCATCTAATTTAAAGAATGTAGCATATTAAAGCAATTGAAAAAGGCATTTGTTTTTGCAGCACAAAATGAAGAGTCTGATTACTAGACAAAATAATTGACATACTGTTACACTATGCACATTTGCCTGAATACTATGGTATAATAAGCCATTATATAATAAGAGAAGACTTCAGCTAATCCCAGCCCAGAAACATTCAGTCTTCCTTCTTTCACTGCTGTCAGTGATCCCCCTGAAGTGCCAGCCAGCTGCAAGTTGATTTTTGACTGAGCTCTTCCCTTTGTATGTGAAATGGAAGACAGAGATCTGTTGCTACGGCTGGCTGGCAGCTCACGGCACCTGATGCCATAGCAGCATTGTCTTTGCAATACTGCAGATGGAAGTACACCTAAGCCCTGCCTCACGTTCTTCCCATTATGCCTCTTTCACCATCCATCCACACTATTTTTTTTAGAACAGGTCATCACAAGTCCAGCTCTCATGGCTCTCCAATTTCCCAGTGATCTGCTGATTGACTTCTTGTTTGCAGGGATGAAAGCTTCCTGCAGGCTGGTTGCACCCAGCAGAGAATACAGATGCCTTGTTGCAGCAGGAGGAAGAAAATCAGAGCTGAAGTCATTATCTCCTTCACCACCACCACTCTCCATCCTCTGTGTAAATGCTCAGATAACATTCCCCCCCTTACCTTCTTCTTCAGTGTCAAGCAAAATGAAAAGGTTAAATCTGAAGGCTTGTATGTGGCCTTTGGGTTAGATATCCACTTTTGTTCAAAAAAAAAAAAAAAAGATTCTACATAGAGCAAAGTATTTTTAAAATCACAGCACCAGGAAGGTTCAAAGACTCTATTTGCTACCTTAGGTGAATTACATGCAAAGTTTAACACTGCTCCCCAGAGAAATACTTCATATCATGCGTCCCTAAGCTGACTATTGGAAGACAACTTCAGAACTAAAATCTTGTACCAGTATCCAATGTGTCACAGGTGCAAACCTCTACACTCTGAAACCATACTCCTTCACCTTGCTCTTCAAACAAAAATATAGGGATACTAAATCTGGCCATGGTTAAGTATGCCCAACTTGAATCTGGTCAAGGTTTCCCTTTTTATTGTCTGTATTTAGCATCCCCCTGTTCAATCCTCTTTCCCTCTTTCACATACCCACATTTCCTTCTCACAGCAGGAACCATAGTTAAAGCTTCACATGAAAAGAGTGTTACTAAGCATTTAGGTTCCAGCGCCACGTGCCCACAAAGGTCCAACAGATGATGGACTGCCCTGCAGACTCCCTCTGCATGCCATCACCCATGGCTCACCAGTGGTTTGCTATCCCAGGCTGAAGGCCACTGAATGGAGCAACTTTTAGAGTAGTTTACTAATCTTTGCAAAACAACAGCTTTGGGGCTTTGAGTGTTTTACAGTTAATTCAGAACTATAGGTGCAAAATGTATGGGTCTAGATTTTGCATTAACACCAAAAATGATCAAAACAACTCCTTAGCTATGATTTATCTGTTTGTTTAGAAATGAGAAATGTCAGTACTGTCAGGAAGGGAAAAAGTTTATGATTAAGCTCCATCTATATTCATTCCTCATAATATGCACTTGAAGATGGCATTCAAAAGTATTTTTTAAAGATTCTGCACTTGATTTTCCATCTAACTCATTAAGACAGTATTACAGAGAATTCAGAGAAAATAACATTTCTGTAAAACACATACTTCTACATTCCATATTGTTGTAGGAAAACATTTTACAAGTAGCTTAATTTTAAGGCATAAAAATAATTCAGCAGAAAAATAATTCAACAGAAAATGACACAAAGCGACTGGAATAAGCATAGAAAGCACTTGAGTTTAAACACATGTGAACACTGAAGTCAATAATCTACAACTCAATTGAAAGCTCGTGTGCAGTTTTCTGTTGTCTTAACCAACTGTTTCAAACACTGACAGTCTTCACATTTCTGCTGCATGAATTTCTGACCTCCTCTCAACGAAGAACAGGGAAACTACACAGCTTTACAGCAGGTACAGAGTAACTAAGCAATTCGTACCATGCTGCCACGGATAACATCCCCAAATATGTCCTCTCCATCAATGAAGATCACTGAGGGAACCTCGAAGTAAGAGTCAGTTTAGGATGCTTGATTTACATTATGTTCATCTTTATTTGTTCATCATAATACAGATAAAGTAGTAAAGCAGGTAGCACAGATTGCACAGAGGGCACCTTCCTTTCTCATGAGAAAAGGCTCTCCAGTGAGGGAAGAGCTATTACCCTAATGCAACCTAAGGCAATAATAAAATATTATACAACTTTGGGTATTTTGAACATGGAATTAAGTCATTTATTTATCTAAAGTATCATGTAACAGCTCTAGAAACAATAGACACAGGAACTTTATTTTTTTGATGTATGAAAGAGTTTTGCACATAGATACCTGGTGTCTTACCATGTCATGACTGCAGAACTGCAGATACTTATCAGCTCAGCCTTAATTAAATTACTCCCAATTGAATACCACTTTTAGAAGGAAAGAAATTGTCGTTTTATCCTGGAAGACCACTTCAGTCAAATGGGACAAACTGATACCTTATCTGATTTGTATCTATTCTCTCATCATGCAGAGACTTACTATATAGGAATTAAAATTAATTCTAAAAATACCCAGCTGCTACTGCACTTATATACTGCATCTTCCTCAGAATAAAATCCTTCTGAGGAAAATAGCTAAGTTGCTTGAGGCTTGTTTTTCTTCCGTCTCACATGGACATGCCTCAACCACTCATATCACTGTTCCATCAAATTTTTAATCACCTATGTGGAAATACCTACAAGTTCAACAACATTCTACCGCTTGTGTGCTGCTATTTTGGTGTTTTAATTATGCTACTTCACACAGCAGAACAAAGTTTGACGTTAGTAATGAATTCCATAAATCGTCACTTTAACAAAATACGTTCCCTTGAGGAGAGATAATAGAGGCCATATGAAAGCCCCCATTTCAGCTTAAAACCTTCTCAAACAATCCTAATTGTTTTCAGAAAGCCATTGGCAGGATTATGCTCTGTCTGAGGCATAGAAGAAGTGAGTGAGTTATATTTCTGTTAGCTCATTTTTGTTTGATTTTTATTGTGGTGAACATTTAGAAAAATAATATGATTGAAAATAAAAAATGAAATGAAAAGGGAACATAACATAAATTCAATAGTACTGACTCTGGAACAAAAGCATGACAACATTGTGCTGGAGATGCGCGGTTAACTTTGTGCTACAGATGTACAATCCTTACCATTTTTCTTCATCTCTTCAAATCATTTTACTAAGGAAATGGCCAATGCTGTAATACAAAGACCAGCGTACAGCACACAGACATCAAAAAATAGTTTCACATTAATATCCAGTGATTCAGCATGTCGGACACACTGACTTTATAAACACCAAAGCTTAGCATGTTGCAATAAATTCTATTAAACTAATTTCTTGGAATTGTAATTGTTGCTTTTATAATGGTGAAATCAAGACTCCACAGGTATCCCTCTCTAAGGGGAACCCAGCAATCTGGCCTGATTTTTAACTGAGTAATGAAAGCTAATTTAGAAGTTGGGACAGCAGAAATTTTGCACTTGCATGCCGTAATTTCTGCAGTAACATGGGCTTATGCTTTGAATCTAATATAGATCCACACAGACACAGATCAATATCAAACACTATGATAGCAACAGGCACACACTGACACCTGTAAGGGTTCAGATGTTTCTCACAACATCTTCCTAGGAGAGCTGAAAAAGGAAGGAAGTGGAAGCACACAATTCTTTACAGAAATCTGTCCAACTCTTCCCACTGCTCTTGCTTATTCTTTCAATTTGCATACCAAGAATATGCCACTGAGCCCCTCTCCAAGGATAAGCAGGTCCCCTGTCAGCTGAAACATGGCAATAGCAATGGATGCTCAGTTTTGTAGACATAGTACCATGCATAATCTCAATACTCGGCATTCTCTCTTCCATTCTTTCAACCCATTTACAAAGGGAAGACTCGGCTATCGAAAACCTGTCTACTTTCCCCCCAGTGCACTGTGGAAAGGACTTCTGTGCGCTAAAAATCAGCACAGCAAAATGCAGATCTTCACATTTCTCTAAAGGCTGTCTCTGGAAGGCAGACCTTTGTACCTGGTTTTAGGGTACAGAAGTGGATTGAAGTGGACATGACTGAAGGCAGACAGATTCTACTACTTTTTGGCTAAGGAAACGAGAGCCTGCAGTCCTATTGCTATAGACAAGTGGTCCACAAATTCTCCCTTGCACTGCCCTGGGAGACACTCTTCAAAAGATCTAGCATGTATATGCTGACCTGGGGATAATGAAGACAATTCTGAATGCTGGCCTGTATCACAGGTTTAAGTAGCCTGCGGGGTCTGGAGTTGCCCTCACCTCACCTGGGCGAATATAACTCACACTAAATTAATTTTCTCAGAGAGAGAAAAGAGAGAATCAATATTTAGTCCAGGATGAAAATGCTTTTCGCTTAAAGAACTCAGCAGTCAAGAAAAATGAGGAGCAATCATTTTGTTCCCATGACAAACAAAAGCTTCCTTGCCAGTAGACACTGTATATTGACAATAACCTGTAAACATCGTAGCACGCATAGTAATAAGATGGCATTTTGCTGCAGTGGATTTCTATCTCGTAAACACTAGGTTTTGGCACTAAACAAAAAAATTAAAGAATGAAAACATTGCATTTTCCATTAGACAGCAACATTAAAATATTTACAATCAGCAAACACATAATCCCCCCTCTGCCAACATCAGTTTTATTTAACATCTCCTAATTTAAATACTGATGCCATAAATAATGACTAAGAAACCATCAAACAATTCAAGATGCAAGAAACAGGAAATGGGGTGGGTTTTTTTAAACTCTTATTTTATTTTATTGCAATTACTTTGGTAGAGCACTGAGCTACCACCAAAACCCACCACACCAAACTAACTAGCTTTTTATTAACCATGGCAGGTCAAGTAATTAAAAACCTGAAGGTTTGGTAATGAGACTTAACTCAAAGACACTAATTTACAATGACACAGTTTCTCATTTCTGTATTACCTCACATACGTAGTTTGAAATCCTTGAAGCGTCAAATCCTTACGTCATCTAGAAATGATTTTGATCACCCCTATCTGAACTGTACGCATTTTGCTTCTAATACAACTTCCAGTCTTCACCCTGACATATCAACTTGGCCTTCAGTGGCTTCATTCTTCTTCAAAAGATGTTTATGTCATCACCTGCTGCACTACACAGACCTCAGTGGTAACTATGTCATAGGCCAAATAAAAACAGCTTTTGTTAGCCACCCCCTGTGACAGGTATGAACAGTTCTGGACCTTCAGTTTATAGAATGGCATAAGCTGGTATTTAATTAATCAAAACCACTCAAGTGAAGACCAAATCTCCATAGTTTTGGGTGTATTTCTGAATATATTTTTAAACATTGATGACTGCAGTGTGTTCTCGAAGAACTTGATTGCATTAATTCTTTCCAATGGCCTTTAATCAAACTAAATCAAATCCCACGTGCACCATTTCACCATGATGAGGTGTTTCTTCTCTTTTGGTTTTTGCAGTTATTTCCAACTGCTATTTTATCTCATTTTCCAGAAAACCAGCACCTATATGAGTGGTCAGTGAAAATAAACACCAATAGTGATTCAATAACTTGCTCTTCAACAAGGATGAGAGTTGAGTGTAGGCTCACCTTAACTGGTAAGTACAAAGTAATGCCCAGTCCTGAAGGTGATAACCTGATGTTATAATACCAGACATTAGAAAATGCATATTGATATGGATTGAGAAGACAGATTAAAATGCAATCAGAAGTGTTATTTTATTTTATTTGTAAAGGGGTTTTGCTGAACCTCAATAAAACTCCTGAGCTGAAAATAGGTGGAGATCAAGCGAGTACTTTAGAGAAGGATAAGATATGCTTGCTCTGTTCCTCCCCTTCATATTCATTTATAGTCATTAGGGGACTTGCTGCCTTTTTCTCCTTTTTCTTTTCACACCAGTCTAGAAACACAGCAATAGCCAGGTTCATGCATGGAGAGGATGGAGTAAGCTCCAAGTACATTTCCCAGTCCCCAAACTCATTTAATATAAAATCCTCAAATTGAGGACATAACAGATATTAAACTGATAAAAACATATGCTACACTTGATCTTTGCCAAAAGGTCAAGAGCAAACAGGAATCAGCAGACTCAATGGTTTCTTGGTCTGACTCGGTGCACGCACTGAGACTGAAACATTGTCAGGCTTTAACACTGCAGCAGCAACAACAATTCTGTAGCTTTGTCACTCTGATTTGTTTCAAGAAGCTGCAGACCCCAAATAACTCACTCCAAGATTTCAATGAGCTCATGATTTTGCACACACAGTAACTGTTCTAGAACAGGAATTTGGGAAAGGTAACAATGCCATGTCCATTCTCCCAAAATATTCCAGTCTTGGTCTGGTTATTTCCTCTTTGGTTAACCAAATAAAAAGAATAAAACACTAAACAACCTCCCCTCTAACCTCCTGTTGCCCCCCTACCCCTTCCCCAAGCATTTAAGAAACCTTCTGTTTTCTGAATCATTATGGGGTTATTTTAGAACCTTCTCCCCATGGGCTAGAGAGCAGCACATCTCCCCTACAGAAAGTATTTCACAGAAGTCTAAAAGTTGAGGGAGTTTTTAATAAACAGCACACTAAGTACAGAACTACACAGTGCAGTGCATTTTCTTAATGCTTGCTCGACTCATTAGAGCATCCTACATGCTAATTCAAAGACTACATCTCAGTCTTGCCAAAGCATGAGTTTTAATTACTCTGTATCAAATTCCACAAATATCCACACACAAAGAACATAAAGATAATACTGCTAAGGCTTAATAAAAAAAATCATCCCTTTGCATGGAAACTAGAAATATCTTTTGAAGTTAATGAGTAATAACAAAAGATATTTGAATAACTTGGAACAAGACAACAATTTCTCTAAAATTATTTTCATTTTTAAGAACTTTGTAAACAAGCTTGGAAAGCCTTTTATTTCCCATTATATTCTCAATCATTCATTAGAATCACTAATTATTTATAAGAATAGAACAGTGGGTCAAAAGTAAAAGGAAATGTATTGTCACAGCAGAAATACCCAGTTAATATAGTGATGTTGGTGTTCCAAGCTGCGCAAGAGAGCCAGCCAACTATAAGGCAATTGTTTTACTTTTAATAGAGAGTATTCAGTGAATTACTATCAGTAAATCTACTGGATTTTAATGAGTTAAAATATTTTAATAGCACAGCTTTGTTCTTCAATTTAATCACCTTTCCCTAAGGCTCTGAACAACATTTCAGCATGTGCTTAATTTGCTACTGAAGTCAACAGAACTTTCAGTTAATACTGGACGTTAAACACGCGCTTAATGAGATTTACTGAAGCAGAATGCATAAAACCCAATGTGAGCAGAATCAAAGCCCAGAGGCTTTAGCCAAGTCCACCCTGAGCTCCCCTGAAGATACAGGGCCTTCAAAATGCGAATGAAGACTTTATAATTCTTATGACATGTCTACTGTACATCCTTATTGCTGAAATACTTGGATAGCAAAGCACATACCAGACTTTATTGGTCTTTAAAGTAGGAAAAAGGAAAACCCCTTGAATTTACCCTAAAATACTAACTGGAAGCTTTTGTGGAATTTTGTTTGGTATCAGGAGTTCGGCAATACCCTTTGACACAAGACAACTGTTGATTTGTCTCATGTTTCCCCCAAAAAGAAAATGTAGTATAATTTAAATGTTTTGACTGGAGGCAGGAGGGAATGAAGGGTTGGAATTAAGAGATATATTTTAACTACTAGTTGCTCTGTGAAAAAAGGAGGAATGCGATGCACTATCAGTACCTCACTTCCTCAATCATTCAGGCAAATTGTGTTGTCCTCTCAGATCTGCATATGAGCATCTGCAGTATACCAGATGATACTCTTTCTCAGATTAAATTACCTGCATGCCTTTCAGGCAAAGACAACCAATCCAGTAAGTATTAAAAAGGAGATTTGACTCCAAGAGAAAAATTCTCCAGATCCCACACTCACTGTAAGTGTTCAAATCTGACTCAGCAATTCTTTCTCTTCAACCTTACATGGAGGATCTGCTTCTGGCAACAAATGTCAGACAGACTCTTTTTTGCTGCCCAGAAAAACTAACAGTGTATTGGAGAAATGTTTAGCAATTTCTCTTCACAATATACTGTCACTGAACCTTTCTATAATATGCTATCAAAATCAGCAAATCTGTTAAAGACAATAATTTGCTGATTTAGATTTTGAACATGCCGATCTTCAATAGGGCAGTCATTAGCATGGAAGGAGTTAATCTTGCCCACTAAGAGTAAAAAAGGCTGGGAACAGCTGTCACTCAGGTGATGAATACAAGCTGCCAGCCTTTTAAACAGCAGGTACAGCATTTGAGTTCTGAATTAATTAGCATTCAAAAAGCCTAAACACCGCTTGATAACTCCGCAAGATCATTTTTGTCCCTTCCTGCAAATTAATACTGCCATTAAGATGAGCAAGGACACAATGCACATTGTAATTGTACCGATTAAACAAAGTTTCACAAAAAACAAATTAGGGGGTCTAGCCAAGAATGCATCAAGTCAAATAAAGCACTGCTGCAGATAATGTACAGGAATTCATCTTCACTTTTCCAGGGCATTCACAACAACACCTAATAGTATGAATTCCTGTGTAAATGCATGAAATGCTTTCTGCATATAAACACAGGCTTCTCAAAAGTTCCGTTTTCTAAATGTTTAAATAGTGGCTTTGTCTCAGAAGCATTCGGGCTATTTCCATACAAGAGCCACTTTTAACATACACATATACACTGAAATGACAAGTTAACAAGGCATGGGAGATTATACTTATGTCTCAAAAACAGGGCCTCCAACAAATAATGTTGCAGCACTGCAACAAAGTCTACACAACCCGTTGCGAAAATCTTTCATCCTATATATCATTTCATTTTAAATGACAAGCATATTTTAAAAAGCACAAAAAAATGACTGATAGCAGAATTTAATGATGTTTAATAAGTGGCCATCTGTCAACAGTCACGGTGTAAAAAAGAAGCACATTATGATTTCCCGAAAGATTAGAAATATTGATGCTAATTAAAAGGCACATTATCGTTATCTCAAAGCAATGTCTAAACACTAATCAGACTTCAAGTCCAGCAAAGGGAAAGGGGGAGAGACCTATGGCTGTAACTGTTCCTCAAATGGGTCATTTGAGCTGATAATCTCTAAAACTGGTGTTAGACAATGTACAGATCAGAACTTGGCAAGTAGCAGATAACTCCCAACCGGGTGGGCAAGCAATTAAACCCTGACCCGACGTATGGAAGATTATCTATTTTAAACTCAACTCTTTAGAAGAAATCTTCGGTACATTTTTAAAAAGAACTGCAAAAGAAGAGAACTATGCTAAACATGGCATTTCACTATTTATTTTTTCCCCATTTTCCATACAGGGTATTGCAAAACAAAATAACACTTGGCATCACCGTGCCCAAGCATATGTTTAATTGCACGGTACTGAACAGCGGTGTGCTAACTATTTTTAGTTGAGAAATGGATTGATGTCACGCACCATAAGGGATTTGCATGGCCAGTTATGACCAAAACCCACACACAGAGGAATAAACCCACGAACATGGTGTTCTGAAACACTTTTGGCTATTTGGGCCTTTAAGAACACCATTTTGGCATCCAGGGCTGCTTCGGCTCCTCATGCTGAGTGCTATGGAGGAAGAAGGTACATAAAGTAGGTGGTTCAGGCTGTTGCTAACATTAGCCTGGAGCTCTACCTTCAACGTTAGTAGTCAGTTTATTATAATTTAAAATGTGGTATGTATTGCCATTTTCATAATTCATCTCGATCAGAACCTCTTTTAAGCAAACAGACTTCTGTTAACCTCAAATCCATGCTTCATGTTTGAACAGAAGCAGGCAGCAGCCCTTAACATGCTTTTTTGTCTCAGCGTATATAAAGCTGACAAGACTTTTTTTTTGCTTGCAGAGATGTGAAGTTATAGGCCATTGGCAAATGTTCCCTGTCCTTGGGATACAAGGGATGGGAAGCATGATACAACTGATCCCACCTCCCACATCATGGAAACTGTATGTAGAGTCCCAGGTACAGCAATATTGATTCTGTTAGCCTTGCTCATCAGTTTAACAATTTTATGAGGCCAGCTGAAGAGTTCTGTGTTGCCAGAGGAAAGAGGCAGGCGGGTGGTGTGGAATACTCCAGTATTCTTTGCTGAAGAAGCGAAGCACAGACAAAGTAAAAGGCACACTGGGAAGTGATGGAGAAAACAGGGATGGCAGAACCACATTGAAATTGTGGAAAAAGGGCAAACTCAAAGTGTCACTGCCATGGCACAGAACAGCACAGCTACCCTGGCAATTGAGGCCCAGGACTACAAGAATCCATACAAAATTAAGAGCAGTCATTTTTTCCCTCTATATTTTTCACAGCAAACTTTTTCACCTGTAACTGCCACTATCAAATTAGCATCTCCACAGTGTAAGCTCCTCTACTCTTCCTCCTCAGGTCAAAGAATCCATTCATCACCCTCAAGTGAAGCATATTTCTGTTTTTACTTGTCATTTTCAAACCATCGCTTCACACAGGTGTGACCTCTGATCCTGATTTTCCCTTCCTGCACTCCCCTTGCTATTCTCTCACAGTCCTCCATTATCTCTTCCCTAAAAAATATTAAAAAACTTAAGAAAGATGTCCCTGGTTTTGATTACCCTATTCCAATCTAACTCCTTGATCTTCAGCATAAACACTTCAATCATTCTGGCATTTTCATTGACTTAAATTAAATGCAGAGCGAGTAATTATTTCACAATCCCCTTGTCCTTTCATACACAGGTATTCTGCCTTACACAATGACAAAGTATTACCTCCCAGGTCCTTAAATGGTTCAGATACTTCAGATACACTTTGGATATGAATCTGACATGAAGGGATTCTTAAGTAAACCTTGTGAGGCTTACCCAGTACTAATTATTAGCAATTACAGGGCTTTGCTAATGTTGAGCTCCAATGCTCAAACATGATGTGAGCCGTATACCCATGCAGTTCTTTCACTGATTAATAGGTTCCTCAGGATCCTCATAAGCATTAGCTACAAGATCCCCTGTATTTTGCAGTCTGCTAAATGCAAATTCAGTGGAGCTGACGCCAAAAGGGAAATTCACAGTACTGGGTAGGTAGATTTGAGACAGGAGGTCTAGACAGACATACAGAAATGAAAAAATACCATCCGTATCCAGTTTTAGCTATGTTATTTACTTCCATCTTCACTACATTTGTTTTAAATTGTCATCAAATACTTTACTCTTTGTGCTTCACAGATTCGCCTTCTGACTGTGCGCAACTGTTGTACATTGTATAGCTGTTGGAGCAGAAGTGCAATGTATTAAAAGCTGGATAATTGTAAATTGGGGCATATGGCGCTAAGGAGAATGTAGGAGTTAGGAGGAAGAAGGGGGTTTTGTTTTGATTTTTTCAAGAGTCCGGATATGACTAAAGCTTTATCCGGTGGGCAAAGAAAATATCCCTTGTTTCTGTGTCCCTCCACAATTCGCAAAGTTCCTTGTTTTTTTTCTTCTTTTTTGGCTTTTTTGGGGGGAGATGGGGTACAGGGAAAAAAGAGAAAGGGATATTTAACATTAAGTCTAATTTACATGAAAAATAATAAACCTTTCTTCTGGCTCTCTCCTTGTGTCCCAAGAAAATCCGTTCTCAAACAGCATTGAGGTTTTTGCTGAAAGCAGCACAGAAATGAGCTAGCTGCTGTGTAAACATGTCAGACTTCATCGCTCACATGCATTGAAATGACCAGCACAGTTCACGCTTCTCAAAGGTATTGCTCCAAGCTGATTGCTGACTCAAGACAAGAACACAACTCTGGTCACAGTGAGTTTCTGAACATTTTCTCTGCAGCTGCAGGGTATAGAGGGCTTTCTGTTTGTTTTGCTTTTTTTCCCTTTTTTCATATGAAACCTCAGATTCTGAAGTACAGTTTGGCAGCACCAGGCTGAATTCGCTGCCAGTTTCCTAGGGTACAGAATCTCTAACAACACAAAGCCCTGACTATCTTCTTGCCCAATAAATAATCAAAATTGTGCACCACAATCTCCTTTAAAAATATGACTTCTTGTTTTTATGTCTTGGGTGCAGCTAATCCTTTCTGTCAAAGGGGTTTCATCCCTAACCAGTCTGCCTGTGACACGTTAGCTCGCAATGCATCTCTTAGCAAATCCTCCATGCACAGCGTGGTTCACGGAGTGCACAGGTTGCAGAAAGAACCGCAGGGACTGAGCCTCTCCTCTCAAATGGGATCAGAAAGGCTGTGCTTTCATAGGGAAGATGCTCATCAAATGAGAGGATGGGAGAGAGCACGCTGCCAGGAAAGCCCAGGCTCATGTATCGCATTTCAGGCACATAAGCAGAACAGAGCATTCGTGGTATTTGTATTCCTGAACACCTCTGCTGTCGGGTTGAATTACTGGTCACGTGTTTACTGCTGTCATGCTGGAAAGCTGCCCCAGGAGATGTTTGCTTCATACTCAGCAATTTTAAACAGCTTTTCCCTAGGCTTTAAGGGCTAGCATTGTGTAACTTGCTCTCTAGGACTTGTCATTCCTTTTCTCCTGCCCTCTTCTGTCTCTACTTCAATTTTAAGCTTGTTCAGTTTAACCCAACATATCAAAAGCAAGCACAAGAGGCAGTAAAAGCTGAATATAATGTTTTTGCCAGCAGTGAATTATCAGAAGATTCCCTTGGTTCTGCAGCAGGAATAATGGGAATAAACTCAGTGAGATCTACTGGCTCTCCCCATTTACATAGGTTTCTTTAAACGCTGCCTGCCCCTCTATCAATGGTAGTCCACATCTAATGTGCAGCTGGGGAGGGGAGGAAGGTGACAGACACCACCGTGCTCTCCTGCTTCCTGTGGTACTCTCACTGACCTCTCTTCTCACACCATGCAGCCGCTTTCTTCTGATTTCTCAGGGAAACAGCTCCATTTTCATCCCTTTGACAAGGAAAGGAAAAGCACATTTGAACTCAGTGTATGGACACTTGACACCTAAGGAGTGTTTCTCCAGTTACTGGGATTTTAAAACAGTTCCCACAGGACTCTCCAGGCTTCTCTGACATCTTCCATCAAGAAAAGAGTTTCAGTTCACTCAATGACCACAAGTGCTGCAAAAGCAGCTCTTGATGGGTGCCAAACTGCTAATAACAGAGTGATTACAGTACCCCTGTAATCAAAACTCAAAGGTAGTTTTGTCTTCCCAGATGTCTGAGAAAGAGTTTGACCCTGTATATACCCACAGGCACATCCATTACTACAGTGAAACCATGTAAGTGAAGGTACTTTGAAAAGCTGTTTTTATATTCTGTTCTTGGATCAAGCACATGGTGCAGCAGAACAACACAGTGACATGTCAGCTCACATCTTGCACCACTTTAAATCCTTTCAGATTTAGCATCTTCTATCACCTCAAAAAATACAAGCTATAAAATCTACTTATCTGTAGCAAGTCTTCAAGTAATTCTATTATTTACATTATGTTCTATATAATTATTTAATGTTACAAGCAGCTGAGACACCCAAAGTATACTCTATGGAGTTTCACCTTGGGCTTTCTGCCAAAGTGCTGGTATTGCAAAACCTCTGTGGGACATCTGCACATACATAAATACTGCTGCAGACATTAGAAAAGTTCACACACACGAGTCTATAAAAAATGTTTCCTATATACAAAAATCCTAAATGAACTGGAGGCATTCATTAATAATGTGCATTAATGGGCAGAAATTTCTTCACGTAGACTCTATAAATACTTGCAGGATGAATACAGTGCTGTTTTCTGCAGTGGGAGTCCTTCTCCTGGAAACGCAGGGACGCACCTCCAGGCCAAGCTGCCCAGGGACACTTGTCGAAGTGAGCCTGAATAAACCAAGTGCCTCCCTGCACAGGCAGGTTAGACCCAGCCTCACAGTTCTATCCTGGACATCAGTAGAACTGCTTGAACCAAGACCTCCATGAACCTCCTGGCTTTTCTGTTCTCAGTGTCCATGCAGAAGCCTCCTATTTGTCACTATTCCCTTCCATATTTCAATTGCTTTTACGGTTTGACTCAATGATCTCAAAGGTCTTTCCCACCCTAAATGATTCTATGTGTAATAAGAAATGACAAAATTTTGCGTTTGATGAATCACTTGGACCTAATTTTCATTTTATCAATGCTTGTACCAAGCACAGATGGGAAGAAGTATGAATTTATTTTATGCTCCCTTTCATATGTTCATAGCAATACAAATTCAGATTTATTGTATTATTGCTAACTAAACTTCACATCCATTCATGTGGGGAAAACATGTAAGGAACACCCAGATTCCTAAATGGATCTTATTTGTTCAGGTAAAAAGAATTAGGCCACATTCACTCTCTACACCTTGTAATTAGGCAAGATCCCGGGGATTTAGAAAAAGAGAAAGAAGGGCCATCTGAACGGATTTGGCCATCTGAACCCATTTTCCCACTGGCTTTCAGAATGGCCAGTCAGCTGTCAGCTAAATAATTCCCAAAATTAAACAAAAAAAATAAAAATTAACTGACGTGATATACTAACTGTTAAATGAGAACACAAAAGCAGCAAACCCACACAACTCTTCCTCTTGTCCAAGCAGTGAAGCCAGCATATGCTGTTAATTCAGAGACACACTTGTCTCTCTGAACAGAAACCTTGCTTCACCTAATAAATTGGGTTCATGTGCTTATATCCAGTAACTTGAGCTGAATTTAGACACCTGGTGAACTTTGTTGTTGTTTAACTGGATATAAAAGTAAAAAGACCTACTTAAAGAGACCTTACAAGTGAATCAGATCTGTCGCAGGAAGATAATAGTAAAGGATAAACAGAAAAAAATGCACAAATTCCTTGTAACAGTCAAAGACTTCGACTTTTCAAGGCATCTGGTGATCTAAGCAAGTCCACTGGGACCACATGGCACGTAAACAAATTAGCATTTTGTTCAAACGTCAATCAACAAGATCATTCCATTCAAACCCAGGTCAGCTGCACTGGCAGCTGTTACTCCTGTCTTGCATGGAAGCTGAGGAGTGGGTGGAACACCATTCTACTTTGAAAACAGCTCCCTAAAACTTTACACTTTTCATTTTAAAAAAATCTATACAAACAAACATTACAATTCCGGGGGGGAAACTCCCCAGCTCCTTCCTCCATCCTCTAAAAGGATGGAGATTAAAAGCCAGTCAAACTATTTCACTCTGAACAGTGCGGTTTTCACACATCACACTGTATTGCTCATTGTCACTGCCATAATGGACCTTAGACCTGGTTTTACACACTAAGGTTAGTGACATAATGCAAACTGTGAGAAAAATACAACAGGAAAAATACTGGTATAAAACGTCCATCACAAGATCAAAGGAAGCTTGCAAAGAATTCTGTCAGACTGCCCTCTTAATTTCATTGCAGAAGGGTAGCACCTCGCCAGTGAAGCAGCACAGTGTGAGCCAAGGAAGCCAGGCAGGTAACACCGTATAATCTCAACAGAACAGCATGGCCCATCAATGTGAGTCTTCAAAATCTTTATTGAAGGTACCACATCCAAATACAGCCTGAAATATGCTATGAGGGCACACTTGGGAGTGAGGTGGGGAAAGGTGGTGGGCAAAACCAGGAAGAAATGAAAGCCACTCACAAAACCAGATAATTTTCTTGGTCTTTTAACTGTTTGTCAAAATTCTGAGTAGCTATCTTTATTGTGGTTTGTTCAGTATGAATAAATAACCCTGAACTTTGCTAAAAACAGTCTCAATTTGTTAAATAGACTGAATTGCAAAGAACACACACACACACACACATTCTCTCTCTTAGCCAGGTAAGAAAACAAAATGTGATCAAGTTGCAGGTGATAAAAAGTCAAGAATAAAATCCAGTCTCCTTCACTGTGTGTGAACAAGCTGTGTTCGTAATCCCCTTCCTAGATATTCCTAGCACACTGTACAAGAGTTTAAAAATGTGTCACACATTACGGTTCTCCTAATACCTTTAATTAACACTACCAGAAGTTATAATGAAAAAGGATTACTTCTATTTTTTTAATACACTAAGACCTTGAGCTCCTGTTATTTTACATTCTGGTAAAAAGGAAATGAACAATGAAGCTACATTTTGGGATTTAAGATAATCATAAGATTTTAAGTTGAAGGGCAGGAAAGAGGCTTCAATTTTGAATTTGCTTTTAACAGATACAAGCCTTATGTTCCTTTTTTATTACAAAGACTCTCATTTAAAATTTCACCCTTTTGAATTCCCAACATTTGTTCACAAGCCGCATCTTCCCTCTGTCCCAATATAAATGACAAACATGGGTTCCCACTGAATGAAAGGAAGCTAGTTAATAACTGCCTTTATTGTTATTTCTGGCTGTCTCGTAACACCCTCTGGATCTTGCTCTGAATGCAAAATTCTGAGCATCATCCTGGCTTCCATGCATGCTAACATGTGCCTGCTTAAAATAAAGCATGGCTATTTACTGTTTGCAAACTCTCCTGCTCCCATCTGACATAAGGCAACTGATCCTCTCCTGGCTAAAAGCTGAGGTACAGGGGCACAGCAAGATGGTGGTTAATTGACTCCAAGGTTCTTGGATGCCCATGTGAAAAGCTGGCAGGTCTACCCAGTATTCACTTCCCAGCTTTTCATGAGGTTCACTCTTCCCTGATTTCAGTGGCAGCTGTAGGAAATGTAGTTGCCCAGGCCTCAGTCTCTTTGCTCCAGGAGTGGCTGGAGGCTTGATTCCTAGAGCTTTATCATCTTCTGCAATCAAAAATTCTTTTGGGCTGTATGATCACATCATTAAAAACTGAATGATGATGACTGATGATGATCAATCATCATCAAATTATGATCAATCATGATCAAATGATGATGATATACAAAGGAGACTTAAGCAAAAGTGTTCAAGTGATTGTAATTCACTGGCCTTTTAATGCATAGTCTTTATAATGAATTTCACGGATTTGGAGGCTGGGGTAAAAGACTGACAATGATTTGTTTGGATTACTATTTTTTCACGTAAACTCGTTGTTTAGGGTTGTTTTTTTGTTGTTGTTTTCAAGTAAACTTGAAAGCCAAACTGATATCCCATTACAGAGCAGGATGTTGATGCCAACAGGCATATCATCAGTTCCAATGATCCACTTATCAAAAGTCTGGTTCTTAAGCAATCGAAGGTAAAAGAGGTAAAGCAATCGAAGGTAAAAGAGGTAGCAGATTATCTCCCATGATAACAGGACGATAACATACATATCTTCTACTGTGTTTCATACAATATTTGCTAAAGCAGAGAAAAATCCTGAGTTCAATTCCAGATTCTTGATAAAGGTGCTGCACTTATTACAGATCCATCCCACCCAGCTCCACTCCTCTTGCAGAACACAGCTCTACAACATTCACACCTTTGCTGAGCATGAGACAACAGGGGTATTCAGTGCCTTATTCTACCTTTGAGCAACTTAGGCAGATCTTTGATAAGAAAAAACAAAACAAGCCCTTAAGAACTTTCAAACCCTCGCTCCCAGCAGGAGCTCTGCTTCCTAAATAAACCTTCTAGTTTTGTTTTGTTTTAATAAGGACAAAACAACATTCTGCTTTACTCTTGGTCTCATAAACACTTCAACTTTATTCAAATGGGCTTTTCAGGGGAAAGAAAACAACAAACAAAACCAACCTTGCCAGGGCACACAAGGGGTATAACAATGTCTCTATTCAAACAAATGAAATACGAAGAACTTAAAAGCAGCTGACAAAGAGTACTAAAAATTAAAAGTAATAAACAATGTAAAGTAAAAATACCACTCGCTCCACCCACGATTGTGTTACTTGAGTACTTGAAGATCCAAACTGGCAGAGAGTTCCCCATCAGGAACTATGGGACAACAAAGTCTCTGTTCTGAGAAGATTTAATGAATGTTGGCCTTAAAATCGCACCCTGTTAATGCTGCAGTGCAACTCCAATGAGAGCTTGAGTGTAACTGTGCTGCACTTAGAAAACCTGATTTAACAGATTGGAATAAATTTGGAAGCTAACTATAACATGATGTAAGACAGAATATAAATTTATTCCCACTGCCAACGTATTTTGTCCAATTGCTCTGGCATGTTATATTGACCTGAAAAAAAGTAGCATGCGTATGTGTGCAAATCTGAGTGCATTACACAGACACCTCTCCCAGAAAGCATACCTATGCAGGATTGATGGCTGCAGACAGTATTTCTAATGGCCTTTTTAATTGGCACTATGATGATTAATTGGGGCCTTCACAGAAATCCAGGAGTTCTCATTACCCAACAGCATGGTGCCCTGGCACACTGTGTGGGTGACTGTTATTGCTAAATAGTCACCAGATCATGAGACACTGATAAGATCAATTTTATACATGTCTACGAACCCCAGAAACTGAAGCCTACTACTGAGGCAGCAGGTGAATTCTGATTTTTTCTTAATATATTATTTCTGCAGCGCTCATATGCTCAAAAGGCCTTCAGGAAGATATGGAAAAAGAGACTATACATGTAATAAGGATTAAATACTCTGTGTAGTATTTCTACCCACTGCAGAAGTTTACACTTGCTTATGTGTACACACAGGTATTGCAGTTACCCCACAGACTACAGCAGGAGCTAGTCAAGCTGGGGCAGGTTATCACACATCCGTGACTGCTAGTAGAAGCGCAGAAAAGGCCACCACACAAATACCTCAGCTACACCTGGCTGCTGCTGCCTTTCACTGAGAGAAATGCCTGACGTGCTGCTGCTTAGACAAGATCCAGCTTGGGTGTCCATTGAGGACACTTACCCACCACCGGCAGCCTAACATCGCGGACAGCAGGCATGCGGGAGGAGGCAACCTGGCGAGGACTTCGAGGGTTTCTGCTTTTGCTTTTTTGGGTTTAAAAAACCTCTCATCTGGTTTGCTCCATCCGTCCTTCTGCCATTTCTCCGCAGCACACACGCTCACCACAGCCAAGATGCTGACACACGCCACACTCGTTCCACAATTAAAGCAGTATTTGCTGCATTAAGGGCTTCCAGAGCCGCTCCCCCGCGGTGTCCCGGGGTGCCTGGCCGTGCCCGGCGAGGGGAAGCACTGAGGAGCAGACCCGGTTCCCGCCCGATCCCCACAGACACACGGGCACAGCCGCGCAGGGCGGGGCTTGGCCGCCGCTGCGCATCGGACGTAACGTAACGGCTACGGCAGCGGCGGGAAACGCTCTGAGGGGAAACGGCCTGAAGGGAAACGGCGCGGCCGCCCCAGCGGGACTGAAGGGCTGCCGGGGCTGCGGAGCCCGACCCGCCGCCGCTGCGGCAGCGATGGGCCCCGGGGAGCCACCGGCCGAAGAGACGGGGCTGCACCGGAGAGAGGCTGCCCGGCGAGGAGCCTGCACCCGCCGCGGGGACGTGGGGGTGAGGGGACCAGTCGGTGCTTCCCTCACAGCCAGGCTACGGCAGGGTGCAGTGTTGGGGTTGGTTTTACTGCTCAACGTGATTAAAAGCTCCGTAATTGACAACAAAGTTGAACTGATTGAAATTCTCCTGAATCAAAGCTGGTGACAGCACCTACACACAAGTTTTGAACTCTGCCATTCTGCTTTGGTGCTGAATAATTAATACTGTGGTGACAGTGTACCCAGCACATCTGTACAGCAAAGGGTAATGGGCTTGGGTATATTCACAACCTCTAACGGCAAGACCATGCATAAGCCCATGAACGCCTCCAGTACACGATGGAGAAATATTTAGCGATTTAAAAACATTCTGTAAATAATCTCAGATGCCATTAACGCCATCCTAAATTCTGTGAATGATTTAGGGTTTTGGCACGCACTGACAAAGGACTCGGATTCTCATTAGGATTCTGTAAAATCTTCTTACACAAATCTGCTGTCAGCTTCAATCCATTAAAAATAATAAAGGTATGCTCCAAATTGGGGACCAAAGCAAATTTTGTTTAGACTTAACAGATTCAATTTACAATGCTGCTAATCGGATAGCACCGATACACTCCTCACTTTGCATCAACAACATGATCTAATATGACATTTGGCCCCTTTTACATCACAGTGTGAGTCTGTAAAATGCTGGTCACAGCACAGATTCACCCCCAGCTGCAGGTCAACATTCAGCACTTGAGGAGTAACCAGGCAAAGCATAGGCTGTTGTGCTGAGCATCCTTTGTACCTTTGCAACATCCCCTTCAAAACCAGAACCTGCAATAGTAATCACCCACCAGTCAGCAGAGGAGAAAGGCTGAGATCATCTCTTCCCTGGTAAATGGGCTTTTCATGCTCTTCCTTTTGTCTTCCCACTCCAAAAAAACCACAGAGGCTTTGCTGCATCTGAAAAAACTTAACAGCCTGCATGGAAGAATATTGGGAATACATGGTATCATAGAATCAACCAGGCTGGAAAAGACCTTTAAGATCATCAAGTCCACCCATTACCTCAGCACTGCCAAGGCCACCCCTAACCCATATCACTGAGGGCCTCATCTACACGGTCTGTGAACACTTCCAGGGACGGTGATTCCACCACTGCCCTGGGCAGCCTGTTCCAATGCCTGAGCACTCTCTTGGGGAAGAATTTTTTCCTAAAACCCAATCTAACCTTCCCTTGGCACAGCTTGAGACCACTTCCTCTTGTCCTACCACTTGTTACTTGGAAGGAGAGACTACCCACCTCCTCTCTCCATTCTCCATTCAAGTAGTTGCAGAGATGATGACCAGCAGAATGTAAGTCCCACAAAGAGATGAGAGTACCTTTCAAGTGTATGTTTCTTTTAAAAATATTTTTTAAATTATATAAAAAAATCACTCTTTTCATGAGAACAAAGCTCAGGACTGTGCTTCCTGAGCTGAGCCTGTCCTGCTAGAATCCAGCCAGGGACTAGTGAGGACCCAGGTACCATTAGGGCAGTCAGCACATGCCACACACACACATGGCACACCATTACTTTGGAGGTTTACTTATAGTTGCAGCTCTCTGATAAGACACACACCTATTCCCAGAGAAACAACGTATTTGCCCTAGTGCATCTGCAGCTGAATTCCACCAAAAGGATATATTGCTGCAACGTATTTGTCCCTCATTTAGTGAGCTAAGTAAAGGCAATGCCAATTACAACCAAGCCAACCAAGCAGTCTCTTGTCACGGAGGCTTGCTTTTTTAGCCATGACAGTACCGCTGTCATGTAAACTGGCTTTGAAAGATTTCTGAGTTTTGTGGGTTTGAGGACTTTATGAACCACTTTTTAATGTGATTGGATCATTAAGAATTAGTTTAAGTTGTACATCCCTGGGAAAGAAACTACTGCAAATCAATCTTATTTTAAATACACATGAACAGCTTAAAATTGGACCGTATGCCATCACTAACATGCATTAGCTTCCAACTCCAAAGCAGGCTTAAGTTTCACAACAGAGC
Organism: Psittacula echo; assembly: GCF_963264785.1. Taxonomy (NCBI): domain Eukaryota; kingdom Metazoa; phylum Chordata; class Aves; order Psittaciformes; family Psittacidae; genus Psittacula; species Psittacula echo. Next base: position 114,598,365 of record NC_137738.1, read on the forward strand.
TGAAGACATCATTCAGAAACAGATGTTCAAGTGTCATAATTTTCATACTGAATAAATGAACTTCCTTACAGCATAAGAATCAAAGATTAAATAATAGATGCCCCAATTCAGTATTTTCAGTTGGTGCAAACAGCCACCTCTCTGAATCACAAATCATGAGAAATTGCCATGTTTCTGGAAACTGATTATTGATCTCCTTGAAACACATGCCCTTGCACTCGTGACTCAGGGCAAGCTTGGCCAGGAGAAGCTCATGGAAAGAAAATAAGGGAGGAGGGGGGAGAGGGATCAGAAGAACTGACACATGACACAATTGTGAGAATAACTGAGCTGGTGAATCACAGATCCCAGCCTTTTCCCAGGAGCACTGCTTCTACAGAAAAAAAAAAAAAAAAAAAAAAAAAAGGAAAAACAAAAGAGGAGAAGGAAAAAAAAAAAAGGAAAAAGGAGGAAAAAAATAGACACCCCAACAAATTATGTCTCTGTTTTGAAGTGATCTAGATTTTTTTAGGCTATTTTTAAATTTGAAGATTATTCTACTTTGCCATTCTGGAGCAATGAGGGTAGTAGCACACTAGCTATTGTTGAAACGTAGCTTTCCTTCAAGTGTGATTTAATAAGGAGTTTGTAAAAATACTGCAGCACAAATGAACTCCACGTGTTCTCTTCCCTGGCCTCCAGCAGACAGAAAATTGTATTTTCAAAATCCATTGACGTGAGTACAACTGTCTTGCCTGTAGAATCTTTATGGTTTCAGACGCATCTGACACATCATTTTTGCTACCCTCTCCACTCTCTCCAATCATTAGCAGCATTTCAGGGTACAAGCAGAGAACGCTAAATTAAAGAGTAGAATTCAGTTTTTAAGCCCCAGGGCAGAAAAGGTTGAGCACATCACAGAGAAAATGTATTTTACTTCTAACTTGGATTGTCTGTGCTCTCATTACACTACCTAGGCACCCTTTCAGCTTCTCTGTGAAGCAGAGGTATATTAAGCTCTGAAGGGAGCTCATTCTTCTGCCTTATAAGCTAAAGAAAGACATTTCTGCAGTGATGAGAACTGCTTGAGTTGGATGGAGAAGATACTTGAAAATGCCTCGTGGGGTTCCAGCCATACAAGTCTCAGCACAATAGCACTGAATCGGGGGTGTGGCACACCAGAAATTTATAACTGCTGGTGAACGAAGCTTTTATTGCCTTTAGAAACACTAAGATGAAAGGGAAAAACAACTCTGCATTGGGAGGGGAGAAGGAAAAAAAAAAACAAAATGCAAACACACACAATGAGGTTTTTATGCATTAACCAGACGAGCTTCTGTTGCTGTGGGACTTTACTCATTCATTGAGCTAAGAGGATAATTTTGTGGTGTGTCAGCAGACCGACCGAAGGACTCAACTGCAGCGAGGAGGCCGGTTGGTTCATGCACACCTTGACAAATGGCTAATTGCACCTGTGGGCTGTTTTGAAATTCTGAGCATTCATATGTCAGCTACAGAAATCACAAGTGAAATCGGGTAGAAAAGGAGAAAGGAAAAGCACAGCGTGGAGATGGGGAGAGAGGGAGGGTTCGTTACGCACGGCAGCAGAGTAACTACAAAAGGACGTGCAGGAAGAGCACCAGTGTGCGGCTGGTGCCAGTCATGAGAGGTGTCTAGAGGCATTTGGCATAGAAAACAAAAATACAACAGAAGAATTAAAGTGAACGTGTGCCTTCTTGCACAGTTCCTAAAACGACAGGCTTTGGTTCCAAGAAAATAGGGATTATGAAAGAAGCAAAAAAGGAAAAACAAAACCAAATCCTACACCAAACACCTGCCACATACAAAATCGACCAACCTCCTTCCCACCCCCATGTCTCTTTCCCTTTTCCAAACCCAGCAACTCTAGGATGAGAGAAAAATACAGTCAGTTCAGTTAAATGAAGGCAGGGCCGGAGAACGAAGCTTTGAACGTGGTGAAAATGAGGCCTAAGATGACTGCATAGAGAGCAAAAGCAGCTGCAGCAGTAACTAAGTATAAAAAATGTGGTTATTCACAGAAACCTTGTTGCTACCTTAGTCATGAAGGACATCCTCTTGTAGGGCCTAAGCTACCCAAGGGAAACCGTTAGACCAGGCCCTCAGCGTATATCTTCGTCTTTCAAATCCACACAGAATCACTCCTCATTCCACAAGGGCTGAAGATGCATAGTGTCATTTCTTTGGGGACCGATACATTGCAAGAAGTGGTTGGGAAAGGAATTGTCCAAAATATTTCAAATTAGTTTCAAAAAATCTCTTCAATACACCTCGCTTTGCGAAATACTGGCTTTTCATACAGCATTTTCCAGTCTAACTCCTCTGAAGAAATAAATTCAATTTAGGAGGGAAAAAAGGTACAATTTTCTGTAGTTGGAGAAGGCAAATCAATACTTCATAAGTACGGTATGCGCTAAGATAATTAATTTTCCACAATATGCTCAAATCTCAGCAGTGAAAACAGTATAAAGCCAAATTAATGACTAAATACATACTAAGAGCAAGAAAACACTCTTTCGTTCTTGCTAAATAGATTAAATGGGAAATGGTTTCAATGGCTGTCAAACTGCAGCCAGTTTGAACACCTTGAATTCTGAGCCCTATGGATAGTACCATAATTGTCCTTTCTTAAGGGTTTGTTAGAAGCTTCATATTGTATCAAAAACCTTTTTGAAGGGAAAGGCAACCTTTAAAGGTCTCATTCATTTGGACTGAGACTCATTTCCATTATTCCCAAAGCTCACATAGATTTTTTGCCTCTCGTTCTTTGCAAGGTCATATTCCACTGTCATTTCAGTTGTTACATCCCGAGCTTCAAGATCAGCAAACACAGCCTTAAATGCACTTCACCATCACACTAGAAAAAAACCCAAATTCCTTTAGAAGAGGCGATTCTGACATTGCCTGCCTGCAGTTTGACTTCCCACTGCTTCGCAGTGAGATTAAGAATAATACTTCACTTCACAATGCTCACCTCGAGATTGCGTCAGTAATGAAGCACTCCAAGCAGGGATCAGTTAGAACAGCAAATGGCTTTAACATTTCCAGGGAGCAAAGGAATTGAAACATACCATACTGTACATTTTCAGGACAAAGAGGGGGCTAAAAGACACAGAAATAATAGAATAACAACAACAACAAAGAATTATTCTTGGTGAAATGTCTTGGCAGAGTGAATGTGTACGGCTCATGTAGCTGCTCAGCTGTGTAAGGCACTACGGTTTTGTTAACCACAGCTTACAATCAACAGTAAGTGCTTGGTAAATTCTCACTAGAATATGTTCTGCAAGTATTTCAGCTGATTTCCACTTTTTCATGCAAGCAAATACGTGACGAAAAAGCCTTTCTGAAGGAAAGTGTTGCACTGCAGTAGTTTCTTCAAGATTAGTTGCAAATTTATTCCCAAATTTCTAACACCACACGCAGATATACATAGGAAGTTCAAAAATACAGATGGCAAATGCACAAGCAGAAGGAATAAAGTACAATCCAGTGATAATATCTGCCCCACTGTGAGTGGGATTTCACAGAATCTCCACTGGAGGAAGGCAGGCAATGAAAGCAAATCTGTGGGTGTCCACGCTGTACACAAGAATGTGTGCAGGTGTATCTCACTGCATGATATACGAGTTATTTCACTGGGAATTTCACATCTTCTGACATGTCAACCCTACAGACCAAGAACGTGATCTAATTTTGATCATTTCTGACAAAGTATTTTTATACAGTGATGCAGGAACAACCCAATGCCAGCCATGAGCCTTCAGAAAAGGAATGTTACCCCCGCCTCTTCTGAGACCAGGTTGTCTGTAATGGACAGAGGACCTCTCCCCTTCAGAAAAATGACTGCTACTGCTGAACCCAGGACATTTAATCAAAGCAGAAACAGTAATTTGAGCCTCAGCTTTTCAACATTCACAAGCGCTATTCTATCCTTAAGGGTGACTGGTTGAAGATAGCTCCTCCTATCTTTAGATCTCATCCATGTGCCTCCAGTAATTAGGCTGAAGCTAGATAGGGAGGTGACTGTTAGCTAGTTAGAAATCCTGAAGCCTGGCTTTGTAACTCTTGGAAGAACAGCCAGCTACAGACATATATTTTTATTTTTAAATGACTCAGATTTATTTAACCTGAGTTATTGAGACAAATGAAATGCAGCAATTTCACACCTATGATTATATCCCCTACATTCACTTTTCAGAGCGTAAGTATGCCCCTAAAAGAAAAAGTCTTAGAGCTGGACTTTCCAATGCAGTGAATCATTACTAAGCTTAAATGGGGCTGCTAGGATGATAGTCCTGAGGATCATAAAAGGGGCTGATGACACCAGCTAATGAAGTCACTCCTTCAGATCTGTCAGTCTCATCCCGCTGAATATGTACCTGCAGCGGTTTAGACTTTAAAGCTTACATGTCTATTTTAAGCCTACTTAAGGACAAAACTGTAGTATTAAAGGGGTTTTATTTTAATGTAACACTGAGTAGCACTGAGAAATAAACTCAAGATCCTGTTTTCTGAGAAACTCTGACTTTGAAGTCATACAGAGTAATCACTGGAAACTGAAACAAAAACCACCCTGTTTCTTGATTTTGGTATTTGCAGGTTGGAGCTAGCAAGCACCACTATGTATTGTCTGCCACTCAGACTTGCCAGTATTCTTAAAAGGCATGTAAATATTTCAGATTATAGCATAATGATGCGATATAGATATATTTTCTCTCTTCTGTCTATCTCTGTTTTGTAGTTACAGTAAATATTTTGCCATATTTTAATTTTAAGGTAAGTCTCAATGTATACAAGGAGGAGGGAAAGTTTTGCATTAAAGAACATAATACTGGAAAATCTAATAAAAATACCTTCAGAAAGTCCACAAGGATTTTAGTTCAAGGCTTTCTTATTACACTATTAAATGATTTAATGTCCACACTGTGTATGAAGCAACATTATTTATTGCTTACCTTCTTCCAGAGGAGCACTTGAATATTTGCAGAGAAGTACAAATACATCATAAATTTCCCTGTAACTAACATTAAAAATGAAAACAACTGCTTTGTATTAAAGAATTGCACAGTGCCAAACAATGAATTTGGAAGAAAAATATCAAAATTGCTTGAACTGGATCTTGACCGCTACACTTCAATTCTATTTTGTCCCAGGGTTAATGTCAACCATCTTGGGTTAGTTAAAAAGCCGCGGTATTTTCCACTGGTCTATTGTTTCTGTTCCCATCGTTGCACACAGATACCAAACGTTTCTCTGTCTGTTGTAGATATTATGCCAGGCTCCCTGCCCACTAGTTTGGGACAGAATACTGGGAAATCTAACACTTCTCTGCTGATGTAGCACTGTGAAACAGCTCCCATGGGCATCAGATCTGGACCACCAATACGGCACAGCCACACACCCAGGAAGAAAGGTGTCAGATGAGAGCAGGGCTGCCTTGGGCTGCCGGGAACCCCATCAGAGAGCATGTGTAATTGAGCAAGAGCAGCTTTTTTGTCTTAGTCTGGGTGGCTTTCTTCTCGAGTTAGGTGGCAAGTGTTCAGAGACCCAGTGACACCTCCTGTACATGAACAGTGCTTCTGTGTGAGTAAAAGGAACAAAAATGGCATTCTGAGCAACAAAACTTTGTTCCAGGAATTTAGTAGATTTTCTTCAAAGGCACCCTGGAAGTTTGGTTTCCACATGAAAAGTGAACTTCAAAATAATAAACCCTATCAATCCGTATGACTGGGGCACTACTGAATCACACCAGCCACATTTCAGAGGTAAAGCTCAGCTTGCTCAAATCAGCTATGGTATAATTCAAGAAGTAGAAATAAGAGAAGTAAAAGCAGTAGAAAAAGCTCAGTATTGTGCAAAAGAATGATTATGACCAAAAAAAATATAATGGAATGTTTTAAATGACAGAACTGTGTATTACAGTATCAAAACCTAAAGACTCAAGGGCAACCTTGCAGAGGTGAGAAGAACCTTCACACAGAACTCCCCCTCATGAAATAATCTGTACTAATGTGAGACACCAGAGAAGGGGCCGGGATAAACACCAGTCCCAGAGAAAAGGGATAGGAAGTCAGCTACCAGGGACTTCAGTGGAAGATGTCAGTCTTTCCAAAACCACGGCGAATGTCTTTGGGCATTATGGAAGTATTCCTGTCACACCAGAAGGTCTTCTGGGGGGGTCTGGGAAGAACCAATCTGCTGTGCTAGGACTGAGCAGGAACCCAACCTGATCCCCAGTGAAGTGGTTTGAGTTGACTCAACTTGGAAGTGCAAAGCAGTTGGCAAGAGGGACAATTCAAGCAACAGGAGCCTGAACAGAGACTTTCCAGCATACAAATGAAAACCAGGAACTGCAGCAAATGGTTCTCAAGAAAGTAGATTAAGAAAAGCCATAGCCCTTACCCAACCTCTGTGGCCAGAGACCAATAACTGTATAACGATACAGGAATTGTGAATGGTGTGTTATTGTTGGGGAATGTGTAACTACAGCTTCTTAAAAGGGCTCTGCCTGGTCTCAGGGCTTATCCTGCTTAGCTAAAGGGATTATTTTACCACTCAAAACAGTCCCCATTCGTAGAGTTAACTGCTGATTTCTAAGAGGGTCAGGTACTTGACTACACAAGGTTATCTCGGGTGGGCAATTACAAGCTGGGATCATTTAACCAGCCTACTGAGACTCCTACCTGACAGAGATATTAACACACAAAACCGTTGTCAAACGCATGCTGAAGAGAAATATTCACTAACAGGTAGAAGATGGGGATCCTGAGCATTATCCAACTTCTGAAACTCAAAATGAAGACTTTTGGACACGCGGACGTTTTGCTCAGTTTATTACCTTTTTCCTGATTTTCAGGAAACACTGAGAGAGGACTAGAAGGGATTTCTTTAAGAATAATTAATAAAAGATTCATGAAAGTTAACCTGAGGATTTGATTGGACTGTAATTATCCTCTTGAAACTCAATTTTGCCGGCATCCCACCTCAAAGATGAGCAAAACACAACATGATTCTGTGATTGAAACCTGTCTGCCATCAATCCACATAACTGCCTTATACATCACATGGACCTCCTCATCTTGTCAAGCAAAGAAAAATCTCATAATCAGTTTTAGCACCCCGGAGCCCTTCCAATTCTCAAAGTAATATTCCAAACAGCTCAAGTAGAGCAGAGTAACGCACAACTCAGCAGCCAAGCTATTGTAATGCTATGAAAGAGCAGAACTTCAGATGATAGAGGCCATAAATTTATACAATCCTTTTAAGGCAATCCATACTGCAGGGTGAAACTCAGATGAGTATTTCTCTCACCTGTTTGTTATGTTGGGTTTTTTTCCTGGAAGAACTGGGAAGCAACACAAGGACAGAAAGTTGCTAGCACTGTAAATCTGTGTGTTAAATAAATATATCATGTCCTTCTCTAGTCTAGGCTGTGTGCTACTGAATGGGCTATACACATACAAAGAGCTCTCGAACCCTACTTTTCCTGTGTATGTACACGTAGATGAGTGCAAAGGTGTCCTTGAACTGGAGATGCACCCGATTTCTTACTAACCAATCCCTAGAACAGCATCACAAGAAGGAGTCCATACCTATAATTATGCTTTGCAGGCTGTATATCACATGGTTTGGGGGAAAAACTTCTGGGTAATAAATGCTAATTTATAGCAATGTAATATATTTATTATTAAATACAAGTATTCCTAATAGAATCTTGGAATGATAGAATGGTTTGAGGTGGAAAAGACATTAAAGATCATCTAGTTTTAACCCCCTACCATCGGCAGGGACACCTTCCACTAGACCAAGCTGCTCCAAGCCCTGTCCAACCTGGCCTTGAACATTGCCAGGGATGGGGCAGGCACAGCTTTTCTGGGAAACCTGTGCCAGTGTTGATAGAGTTTCACTATCAATACTTAGCAATAATTCAGAATGATTAATATAATTTTGTTACAGTCTGCAAGTTAGATTGGAATCGAATACATACAATGAACAACTTGTCCACAGGTTTGGGAGAAGCTTCATCTTGGCAAACTCTTCAGAATACCTGATTTCTAATGCTTCTGCTACTTCTTAAATCAGCCTGTGTTGCAGTTTTTTAATTGATCTTCAAAAGCATTACTATTACAGAAGTAGTAAAGATGCCTGTTTGTTGAAATGTATGGGGAAGAGAAAAAGGTTGAGGTCAAATTCCTAAAGAACCATTAATTTTGTAAATACAATTGTCTCAAAACTAGGGTGTGCTTACATCCTGATGATGTTCATGATTCAATAAATCATATTTTTGAGGAGGAGATGGAGTACAGAACAGAAAGAAATGAAAATCAAGGGATGGAAAGGAGGCAGTTCTGGTTCAACATGTTATTTTCCACATATGGTATCCAGCAGTGGGAGCCTGAGGAAGGGATTAGGAATTCATAATTCTAGATCAATATTTCAGCCTAACAGCCAGTTGTATCATCTGGCTAAAGAATGCCTCATTTAGGTGAAGCTTAAACAGCTGTTGCTAACATTAATTTCTGCACATTTCTTGTAAAGCTCCTTCAACCTTTCATCTAAAATGAAGTTTAGCACCAAATACTTTAGCTATTTTTCTAGTGGACACGCCAGCAGCTCTCAGGCAGAGGGAGGTGAGGGCTTGGGATGGGGTTTTGTGAAGAGGTTTTTTGTTTTCTTTTTTAAAGGCCATAAAGTGGTGCCAAACTCTGTCTCCAGTGATAAATACTCTGGCTGTCAGGTCACACTTAGGTTTCTCTGTAGCTCAACCCTGCCAGCTCTTTGCAGGCTGCAGAGAGAGAAATGGATTTGCCAAGCCCATTCCTCTCGGCAGTAGGTTGTTTCGGCTTTACTTGTGAAAGGGTTGCTGGAGGGGACTCACTGAAGTGGTAGTCAGTGCCTTCCCAAGGCCTTTTCACTTGTAGAACCACTTCTGTTGCATGTTGGAGTGTGGAAATAGATGAAGTTGCACACTGGAGTATAAATACACAACCGCAGAATGGGGTGAAAACAGTGCAAAAGCGGATTCACTGCTCAACGTTTTACAGTTACAAAGCTTCTGCAATCAAGGAAGCAAATTTAAAACAGACAGCAGGAAAAGTTAAAAATGGCAAAAGAGAGACAATAAAAAGTCAACAAAAAGGAAAGAAGAAAAAAAAATATGTAAAATTCCATTTCTTGAGAACATAGTTAATAAGATGTTAAAACATTCCGAAGATTTAGCTGCCCATTTGCCAAACATTCTAGTCTCCTACAAATCTGCATTTCATTCCTATCAAGATACAGTAAATACGATGCAAAGACTTTCACAAGGGAGGTGAAGGAGACCCAGTGGGGAAATGAAAGCTGAAAATTCCTGTGGTCCTCAGCAGGAGCCACCGCATTTTCCTACTGCATAATACTGAAAGCACAGGTTATCTTCATACAAATAATTCACCATGTGCTTAGTGCTTAATTTAGGTGCCATTTCAATGCTGTTCGGTAAATAATTACACTTCACCTTTGTTAGCAGTGCCAAACTCTAGATTAAAACCTGAATCAAGGTTCTTGCCAAAGAATGAATTTGAATCACATGTTCTAAAACAATTCCCACCACTAACTTTTCTCTTAGTAAAATCAAAGACGAGGATTCGGTTCCAATACCTGGAAGGCAATGTTTCAACTTACTTTTATAGTTCAAATTAAAAGCATGCTTCTGCCTTTACAACACAGTGCTAAATTTAAGTTTACCACAATAAAACAAGACTGACACCAATATTACACTGCTGTGGTATCTCTCCAAACAATTACTGTTTACATGTTAAAGTAATTGTCTGAACTTTTAAAATGAAAAGTCTTTTGCAGTATTTCACAGCAGAGCTACTGAATGCGTCTTAACCGAGTCTTGCAGGTATGTCATTTAGTGACAATGCAATTGTATTTTAAAGTGTGTGCGCAGAAGATTCCCTAGTCCAGTTTATACTGAGGCTTTACCTACCTAATCTCATCAACCAGCAAGGCAAACCTGTCTTGACTGGAGAAAAGACCTCATTAGGTTGTGTTGTGTTATAACAAATTCATAACAACTCCTAAGGAAGCACTTGCCATCCAGTGAAGTAAGGTGATCAAGTAAGCAGCGCTGCAGCATGACACCATGTGGTAAAATGCCATGGGGAAAGGTTTAACTACAGAAGCTTGCCTTAAATGCTGAACTCCAAGCAAGCTGATCTGAATCCAAAGTGATAGGAGAAAGAACAGAGCACTCTTAAGTAGTTCTGGGCTGTACATGTAATTGCCTGTGGACGGAAGCTAATGAAGTCCAAAATCTGCACAGCAAAGCAGAAAACATGAACATGACGATGTGTCTATCTACAAGCACTTGCATTTGTTAACCCCTATATAACTCACATCCCAGGGTTGCATATAGATTCCATACTCTGGGTCACATACATGTATTTTCACGGTTGTTACCAGGCAGGTCTCCTGTTAGCATAAGCAAATGCTGAATGACTGATCTGATGAAAACCTCCACCCAAATAAATAACAGGTGAGCCCTGCCCATCAGGCACGGTGTTTTGTTGTAGGAAGTTTACATAGCCTTCAGGTGCATTCTAGCTCAATGGAAGTGGAACTCTGCTTCTTGGCAGAAAATAGCCAAGTTCTTGCTTTTCTGTACTGTTCTCCACCCCCAATAGATCAGTGCAGGAATGCTGAAGATTTGATTTGAAATTTTCATGAGAGCTTCAATAAGCTTGTCATAGAATCATTGAATCATTGAATAGTATGGGTTGGAAGGGACCTTTAAAGGCCATCTAGTCCAACCCCCTGCAAAGACCAGGGCCATCCTTTTCTAGATCAGGTTGCCATCTTCCAAAGTGATACAGATGCCAACATATCACTGGAAGTCAACAGGACCTCAGATGCTGTGAGCTCCAGTCACTTTGTATTTTGAAAGACTTGAACATTTTTCCTCTTGGAAAAGAAGAATCTTCTCATTTCCAAGTCATTTGATGACTTGAACACTGAGGAGTTCATTGAGCTCCCCAACAAACTTTCTCATAGCACAGCAGAACACCTGAGCATCTGCAGTTTTATGAAGCTTTGAAGAACACGGTTCACAAATGACAGCTCAGCTACTGTAGGTGCTGCACACCAGCAGCCAAGCTCTGATACTGTTTTAGCTGGAATGTACAGCCAGACTTCCAGACAGACTTGGCCCTTGATGCATGCAAATACTAGACAGCAGTAAGGAAAACTGCTCTTTGTTAAATGAAGTAACACAGCTTGAGAGGGTTGTTTTACAAATAAACAAAAGCCTGAAGACCTGAAGAGGCACTGTGGTTTTGGAGGCTGCATTATCCTCTTTGTTTTGGATAACGCCAAGTCAGAACATCTGCCTCAGCTGGACAGCCCACCCCCGCATCCCCAACTGGCGTGAGCCAAAGGGTTTCCAAGCGTGGGCTGTAGAAAGCATCTCAAAAGGATCTGTGGGAAGGTCCTCATGGGACATGTGGACTGACCACCTACCAGACCACCCAGGCAGGGCCAGCGAGATAAATCTGTGCTGCCCGTGCTCCTGTGCCTGCTCATCCAGCACCGATAGTGAGTGCCATGGACACTGTGAAGTTATCGCAGGGAGCAGGGCTTGGGATGCCTGGGTTCTGTTTATTTTTAAGTGTAGCCTGGGAGAATAAAACATGCCGTAAGCTAAACAATTAGCCTTCCAAGATAAATGGAATGGGGAGGACAGATATTACAGTGTAGCTTCTGATCTGCCTATGAAGTGGGCTACAGCTGCAAGTCATTACACTGAAGTGAAAATAGATTAACTGAATACATAAACTGCCAGATCCTTCTGTAAAACTGAGCACGGGATTTGCAGGATCTGTAATCCCGGTATTCAGGTCTTTCCTTACACTCAGTAGAGATGCCTGAATCTGTTTGGGGCATGCCACACAGCTGCTTTCAGCGAGTCCTCCAGTACTGGAAATCTTAAAACAGGCCTTTGGAACAATATTTAGCTACACTAGACATTAACTATCATGAGTTTTAGGCAAATGCCTATAGGTAATGCTATTACCCTTGGAGGGGAATATATGTAATGCAGTATTGACAGTATTCCATAGTATTTGGAGATTGTACTACTGTGACATTACTGCTTTCTAAAATCACCTCTTTTTAGTTTCAATTTGCAAATGTTTGTCTTTATAAATTAAAACTGTCTATATTATAGAAAAAATAATATCTTAGGGCCATCACTACTTTGATGTACAGATCTCTCCATATAGAATGTAACGTGAATATACATGGTGTTTGTGCGTGTATGCACCAGGTATGGAGGCGCTCACTTAGAAAGTCATCAAAATAACATTCTTTTCCTAGACATTAGAATAGAATTTAGCAAATAATTCACTAAATCTGACCAATCAGTCACCAAATAAATACCAGACAACAAAACTCTTCAGATGGTAAAGATGCTTGAGGAAGCTATGACTGGCAGCTCATGCTCTGGAACCCAAAGCTGCTCTTCAGTTCACCATACAAGGAGGGCAGCAAAGACTAGGGGAGGCTCCCCATAATATGACATCCTTACAGTTGGATGAAGTTCCAAAATAAATATTCTTTTAGCCATAGATACTGTCACTGAAGCAGAGAACAGTATTAAAATAAATAGTATGCTTCAAGAGAACTACCTCATGGAAATGGTCTTCTATCCTAGGAGACCTATCCAGGTCTCACTACTTTCAAGTGGAGATCTGTTACACACAGTTAACCTAAAATCTTGGAAAGAATCTGATTAAACGCACTACACTTAAGCCATGTTAAGCATATCTGTACTTTTATTGAAATTCTCCCTTAACAGTTCAAAATGCTCTCTCCTGGACCTTCCAGAGGAAGCAAAACCAGCCATGCAAACAACATTATTATACAATGAAAACCTATTCCCTTAAACCACCATTTTCTGAAGTTACTATTGCAACTCTTACAAAATCATAATCTAGCCTGTTACTATTAGCATTCATGAATATGCTATTCATTAAAATAGAGATATCTAATTTATATTGTTAAATGATTATTTGACAGCTGCAATGCAAAAAACAGCATTTTGGTGAGATTTTAATGTTTCTTTTTGATATAAAACCCTGCATATTTGTAATACCCAAGCCTATATTTGTAAGCGACAATCTCTAGAGTTTTCTTACACTGTTAGCTTTCAGTATCAGTGTGCTCCAGCTCCAAAAGCAGGAGATAAAAACGTGCACGAGAATCTGCAAAGAGACTCAAGTTTTCTTTAAGGAAATCAGGAATAATGAAATTCTCATAAGGAAGTGATGGATTTGAAAGTATCTTTGTCAAGTTATTTTGAAAAGTGTCACTTCCAGATCACCGTCAAGAGAGGGAGCACAGACTGATGTGCCAACGGGGGAATGCAAGCTATCACAATATTTCATAAGAGAACACAGACCTCCTGCCTCTGTGCTAAAACTCCATGCATCAGAGAACCTACTATTAGTTCGTAATCTAACAGCAATATTGTTTTGGCAAGTAATTACTAATCCATTCAGGAAATAATAGAGTGGAGTGAAAATCCAGCTGCCACTTTGCAAGTTAAAGAAAGAGTCTGACGATTCTAGAAGATGGTGATACCTAACCTACTGGCATGTGTTTTAACTGACGTATAAATTAGCCACTCTCTTAATGGGCTTTCAGTGAGAGTCCAAAAGAAGTGCCCTTTAAGCCAATTCCCTTTCCTTTTCCTTCAAACTTAAAGTTTCAGTCACTTTGCTCCACAGGATAAGAGTTTTCCGATTTAAAAAAGAACTGCAGACAGGTATATTTTAGGAATTCAGAGTTTTGTAATGCCATAGGAACATCTGTTCTCTGTTTAAAGGGATGCCAAATAAGTAAATCTTAAAATCACAGTTTATATTTTTATCTCCATGACCAGCCAGGTCATGGAAAGATCAAGACAAAACTATATTTTCCCTCTGCTCTCAGTTACTGTCGTGTTCTTGACAGGGTTATGTGGATGATCAGTTCAGAAAGCTGCAATCAATTATTCTGTATATACTTTCTATGCAAGCAGCAGGAAAGACAGATACACACAAAATAAGTATTCCTGTAGGTATCTTCCTGGGCTGAAGGTATCTTCCATCACCAACAAAAATTAAATGGCTTTTTTGACCAAACCAAATCCTTTGTTTTCTTCCTTTCTTTGTTAACTCATCTTAATTCTTGGGATACGTTTCTCTCCCTGTTCCATGATTTTGCTGGTACACTCAAGGAGGACAACTGGCTGGGGAAAAGGAGACCCATTTGCTTCTTTCCACCTAATGCCTCAGCCTCCTGATACCTCACCCAAAGCATCTTCCATACTTCTGCCAATGAGGCTTTTCCAGTCTTCTGAAATCCTCTCTTTCAGACAGGACTACAGTACGTAGTTGCAAGAGTTATTTGATCAACCACAGTCATAAGAGTTATTTGATCTACCATGGATGCTGAAGTAAATACATTCCCTTTAGTTTGTTCTGGAAAATTTATGTGTCAGAGGCAACAGGAAGATAGTGGATTCCGCATATCCTGTAGCCTCCTGTAAGACATAACCAAAGCCCTAACCAAATCCCTATGCAGTATACAGACTCTCCAGTACACAACTGAAGCACCCTGGTAAGAAAAGTCATTCCTTACAATTGTCTGTGGGCATTCTGGATGAGTGAAAGGTTTCATTTTCATTGATTTATCAGCTATCTTCATGGCAAAATACTTCATCACTTAATTGAATGTTTTTCCTCATTCTCTGCACTTTCTCAGAAAGCAAAACACAGAACTCCAACAAACCAAATGAAAAACCCAGTCCTTCCCAGCAGCTTCACATCTGCAAGCACAATTCAGTGTCTCTGAGAGCTGTTAACTTTGGCAAGGAAACATAATGTAGTCCAAAGGCAGGGGAGGGGGGAAGTCAGTACAACTCCAGAGACAATCAGGTCCTGTCCAAAATAACACAAGGTTTTCAACATCTTTTGGGGCCCACCTAAACCACAAATCATTTGAGATTATGATTAATATGGCATTTTTTTTTCCCCTTGGTGGAAGAATTCCGATAGTCAAACAGCTCTGATTCCTAAAGCCTAAAACACAGTGTGAAAGCACTACTACTTGGTAGTACAGCAAAACTGCAGGCAGGAATCACGGCCATAGATACAAAAACTAACACAACAGAAAAACACAAGTTTAACCACTGTTTGGCTAAAATGGATCCCATTCTTTTCTAAGGGTAATACTGATGCCACAATCTATCTGCATCCAGAAGAACCTGCATTAAGCCAAAATAAAAGATATATATTCCATGACACTGGTGCATATTTCTGCTTGAAAACTCAAGGCCTTAACTGAAAACAGCACTTGTGTGTTCAGATGTTTTGGTTGGCCATTTGCACGATGCACAAGAACACTGTGTGCACTGACATATATGTACCAGAAATGGCAAAGTAGTAAAAAAAAAGACAGAAAGAAACCCTCTTTTCAGTACAGTAAATAAAATCTTATTACTCGTGAAATATAAGGTCAACAGCTCTGGTCTTAAACAGTTGCTCTCCATTTTCAGGCTTAAAACCGAACATGTCAGTTCCTAAAATATAAATGGCCACCAAGAGACTCAAGTCCACTAAAAATATGTAGCGTTTCACATAACGGCAGATTTTGGTTTTAAACATTCCTTCTAATAGCAATAAAAAGAAATGAAATAACCCAGTGGAGTGCATCTACCTGTTGCAGCCTCTGGTAGCTGCCCCAAGCAGGGAGAGAGGAGCACACTTTGGACACCAGCACTGAAGGGTGGTGAGTCATTAGTCTTTGCTGTCAAGGACAGTTATGCTCGGTTGGCTTCTGAGTATGTACCACTTCTTGGATATGCTTTAAACCAAATGAGCTGAGTTCACCTTGGTTCTGTTTCAGAACTTCTGAATGCACTGACTAATTATCACCTGTAATACAGGAGCAATGTGCAAGTCAACTTTCCCACAGATACAGATCTTGACCCTTTCATGAGCACACACCTTTTATGTTCAGAAAGTCAAGTTGCTGAAACACCTTCCACTGCTGCTGGTAGCAGTTATTCTAACAGCTGACCTTGCTTCTTCCTAAGCTAAACTCTTCCAGCCTAAACTCTGAGGCCTTTTGTTTCATTCTTCTTGCATACAACACTGGCTAAACAGTCTTGCAAAATCTCTTGATACTATGTTTTTTTTCTTAATTAATGCTAATTTATACAATTATTACTACTCAGAAGTCAATTCTTCAACAACAAGATGCTTCCTTGTAACCAGAACAGTTTATTCATCTGACCCAAAGTTCACTGGAAGTCCCAGCTTTCAATAACCGACACTCAGTAGACAGCAAACCAGTTCAGAATGCATTTCCTACCACACATGGGACATGCTGATACACTGCCAAGACTTGAGTCTACAGCAGTTGTGTTCAAAATGAGGAGTCATGAGACAAAGGTTTCAACTCATACTGTTGGAAAGGGAAGTGCTCGCAAGGGACCCATCCCCAGATGAGATCCAGAGCTTTGCTAAATTCTTATAATGCACATATAGGCTCTGTTTCCATGGCTCCCTAGAATAAATGACACCCAGGCAATTTCTTCGCATCTACCTGCCTCTCCATCCTTTTCCATGACAATTGTCTTCTAACACATTTGGAAGCCATTAGTCAGCTCCAACCATATGTGGAAGAGCAGTGGGAAATGGTAGGCAATCAGTTTGGGGAATCAACAGATGGGCAGAGGGGAGGCCCCTGAATTCACCCACACACAGAAGCAAGACAATCCTGCCACTGCTGGCACTGCCAGGCAGATCCTGTAGGTGCCAGATGGATCCAGGCTTTGAGCTAGTTACAGAACACCAAAGGGGTTCAGGAACCAACAGAGATTTTGATAACACTCAGGGTTTTTTTGCCCTGCCAGCCACAGGACCCTCTATATCTCAATAGCTGTCATGATTAAGGATGCTTTCTGAAGCTTGAGGTTATGGATCATACTGAGCACAAGCAACCACTTCACCTACCCCTTGCCACCATCCCTCACAGTCATTGAAAAGGGAGCTGTATGCCCTACTTTATGTGACATTCCAATCTATTTAGTTATTCCATTAGCTTACTTTATATGTCTTCTGCATAGATTATACACAAAACAAAGCACGTTGGTTGAAGAAAACCCACCTTGCTTCTCACAGGACATCCTACTTGCAACATCTGGACAAGCTTTGGTTTTTCACTAACTAGTTTAACAAAATGAGGAATGGGGAATAATTAAAAGTGTAAAAGCATTTTTCGTTACAACCGTTCTAAAGCTGGTGTGTCGGTGGTTTGCTGCCTTTATTCTAAATTGAAAATAAAATTCATTTGGATTTGGCATCTATGGCTTGGGGTTGGATTCCAAGTTTTAGAGTTAAATAACTTTCTGTTCCATTGCACATGTGTGCATCTGCAAAAAAGAGCATTTATATATCTGAAGAGATATTAATAACAGATAACAGATTAACTTTCACACTAAAAGGCAAAAGACATTAAATATTTGAAAACACGTTGAGTCATGAAAAGAATTATTAAAAGGGCATTCTGACAGTATTCTAATATATTTTCTTACAACATTAAAGCATGAATTTTTGGCTGTAAAAAAAATACAAAATCCAAGTCTCTACATATTGTACACATTTGTCAATGGAAACTTCAGCCTTTGCCAGTGGGCACAGAATCAGTTTAGTTTTGCAGTTGAGAACACAAAGTTCTTTAACAGGCTTCTAGCTGTATTTGAATGATATGGATGCAGTCCTGATA
Source organism: Psittacula echo (assembly GCF_963264785.1). Lineage (NCBI taxonomy): Eukaryota > Metazoa > Chordata > Aves > Psittaciformes > Psittacidae > Psittacula > Psittacula echo. Next base: position 114,616,200 of record NC_137738.1, read on the forward strand.
ATAAACAGCAAATTTGTTTAATGACCTAATCAAATATACTGGTAGCTATTACCTCCAGACAGAAGATGCTGAAGAACCATTCTCTTTTTTTTCCCCTTTTTATCACGTTATGTTGTGGTGGGTGCAAGCTTATTTAAAGAAATAAAATAAAATGCAATCTTAGCTTAGTATTTAAAAACTCTGAAATCTATTGAAAGGAAACCTCAGCTCTCTGCATGTTGAATGTAGCAAGGGGAGAGGGATTAAACACAGAATCATAGAATCATAGAATAGTTAGGGTTGGAAAGGACCTTAAGATCATCCAGTTCCAACCCCCCTGCCATGGGCAGGGACACCCCACACTAAACCATGTCACCCAAGACTGTCCAACCTGGCCTTGAACACCGCCAAGGATGGAGCATTCACAACTTCCCTGGGAAACCCATTCCAGTGCCTCACCACCCTCTCAGTAAAGAATTTCTTCCTTATATCCAATCTAAACTTCCCCTGTTTAAGTTTGAACCTGTTACCCCTTGTCCTATCAGTACAGTCCCTGAGGAAGAGGCCTTCTCCAGCATCCTTGTAGGCCCCCTTCAGATACTGGAAGGCTGCTCTGAGGTCTCCACGCAGCTCCTCTTCTCCAGGCTGAACAGCCCCAATTTAAATATGGTGTGGAGAGACATTAGAACCAGGGAAAAAAATGCTTTACTTGGTGTTCCCATATTCCTATATAAAAGCAATTAAAAAATATCAGATACTGTGTAAAAAAAAAGAACCCCAAATCTCCTACCTGCAGCATTCACACTGCAGCAAACCAGTGTCTCACGTTCTACAGGCTTCACAACAACTCCATTGCCATTAGCTTGCTTTGTATAATTAGTGTTATTTTAGTAAACACTTCACATTCCAGCTACTTAATACATTATTCACTGCAAATGGCTCCATTCTGCTCCCATTAAGTCAGTATCAATATTCAGCAACTATTTGGGATTGAGATTAGACTCAAGGAATACTTTTCTATTGTTTTTATAGAGAGAAATTTCTCTATCTGTCTTTCCCTCTACAAGGCTTTCATATAGACAAGATTATGGGCCAGTTTGGGGCATTTCCTAAATTCATTTGCACAACAATTCCCAGAATGGAGATGACAGCAGCAAGCAAGACCTGTAGTCCCAGCTCCTAGTGATTCCCAAATTAGGACTGATGTATGGTGAAAGAAAATGACAGAAGCTTCATCTTTTTACTAGATTTAAGATACTTCTTTTTTCCTCTGATCTGAATTCTTTTTAAATTATCATACCTGTATGCTCCAGGGAAACCAAAGCATCACATCTTTCTTTGCAAGGCTTATAGGGCATTTTTTGGATCAATACCTCAGTGCATTAGAGTGCTCTCCAGTGCCAGCTTTTATCCTTCAACCTGTTTCCTTTCAATAGTCTTCCCTTTTTAGTTCCCTCACCAAACTGACATTCTTGGTCAGTGCTTGCCTCCACTCTGCCTTGCCTTCAATCTTTATTTTCTGCTCTGGTTGCACGCATCTCAGGATGGGGTAGTTTTGTGAATGCAAATGTAGGATTATTTTAATTCCTCCACTTTCTGCCCGCCACCTCCAGCTGTTCCCTCTGAATTGCAGCCCTGAATGCTACTTGATCTTAGCTTTTATTTTTAACTCTTTCTCGCTTTAAAAATACAGTTTCCCTTTGTCTGGGGTATCTGCAGCAGTTCTAGCTTTGTGGAAGTGAAAGCATGGGATGAGGAGAGGGGGAGGGTTTGAGCACTCCCAAATGTCTACCTAGCACCAACTGAGAGCAAATATAAACTCTTCACTTCTAAAACCCCAGCCTCCCCAAACATAAATCATGCTCTGTGTCTGTGGGAAACGAGTGAACCTTGCTTTAGAAAGGATAATTTTCAATAGAACTGGACATCTTGGAGATTTTGAACATGCAGAATGAGTGTTTTAAGGGGAACACGGAAAGAAATGTGACAGGAACATGTGGGGAAGAACAGCACCCTCCTGAACTGGGGAACTTCCCACCTTTCCCAAGCTCTGCTGAGGGCTCCCAAATCAACAGGGGACTAAGCCACTTCCTCCAAATCAAACCACAACACTTACCACCTATACATGCCCACAAGTATTTATTCAGCTTCTCAAATACTCTCCCAGAATAGTAACTTTTCAAAATAGCCGATACCAAACACTGAGATATTTTTCCCTGTCTCAATATTCTCCTCCATCACCTCAGTGCAGGTAAAACCAAGCCAGTATCAATATCCTAGATTGACAACACTGTTTCAGGGAACTTCTGATTTTAGAGAAATTAGAGGGGAGTTGGTGGGATGGAAGGGACGGGGGATCGTGGTTTCTTTTAAGAAGAAAAAGACAAAAAAAAGCCTCTAACTTTTCCAATCTGAAAAAACCCAGCTTTCATGAAAGACAGAGATGTCATCGAGACAAACCAGTTAAACTTGAACTTGCTGACTTTAGCTGTGTGGTGTTGTTACTCAGAATAACAAGTTTCTGATTTTCTGTGTGGTTTTATCACCTCACCTTTAGCTGAGTGTTCTCTCCCATTGCCGACTGTAGGTCTTTCTCTCCATGAATAACTCCAATAGCTGTGAGCAGCAGGAACCCCCCCTATGTACACCCTCCCCTTCTCCCTGATTCTTGTCAATACTACAGCTCCCCAGCAAGACCCCATCAGTACTGATTTATTGTTTGGGTTTTTTTCCTCTCCTTGGGTAGGTTGTAAGTAAAGAAACATGGGAGCCATCTGTTTGTGGATGTTTGCTGATAATCTCCCAAATGTAAGCCCCTACAGGCCTATCTTTAGGAAGATAAATTCATTTTATTGTAATTGAAAACTTAATTTCCTAAGAAATTGATGAAATGGATCCCACTTCCTACCATGCCCTTCCAGATACAATTTCCTACTCACCAGTAGCAAACTGATCTTCCAGTGTTGTCATTAGCCCAGGCAAGTCCCATTGAAAATTTAATCTAAATGAATCATGGAGGAAACTAATTGGAGGGGTTTGTTTTGCTTTCCAAAATCTATTCTTAGTATTAATTAACTATCCATCACCTCCATATTCAATATATTCCAGCATTCCTGTAGCATAAGGATCAAACTCACGACCATACTTCCATGCTTGCTTTCCCCTTTGGTCTAGCCACGGCCTTCATTTAGCACATCCCTGTCTGGCTCTGGTAAGGGCATGGTCAGGGTAAAGCAGGCATTTCATATCCTTTTGGTGTCATAATCAGAATAGGGCACCTGTCTTCTCTTTCCCATCTGTCTCAAACTGGGCTAGAATTCAGGAGCCTGCAAAGGACACAGTCCCTTGGGTCTTGGGCCAACCTCTGTTGTAGCATGAGACACTGGGAATATATGGGAACTGTTTGACTTTCCTCAGCCTCTATAGCTGGAAGCAAACGAATGTTCCCATGAAGACAGGGAATGTAAATCAAATTAGTCCTGTTTCTGAACATTTCACTTTCTGGAATTTCACGTTCCCCAAACAGTGTGAGCACAATTTTGATGTGTATTAACTTAAGAATGGGGGGAAAAGAGAAGGAAAAGTAATTGGAAACTGAAAACGATTGCAAAAAAATACCCTTTTCTGCTCAGGTACTGACAAAGGGCACTGGGCTTACTTCGTTACCAGAGAAATGGGCTCTGTTTTTCTATATTCATGGAAGATTTATTTAAAGTCATACAACCAAATCACTGCTGAAAGGTGAATGTTAATAAACTGGCTAAGATGCTGTCCTCTCAAATCTAAATTTAAACTTGCCATATTTACATGTTTTCCTTTCTTGTTTCCCTTCCATACAAATAAAAAGCCATTCAAAGTCAAGTTCCGAATGTCTAATAAGAATTCAGATTTGAAATACATCGGGTGCCTCTCAGTTTATCAGACTCTATGCTGCTTATCTCTTGGTTCTCCGCTGGCTTTAAGGGGAGCTTGGAAAACTTCCTACCTTTGACTCTCAGCAACACTATCATCTCTTTATAGCAGGTTCCTGAGTGAATTAATATTTAATTGTTAAAATAAATTATTGCAAGAACCTAAGAAAAAGCAAAGTTGATTTTTCACTTTATTACAACCAGCCATGCTAGCATGCTAGCTGCTTTTCTCTGATTACATTGCATTGAGTCTGGCTTGTGATATGGAAAAAGATCCCATTAGGAACTGACCTAATCCAATCATGTAAAGAGCCCACAGGCTTAACGGAGAGGTTGGCCCTGTATCACCCATCTATCAAGAGTCCTGCACAATTGTTGTCAAGTAGTAAAGGGCATCAATAGAGCCACAGACTCTGAAAGTAGTTCAAGTATAAAAGCACTTCACAATCAATAACAACTGGGATTATTTATCTGAAAAAAAACCAACAAACCAACCTTCTCCCCCTGGTTGGAAACCAGTCCTGACACATAACAACACATCCAGCCATTTGGTTTTGAGCCAATGGACAGGTAAGAGCAGAAGCTACATCCCTGATTGCCTTTGGTCAGCCGATGGAGTGCTTGTTGTGGCTGGGCAGTCCTCTTCCCAACCCCATACTCGGAGCTAGCTTATCCTCCCATAGCTCTTTCAGATGCTTCCCCTTACCATGGAAAGCTGCACAACCCTGTTTCCACTGAACAAATCCTTTCAGCTGTCAACCCAGTAAGTAATCTAAATTTTGGCAGTACTCATCTGTAACATAATTGTTGAAGAGCATCAGAAAGGCTGAGTCTGATGTCTGTGACCCAAGAAACCCTTTGTCATAAAGCTGCTGGAGGCAGTGGCAGAGGATGAACCAACATAACACCGGGTAGTTAGGGAGGCTGCAGAGTGCACCCTCTCGCTTCCTCCTCTCATTTACCTTGCTAGGTAAAGCCCTTTGAGAATACAGCAGGTCTTTCCCAACAGAATGGAGACTGCTTGGTGCTCTGGTCCAGGTGGGCCTGGAAACCCCACCAGTGCTGAAGTTGAGCACTTGGGCCCTGCTGAGGAAGACAAGGTCATGCTAACACAGCCCTTCATATGTAGAGCTGGGTTCTGGATGCCTGGCTTGGAGAACAGGCAAAGCATCAGGTCAGCTTGCAAAAAAGAGAGGAAAAAGGCAGACAGAATGAGAGCCTGGCAAGTTCAGTGCTCTGCAAACAGCACTTCCAATGGCCACTGAGGCCAGGTGAGCATTTTTAAGGAATGCAAAACCAGTTCATACTCTTATAATATCATTCTGATTGATCCTACGGTCATAAAGAAATGAAAATTAAAACACCAGTTCCCTTCCACTGGTATCAGAGCACTGAGGTGAATGAGGTGTGTGCATCTATGCATCCTCTCCTCCCTCCAGAAGACACAGTTAAAAGTATTTCCCTCCCAACCCCTCTGGCTGCAATAGAAATGACCAATATACCTCGAATTAAAAGGCCAGAGATGCCTCCAGTTGTACAGGAGAGCTGAGTTAGGGACCAGCTGTACAAACTGGATATATATAAGTCCATAAAACAACTCTCCTATAAAACACTTGGAGGTCCTGGCAGACAGGAAGGTGAACGTGAGTCGGCACAGCACCTTTGAGGTAATAAAGACAAACCATGTCCTGGACTGCAGTGGGTCAAGGGATGCAATTCCAGCACTCTATTCAGCGCTTGTTATGGTGTCCTGTTTTGGTCCCCCCACATTTCAGGAGATACACTGAAAACTGGGCAGTGAAGGGACCAGGATGATTAGAGAACAACTCACATGAAGAAAAGTTGAAGGAAATGGGCTTCAGAGGAAAGGCTCAGAAGATCTAGTTAAAACCCTGTAATAACTAGAGAATAATAGCTCTAGAGAAAGCAGAGGTACTCTCCTCATCACAATGTATTTTGACATAACAAGAGGTAATGGGCAAAAGTTGCTACAGGGGAAGTACAGCTGGATATAAGAAAAAATCCTTCACTGTGAGGGCAACTGAGTGTTGGAACAGATTGCTTGGAGAAGTGGTGGAATCTCCTTGCTGGAAATAATGAAGGCTCAGCTTGAAAACCTAATCTAAGGCCTGGAACCTAGGGCCTGAAATATAAGGCCTGCAATGGAATGTCAGACCAGATGATCTCCAGAAGCCTCTTCCAACCCAGACTTTTCTGTGGTTCTCATTCAAAACCAAAATTCCTTCAAAAAAAAACCAAAATGATTTCCTTCACAAATTCATTTAGCAACAAGCTTTTAAAAATAATATTAACTTGTTCGTAAAATCAAGGTAAAAAAGAGGGCAGCAAAAGCCATCCATGTAACCTGATATGTGCGAATTAAACCAAACTGCTGGGTTGTAAAGCTATGCAGCTTGGAGCTACTTTTACGTTTAAAATGGTTAAGATCCAACTCGGTATCAATGGCAAAGAGCTTAAGCAGTCATCAATTTAAAAAAGCATTGTTTTATCCCAAATATAAGTGACTCTGGTACTGAGAAAGGAGAATTCCACACCACTTCCCGGCAGTGTTCTGAGGGAAATCAGAGGACGGAGCTGCCCGGCATGCAGCAAGCCTTGGCTTGATTGCTGAGTGGTAATCCACAACCCGATGAAATGACAAGTGGTTGTCTGAGACAGAAGGCCTAAGAAATGGCTAATAACAGGCTTTTGACGAAATACCTCATCAAAATCAACACACATGAAAGGAAGAAGATTGTCAAGATGATTTACTAACAAAGATGAGACTCCAGGATCATCTTAATAAGAGGAAGTGTTATATATTATTTCTACATTCAAATTTAGAGGGGAAAAAACATTCCTGTGTAGAACCTTAAAAGAAACAAGATACTGAGTTATGTTAGGTACTTACACAGTCTGATCACAATGGTCCAGCAAAGTGCCGGAAACCACTAGCAAGACAGCATTAAGACACAAAAATTACAATAAAGTAGCCCTAATTCAGTGCTTCTCCAGGAACTGTGAGGAGTTCCAGCTCTTTCAAGGCTGGACGGGGCTCTGAGCAACCAGCTCTAGCTGAAGTTCTCCCTGCTCATTGCAGGGGCATTGCACAAATTGACCTTTAAAGGTCCCTTCCAGTCCAAACTATCCTATGAATCTATGATTCTGTTACTTCAAGGCTTTGAAATTTCCAAGTTCAGTTGTGCAATCTGAACAATCATTGTAAGTTGCACATATTATTTAAAGGTTGCCCCTGAAAACTCAGTCTGCTGTTGCCTTATGCAGTTAGGAAAAGGAATTTAACCATCAAAGCAATGCTCAACTGGAATCAAAACTGGGCAGAGACTTATGCTCACCAAGTGCTCTTAGTGATGCTCTGAACTGCTCATACAAAGTGATGCTCATACAAAGTCCCTCCTGTTTCTCCTCTAAAATCAAAGCAGCACCACAAGGATATCACTCTCTGAAGTCTCTCTAATGGGAACAAAAAAGGGTATCATAAAGCTCCTCACAGATGTCTAGCAGGGGAGGAAAGATGCACCCGGTGTGGAGTGCAAGATAGCTTGTTCGGTCTCCTGTTGGGAAACCAACAGGAAAAAAAGGAGAATAAAAAGCACACACTGAGGGCAAGCAAAATTTGGGAGATGAGGAAAAGAATAAATTACTTTACTTTAAAAACGAAATAAAGGACAAGAGCGAATGGGAGGAAGCTTTGGCAATTAAAAAGGAGATGCCAAAAAATAATTAGGAAGAAGCCTAAATGACACATCAGAAGAATGCAGTTGGTTTGCTCCAGCTGCTGTGCCCCCCTTGCAGAAGGTAGGGAAGGGGAGGAGAGGAGAGCAAAGCACATTGCTGAGCACCGTGCAATAGGGGAATACTCCGTCTGGCTGATGCCAGAGTCTGTGGGAGGAACAGCACAGCAGCTCCCTATTTCCCCAGGTTTGATCTCTGAGAAACAGCACTTAAGTAAATATATGCTCCTGTGGAAGTTCAGCAATGTCCCTGGAGCTCATTCATTTTCTAACCTTTTACCAGCTGCTGGCCTGCAATGGTAGGAGTTCACTTTAAGCCAGACTGGAATTTAAAGGAAAGGTCCCAGAGGTGACAAGCTGCTCATTAATTCACTGTAATGCTTTAGTGCTGGAGGAGCTGTTTTAAACAGACTATCTGAAACCATTTAGAGCCACCAAATAATTGTATCACAAGAAGCCACCACACTCTTCACATTTACCACTGTTAAAATCTCGCCATGTAATCTGCTGATAGAATTAATGAAGAAAAAGGAGGCGACTGTCATTTTATTAAGAAATGCTAATCAACCTGCTTTTGAAGTGTCCCTCATTTGCATTACAAACATTATTATGAAAATGCAGCATTATGCTGCTCTGTGCAGCATTGTGCTGCTCTGCTGAACATCAAAAATATTCACTTCCTTAGAGCAGGGAAAAAACGGGAATGAAAAATCATGATCAAAGATAACTTCAATTACTTGTTAATTTCACCTTAATTCCACTCTTGGGATAATAAGCCTTCCTCCTAAGTTCCCTTCCCTGAAACAAATTCTGATATATGCTTACAGGTCCCTAAATATATTCCCACAAGAAGTAGATGAATAAATATGCATCAATGTAATTTACATAGCCTTCACCACAAACATGGTAGGACTGTTCATAAACTCACTACTGTTTACTGTGTGAAAAACTCATTAAGCTCCCTTTTGAATACAGGAATGAAACTTATTTTATCATTTATTAGACATATTCTCATTGGTCTTCTACTCAACAACATTGTGAGGGATGCACAGAGACACTTCTATTCTCCAGTAAAAGTAGAATAAGAGCGATAAAAAATCAGAACTATATCCTTGTGATCATGGAGCAAAACTTCTCACGCACCTTCCTGGATGAAATGCTTCTTTTGCTGTTGTAGAGATTTGATACGTTGAGAAAAATGAAGTGCTTTAAGGTGGTTTACCTATAAAGTATTTATTCATAGTATTATGAATATACATTTTTCCCTTCTCACAGAGCACTGAAAGTTAACTGCATAGTCTTAGGGAAGCACACCTGACTCACTGATTATAAACAGGCAGAAAATGAGGGAGTTACTAAGCTTGAAAAGCAGGCAACAAATGGGTGGAGCTCAGTTACTTATTTAGCCCCATCAGCTGCATATGAAATTGATTTCTTGAAAACATTTCTCTTTTGAGGAACTGGTGAGCTCTGAAGAAAAAACTTTATCTTGGATAATTTGTTACCAGCTCTGCCTAAAAACACACCTATATAATGTAACCTCAGAATCACCAGTGAGAGCTAACTCCGATAGGAAGAAAACCTGTAAAACATACTTGCCCATCAATATAATATATCTTCTCTGGCTATGGCTCTGAAACTTAACTGATCAGAGGGAATGACAAAATAGCTAAAACGCAGCAAACACATACTACTGCTTCTTAAAATACAATTACTTGGAAAGGAAAAGTGAGCTTATCTCAGCTTCTGAATAGAAAAATACCCGTTAATCTTTCTTTTGTGTGTGTGTGTGTGCGTGCTCACACTTGTTTAGAAAGCAGAACCTGTGGACCAAAGGTTGCCACAAGTCTTGCCGGAAATGGAAGCCACCAAATGTTGGGTATCAAAACGGGAAAAACAAGCCCCCTTTTACAGACACATCAGAGGATGAGAACAGGCTCTCTCAGGAATTGTTAGACTAACTGAAATGCAAGTCTTCTGGAGACACAGCAGGAATTGTCATGGCACACAGAAGGAGCCCAACCTGCTGTAGTCTTGCACATACCATGTTTTCAGAGCAGTTCCTGAAGCATGTTAGCTCCCCAGCCAGCCCCAGACTTCATGCTTGGGAGAGCAAGTTGGAACAATGCAAAGAAGAGCTGGGCGAATGCTCAATGTTGCTTCATCTCTATTTAGCAGCAGAGATGAACCCAGTGACACTGGGCTTTTATTTCCATGTGTCTATTGTTAGTTACATATTTTCCTTCTTTCCTTGGAAATAAGGTTAAACTCAGTGATGGGAAAATAAATGTGTGTTTGATTCTATCTTATCTGTTTGGGAGACTGTGATTACATCTTCACTAAGCCAAAATGCGGATGCTTCCATGGGATAGTAGGACTTAGTAAAATAACATCTCACGCTGGCCCTTCACATGAGCAGGGCTGAGCTTTAAGCCTACAGAATGCTTTCTGAAGACATGGACAGTGATTTGAGAATGACTAAACCACAGGGTACATAAGGTACATAACTCATCCCTCTTCTCCTCTGTTTGTCCTTAAACTCAAATTCCCCACCATTTTAATTTCACCAGTGGAACAGCTGAGCTAATGAAAAGCCAAAATAACACGGCCTTCTGCTGTTACAAATGCTTTCTTTGCACACTGAGAGACTTCAACATTTTCTCCCTGCCTGAAGACCAGGCCAAGGATCATTTGGCCATGGTGCGTTAGGAAAGGCTCTCACTTGCAATCTAATAAAGTGATAGATTCAGCAGCAGTCTGCTTCTCGGTCAAGAGGGTTATAGATTTTCCTGACACAGTAGGTCTGCCAAAGGAAAAAGGTAGACAGAAAATAGGCCATGTTGTGTAAGAGAGGGAGAGCTAACCATCATCGGGAGTATGTCCCTAAAATGCATCCTTCTCCTCTGCATTTCTGGCTGCAGATATAAAACTACCCATCTCCCCAGCCAGCATGCTGTGGTGAATAATATGCTCATTACTCTTCTTTCTACCTGGACTGCAATTTCAGATGTCCTTCAAATTTCCCTTTATTTTGCTGATCTGGATGGCTGAAATGTCAAAACACCTCAAGAGATATCTAAAACATTATTTACTCAATTGAAATTTAGTTTCTAAACCACAAACACTGGTCTGTCCAATCAACATGACCTGAAACACAGCATGCTTACACAACAAAGTTCTGTGATATCTTTTCCGGATTCATATTACTTTTGAGTTCTTTCCTCTGCCACACAACCCTCCTAAGAATATGAAACCCCAGGTAGATCAGCATACGATTTGTCAAGCAGGCTGCATTCATTTTATTCAGCAATTTCCATTCACAGTGTTTAGATAGGGCAGACCTCAGGGAGCTGTTTGAGAAGCTATTCAATTGTGGTTTCCCCCTTCCTTTTCAAACCATGCACCTGTATTACTGAGGTACGTGATTTAGGAAAGACAGGAATACAGCAGACACCTTGAACCATTCTGATTTTCCCTCTTGGGCTACCATATTTTAAGTGAGAGCACTGGTTCTTCCAGTGGGCACTTCAACTTTTATTGGGGTGCCTGATCATCCTCATTCCTACAGTATTTTGTCTTCTAAGGTTCGACAGCTGTAGCAGCCCCTAATTAAGTCTCGCCTGGTCATATGTTTTCAATTGCACAGCAATCTAATAAATAGAATCATAGAATCATAGAATAGTCAGGGTTGGAAAGGACCTTAAGATCATCCAGTTCCAACCCCCCTGCCATGGGCAGGGACACCCCACACTAAACCATGCCACCCAAGGCCTCATCCAACCTGGCCTTGAACACCGCCAGGGATGAAGCATTCACAACCTCCCTGGGCAACCCATTCCAGTGCCTCACCACCCTCTCAGTAAAGAATTTCTTCCTTATATCCAATCTAAACTTCCCCTGTTTAAGTTTGAACCCGTTACCCTTTGTCCTGTCACTACAGTCCCTAATGAAGAGTCCCTCCCCAGCATCCTTGTAGGCCCCCTTCAGATACTGGAAGGCTGCTGTGAGGTCTCCACGCAGCCTTCTCTTCTCCAGGCTGAACAGCCCCAACTTTCTCAGCCTGTCTTCATATGGGAGGTGCTCCACAGTAGGTGCTCCAAATAGTAGGAAAACAACATCTATTAAACAGAGTTACTAGAAAAAGAATAAAGAGGAAGAAAAAAGCCATCTGGGTACAGGCAAAGCCACTACTTAGATGGCTTTTGAATAAGCACCTGGAACCAGATTCATCAAATCCAAGGAACAAATTACATTTGTGGATGTAATCTATGAAGAGCTGCCTTTTTTTAGGTTTGGGGGTTTTTTTGCTAATTCACTCCATTCACTGTATTAATTCTCTTGGCTTCCCATTCATATCGAGTTCCCTTTTAATCAATACTTTAAACCAAGGGCTTGATCCAAAGCCAACAGGGACCAAGGAAAAGTTTCTTAGACTTCAGCAGAGTGCAAGCACCATGACTGTGTTAAGTAACTGGTCTTCACTGTAGAGTGACTGTATGAGAAACAAAGCATAAAGTATTTGAAATTGCAGCTTTTTAATAATGCTTCAATACTCCTTTAATCACACAGACATTTGCTCTGGGACTCTGCCTTCATACACTTTCATATGCTTTCATAAATTCAAACAGAAGCTATCATTTTTGTCTCATTTACCCAACAGTGTAAACAGAAAACATACATTAGAGCACCAATATTAAAACTATTCTACAGCACTTCAAAAGACAAGTCCCAATTTAAACCTCCATTTCTTATAGTCTGGATTGCAACCAGGATACCTGGGGCTAATAATTAAACTCCACAGAAATTAGAGAAAGAGAACACTGGGGAAAAAAAAGTCAATAAAGACACCTTTTAAAGGAATCTACCTTGAACAAATGGTTGCAGTATTCACTGTATTAAACTCTTACTGAATGAGAGAAGACCTTAAACCAGTCCTTAGCATAAACGCTGCAGGTGCTACAGAACAACTTCCCATCACTTGCCAGATGCAATTTCATTGCAGGGTGCTTTACTGCCTTTTAAATGACAAACAAAAAGAAGGCAAAGCTCAAGTTTACTGAAAGCCATGGCATTAACTTTCATTCACAACACTGCACTACAGTAACCACTGGTGATGGATGCTGAAGTTGAAACAGCAAGACTTTCCCGTCCCATGTGCCTAGGAAAGTCCCATTATATTGTCATTCAGGGATCTAACACATGGCAAGTGCTGCCTCACTTTATTCTTCGGTTGTTCTAAAAATAACTCTTCAAATGATAATGTCAGGGTGGTACCTCAAACTTGCATGAAACTGCACGGAGCTAGGCTAACTGTTCACCCCATTTATCATTCCTTTGTTTCTTGCTTGACAGGGATGATAGCCTAATTTTTCCTCTGCATTAATAGAACATTCACATCACATCAAATTCCAAAGTCATTAGTTAGTATATTCACCAGATCTACAGTAATAGAGCAATAACTTGATCGCTGGCTTTTAAAGTGCCAATTCAAAGTAGAAAAAAGCAGGTGCTGTTTAAACAGCGTAATCATGATTCTAATTGATACCTTATAGTTAACTCTACAGAAGAGGGAGTAACTATGAGCACTGAACTCCCACATACATTTGAGCTCAAGCACGTGTCTCTCACTCAGTGTTTAAGGCACAGGAGTTACTGGCATGGGAACAAGAACTGCTCCCACCAATGCTTGTGGATCTCTATCCTCATGAATGTATGCTATTGATTTAGCTTCCAAACGCTGAACTATCAGACTTCCTCAGTGTGGGAGAGTTGCAGAAGAACAGGAACTCCAGCCAGAGATAGGATCATTAAATGAACCATCTCTGAACAGACCTGTTGCCAAGAAGAAAAGCACCTGCTACGATTCTGTACTCTGTAGGACTAAATCTGTTCCAGGAGATCCAAAACCCTTTGATATTGCAAAGTATGTCAATCTGAATCCCAAAGACAGTGAAGCAGGCAGATGGAGAGAATCTGGGTTAAGAAGAGGCTTCTCCTCATGCTCTGGAAGCTGAAGGATTGCAGAAAATGTCTCAAGCTTGGGAGAAGAGCTTCAGTCATCTTTCCAGTGATCCCTCATGGAGTCTGTTGGCTAGGCCTGCAACTCCTAAGAGGCTCTGGACTTGAAGTAAACATTTCTCCAAGTTCTATCAGGGACATTCTGGAGTGCAGACAACAAAAAACGAAGTCTGAAGTTGTCTTGTAGTGGGGAAAGATGGGGAAAAAATCAAAACCAGCCTATTTCACAGTAACTGCCTGACTGTGCGCCCTGTTTACTGAATGACCAAGAACAAAGCTCTCAGCTACAGTTCTGATTAACCTGCCTCCAGGTATCATTAGTACAGTTTAAATAGGCATATCCCTGATGTAAAATGCAGCATAGATCAATCTTTTTAAAACTCACCAATATTTGGAGTATTTTATTCTATCGTTACAAAACTAAATACAAGGTGCAGAGCCTCAGATTTACCGCTAAATACCCTTGAAAGACTGCACTTCATGTCCCAAGTAAAATGAACAAAACCAAGCAACAAATCTTATGGATTTGTTATTTTAACCATCTCCTATGCAAAATAAACGTGCAAACAGCAAGAACAACAGTACTCAAATTTCAAATGTATTCATTTCACACAACTGTTTATTCATTTGTCTTTTACATAATCCCTGTGACAGGCACTCACAGAGGAACATAAAATCTGTGTTCCCTGATGATACAACTGCACAAACAGGCACGTTTTGAAGTAGTTCAGGCACATCTCTGCTCTGCCTCCAAATCTGGAGGCTTTACTTTGTTTAAGGTACAGGGGTGTGTGTAGGAAGGTAGTGACCAATTTACTGTTCCCTACGTGAGAACACAAGTAACTGCCTAGTGATGCTTCTTCCACCAGTATAAAAAGGTTAAGTAAAAGAAAAAAGCACAAGCAGAATATATGAAAGGGAACCATGTCTTTGAACCTTCATATGAAAACTTAACTGGAAACACTGAGGTGGTGCTAACAAAGCGGAAGCACTTTATAAAGCTACAATTTCGCAAAACTTGGAGTGGAAAAATCCCACCAAAAAATTGCTGCGTAACAAAGTGTTCCGCAGCCTTTCCAAGAGCAGAGCTTCAGGATGCCCCCAGAGCAACTGATCATGACCCAGAGAGTTTTACTCTCCACTATGGAGAAAATAAGTGTGGTAGAAGATGAGTAGTGGCCACTGAGGGAGAAAAGGGAACATATGGAAAAAAAGAAGAGACACCAAAGACAAAGTTCAATGTGGAAGCAGAATAAAGATCCATAACTAGCCAGGGACCTGGGTGGAGGAGCTTTCAAACATTTAACTTTACAGTGTCTCTGAGGTAAGTAAATATTACCTCTTTTCACTTCATAATTGAGGCAATAAGGGTAAATGATTTATCAAGATCACACAAGAAGTCTGAGCCAGAGCCAGGAACCCAGATTTATTACCTAACCTCTGCACCACGCTGACTCCTGTGAACGATGTAGACAAACTGCAGGAGTTCAGACAGAAAAAAACCCTAAGACTTCAGGCTGGCAAGACTGAGATACAAAATGAGATTTTGAAGATAAAAACAGTGGGTTTGGCACAGGTTTTCAATGATAAAGTGAAGACACTCATAACCTCGCACTTAATTAGATACACAGCAGCTCATGAACGCTGAGGAAAAGCAGGAAAAGACCCAGCAGAAACAGAGTCATGGCCTGCACGCTTTGTGCCACTGGTGGTGGAGTAAGGGAATGAACAGGAGGGACAGGAATGAGTTACATCGCTCAGGTCAATGCTTTTTGAAATGCTGGGCGTTTCTGGCACGCGTTGGGGTAGCACAAGACCTGTGCAGAACAGTGAGCCTAATAATTCCTGAAAACATTCAATCCGTTCCTTAGCTAAGGAATGATTAAGTACTCGTGGGGCTTCACCACTTCCATCAATGGCTATCAATGGAAAGGAAAAGGTAAGCTATTTGGGTTTACCTGAGAGTACATATTACTGGGGATATTGGGTTGAACAAAGAACCATAAAATTTAGGCCTGAGAGAAGTAACAAACCAACTATGGATAGAAGTACTCCTTGTGTAAGTACTGAGAAAAAAAAATAATACAAAAACATACTGGACAAAACTCCCATTTTAATAAACAGTCTGAACACCTATTCCAGCTTTAAAGTATGTATTTGTTGGGAAATGGAACAATGGACTGTTTAGTGGATCCAGTTTGACTTATTCAGAAGCAAAAGCCAACAGCCCCATAATTTCCTCTTTGAATGCACTATCTTCATGAGGTGGGTGAGTGTTATAAAGTGGAAAACTACTGCTGCTGAAGCAGCGACCTTCTCCATAGAGGACCTGTCAACACATGAAAGATTTGAACATCAAACAGGTTTAAGGTCAATTTTAGCTGTAACCTTTTAACTATTCCTTTAGCTTTAACATACGTAAGTGAGATCACAGAACTGACATCTATTCTCCAGGTCCTCCGCAAAATTGATGAAAACAAGTCTAATTTTAGCAAACTACCCTGAAGAATTCTGTTCCTGGGATACCACTTCTAAGGAATTATTTTACCTATTTATTTTTAATTTAAAAGCCATTTAACACAATATAAAGATGAAATGAGAAAGTATAATTAGTGCAAGCCTCAGAGATAGGGCAGCACTTACTGGTCAAGCAGGATGAAAGAGGTCACGGACCTTTTCGGGTTTATGGTTTGTGTCCTCAGGTCCTATTTAAGTTAGCTGGTTTTGAAAGAGGTCTTCTTAAGGCAGGGCATCATCTGTCCTCACTGACAAGGTATATGGCACACATATGTATTTGTTTTTCAAGTGCAACTCCCTTTTGTAGCCACAGGCTCACAGTAAGATACAATTTCATTGTGCTTGATGGGCTTGTCAAGATAGCGAATGAATCTCTGTTGCATATTCACATTCCTTTCCCTACCAGCACCACCAGCAGCACCACCACCACTCTCAGTGTCTATCCAGGCAGATCAGGATGTTGCTGCTTAAACTATATCAATTAGCAAGTGGCAGATGTCCAGGGCAAGTCTCTTCCATGGAAATCTGGTTCCTAGGAATCAGTGGAAAGGTGAAGACAACAGAAGTTACAGACTCATGCCTGTCACAGGGATGAGACTGATCACAGACAGAAATCAGATCAGCAAAGGAGAGCAGAGGAAGGCAGCCCTACTAAAATAGTCAGATACAAACAGGAACTTATAGTGTGCTATGCAACTTCTTGCCAGATACATCTCTAAACAAATTAGTTCATCAAATCTGACATCTAATTAAATCTACTCTTTAGCACGTGCCATTCTTCTTGCAAGTCCATGCAAAAAAGGTTATAGGATATTTTTGATGACATTAAACATTAATTGCTAGCTATATGCTTATATCCTCATTCCAGCTTACCAGCTCCTAAATCAGAACGTATGCCATACATAGGAAAATACCATACAGCCCACATGAACACATCAGGATCTTGTGTTGCAAGCAAATCTAGAAGCAAATCTATGAAGATCTAGTAAGCATTTGGAAAAACATTAATAAAAATTAATGAGGAAGGTATCAGGACCTGTTTTTCTATCAAGTAATGTGTGAGTACTGAGGGATTTGAAACCATTCTGTGCTATAGCCATACACACTGCTGACAGCCAAAACTCATAAGGAAACCAATCCTACTGCTATTTGATGACTGACAATCTCCATGCAGCAGGATTTTCATTGGCAGAAAAGGAACATAAAAAAGACAGAAAGGGCAACTTTAAGTTGCCACTGATCTGTCAGACCAAGTTAGAATCCTCATATTCTTAAGTAGATTTTTTAGAAAGCTGAACACGGAGTAAAAAGGAGACTTCAAACTTCACAGGGCCCACATCCATTCACAGCAAGAAAATTTTAACAAATGGTTCTTGACATCACACAATGAAGATATGATATAGTGGGAAATTGTCACCTTGAACCATCACTATACATCTCTGCACATCTATCTTTTTATCCGTGAGCCTTGTCAGAATGTTTGAAAAGCGCATTTTAAAAGGAACTGGAAATACAAGGCTATGGAGGTGAATACCCAGCTAGAACTTCTGCAGATCAGCAAAGGGGTAGAGGGCTCGTTTCTGCAGGGGTTTATTTTCACAGCGCGTGACGACTTTTCCATGAAAATCCTGCCCATACAAAGGTAATAAAAAGATAAATGTATCTGAGCAAATGAGACCTGGGCAGTGCTCATGACTGCAAAAGTGACTGCATGTCATACACCCTTCAGGTAGCTGCAGAACTGAGTCTTTGCCACATATCCAATGGAGTTTATATCATGCATGTCCCTATTGCTGTTGCGTCATTTAATTTACAAACATTTACTGGTCAAAAAACACCCTTAACTGCGTCATGATTTATCTTCTCAGTAGGCTGCCACTATCATGTATGGTGACAGCTTCATATTTTGCTGTATTTATGGTTTTCAAGTGTCACTAAAAAGTAAGTTATGAAATTGCTCATCATGACATAGGCAAGCACACAGCCTGCCATGTTTGTGCTGCTTGGGGAGCTGACTCTAAATATCATACATGTTTATCCAACCACAGATAACGCTGCACCGAAATATTCCCAACGCTGACAAATACTTAAGCAATGGACAATAAAAAATATGATTGACTTTAAGAAGCATTTAGAGAAACTGCAAAACCTCAACAGAATCACACACGCAAAATTTAAGGTCAGTGACTTCACTGACATTGGACCAGTCATCCCAGGGGATAGTAGCACAATTTGATGGTGCAATTTGAACTTCATACTTTCTAAAATACCACTTAAAGCTAGATAAAAAAGCAGAATCTCCATTTGTTTCAGATACTTGTTTAAATATACATAAAGTTATGTCTTTATGTGGTATGTGATAGAGAACTAGAATTCAGAAAATGCAATCTCAGGACTTAGGCAGGTCTCAGGTGGCTGTGGCTGATGGACAGAAATCTGCTTCTCATGCTAAGACTGAGATTCTCCTCCTCTATCCTTGCTGTTTCCATACAATAACAAGAAAATAAATCTTTTTTTTCCTACAGTACTCTCTTTCTTTTGGTTGTTTTCACTAAAATAGAAGATTCTTGGCCTCTTTTCTACTATAGCGGCTGTCAGAAACCCCAGGTTCTACCCATCTCCTTGATGGCCTTTGAAAATCTATAGGCCATTATGGAATCCAGGAATGCCAAGCATAAACTCTTCGTGCCTGGACGTATCAATTAGATCTGCTCAATCCATGTTTAAACAGCAGAGTGTTTAATAAGATGCTGTAGCCGACAGTCCATCTTTATTGCTATTTTCTGAGCTGTTAGCACTAGGGAAATCAAAATGAAGCTAGCAAGACCAGGTACACAGCACTGCAAATGTATCCTGCTAGTTCTCCTCTCCTTAGGTTAAAATAGGAGTTTCTTATTCCTTCAGCAATTTGGTTTCCACATAAATAAAAGTAGACCAGAGAAAACACAGGTAATTCACAGATGGCTCTCCATTCTTTTGTTTAAATCACTTTTTCTCTTTTCCCATTTAATTTTCCTGACATCTTCTCACTTCAATTACTCCATTTGCTTTCTTCCCCATGCTGATATCCCCAGTAGAACTGTGAAAATGCTAGCTTGGCTGGTAAAAATGGATTTGGTTGAAATTAATAGAAGGATTCCTCTGACTCACGAATTTGGCCATCACTGTGAAGAAGTAACTGGGTCTCATTTGAATGTCACAAAATATGAAACTAGTGTATCTCAAACAAGGTAGTTTTAGACGAAGAGCCTAAGTCCGTGTCTCAAAAGTTCACCCTTTGCTTTGCAAAAAAGCAAGAGCCATTAAGTTTTCCTGGCTGTTTCCCACTTGGTATATAGCCTCCAACTCAAACTGTTATGTTATCAACGGGTTTTAGTGTATTTTTCTTGTACTTCTTACCTATTGCCTTAGTTATACAAGTCACATTTTAAACTACTGCCGTTGATGGAAATAATCACAGCCCCAGATGACACATTTCTTATTTTTGCTGTTCTGATTGTAAAATTGATTAATGAGCCCTGAATTTAGAAGCATCTATACTAATAACCTTGCTTTTTAAATAGTCTCATCCTCCTCAGCTAAGACAGAATACCTTGTTACTTCCCGATGGTGAAATGTGTACTTCCAGAGATTTTAGTTCCACAAGAACATATTGTTTAATAATAACAGCGTAACCTCCTGTCACACAACCGAGGTAAAGATGCTGGTGTACAGACACGCTGTCTAATACCCAGAACATCCAGAAAGAAAACCTCACAATGGTTAAGCACAACGTCAAAAGTAAGAGTCTGATGCCCAAAACTTGAAAAGTGGAACTAATTTAAATCCTCATTCAGATGTCATTCTTGTCCATATAAGAATACTTATGCTGGCTCCAGTTGCCAGCACAATGACTACTAAAACTGTACCTTTTTTATACTACCCCCGAAGCCACGTGAACAGGTAATAATTGTTTGATGAAATAAAGGTGGAAGAGCTTCAATATATTTATCAATATATTCTAAGTTTCTTCTGCAGATTGATCCTCTTTACAGCTGAAAATCATAGAATCATAGAATAGTTAGGGTTGGAAAGGACCTTAAGATCATGCAGTTCCAGCCCCCCTGCCATGGGCAGGGAAACCTCACACTAAACCATGTCACCCAAGGCCTCATCCAACCTGGCCTTGAACACCGCCAGGGATGGAGCATTCACAACCTCCCTGGGCAACCCATTCCAGTGCCTCACCACCCTCTCAGTAAAGAATTTCTTCCTTATACCCAATCTAAACTTCCCCTGTTTAAGTCTGAACCCGTTACCCCTTGTCCTGTCACTACAGTCCCTGATGAAGCATCCCTATAGCCCTCCTGCAGATACTGGAAGGCTGCTCTGAGGTCTCCACGCAGCCTTCCCTTCTCCAGGCTGAACAGCCCCAACTTTCTCAGCCTGTCTTCTTATGGGAGGTATAAATAATTACTTAATTTACATACGGATGCAATGGTCCATACACGCAAAGTAAACTCACTTGTTTTCAAACCGTTCCTGTAAAAGCAAAAATAGATTATACCAGCACCCAACCAGCATCTCTTTAGGCAGCATTTTGTCACTAGGGAAAACAACTGCAGGAAGTGGTGAATTTTGTTATTTGACTGCTCAGCCATGAGCACCAGCATCTCTCAGCATGTGTGAGGAAAGAGAAAGTCCCTCATGGTGAGATGGGGATTTTGTTACAAAACTGTCTTAGGAAAATGAAGAGGGATAATCAATACTAATTATAACTAATAAATACAACTCATAATTTAGGAACAACATGAGGTGGGAAACACTTCTTCCAGAGCAGCAAGACTCAAAGAGTCATGTTCAAAGAGAGAAAGTGTGTTCCTGAGTGAACAGATGTATTGACACCTCCTTACCACCAGACCACGATACACCACAATGCAGTACTGTGAGAAAAACCAGAAGTCACCCTGGCAGCTTTGGAAGTCACTCATGAGGCAGCACAGATGAAACTAGAAATCCAGTATGTTGGCTTGCCCCTAACTGGGGACGGAGCAAAGAAGGATTTCTTCCTTTTTCAAGAGGTGAGCAGTTGCAGAGAGAGCTGACCCTTCACCCTGCTCAAGTGTGTGCGAACGGGAATCTGTAAGACTGGACGTGATTTACTGAAAGGGCAGGATCAATTAAAAACTCATGTTTCTAGCTGAACATTTTATTACCAGCAACTCTTATGACACTATCATGACCAAGGGGTAATAAAAACTTCTCCTGCTGTGGGACTTTTTTCCCTCCAGTCTGGCCAGGTAACTCCCAATAGCTCATAGGAATAGTTCATGTTTCAGAATGATAAAAACAGGCCACAAATGGGTGTGTTTAAGGCTAGAAAATTTCAGAAAGAAGTCAACAGTGAAATACCTAAAACTACTCAAACTCCCTCCTTAGCAAACTTGAAATATATAGCCTGTATTTAAAGAGAGTAAATATACAGGCAATATAAATGCTATCTAATTACAGAAATTATCTACAGCATATTATATCGCATGCCAAATACACAGTTAATTATCAAAGTTTTAAGTATAGCAGGCTTCTCTTCAAATATTAGCATTTTCTAAGTGTCTTTCAGGTTGTATGTTTTAGATGCATCTCTCCCATCTATTGTGTGTTATTTCCAATGCAGCAGACCCCTGTAGTGAGAAAGTTCTTTAACAAATAAGTGAAAATTTTCCTGCCAGTCTTGACAGCTCAGAAGATGATGCAGGTGACATCTTAAAGGCAGTTCTCAGAAGGCAATATGCTATTTTTCTCCACACACACTTGTAGGCGGTGTGACACAAAGTACAAATTCCCTCAGGAACTTTGTACACAAACCAGTTTCTTCAAGTCTTACCTGAAGTGCCACCAGCAGAGTGGGTGTCAGCATTATAACAACAGCAAATACAAATCTTATGGTTGTGACTTTTGGATTAAAAGTGCTGTAGCATCATCTTTTGTGTAGCCTACACCTATCACAGACCACGAGGAGAATGGGAAGAAGAGTCTCCTGCATTAGTATTGCCACTCAACGTAAATTAATGTGGGAGTACTGCTTGAAGGTCTGGGGTCCCCAGCATAAGGATGTGGACCTGCTAGAATGGGTCTGGAGGAGGCCTGGAGGGCTGGAGCACCTCTGCTATGAAGGAGGCTGAGAGAGCTGGGCTTGTTCAGTCTGGAGAAGAGAAGGCTCTGGGGAGAACTTAGAGCAGCTTCCAGTGCCTAAATGGAGCCTATGAGAAATCTGGAGAGGGACTTTTTACAAGAGAATGTAGTAGGACAAGAGGAAATGGGTTTGAACTGAAAGAAGATAGATTTTTACTAGATATTAGGAAGAAATTCTTCCCTGTGAGGATGCTGAGGTGCTGGCACAGGTTGCCCAATCCCTGAAGTGTTCAAGGCCAGGTTGGATGGGACTTCAAGCAACCTGCTGTAGTGGAAGGTGTCCCTGCCCATGGCAGGGGGTTGGAACTGGATGAGCTTTAAGGTACCTTCCAAACCAAACCATTCTGTGACTTTGAAGCAAGCCCCAGCTTCCAGCCACACAGTGCAATATAAGCATCACTTACTCCAGAGGTAAACACATAGCTGAGTCTGGAGGCACCCAGCTACAGTTTACCAAGATCCCCCCAACTAGCATTGAGTAGGCAGAAAGAAAAATAAGCTTCAAATCAAACCTGCATCCATGAGAGACTTTTGTGCTGTTCCCAAGTTGGAACATCAGTTTGGGTTCCACCAATCCACAATAAAAACATCACAGCTCTCTCAGGTACTGTTGTGCTGAACCATAGGCTAGCAAACAGCATAAACTCAGGTGTCTCATGCACAAACTGAGAAATGCGTGTGCTCTGAGAGAACAGAGCTTAAATGTGTGGATTTCAGTCACCCTCTGTGTTTTCTTAGCCAGGTTCCTAAATCTGGAAAGCGTTTACCTTCAGAAGACTGCAGTGGCTATGCTGCTGGTGTCAAACATCTATTTAACACTACACAAAGCACAGAATGGGTTGATGATGACCAAGTATGTGCAAACAGGGAGTGGCAAAGTAGAGCCTGAGAGCTAGTTTTATGGGTTTACTGATTTATAGTATTTTCACCTTCTTTTTTTTTTCTTTTTGAGTCCTCATTCTGAGTCCTGAAAACACAACAAAAATCACTTGAGTCAGGACAGAGGTCAGCAGTCACCAGTTCAACCTAAAATATCTCCATTTAAATGCAAATGCTAGCCTTTCTTCCTGACCTTTAAATGCTCATTTCATACAAATGGAATAGAAAGTGTAAATTTTGTGTCTTGGTATCTCTAAGCAGTTCCCATGTCACATTTTTTGTCACATAATTCCTTCTTATTAAGTATATTCTTCCTGATTAAATATATGTCATTGTATCAGTGTGCTCTAGCTCCTCAGAGACAAACTCCAGTAATTTTGCATGATGTTTCATTTCAGAGAGTACACAGATTAAAATGGAGATTATCATTGCTTCTTGCTCTCTATTGTTTGAGATAAACCCAAGTTTATGTGATACCAGCAATAACGCTCCAATATTCTTTCTGAGGCTTGATAATAACAAATTTCAGCAATACTAATGTTCACAACAGAGGCTTGCGAGCTCTCCTCGAACCACTTCATCTACCTCAAAACCTCATTCCCCACTTCAACTACAGCTATGTATCACCCTCAAATTTATTGGCAAATAACAGCCTATCATATGCATTTCAAAAAAGAAAATAAAAGAAATTAATGAATACATCTTTTAATATCAAGGCAGAGAAGCTGGTTACTGCCTAATAAGTTATTACAGCAAAGAGTTCCTAGAAAGGGCAGGACAAGGTCTAGCGACTAGTAAAGAAGTGTGAAATGTAATATTGAGCTATTTATTGATGCCTTAGCCCTGCCAGACATGGTGTGGCACGATTCCCTTCACTACCTGCATTGTGGTAGCATCTCAGTCAAGCCCTGGCTGGCACATTCAGCCACACAAACAGACCAAGGAGATTCTTCCCTGCTCCTAGGAAGAGCCACCCACTGTGTTTCTCTTCCACTTAAGTTCTCGGCACCTCCAAAGCAAGGCAGGAAAGGCCTCATTCCTTGAAAGAGCATTTTCTGCCTGTTTAAAAAGATACCTGACACTGCCATTTCGAGGAGCAATAGCTTTGTAAAATGTCAGATTTTCAGCTGAGGGCAAAAAGGAACCAGTTCCGAGGTCACATAGAGTCACATCATCATCACTTACTCAATTATCTGTACCATCATTTCACATGTCATGGTCTCCCTTCCTTGTTTCACCAGCGAATGTTTATAGGTACAGTTGTCCTCTCAGGGAGGCAAATAGGATTCTCTGTGCCTGCACATATGAAAACATTTCTGTTGTTGCAGTTTGCACCAATCCAGTCATTAAGTTTCTTAAATTAGATCCCATCCTTTTCCATGTATTTTACTTCATGACTCAAATCCGGACAATTTTACTGTCAATGAATTACATAAGCAGAATCACATTGGTGCTCTGGCAAACGTGACTCTAATTTTGATTAAAACCCCCTGTAATCACGCTTCATTATTCCATTTATTGGGGGATGGGGTGAAAAGTTTTCAAGATTGATTTTCCATGATGGCATTTGTTCCTCTCTGACTATCAATCTGGCTAATGGCAGCAGCAAGTCGAAGGAATTGTCAGTCCCATCTCTCAAATCAAAAAGTAATGAAGAAAACCCAAGTGTGAAAATCAGTGTTTTGTACAGATTATCAGAGTCATTGCTGGAAAATATTTTGGAATGAAGGATCATTGCTGATATTCTTCCTCATTGTATAAAGAATTTCTCTGCCAATCCTGCAAATGAGGGTTTAACTATTAAACAAATTAACTCCTTAACAAATTGTATGGAGTTTAGAAAGACTTAGGCATGCCAAGGACATAGCACAGTGTCAGACGATCACTAATCACAGCAACTGGAGAATCGCAGCACAGTCAATTCAATTTTCAGTGATGCCTCTTTAAGCTCTAATGAACCATGGTGCCCTAATGACAGGTTTCACTGAATCCTAGCCAATCAAGCAGAAATTTTATGGAGAAAAGGGAAAAGCTAAGAAGCAAAACCACTCAATAGCTGTTTTTTACAGCAATGTATTCAACTGTGGATTAATGGTTACCCTTTAAATCTGCAAAAAACTATCATGATAGAATTCTAACTTTGCAGTGTAGGTTTGACTTGTTTCTCCCCTCTTTCTGCCCTTCTCCTTCTCTCCAGTAGCCAGGGAAAAGAAGAAATACATGCTGAAAACCAGTGAAAGGCATCACGACAGCCTGGTTTGTCAGATACTGTGTCAGTATCTTAGGCTGCCCTCATAAGTTGAACCACTTTGATTTATTGGGCCATTAGAGTTCTAGTAATAATTCCAGCACGCTCCCACAACTAATGGTTACTGACAGGAAGAGTTTCTGTCTTTCCACTTAGCAGTGTTAAAAAAATAATGGATGCAATCCTGACCTCACTGAAGTCAATAGCAAAACTTCCACTCGGGTTCTGACTGATGGAGTTTCACACAGACATGTCTTCCAAGCTGTAAAATGGTTTTCTAAAAGAGCAATTAAAGTATGCCAAATCAGGACTGTCAGCTGGCAAATTCTGTGCCGAAAGGAAACCTCTCATCAGAGGGATGGGTAGACTTTTACAGTGTGAAGGACAAAAATGGGTGAGCTGCTAAGTGCTTGTCTTTCAAAATCTTCTTGGGTTTGACAACGCTGCAGGACGAGATCTGTTTCCAAAGCAAGCATCTGAATCTGCTGAGGAAACATAGCCTGTGCTACAGATTTAACTTCGGTCTTCCTAGAGCAAATCAGAAGGAAAAGAAAGGAAGAAAAGTAATCAATACCTCTGAATGCTTTCTTGTTCAAAGGGAAAAATTTGGATGCTGATGACTTAGCAAAGATTGTTCTCCTTATGAGAGTTCAAGCTGGGATGAAGAAACAGCTCTTCGTGAATTTCAGGCCCATATAAGCCTTCTCTTGAAAGGATGATGATGAAGGATAACATAGAAAAATACTCTTTCCTTTCTGGCTTTAAGAATTACAGTAGAGATTAGTGTGTCAGCAAATCTCTCCCTCCTGCAGAAGAAGTGGGACATGTCACACTTACTCAAGCTCAAGAGCAAATTAATGAATTTTGGGCCTTACTCTTTGAAGACTCCCAGAAAATCCCTGTGTTATGAAGAAAACTACTTCTACAAAGCACTTAACAGAGGTTTCATGGGCAAACTGGCACAGGAGATTCTCTGAGGAAATAAGAAGCTAGTCTTGCTTGGCAATGGAATAGATCAAGAAAAGTCATGTAGTGCTGTCTTTCACCTTTACGTTATGTTCAGTAGGTCAAACTTGCTTCCATTCTCCATCTGTAAGATGGGAATGATAACACTGGAGTAGTATCATGGAATAATATCAGGGAATAATAACAAAGTAATACCAAGGAACTCCTGATTCATCCTCTCACACAAGGATAGTATGTCAGATCTGGATATTAGTACTTCCCTTCAGTCTTAAAACACGTTTCACTTTGAAGCTACAACTGCTCTCTTCATAAGAGGAGATTGTCTTACAGCTGTGATGCTTCTAAACCATATAACCTCATACTTTAAATTGTGCATAAGAAGATTCTAGGGCTTCAAATTGTAGACTAACTAGAGACAAATGTGCAAAAACTGTGCAAACCAGAGGAGCAAAAACTGCGCAAACCAGAGGAGCAAAAACTGCTTCCACTGCTTTTATATGAGGAGCTAATGAAAATTTAAGTGAAAAAATACTGTTTCATGAAGGTCCTAAAAATTAACCGTATCAATGAATTTGAACAGACAAATGTAATTATACCATCTATATGCTTGGAAGCATTAAAATTAAGAACTAAATCAAGAGCTGCTATATTGATTTTTGGGACAGAAAGGCATCTACCAAATCCTTCTCTTTTCAAAACAATGTTTCCACTTTCTCATTTTTCAGTCTTAATTTCTATAAGTTTTGTTAAAAAATAAGGATATTGTATGGATGTTCCTTACAGGTCAATGATTTTCTCTCAGAAGTTTGATGGTTTTGTGGACACCTAAGTCCGTACAGCCTGAAGAAAACACAAGATTTAACAACACTGCAGTTTAGTCTGGTCTAGGCAGTATGAAGAATTGACATCAAAACAGAGAATTTTTCACTGCTGTACCTTCATCCTTACGCTGACCCGATCTCATAATTACCTTCATGTCAGTGAATCAATTCAGCTGTGCTGCTCGAATTCATAAGTACTGACCTTTGATAAATGTGAAAGCAGATGGCTTTGTTGGATCACTCGAAATTTGGCACATATCACACACCACAAAAACTATGCTGGCCTGTCAGCATCTTTTCAGCCCTCCCCTCTTCTCCCCGCCTTTTTTATAAGGGTAGAGAGCTGGATCAACACAAAACATACCTACTGTTCCAATTCGCTCTGCAGGCGCGTTTAAGAAGGAAGGTAACAAACCAGCCCTTTCTCATCCCTCCACAGGAGATTCCTGCTTTCAAATACAAGAGCATTTAGGTTTAAAATTTACCTTTGAAGACCTTTCAGAAGGAATAAAAATGTCTTGACCACACAGACAATAAATTACCAACACATACAACAAATCTACTTAGAAGAAGAATATTTGTAAGCTTTATTAATCAGGATAACTAAGACAAAGTGGTACATGAATGACTTAGCAGTCTAGGAATTGCCAGACAAGATCATCTAAGTGATTCAACTTCTTCCGTATCATTTCACCAGCTATGGCCAATACCAGATGTTTCTAAGGAAGACACAAGAAATCCAGATGGACACAGTTAAGGGATAACATTATGCTTAAAGATAAACGTTTTCTCCACATTGTGAATGTAATCCGAGTTCATCTTTTGCCCTGAAGCAGGGTCATTTAAATGACTTCCAAATCCCAGGTTTTCTCATTTAGGTCTAGTTTCACACAGCAAGAAGGCTTATATGACTGCTCTGGTCATGACAGTTTCCCTTCTTCCACCACCAAAACGTGACTTTTGAACCTTTTAGCCAACTTCATCAGAACTAAAATGAAAGGGCATGAAAGTCTGAGACAATTACATTCCCATAGTATCATGAAAGCCAGCTGACACACCTAAAGAAAGACCCAAACTCATGCATCCACTGAGGGAAAGACAGGCTGTAGCCTGCAGCGATACCTCCTGTTTGGCAGCACCCAGTCAATCAATCACATCACACTTATACACGCTCATCAACCCAGCCATGCCTAACCCCAGCCAAAGCCTGCTGACCCGGGAGAGGTAAGGGTCTCCTGCGCAGTCCAGGAGAGGAGAAAGAAAGGAGTTGCTGCTAATCCATTGGGGATATTCAGGTGACAAAGGACACATACTCAGAGGAAATCTGGTTTCATTCATTTGATTGAGTAACTTGAGAAGTCTTTCCCTCTGTGTGTCACTATTGACTCTACAAAGGTCTACTCCCAGCACCTCCCCTTCCACCTTTTGCTCTTACTTCTTTTGAAGGCTTGGCCTAATATCCCAGAGCTGTAACTAATCAAACGTTATGTATTTTTTATATCAGCTTTTGCTTTCTGTGGCTTGTCTCATTTCATTAAACTTCTCCCACCTTTTTCCTCATGCACTACAAAGCAAATTCTCACATCCATGTTGTATGTAACAACTATTCAAAGATTCTATGCCTTCCTTTACAGGGAAAACAATCTTTTGAGTCCTTCTACATAAAAGATTCTTTCTATGCCCCTAAATTATATTCACTGCCTAAATGTGAATCATTTTAAGTTCTGTGCAAGTTTCTGTCTGAACAAAACATGCCTAGAAGCCAATGACGTGCAAACATGCAATGAATCCATCATTACAGTATTTTCTGCACACACTTGCAGTCCATGTCTTCTTAGACAAGCTAACGTTTGGTTCATTGTTTTAGCTGCAATCATACATTGGTCAACATTCATGATAACAAACATTTTTTAAAGGCTGGTGTCCAAGATTCAATATCTGTCTACAAAGAAAAGCACTACAGCTTTATCAGCAATACAAACCTCTACAGCATAAGGAATTTAGAGATGTCTGAAATTTGGAGATTAATTTCATCTGCTTCTCTTGTGGGTGCTACAATGACAGATGTTAATATTATAGTATTGGTAATATATAAGAGCACAATAAAAATATTCACTAGGAATTGGAATGAACTTTCAAGGATCATTGCAAACCTGGTTTATGACAGAAGATACTCATGCACAAAGTCTGCACAGCAACAGACAGCAAGAAAAAGCAAATTAAAAAGTAAAACCAGAAGGGAACGATGCCACAGCATTTTACTGCCACTAATTCTACTGAATAAAATTGCTACTAACACACTTAAAGGCAGAAAATTACGTGGAACAGGGGGAAACAATTCACCCATGCCAGAACATAAACTGAACTTCTCATACAAATTTTTTTGTGTGCGTGCCAGGGCACACGGATCAACTTTGCATGGCACCCAAACGATACATGTGCCACTGCAACACATCCAAGCACGCACCACATAAAATACAGCATAATTCCTCATGTAGAGGAAAAGCTCCTGCACCTCCTGACCATTAAACAAGAGGCTGATCAACGTGTCCTAGAAAAAATAATTCTTGCCAACCTATAGCTTTGGCATCATTTTATCCTTAAAAGCCTCAATAATGAGCATTGATGCCTTAATTTGTTCATTCAAACATTAGAGGCTTCCGGATCTATTAATTTGATGCTCTATTTAAATAGCCTACTGAATTGCTAAACTTGACTACATTAAATCTGAATTTTAAGTGATTAATTTAAAACAACTTTTCTCTTGGAACAGCAACTGGCATTTAAGCTTTTAAACTGCTGTCAGCATTTAAATTAGTCATATATAAGTGTTTCAACCTGAAGGGGCAATAAATTAATTAGGATTCATTTACTACGCCTTATCATGAACACGTCACAAATATAACCTGGCAGTCCCAGGGCACTGTTTTAATATTTGAAGAGAGAAAAGGAGTGGCTGCAAAGCAGCATGTGGTGGGTGCACATCAACACAAAGCAGTGCAACTCAACAGCGACACCAGATCTGCCAATACCAGAATAAACTATTAGAATAATGAGGAAGTGGACAGTCGAGTGTGTGAGAATGTGTGCTAAGATCTAGAGGGATGCGGTGTAGGCAGTTCTCTGTAACAAACAGGAATTGTAATCAATGGAGAAAACTCCTTTCCCCCTGGGAGGAGCCAGACTCCTGGGGTTTTATGGAGTTGGTCTGGAAGTCTTTTAAAATGCCTCTTTATGCATCCTTCCTTTCATAAGACTTTATTCTTTTGAAAGCACATTTCCTACTTCTCTATCAGATTGCATATGATTCAAATTCACTGTGATGAAGCTACAGGATAATAATTTGCTCTTATAATGACTGTCCCCTCAGACAGAAATGTAACTCAAATACATCTTATTAGAGTAGTCCGACTTCATGTTGTCTGAAAGAACAGATGAGAACACAGCTCTGTGACTGACACATGGGGGCCAAACTGCCGCTCTCAGCTGGCCACCATTTGATCTAGCAGCAGCAAACAGAGGCCAAGGGATGCACTAAAAACATTCGCTCTTGGACCTGTCCCAGTCACTATCTTCAGTATGAGTTGCTGCAGAGCAGAGATGAGGCTCTGGTACAGCACAGCAAGCCAGGTTACATGTCTTTTCTGCTAGTAAACAAACTGTCTAGTATTTATTGTGGAACCTGGATACTCAGCACAAAACTATCATCTCTAAATCATAAAGCCAACCGTATCCTGGGCTGCATCAAAAGGAGCGTGAGCAGCAGGTCGAAGGAGGGGATCCTGCCCCTCTACTCTGCTCTCGTGAGACCTCACTTGCAGCATTGTGTGCAGTTCTGGTGTCCTCAACATAAAAAGGACATGGAACTGTTGGAACAAGTCCAGAGGAGGCCACGAGGATGATCAGGGAGGGGACTGGAGCACCTCCCGTATGGAGACAGGCTGAGAAAGTTGGGGCTGTTCAGCCTGGAGAAGAGAAGGCTGCGTGGAGACCTCAGAGCAGCCTTCCAGTATCTGAAGGGGGCCTACATGGATGCTGGGGATGGACTGTTCATCAGGGACTGTAGTGACAGGACAAGGGGTAACGGGTTCAAACTTAAACAGGGGAAATTTAGATTGGATCTAAGGAAGAAATTCTTTACTGAGAGGGTGGTGAGGCACTGGAATGGGTTGCCCAGGGAAGCTGCGAATGCTTCATCCCTGGCGGTGTTCAAGGCCAGGTTGGATGAGGCATTGGGTGACATGATTTAGTGTGAGGTGTCCCTGCCCATGGCAGGGGGGTTGGAACTGGATGATCTTAAGGTCCTTTCCAACCCTAACTATTCTATGATTCTATATGCCACCCTTGATTAAAAAACTAGGAATGTGCAGATTAGCAATGAGAAGTGGTACAAAATACTTAATGACCATTGCTTATGTGTCCACACATAAAACTCCACAAAGCTGTGCTTGTATTAAGTTTGTTATTTTCTATTACTGTTACTCTTGTTATTTTCTATTATTTGATATGAAGCAGAGAGTGACGTGACTGCAGCTCCCAGTCAGGCAAGAAAGCAGTGCTAAGGGTTTTAGTCTGTCCAGGAGTAGGTCCTGGCAGTTTATGCTCTGTTCCTGAAGCCATGGTGATGGAAGTCTCTGACCTCTCAGTGACTGGGAAAGCTTTAGCAACCAACCCCACCGTGGTGGTCTATGCAACAGAAAACAGATTTGGAAAAAGAAATAAGAAGAAAACCAAGAATTGATAATCAAAATAAGTCCACATGGCAAATAGTAGGAAGCCAAACTAACCCCTGCTAGTATCCCAAAATTAATCTCAGTCAATTTTACTTATTTCTGCCAGGAAATAACTGTGAGAGCCACCTGCCAAAGTACTACTAAAACCCTCTTCGTGTTACTGCAATTTCTACAGGAAATTTGTTTAGGAATATTAAGGGAAAACAAATGTTCTCCAACAGTAAAAAAAAACAGTACGGACAAAAAGCAATTGAGGGGAGGAATGAGTGACACCACCAGATTTGGACTGGCTGGTCTGAACTGGCCCCTTCTGGGCAACGAGATGGAATAACCAAAGGTCACAAAAGGAGCAAGTGGAATGGAAAGTCTTGTTTTCTCTAATCAAATTTGGTGCATACAGGTATGTGTAATCTAATTCCAGGCTGCCAGATTAAGATATTAACCCAATTATGTTCATTTTATCATCTTGTAAAAATGAACCATCATTTTATTTAAATTCGTTCAACTGTTAATGGTTAAGAGAGTAATATATTCCAGTGTCAATACAGTGCCAAAATACATTTCATATAGAAAGCATCTATTTATATGAATCATAATCAGTCTAGACAAGTGCAGAAGCACTTCGTAGTACAGACCCAGAGGCACAACAGATAGTAAATTGAGTGGGCATAGAGAAGATTTACATTAGTGAAATCTGAAAACTCATTTCCTAGGCTCATTCATAATGGGGAAATTATTGTCCCATTCCCTACAGACTTTCCATTATCCCATTATAAGGAAGTCAGAACTTCCATCCATGCTTCCACGCCCATGCACATACTGCATCAGGAGATTATGTGAACTTAATTTGGCCAAGGGCCATAAATTCACTGTGAAAGGGAAATGAAGATACTCTCAATCTGGTCACTAAGGCATGACATCCTAAAATCAAAGTAAGACAGAGCTGAAAAGCCATGTTGAGTACAGTGTGTTCTACCTAGGTGGTAAAGACCAACTGTGCTCTAACACATGGGTGTCCCCAAATTAACAGAGTAAATATGTATATATATAGCTATCTCCTTGAGGCCAAGTGACCAATTTTCAGACTGTTAAGCACAAGCAAATTGAGAAGGAAAGTGCTGCAGCTTAGTGGCACTAAATTCTTCCAAATTGTATCTTGCAAAGCCAGCCCAAACCAATTTGTCTAATGCTACAAAGTTATATTGAAGGCAAGGGAATATCAATGCTAGAAAACAGCAATTTGGAGGAAAATGGGATACCAGCAAAAGGGAAAATGAAGTTTTTAAATCAGACCCCTAGAGAATTTCCCTTATCAGCCATTTGCTCACCAGAGCTCTTCAGCCCAAGCTTAAGTGCTTGGGTGAACTGAGGCCATGTCACCTTATCAATCATGTTCATGTTTAAGAAAAATACCTGAAAGTATTTTTAAGTTTTTAAAAAACCAATATACTGGAAAATTTGAAACAAAGTTTCTCTATGAAGCAACACACCATATCCTTGTTAGGGGAGATCTGTTGTTTAAAGTGTCACAGGATGAGGAAGACAACTATGAGAACTTTCGAGGTCCACAGACGAGCGTTCTCTTTTCTCAGTGCTTTTTCCCCCTTTCCTGTTTTGCTGCCACCCTTCTCAAACACACAATCATCATCTGTTATGAAGATTTTATAAACCCCACTGCTTTATCCTATCTTTTACCCGTTTCCACTCTTTGCAAAACCAGCCAGACGGAGTCACCTACAGGTGACTGAAGTTTACTCTTCAGAGAGGGATTCAGAGAAGGCAGTGAAGTTTTTATCAACACTGTCTAAACAGGCCAGGCAGGACACGGAGGAAGCAGACAAGTGAGAAAGAGGCACACACGTGGCACTGACCTCTCTGCTATGACTGATGCGCACTGACTAACGTGCAATTTATTAAGGCAGGTTCTTGTGGAAGCTATTTGATGTCAACAAGAAATGACAGCTTACCCAGTAAGGGAGGTTTCAGTATGTCTCCACCAACCCTCAGAACTACCCCACACAGCACGTAACGAACTGTTAGGGTTTACTACCCCACGAGATACGTCATAATTACATTAGGTGGGATGCCTGTCTCTCTTGCAGCCAATATATTAAGGCAAATGTAAAGAAGATTACATTAAAGCAGATGTAAAGCAAAACATACATGATGTAAAATAGATGTAAATAAACTACAGTGTACTTCCCTTTGAAAAATGAGTATCTGACCACATGAGCAGCAGCACTGCATTAAGAAAAAAGACTGCCTGCTATGCAGGTGATGTACCTCTCTCTAGAGCAGCGCAGGTAAAGCTCACCCTGGAGAAGAGAGCACTGGGTGCTTCCTGGGTGCAACATAAACCACAAGAGCAGATCAAAGGTCTTACCTTGGAGTTGTAAAAAAAGGCAACTCAAAACAAATGCAGCTCCACACACCCCTTCAGCAATCTAGCAATTACCTGTGTTTATATGAAAACTGGACACCACCCTCTTCTCGTAACAGAGAACTCCAGTAGGTTTTCCTTCAACCCCCACTCCAAGGGCTCCAGGAACAGAGCACGTAGCTCTAACCAACAAGCAGAAAGCATTAAGTATAAAACCCCCCCACTCTCATTAATTAGCACGAAGTATTTTAAAATATCAACTATAATAATTATTACTTTAAAAAAGTTGTGATGAAGGATCCTAGTAACGTGAGTGGCCTGGAGAAGGTAAGTAGCAATTGTTCATCACCCCTTGATATGCAAGAACAGAGTCAAGTACAACAGGCACCAACAAAGATGAAAGAAAACCCAAACAGAGGAAAATCAGAGCGATACAATTCTTCATAAAACATGCAATCAAACAGAGAACCAACGTGACAGAATGCTGCAGATACGAAGCATTATGTGCCTTCAAAAGCAACAAGAGACATTCAGGAAACTAAAATCTTCTTAGAGTTTCAACCTTTAAACTCCACTTCCAAAACTGTCGCACAGGCTCCTTGATATAAAGGCCACAGGCCTCTGGTGAACTCTTCACTTGTATCTGTCAGTTTTCCAGACTGCTTTACAATTAAAAGTTGGTTTCTTTTACTAGCCTTCCAGTAGACTGTGTGTCCTCTATCAAATATCTTAATGTAAAAACCTATTCGGCTTCATGGAAGTTCTGTTTTACTTATTTAGCCAGTCAAACACTTCTTTCTTCTTGTTTACACACTACAATTATTCATTTGTTTTATCATTTTACACAACTCAAATGCAATTCTGCTTTATCAGAGGGCATAATAGAAAGATCACTTTAAGGCCAGCACCCCATATAATGTAATTTACCTCCATTACCCAGTTTGCTTAAAACATTTTGCCTGGGAACAGCCAGTAATAAAAAGCACTTCAATCGATCTCATCCTTGAGCTATGCCGTAATTTTCAATTCAGGGTGTTCGCACCATGAAAAGAAAGGTAAAACCAGAGTCTGTTATAAAAATATCAAGCATATTAAAGCAAAAATTGGTGGAAGAACTTGAGAGATCATTGTTCCCCTGCCTCTTCAATCATTCTAACAATTTCAGTCTAACCCAGCTTAAACATATTAATACAGCCATTTCCAACATCCACACTATTTCATTATACACCACAGGGAATTTTAAAGGTATCTTTTTCAAATGCACAAGTCCAACTGACTTTCAACAAAATACATATTCTGACCTCGTATAGAAGTTGTGTGTTGCGGTTTTTTAAGCCTTGACTTCAGGGCAAGAATCTTGAGAAGTTTTCCTTTGCTCATAGCTGCTCTAGCATGGATCTTAACTATTTCACTAACAGAGTTACTTAGATTTCACACCACCACAGCCAGTTCTATTTGACATCTCGATGATTCTAGAAGATACTACTTGTTTTTTCCCTATTTTCTGACAAACTTTGATTTTCTTACAGGGTGAAAACTATCACTGTCTCTAATGAGAGTGTACAGATACATCCCTCTCTTCTTTAAAAATTACTTTAACCAACAAAGCAAGGAGATACGGGTACTACCACGTCTTCCTACTCCCAAACCTGAACATTCTGGAACAGTGGGATTGATGAGATGTCAGGATACTCAAAGAAGATTTAAGAAAAATCACTTTTTGTCAGTGTAGGGAGACTGACAGCATTCTTTGACCCTCAGAATATAACAAATAACGTCTTCGCTGGTGTCTGATCATAATAATGGGGTTCGATGAGAAATTGTAAAAATAAAACTGTAGAAACAAAGAAAACATAAGCAATAAAGTAATTGAGTGCAAGACCAGAAGAAACAAGAAAAAGCCAAGTATCACACATGTCAAATAGTCCCTATTATTCACCCTTCTCCTTGCCATCTCCAATAGACAGCTTGGAGATAATAAAGTTACATCAGCAGATGCAGGAAGTTCCAAACACAGATTGGGTATTTTTTCTAGAGGGATCTAAACTCATTGCAGAGACCATTCGAGATCATAAACAAACACTCCCTCAAAGCAGGTAACAAGAAAAGACTCAATATTAAAGCACTATGTCCCTCTGTGAAAGAAAAGACTTGATTCAGCAAGTCATTAAGAGACACATACCTGTACAGATTTACTTTGACAGCATATTCCATGTCCTTTAAATAATAAAGTCAGAACGTTTTATTAATCAAGCCACTATTTTCCTCTAATTTATTAAAACAAACACCGTTTTGTTTCTTTCTTTTCCACTTGTTTTCTGTTCTTGAGGTGAGAGTGCTTGCAACTGATTTTAAATATATTTAAAACCCACTTGCAGTAGTGACATTAGTGGCTTGATATCTGACAATCCCCTTGTCAGAGAGTCACAGTTAAATCCAAACAGAGAGTCACATAGCAAAAATAAATATTTTAAGAAACATTTGATAGCCTTCGGAGAGCCAAACCAATCCAACCCACAGAAAACCTCTTGCAGATCTGCACAGTTACGTCAAAGTGGATTATTTGTTACTAAGTTGTTTGCTTTCCTCTTTTCTTTTTCCGAAAGTCAATACATTCATATTTCACACAAGAAGCTGTTCTGTTTTCCTCTAATTCTTCCTATGTCTCTAATAATTAATTCATTCTGCTTACACTGCAGCAGCCTCAAAATCCTGGTTTCAGTTTCTCAGTAATAGAACTCTGCCAAAGGCAATATGCCATGCCATAACCTCAATTACAACTTACACCGGAGAAGGCTCCACTTATTTTCTGCTGGAGTCACTCTTTTGTCTTAAACGAACTTCTCCATGGGTTATTGGGTGCCAAAGATGTACAGCAAAAAATGTACCAGATAATAAGAAAAAAATCCATTTCAGACACAAGATGAAAGATCCATGTCAGGAAACACAGATAGAGAAGTGCATCACCATTAGTAGTTATCCTGGGAGATGCTTTCATAACTACAAAATACAGCATCTACAAAACATTTGTGATTTAGCCTGCAACAGAGACTTAAAATAGCACAGGTAATAAAAAATTACTTTTAAAGCATAGGATTCTCCTATAGGAGTAACTGACAGGAACAACTGACATCTTTATGGGAAAGGGTTTACTCATAAGAGAAACTTTTAAAAAATATATAACATAGTAAAGATTAATTCTGAATTTCCTAAGGTCTTAAAAATTCCATTTTAGCACTTAAAGAGCAGTGCATTTACCATAAAAAAATGAATTACTCCACCCCTGCCTGATCTTGCTGTCACCTCAACAGCATTTTAAGGGATACGGTGTTCTCCCACTTCCACAACTGGGTGTTCCACCGCATCCTTTGCTCCTTTTCCAAGCTGTTGACAGGTATCAACATTCAAGTGCATGCTGTATGCTACAGCTAATCCTCCTGGAGCCACTACTCCCCCAGTAAGTCTTTATGGGGCTACAAAAGCACAACGCTCCAATCTACCTTGCTGACAGAAATTCCCAGCAGCCGTCCCAGTACTTGCTTTTACAATCCCCAGTTCTCACTCTCATTTGCCCAAGAAAGGACCTCTTTGGTGGCCACACACAAATAATTTCAACAGACTTCATGCGTGTTGTTCCTTCATTTATGCGTCAGTCAAAAAGGTCACCAGCTCTCTATGAAACAGAAAGCAAATTATGGGAGACTCGTGGCTGGTATAATTGAAGGAGGAAGAATTAGCTGTGCAGTTTTCAGAGACAAAGCCTAAAAATCATTTATTGCCCAACCCCTGAAGTAGAGCGAAAAAAATTGGGTTCCCTGAATGATGCCTTTTTAGAAAGCTGACATTCCAACACGAGTTCAAAGAGTTTGCACAAAGTGAGAAATCAGATAGAAGACTTTGAAAGGCGAATGAAGAAATGCTTTGTCCAATTAACCTCCAACCTTAAAAAAAGACAAAGTCTGCTGGCATAAGATCACAGAAGGCAAAATAAGTGAGAAAGGATCTTTTACAGGGGAAGGGAAGAAATGTTTCAAATCTTCCAAAGCGTCAAGAATGACTTGGTGTGAATTTTACTTATGAAATCACCGACATAGCGACATGAAATTCATTTCAATGAAGGAATTCATTGTTTATCTTCATTAACAGTATTTATTCACCTGAAAAGGCAGAAAAGGGTTTTGTTAGCTAGTTTATGCAACTCCTGTTGGACATGTATAGCAAATAACTCATGGACATGAATATGACAGAAAACCCCTCAAGTCTGTTTTCCCTTCTACAACTCAACTAAACAGTTGTTAGAAGTTAGGTTTTTATTCGCAAGCTGTACACAACTTCCTGTGAAAAGAAGCTTTATGAATCAAAATCCTGACAGCAGGCAAGCATTCAGTTATGCATAAAACAACAAAACAACAGCAGCGGACAAAAAAGAAAGCTCTTGGAAAAATTTGCAGCAACCATTAAAAAATGCATCACAAATGTGATTTAATGCAATGAAGTAGGAAACCACACGATGAAGGTCAGACCGAAGGCAGAGTTTTCAACAACTGTTTAGATTTTACAAGCTTAGTCTTCTCTTTTGATTACAATTGGGAATGGCTTAACGCTTTTCCCCAAAGTGACTTCTATGCCCAGCATACTTTAACACGTGTGGCATGTTCCTTTAATCATCATATTCATTGTGAAGGAATAGAATCATACAATCATAGAATAGTTAGGGTTGGAAAGGACCTTAGGATCATCCAGTTCCAACCCCCCTGTCATGGGCAGGGACACCTCACACTAAACCATGTCACCCAAGGCCTCATCCAACCTGGCCTTGAATGGTCAAGGCACTTGCAGTTTTAAGAACTGGAATGTTAAATGTAGGAAAGTGATGCACTGGGAAAGAAATAGCGTGATTGAAGAAGAAACTGAAGGAAAAACTGACAGGTGACAAAGCCAATAGCAGAATTTTGGCAAATATTTTCCAAAGAGGGGCTTTTACCAAAAAAAAAAAAGGGTGTCCCTGTTCATTAATGCATCTTACTGTAATGGAGATTAGAAAATACATGGAAAACTGAATTAACTGTATGACCCAAAATACCAGAAGCCAAAGCGGAAAAGGATAGAATCATCCAGGATAATGTTAAAGACAAGAGCAATTCTACCTTTTCGTTTTCTCCAGACCTGGTTCTCTTGTCAGAATTAGTGAAATCAAGTGACAGCAGTAACTGATGCTCACAACAACCTCGAGCTAAATTCAAAATCACATAGTCTGGGGATGAAGGACACCACTACACAGTTGGCCAGAATACATAATGCCTTGGAGGTAATGCTGGTATTTGGTTTGTCACCTATCCATCAGCCTCATCCTGCCGTATTACTGATTGATGCACACAAAGTATCTTTAACCAGAAGCAGTGAAAGGATATTTGTACTTCATTCAACTTAGCACATAGATTTGTGCGCAACATCATAGTGATGACACTGACCTGGTTCAGGCTGAACAAAGAAAATCCAAAGGACACACTCTTCTTTAAGAATTGGCAATATGTTCTAAATAAATTCTACATATACATATGTGCATATATGTAGTTATGATGTACTGCTTCTGGAGATACATTCTAATCTGAAGTCATAACCAGTTAATTTACTCCAAATTCAGCTCTAAAGCAGCTTTAAAATAAGGAGGCAAATATAAGAAATGCCATTTAGAAGTTGAACTGAGGCTATCAAGCCTGTCTTGATGTTTAGCACAGTATTAAAAATTCCATTAAAAAGTGCTACTTTGGACCAAGAAACTTAAACTTCATGCATCAATTCATCTTTCCACACTGAATCTATCTCATGTGGCTCATAACTCAGTTCACATTGGCTGTCGCAAGCCCAATCTGATTCACAAGAGTAAAACTAAAGAAGGAAATAAAAGCCCCAAACCATCAGCATATCACCTCTTTAAACCTTCAGTCTGAACTCTCCCCTTACTCTTTTTGGCTTTTGACACCTCTGTCATTCTACCTCCCAACTGTTACGTGGATATCTGGAGTTGATACCAAAAGCAATGCAGATGTCTAAAAGTGAATCTGATCTTTCTCTCCAAACTCCTGACATAATATCACCTCACTTAGTTATGTTCCGCTCTACCGATCAGACCTTTTCATACAACGTACCATGGAGTACCTGTATGATTTATTTTTGTTTCTACTTTTCCAAAAGACTAACCAAGCATCAGAACTGAGGTGATAAGAAGCATTAATAATTAATAAAAGGATTTATAGCATGTACAACAGCTTCATGAGCTTTCTGAACAGAAATCCTTCATAGAGGCAAGATACACATACTCCTGTCTATTTAAACAACCATGGGTGTATCTTGGAAAATGCACTTTTAAATGCTCTGGGAAATTAGTTGGTCAGTGCATCACTGATATGGTCAGTATCATATCACTGATACAATACTAAGCTGAAGTTTCTCTTTTATCTGCCTCCACGTTCTATCTTCCATATACCCGAGTCCCAGAGAGAGTAAATGCTCTTCTCCTGGACTACATGAAAGGGTAACCACAGTGAATACAGAGAGAAAGTTAGGCAATTAAGCAATACAATCTCTACGACCTTTACTCATCTAAGAAGAATTTGACCTGATGCTACCAAAGTGGTCATTTAATGGAGTGTGGCTCTCCGCTAGCAGTTTGAGCAAGTTCATTTCTGTTGGCCTCTGTATTTGCATTTAATCTTTTATTTAGTCACAGAACACTGAGGTCACCTTTTTAGAAACCACCTACAGAAATAGGGGAGCGAGTGTTACGTTTCCCTGGTTCCCGCAGAACGTTGCAAGATAATGGCAAGCGGAGACTATTTCTTCCATTAACCCTTTGACCCTTCCAGCTAATGGCCTTTTGGTTCACAGAGATACAACAGACAAAGCTCACTCTGAGATGCTAAGCTATAGGTAACCCAAGCAAGTAGGGGCTCCACAGTGATTTGGAAAATGTCCCAGATGTATATGATGAACATAGACCACAATTACGCACCAAGTCAGAGGTTCACAATTTGGCCCCTTGGTTTAATCACCTCATGCAACAGATCATTCCTAAAACATGGCATACACCAAAACATTTTAGTTTTGTACACACAAAGCACAAACAGGCAGATCAGCAAAGCTTCCCATGAAAACAGTCTCCTTCAAAACAGTGGTAAAAAATGGTGGTAGACCCTTTTCACTCAAAAAGATTCTGATAACCTCATAACCTTTTTTCACTCAAAAAGATTATTATAACCAAAAATGGTTAAATACCTACAGAATAGGTTTCAAAGTAAAAATCAACATCGTTGTGATAAACAAGTACTTCTAGCTAAACCTTTAATAGTAATCTTCTTCAGGTGATATAGGAGTTATTTTCACTGATTTCATGCATTCTTATTACTGTTTTGCAATGGACTGAGTGCGAAACATTTAATGCAGTGAGAACACCTCATGACATAATGGAGCACCACTGGAAGGAGGAGGCATTTCCCAAGGCTAGTAATATTTTTCATCATTGGGTGCTGAATCCCAAGTTAAAGTGTGCCAATGTTTCTGCTGCCACCCTCCCCGAGAGCTAACTTGTGGCACTAAGATCGTAACTGACTACAAGAATATGGCTGCAAGTGTAACCTTGTGTATTTTGCACAAGAATTATGCAGTGCTGGGTGTACTTGGGATTTCATAACCACAGAAGTTGGTATTCCTGGGATTTGGCATTTAAAAAAGTGAAAACAAATACATGTACATTCCAAATTTTAAAGAGCTCTGTGGAAGTCAAACATTTTGTCTTCTATATTGAATATACAATCAAAAATACCCTATTTTAAAACAAAGCTACATAAACCCCTTAGACAAACACACAGCCATGGGAGTGCCAAGCAGCCAGAGTGGGCTGCAAGTAGAAGTGTAGCAGAGATGTAGAGATGGCTCATTCCACCACCTGAGAGAGAAAAGAGACCTCTCAAGTGTCTTATTTAAGGGCTTCAGAAGCACAGGGAAGACAAAGCATAGATACTCCTGTTCTGATTCCCTTTCTCCCTTACACGTTATCATCTTCATACACTTTTCCAGCTCTTATCACAGCATCACTAAATGAGTTTAGTTTTCCCATACATGAGCTATCCATGGATTGACTTTGCTGGCCGACCTCATACATCTAATCCACCTACATAACTTTTGGAGACATCAGGATGTGGCACATGGACCTGTTCCCACACTGTTCCAACCTTAGACTCACCTCATGGGAATGAGAAGGTGCCATGGAAGACAAGGTTGAGAAAAACAACACAGAATTCCTAATTAAAATGTTTTTCTGTGGCATGAAAGGAAATGAATTTCACCCCAATAATTCTCATTAAAACAACAGTAAAATAAGATGAATATCAGATCAAATTTTCACAACTCGGCAACACTTTTGCGGGCTTTGGTTCAGTTTCCACAGGAGGACAAAACAGATGCTGAGGCCCACTATTGTGCCTGAGAAAGAATAAGGGCAGAATATCTGCCTAAGTGGACAGAAAACACATTAAAGCTCAGTAGCATTTTCAACATTAAAGTTGATGACAGTGTTTATGTACAAGTTCATTTATATTTTAATTTGTGCAGAAATGGTTATTATTTGTAGACATTCCCATGGTGATTTTCAAAAGAGGATCAAGGTTCTGATTAGTGGCACCCTCTGAAATTAAAGTCCTTAGGAGTGGCTTTTAAAGAGAGTGGCATATTGCATGTGAAGTCACACTACACTCAAAAATAGTTCACTTTTTCAGTGAAAAACTTGTTTGCAAACAGATTATGATGTGGGGTTTTTGCCATTCCTTATTCTTTAATTGTCATAAAGGAGACTACATTGCATTGCCCATAAATACACTTGTAAGGCTGAGACCTGTGGTATAAGGTGGCCCTACACAAACTGTGAGAAGGATCCCTTTGTTAGGGGCAGGCAGCTGTTAGGATTCCTTCTGTGGGACACATGATAGCTTAACCACCAGAGTGCTACTGAAACTTTATTTATCATTTTCTCAATGAAAAGCACTTGTGAGACACCTCACCTCCTATGTTTCAAAACCAGATCAATTTTCTCTTATGGATTCCAGTTGTTTCAGGATCAGAATGCTCCCCAGAGCCACACGGATCAAACACTGTACTTAATCCGAAGACGAGGCAGGCTAGCAGATGATTCACCCAGAAATATGGGTTATTTTTATTCTTGCTTGTTTTTTGGCAACTGGCACTCATAAAATATCTGAGAAGGCCACGGCTATGTAGTGTTTAAGAAGAAAAAAAAGCAACCCACAACAAACCACTTACAAAGAATTAGACCTTTAGGAGACAGCGAATTCCTCCTAGAGCCAAGCGAAAAGCAGACTGCCTCAGGCAGTGTGTCATCTTCTTAGTTAACACATGTTCTTCTTCCCCACCCTTTTAAGTGAACTGTTGGAAACATTTTAGATCTTGT
This sequence comes from Psittacula echo, assembly GCF_963264785.1. Taxonomy (NCBI): domain Eukaryota; kingdom Metazoa; phylum Chordata; class Aves; order Psittaciformes; family Psittacidae; genus Psittacula; species Psittacula echo. The sequence goes on from NC_137738.1 coordinate 114,660,041, forward strand.
CTAGAGATAAAAGTTAATTTTATACAGGGCATCAAAGACACAGCATCAACTTATAAACCAAATAATATTTTTCCAGTAAGGCCTCTGCTTGGCAATGCAGGAGCCTGACTTTGCACTGCTGCAGAACCTCCCTATAAAAGCAAGTTTCTACATATAAGGGTTTAACTTGTCTATCAGCAGTATTCAATAAAACAGGTTCAGATTTACCAGGTGAAGTTCATCACTGTTTAATATCAAACACTCTCTTCCTCTGCTAAAAAGGCATTTAAAGTTTTAAAGCCATCAAAATCACCTCCCATTACGTGATTAGAGCACACATTCTCCTCTCTTGTACTGAGAACAAACAGGCACAAAACCCAAATGAACTATTACACAATAGCCATTGTCTTAATTATTAATTTAGTTATTATTTGATTATATGCACAAATTAGTTATTATATTTACTTTGTCCTTGCTTCAGTAGATTGGTTTTAATGCTTTGCTTTTCCTTGCACAAAAAAAAAGATGAATGCATCTTCTGTGGCACTTTCTGCATGCATTATCGATTTAGTTTGATTGAAATTATCCTTTGGAGTAAACCATGAACTTCCAGAAGATGAAGAACAGCTCAGCATATGTGGCTCCTGTTTTACAACCAGTAAAAGCTATACCAGCTACTATGCACTGAATGAGCTGTTCTTGTCAAGAGACTCATTTATCAGCTGAAGAGGAAAACATTGAAAAGAAAGTCCAAAACAACCTCTGATGCTGTATTTGTAATACGATAAGAAAGAACGTTAACGTGACCTCAAGGATTGAAGCACAACATTTCATACGTCAGCACAGGTATGGGATGCAGCCCAGGTAACCCAAGGGGTCTGAGATACAGGTGTCCTGAGCTAATGACTTCATGTGCTGAGGACAGCTGCACAGAAAGCCTGTTTATCCGAATGGTTCTTCAGCTTGACAGGAAAACCTCCCCTTACAACAAGAGTGCTCTGGCAGATTACCAAATGATTCTTTCATACCCAGATAAACACTTCTAATCCTCAGAGGCTACCCTAGCCAATCCTCTGCCAAATATGATGAATGCAATTAAAGTCTTACCCTACAGTACTAAAGTGATAGCCTCTCGTGAGAAAAAGCCAGCTGAATACACGTAATAAATATCTTCATCTGCCCATATTAAAAACTGAGGCAAACAAGCTTCCCAAACAACAGTCAGGATTCCTGCTCTCTTCATTATTTTGTTTTTTAGAGAAACAAAACCAAAAGAATACATTATAAATATGAAACAATTTCAAGGAAAAGCACACACACTAAATTGTATTAGCTATTACAAATACAGAGCAATATGAGAGGGCCTGCTGATGAACTCACTAGTATGACATAATAATACCAGTAAATTGAGTATAGAAAACATCATGACAATAGTACTTAAATATTTCCCATGTGCCTGAACAATTTGTGCATTAGCAGCCTATTGCCTCATCACTTACCCACAACCCAATCCGGGCTCATAACTCCTTCTGACAAAGACTGCCATTTATTATCCATTCTTACAGCACCCAGCATAGTGGGATACAATTTATATCAGTAATAACCAAAGTAATAACCATCCAGTTTGCAACACAGAGCCCGTGTCCAAGAGGGGTTGCGATTTGCAGCCCATCTGCCAATAAAGATGTGCAGAGGAACCTACATTGGCAAGTGCAGCTTCACAGAGGCATCATGAAAGGGCACATATAGAAGAAGCCTGGTGCATATAGGGCCATGAAGATGGATTTTTCTTTCTTGCTGGAGACCTGCTGTTATTTAACCTCTTGACCTAAGGCCAGTAAGCAGGTAGCATGTCCCAGAAGAGGCCCCAGCACTGGAGCAGAGCAGAAGAGTAAGATTTACTGGCATGTGCACTAAACTTAGATCAGAGCAGAAAAACTGTTCTCCAACACAAGAAGGACGTGGACCTGCTGGAGTGTCCTGGTTTAGCAGTAGCAGTCATTTTTTCTACTGGTGCAGTGCTGTGTTTTGACTTTCGACCTGGGAATAATACTGATAAAGCCGATGTTTTCAGTTGTGGGTCAGAATGTTTACCCTGACCAAGGTCTTTGTGAGTCTCATGCTCTGCCAGGGAGGAGGAGAAGCCGGGAGGAAGCAGGGACAGGACACCTGACCCAAACTAGCCAAAGAGGTATTCCATACCACAGCACGTCATGGCCAGGATGTAGAACGGAGAGTTCCCGGAAGGGCTGGATCATGGCAGGGTGGGGGTGAGGTACCGGTTGGTGAGCGGTTGTATTCTCTTCCTTGTTATTTCCTTTATCATTATTACTATTAGTGGTAGCAGTAGTGATTTGTGTTATACCTTAGTTATTAAACTGTTCTTATCTCAACCCGTGGGAGTTGCATTCTTTTGATTCTCCTCCCCGTCCCTCCAGAAGCGGAGGGAAGAAAGGTGGGGGGGGAAGTGGACTGCGTGGTTCTGATTTACGGCCTGGGCTTAAACCACGACATGGAGCAAGTCTAGAAGAGGGCCATGGAGATACTCAGAGGGCTGGAGCACCTCTCTTGTGGAGATAGGCTGAGAGAACTGGGCTTGCTCAGCCTGGAGAAGAGAAGGCCCCAGGGAGACCTTAGAGCAGGTTTCCACTACTTAAAGGGGCCAATAAGAAATCTGGAGATGGACTTTTTGTAAGGGCATGTAGTGACAGGACAAGGGGGAATGACTTAAGGTGACAGAAGTTAGATTGAGATGAGATACGAGGAGGGTGGTAAGATACTGGCACAGGGTGCCCAGAGAAGCTGTGGCTGCCCCATCTCTGGCAGTGTTCAAGGCCAGGTTGGACACAGGGGCTTGGAGCAACCTGCTCTAGTGGAAGGTGTCCCTGCCCGTGGCAGGGGTTGGAACTGGATGAGCTTTAAGGTCCCTTCCAACCCAAACCATTCTATCATTTACGATTCTATAAATGGTGAAAAGTTTTGGCTGTGCCTCAGTTCTGCTCCCCCGTACAAGATAATAAACAGAGATAAGGACATCACAGTGTGATCAATATGGCCAAGATGTATATGCAGGGCTCAGCTTCCTCATCACTGCATAGGAACAGCACTTTTTACTCATCTCTCTCTCTTTTTTTTTTTGCCTCCCTGTTATGCTCATCGTTTCATTACAAAATGGTAGCAACTGAGATAAGACCTTCTTCCAAAGGGATTTTATACATGGTGTTTTTCCAAATACATATTTTCTTTTTCAAAGTAATACAGGTTGGTAATATAGACAGATATAAAGTAGTTATAAATACAATTATGCCACCAAAGGATGGCAACCTGACAAGAAGACTCTGAATCAGGCTGCTAAGAAAATAAATACCTTGTCAAAAATATGGAAACACTCTGTCATGAACAAGTCTGAAGTGAACCATTTACACAAAACACCACCAAGTCAATTAATTGGCAATAACTGGTTCTACTTTGAAGCATCATAAATTCATGTTTAATTATGCTTAATGCATCATTTTATTCTCCTAACATAACTGGTTAGCATAAGCACATGAAGTGCTGACAGTGACCTTTCTGTCTCAAATGTGCTATTCACAGCTATTTAATTAATCGCTTACGTGTTGCAGGACATACAGCCTAATGTCCTGCAGAAGGGCACTGAATTGGCCTTATTGTCACCATATGAAATGGCATTCATCTCCAAATGCCAAAGCACAGCATAAGGAATGCAGAATAAGAATAGAAAGTATTTAAAAGAACAAGAGGAGAAGAAACTCTTGAATAGCTTGCTCTTTGATTATCATTACAGATCAACTTTTTCAATGAGAAATATCCATGAGATTGTTTTCCTACTTGCGCTGTCCAAGTCTTTAAACACAGTGACTGCTTTTGCACTTCAGAAGAGTGTTTCTTCACCAGCCAGCAATTAAGAGCCCAAGGTCAATCAAGGCAAAAATTCATCTTCTGCAGTTTTGTAATCTTCCTTCTTATCAAACTGTGTATGTGCATAAAGCACAGGCTGTGAATGGCTGTCAGAAAACAGCTGGAAAGTTTCACAAGCAATAAGAAAGGGAACTGTATTTAGCTGCTATGGCTCAAGCATTACTGACAATTCTGATTTTAAGAGATTCTACTTCTCTATTTTCTGATCCATGAGTCTGTTTTTAAAAGTTCCAAGCGCAATTTGAAAATCAAAACTGAAAACAAAACAAAAAAAGAATTAAAAACAACCGTAAGTTACTAAAGGTATAGAATGTGCTTCAGGTTAATAATATTACATTTAAGACACAATTGTGTTTCCCAACGTATTTACATGTTCTGTTACTTGCTTTAAAAGCACAATCTCTAAGTAATAAAGTGCTAACACCGTTTCAACAACTAAACCTTCTGCAGAGAGGGACAGTTCCTGATCCTTATTTTGCTCTGTGAAGTCTTAAGCAGACTTATTTCCACGAGGCACCAGGTAAATACAATTATAAGCAAGTAATTCAAACGTCTCCTTTACACTGGAAACGTAAAGTAAATGTAAATGAGATTGACAAAAATGTAACTGTATAATCTTTAAACAGTTCTACTGAACTCCTTTTACCAAATACAGTTCCCCAGATCTTTCTGCTTCATAGTTATTACCAATCGCATGTGCTACTTTTACACAGAGGCTAAGCTATTACAACAAATGTATGCTGTATGCAAAATCAATTCTTATTGATTCGATCTGAAAAGCAAAAATACTTCTCTGTTTATATTCCTTTCTTCTTTGTATAAGAAAAAACCCCTTCATTTCTCACAGCATGAATCCATGCTACATTTGTAAGAGAAATTCTCTTTCCTGAATATGTTTGCTCTGTATTTACAGAAAGCTGCTGGTGAGAGGAAGGCAGGTAGTGTAGTTTTGGGGCTGCTGGGCTTTTCTAAGAGTTATAGACACTTAGGTTCATCCCAATGTTTATGTGAAGTCAAACGTACCTACCTGCCTGTTCCAGCCCATCGAGGAAAGGGATGTGTATTTAGTCTGCAGTCTTTTCAGGCCCCAAAGTCTCTTGTTAGCTTAGCAGGACCAGTTCAACCTGCAGCTATGAAGTTTATACTGTCACAAGTATGATAGTTACTACACCATCAGACTTTCAGTGAAGAAATCAATAGGAAAACACTCTTGTGTTACTTCACTGTTCACTGGAAAATTATGGGATTAATAATTAAGGAAAAGGTCAGCAGAACTTTGTCCTTTTGCACATGCACAGTACAAATTGGACTACTAACACCGGCTTACATAAACCTGAAGAGTACAGAAAGAAATATTTCCTGGCACTTCTTGTCCCTGGGCACTAGCCTGGCATGGTCCCTGCTTAGTCTTTTTGTATTCTTTTGCAAACCACCTGCTGATGTTTCCAACCCATTTCACTGGGGTATACATTGAAATTCAGTATTGGGCTATTCATAAAGCACATTCTGTTCCTGAAATGAATGGACACACTGGAAACCCAAATGGTTCTTTCAAAAAGCTATCTGAAAAGTGGTGGGACGCCGAAAAAGATGCACGTGCCAGGCCTTTGCTTTAATGGCAGAAGGAATTACAAGGTAGCAGGCTTGTTAAGACAACTGATACGTCGTGAAATGCGTTCACCCAGTGCTGTGTGCTGTGGGGATGCACGATCATGCACTTTGTCAAGAACAACTGGAAAAATGCTGCCACATTACAACACAGGACTGCACTGCACTAAGCCTTACATAATTATTATTATTATAATGAATATTTCAAGCACCTTACATGCATTGACGCTGTGTGTGTCAGAGGGATCTTCCTGACATTTGCGGATAGCTGCCTTTCAGATTTGACAGTTCATACACTATTAATGAACACTGTAAATCCCAGCAGTCCCCCATCACCTCCTGAGGGCCTTAAAAGTAATTTTTTCAGTATTTTATCAAAAGTGACTGCAGAAACTCAAGTCAGAAGACGAGCAGAGGTGTGTTACTGAGAACTGCAATCTGCTCCATGTAATAAACCTGAGATTCTCTTTTGGAGCAGCTGAGCTTCTGCATCTCCCTTTTCTCTTCTGAATCAATTCTCTATTACTTCTGCAACTCTATGATGATGCTAGTCTTCTATTTGGGCCACTTTTACCTTTAAAGGGTCATGACACCTGGACAGCAAAAGCATGCAAAGGGACAGTGTGAAAGCCCTCAGGATGGCTGGGAGGAAGAATATAAAGTATAATCCTTGACAAACTGAATAGCTCTTTGAAGCCTCCCATCCCCTGCTCACACATCCTTTTAGTACTAGTCTTTCTGCTCCATCCTGGATCTTAACACTAATTAAAGCCTCTTCTTAAAGGCTACAGATATTGATTCTGGATCAGTCTTCTATTCCCAAATAGACCCATAATCTCTATTTACTTCCCTAAATTAAAACTGGCACGCTTTTCCCAGAGTTGCTGTGCTTTCATTGTGTCCAATGGAAACTGCAAGCACCCAGCTTCTCCAGGCTCTGGCTGGACAGTGTGAAAGGCCTGGCGTGTGCAACTCTGAAAATGCTACAAAAAGAAGCCCATGTCAGAAACAAAAGGAGTCCTTTGTTTGGTCCACCAAATCACACAGCTTCATGTTATCAAGTCTCCTCTCACAGCAAGAGAGATTACACTGGTGTTTTCTAAGGAGAATTGCCCAGTTCCAGACTGCCGAGTTGTAAGAAACTTGAAGCAGCTCCTGGACTATGATCGACAAATAAATAATGGTCCATTCACCTTCAACATGGCCAGCAGGAAAGTGGGAAAAGCAGAGCAGGTATCCTGCATCGCTGCCAGGCGGCTTGCAACAACCGGTCTCTTCAGGAGAAGGAGCTCTGAACACCAACAAGGAGCCTGTACGATTGCTTACACCAGAGGTACGCAAAGTAATGAAAGGAAACTTCCCCTGCTTATTTTACTTTAAAATATGTGAGCCTAGGTAACAGATGCTCCTTGATATTTCCCGTGTTGTCTCAATTAGTGGCCCAGAAATCCTGGGTTTTGGATTCACTTTGAATTCCCCCTTTACTAGACTTGCAATCTGGCACACAGCAGGCACCAGAGAAAATGACTAGTGTGGATAGGTATGCAGCAGAGATCAGAAGTGTGCATAGGGTATACCTGTCCATTCAAGTACTGTGTGTTTTCAATATCCAGGCATTCAAGTCTCACATTCATCACGTTCAGAGCAAGACAGAATACTTGCTTTTACCTGCAACCTATTCAGTGTACACAGAATCTATATCCACATCCATCACATCCAGTGAAATAAGAGTCTACCTGCAAATGTTGAGCTTTGCTTTTCCTGCAGTGATCTGAATTATAATATGCTGCAGGTGAACATGTTCAAATTTCTGAATTGGTAGATGTAAAAAAAGTTCTGCTGGAGTCATTAATAAATGTGACTAATGCAGAAAAAGACTCATTTCAGAAGGTAGCTGTGCACCATTAAGGGTGCTGCAAAAAGGTTTTTTTCAGCAAGTAAATATAATACTTATGGCAGATGTCAGTGTGTGTAATGGAGATAAAGATGGAGCATCTGCATTTATTACTATAACATGTAAAATACCAGTATTCACAGTGTAATCTACGCAGGCAATGCTGCTTTTAAACCTTCTAAGGCAACATCATGCACTTTCAAATTCATTTATCACATCCACGTTGAACTCTTTTTTTCCCCACTAACAACCTGTTAGTGATGCCAAGCACCAGTGATGAAAACCTGTTTGAGAAGGAAAAGTCTATACAATACATGAAACAGTGAACACCTATCAGCCTCCTGAAATACTGTTATTGTTTTCAGGGACTGCTGGTCACTGCTGTGCCACACGGAAAGGAAGGAGAGCTTCAAGAAGCACATTGTCAGTGCTCTCTTCCCATAAGTTATGCTAATACAAACAGGAAACAAGAAAAATGGAACTCCACATAAAGACTAATTCAATTCCCAAGTCAGGATAATGCCCATAAGCCAACTGGATATGTGAATACCTTTTAAATGCAACCTTGAAGAAAGAGATTTTGTTTGCTGGAAATGAACAGAATTAATGGCTGAATACTGATTAGTTAGGCAAGAGCACCTTGGTCCCTCAGCAACATTCTGATTTGTTTTCTTTTTAATCTCTCCTGCTATACTGTCGGGAAATAGAGCATCTACCGGTTTCAATGTTGAAATTAGTTTTGAGATGAAAGTAAAAACTCCTAATATAGAAAACATTATAAACAAATGAATCTACAAAGATTAGAATCAAAATAATCTTTGGACAGTGGGTAGAGGGCTAACAGAGACATTAGGGGGAAAAAAATCCCACCCTTGCTGCCATAACCAGAGCGCACACACTATTCTGGAATGAAGGGCAGAGAAAAGGTTACATGAAATGACTAAGAAATGGAAAAATTTCTACTATAGCCCCCCAAACAGACAAATTCCAAATTCAAAACTGAGTAACAAAAGGGATGATTCTGGGATGACTTCCGTTTCAATCTGCTTACCCAAGAATCCTTCCCAGTCAGGTCCCTCACAAAAGCTACAGCATCTTTCCCCAAAGCAGAGATTTCTGGTGGAGCCATCCTGCTCCATGCTCTTCACTCCTGAATAAACCTCAGTAGCCTTCAGGAGGGATTGCAGAGATGCACTGCACTCTGCTGATGGTTCCCAGCTGAGATGTTGATAACCGTTCAGCGATGGGAGCTGGCCCTGTCCCACTGACAGGCTCTATCCACTCTCAGTGCATCAAGTTAAAAACTTAAATAGCATTTACCTTTATTCAGCTTTGCTCCAGACCAGAAGCTACCTGGTTAAATAAAACATGCTCCCTACTACAGCAGGGCTATCTCATGCAAGACATTATGTGCTTCTCTAACTGCCAGAGACAGTAAAAATGAATTGTAACAGTCCCTTTCCAGGATGGTCTGAGAATTTGGTAAGTTCAAGTCTACTGATCCTGCAGAAAAGTACAGACCCACCCAACTGTCTCTGGGCTTAGCTTGAGAACCCTCTTAACCATGAAATAATGAAGCTAAGATAGAACAGCACTGAAATTGTATCAAATGGAGTGTGGAATGAGTATTACATAGGAACAATTTTCTTGTAATAACAAATCTTACTTATTTTTATGGGACTCTAAATAATTTCTTCCTGGACTTTCTATGCAGCTTTTCAGCACTGCATAAATTAATATCAAACAGATATTTAATGTCTTTCCCATTCCTCCTCTAGTTGCCTCTTGGCAACTAGACTTCTTTAATGGGAAAACAGTAGATATTTATGTCTGATACAGCATTTCTGTGATACAAAATTAAGTGAAAGCCATCCATCCAATGAGAGAATGGGGGGTGAAAGCACACACATTCCTAAAACAACCTCTTTGAGACTTTCACCCAAGTTTTTCTCATTAAGCTTTTATGTTTGGAAGAGGCCATTATTAAATATTGAGTCTCAGTCCACAAGCTACCCAATAAGAACATCCTTTTTCTACTTTATGAACTCCCACTGGTGCCACTTCATTTAGTGTTCCTGTTAACCAACATGTTCTTCATACTTGTGTGGTCTAAGTAAATTACTTCCATATTTTTTCATTCATTACTAAGATTGGGGGTTTTCTGTTGTTGGTTTGGTCAGTTTTTAGTAAGCAGCTGTCACAGGGTAGCATTAAAACATCATCTGGAAACCAGCAGTAGAAATGGATCACTTCATACCTGCTTCAGCAAACAACTACACAGACAATATTTCTCGTGGCTCCTGGAATCCATGGCAAGTCCCATTTGTTTGTTAGCAGTTTATTATTACAAAGCTGACAGTTCTGTCATGAAGAACAAGAGATTTCTATCTTTCAAAGAAGGGAACATCATTTCTGCATTAGGTCTTCAAACTGAAATGGAGGATTTCAAGTTTTTCTCCAATTCATAACTATGCAATTTTTCCACCTGTATTTCTGAGATCACATGTTTGGGCATGCAGGTTATCCTCTGCAGTCACCAACTGGGTCTGCTTTTTTGTTCAGTAGGGCTATATTTCACTAAATGGTTCCTCAGTCTCTGTTGGAATTTGATATTTATTTTAGTGTATCAGATGGTACAATTCGACAGACTCGTGCTTCTGTGTTTTTGTTCTTCAAAACCAGTTAAGGTTTCCATCTAGTGTTTGTTGAAGACACTCGGTGCCATGACTGACAAATCTAAGACTGATGGTAGCCCTAAGAAATGTGGGCATTTTCCATCAAAGAAGTTTTGCTATGTCCTCCTTTCCTCCTTGGTCGCCTTCAGCTCACCCCTTCCACTCCTCCTTCTGACCTGAACTGAGTCCTCTCAGCCACTACCACACCACTACATATCCAAACTAATGGATTGATTTTTTATATACTAAAAAATTAACTATTTTCTGCTACTCTCTGCATGCGCTGTAACCTTTCCAATCTTTCATTACTTTCAGTTTGGTTTAAAAGCAAAATTGCTGAGCGTATTTAAAGCAGAAACAGAAGTTTGTTCACTAACAGAACTCCATATTCTTTCATAGTCTCTACTATCTAACCTGCCATTCCATCAATACTAGCACTATAGCTACGCCTTTCCTTTTGGTATTTCTGCATCCACTGCTGCACCCTCTCTCTTACATGATTTCATCTCCAGGTCTTCAATGAAAATGTGATATCTTCTAGCTGTTTTCTTCACCTGCCTTTTGATCAAATACTTCAGTCAGTAACATGGAGGGGTATGTCCTTAATGTTCACGGAGTCTCCTTGCCTCCATCACTTCCCAGTTTTGCATCTGAACTCTACTGCTGAAGCTGGATTTCAACTACATCTATAATATGAACACCTCTTTGTTCCTGCATTTAGTTGTCTGTCTTCCCCTCCCTTTTCTTCAGACTGCCGCCTTATTCTAACACACACGAACCAAGAACCTCATCTAGGTTTCTCTACCTACTCAACACACATTTTCTGGATTTCTGGTTCTCCTTCACTGGCTGTTGGACTTTTTCCACCCATTGCACAGGAGAGCTCTGCCCCTCATTTACACTCAGCTGCAAAGCTTGGAGGTGCTCCTTCTGCTCTCAAATGAATGGCTTTTCTTCCATTGCTGGCAGGCAGCCATCTGTTTCCTAAAAATTCCTCCCTGCTGCAACCATAGCTACCAACAGCGTTCAGTCACTTCTCCTTCCTTAGCTCAGTTTCACCTGCCCACTCAAAAAAGAAAGCAATTGGTGAAGACCACAATTAAGGAAACACCATTCAGGAAATCATTATTCCCAAGGGATTGGGAGAGTTATGCCAAATGCAAGAGTACATGAGCATTTCTTGAAAGTCACCAGTTATGAGTAAGAATTAAAATATTTATTTGAGGAACTAAGACTAGCAACCATCAAAGGCTGAATACAACAACTTCAAATGTCAACTAAATTTCACTACCAAATTTTGCATTACCACTTTGTTTCTTTGGGTTTTTTTTTTAACACTATTTTCTTCCTTCCTTCCTTCCTTCCTTAAAGTATTCATGGCAAATGTAAAACATGTTGCAATCGCATCCTTATTCTTTATTCTATTTAGAACAGATACAAATCTAACCAGAAACATTATTAGGTAGATATTAAAATACAAATTATTGGATCAGATATGAAAATCTGATGAAGAAAGATCCTACTTGCATAAGAAAGCAAATAAATGCTGGTTCCTTGTAACACAGAAGGAAACTCTGAACTTTTCTGCAACAAAAACCTCAATGCTTAATGATCCAGCACATAAGTATAATTTGTACAATGAATAATAAGTGAACCTCAACTGCATACACACTTTGAAATTTGAATTTTTTCTTCACAAGTATCACTCTATAGATGTGAATATAATTTGAATTTCAGGTTCAAGGAGGATTAATTCCAAAACCTCTTGTACCTTACTTAACACATAGTAAAACAGTACAAATGTGGAAAAATCCAATGCTTTGCAAACTCTTTAAGCAGAGTATCTACTTAATTTCTAGGATGCAAATTAATAAAAAAGAAAAGCTTGAAAACTAAAGAGAAGGTCACATCATAGGAGACAGCGGCATAATTGGTGTGAAGACAGAGTGTCGTGTTTGAACATTCAAAGTGTGAAAACATTTATCTCTCCTTAGATGTCAAACACCTTTTTAAATTATGCACAATTAGACCTAATAAACATCACACTTCTTTTTCAAACTCCTGCACTTTGACTGTGGGCTACACGTAGTCTAAAGCTAGAAGTGTTGGAGACATTTTATAATGCCATTGTATAGAGAGACGAAATCACACGAACTAAGATCTCTGAAAGTTACAGATTGTTGGAAGATACTTTTAACTGTAGATGCCATATTAATAAATTGCTTTAATCTGAAATGCAGGAAGACAGTCATCCCTGAAAAGAATTCTATTTTCATTTACATCTTGTTTGGTGCACTGTACTCTGCCATGTATACAGAGTTTTTATGGGACCTCTGATAGATAGAGTTATTCACGCTTTTAACTGAAATGTGGTATGTTCACATCTGGTTAGAGCACTTTTGTCACCAGACATTCACTCTGTTTTATTCAAGAGATACTAATGCATGGGATTTATACTACAGACAGCCCTCAGCTCCTGCAAGGGAATTCTTCTTTCTCTGTCTTCATTTCTGAAGAACATTTGGAGAGGTAGAATGAGACCTCCCAAAAAATCATTCCTATTCACTTAAAATTGTTAACAGAGCAAAGAATGTGTTTTGTGTCAACGCTTAAAATCAATGCATTTTCCTCTGTCGTTTCAGATTTTTTTTCAGATCAATATTTAATGATATATCAGGGACTCGATGAAATTGAACAAAAGATCCTACTGAATGCGTTTAGCAGAAGCACCCCTCCGTGCGCAGCAAGTGAAGAAGCAGATGGTGGAACAGGTTAAGGCCAGCTCAAATTCATTTCAAGGAGCAAGTGTAATTCACATGAGGTTGTGATCTGACCCCTTTTGTAGCTAACCCAGTTTAAAGAATACTATCAAAAGCAGCTATGGTGTGGAAATCATGTGGAGAGGAGACATGATGGAAATGGAAAGATTAAGATAAAACTCCTGATAGAAGTAACTGAAGCTGGTACCTCTTGAGTTTTGCCTGACTGAGCTGTTGCCTCCTTGTGTATGAATGCTCCAATGAACTGGATTCTCATGGACAGGCTTTTTTGGGACAAGCAACTATCGTGCACTTACTGCCTTCTGTCTGTTTAAGCAGAGGGTTGTATAAACTGTATTTACAAATGACGATTTGTACAACATTCCAACTCAGCAAAGAGGTATTAAAATGTAGGCAAATCATCCTGGTCAGTGGCAAAAAATAACACGCCTTGTTTTTTAAAGACCACAGTATATCAGTGCATGGTACTGATTTGCTTAATACCAACTACTTGTAATACTTCATATATGGAGTTTAATGCATCTTTGTAAGAAATACTTAAGCATTATTTTACTGCCAAAAATGATTTCACACTTTCAAGTAGGTGGTAAAATAAGAACCACGTTGCCAATTTACTGAAGTTGTGAATTTCGTTTTTCTACCAAAGCAGAAAAAGGGCCTAAAATCACAGGTACGTTGTAAAAATAAAGCCCTGTAGATCTACAAGAACAACAAAAAGTGAAGTCATCAAGTTTTCCTGTGAAACCACAGAAGTACAAACACCCACCATGTCTTTGAGTTTATTGAACATCTGGGGTTTTAACCGAGCTGGGCAAAGCATTTCTGGAAAACGTCCTAATCAAAAAATCAGGAATTTCCCATTGGAAGTACTAATGCCGAAGAATGCAGCTCAGATGACAGGTAATGTTGTCACTGACATCACCTAGCTGTTTTCCATTCTGGAATTCAGCAAAATGTCCCCAAGACAAAGCCCCCAGCTCTACAAAGCCAAGTCTATGCAGTATTTACATGGCTGTGTACAGCCAAGAGCATACTAGTGGAAAGCAAGTACAGTTATTTTGTGATTAAGATAGCATGGTAGAAATATGAATAAAAGATACCTCCTACTTTTCAAAATTGGATTTGAATAACTTAGACTATCCAGCTGTGCATTGAAAGGGCTCAAGGCATCCTGGTGGGAAAGCCACACCTTCTCCCCTCCCTCATGTTCTCCCACATATCAGAGACCCAGCAAAGACAAGAAGCTGGGACACCAAGCCAGCTGACACGCAATCAAGCAAAGCAAGTGTTATTGAGGCATCAAGTTTAGAGAGACAGGTTGTTCTGATCATGAGGATACTAGGGAATTGGGCAGGTGTTTATTTCAGCTGGAGATAATGTCTGTGGCATGGGAAAATAGAGTTATATCTGAGGAACCCATATTTTTCCTGGAACAAAAATTACAGAGGAAATCTGTGAGCTTCCAAAGACCACGGCCACAGAGAACTCTATGCAAGGAAGCAAAATGGAATGAATGTATGTACAGCACACAGAGTTCTAACTGCAGTTGCTATGGCTCGGACTAACTTTGAAAAGTAAAGCAACCTCATTCTGAAAAGAACATCATTATTGAGAAATATGCTAGGTATGTGCATCTGCTTTCTAGTTGATTCATGTTCTTCTTCGGAAGAAGCTATTAGCATTCGTTTACTATGGAAGGAAAATGAGCGTGTATCAAATAAGTACCTCAGCCCAAATCTTCATTTTAACACCTAGGTCTCAGACAACCCTAGTGTGACAAGACAACAGCAAACCAGACGCGCATTCTGGGTGTACACATGGAAACAGCACAGCAAATGATCTCGGATGGCTTCAGATTGTTATACCTGAGCCTGCCACAAGAAGTAGCTTTTGAACTAGAAACTGTTCAACCTCAGGAGCACATATTTTATATTCTTTGGAGGCTAATTAGCACATTTCAACAATCTGCCTGGGAAAATAAGGCTTGCTACAGAGCATAACAGCCAAGCCAAGAATGGGAGATACTTCCACAATTCTGGCTTGCAAAACAGGCAGGAACGAACCATGTCATTCACATGCATGCCCAAACCTGTTTGTTCCCAGAGCTGAGACAGCAGCCTGCTTGTAAACAGCTGTGAGCGGGGCAATGGCATGCAAACGCTGAGCATGTTGGATTTCTTTACTAAGCCAAAGAAATATTTATGTATGATACATCCTGCCTTCATGTCTTAGGGTATCACAGCCTCAGTGAAGCAGTGATCCTGTAAACCCCATTACAGAGGGTAAGTTTTAGGAAATGTATGTTCAGACCCAGAGCTGATTAGTGAACATCCAAATTTATGGCACTGCATCCCATTCAAAGAAGAGACACTCTCCTTCAGAAACTCTCAAAGGACTCTGCTGGGAAAATAGCAATCTCTGATTCACTCAATCATTCCACTTTGAAACATTAATAATAGCCACGAAGCTTTATGTTTTAATATAGAGGGCTCTTTAAGCAGAGGATGATAGGAAATCTCTTCTAAAGTCCTGCAACATTTCATAAGACTTTAGTGACTAACAAGCCAGGGCAGCAGAACTGGGCATGCTTTTTCACTGCCCCAAAAATACTCTCATCTGTTATCCTAAAGGCGAGAAATGAAGAAAACTTTTACCTGTGCTTTACAGTGAGATTGCAATAATGTATTCTGAACCCTGATACTCATGCTCTAGATTTCTACTCATGCTACAGCCCCAGAGAAGGGAGAAGGCCACACAAGGCAAGATCTCCTTTCCTACAATATGTGCAAGCCATGATGTTGACACATACGTAGCATCTGCATGTTTAAACAAGGAGTTGTACCATGTGATTACTTAAACTACAGCTTGGAAATTTAATCCCCATTATGGCAAAACTTGGCCATATCTGCCAAATAAGGTAAAAGACAGCTTTTGAAGAGCTTTTTTTTCATTTCATTGAAGTTAGAAAGCAGAAATGACAGGATTTCCCCCAGCTGAGGTAAAACTTGAGTTGTATTTTGTTGAGTCAAAGATAGGTGGTGCAGAGTTTCCCTTTCTTTCAGAGACTCAAGTGAGACCCTGTTGAGCTCCACTCCTTGCCCACAAGCCATGTTCAGAGGTAAGTCCAGCATGCCATATACTTGCACCCAGTACCTTGGAGGCAGCAAAACAGAAGCCTCACCAATCAAGTAAGTCGGGTACCTCTCATTAGAGAGCCTTCCTAAAATTTGTTTTATCCAAAATGCTTTTGCATAAGCTGATTCGTACACGTTGCAGAAAAATCCCACATCATTCCTTGTACTGAACATGCTCAGTAGTCTGAGTAACTCGAGGTTTTGTTGCCACGACCATCAAGAAGATTCTTTGCTACGTTTTAATCTAGGAAGACATGCAATTATAAAATTAACACAAGCAAAATGTTTGGGGGTTTTTGCTATAAGCTCATGCCTTTGATGACTTCAGACAGCCAAACAGATTACAGAAGCATTTGCTCTGCTACTCAGCGTGTGTCTCCTCAGTAAAAAGGCTCATGATTGGATCTCAAAGAGAATGTGTGGGTAGTCTTCAAGGAATAGAGTCCCAAGTGATACCAGTTCAATTAGAAAGGATCTGATGCTGCAGCTAAATTCCTTTGTAATGTTATCTGATGTAGGTGACATGAGGTGCACATAATTTCAGGGCCATCCCCATTCAACTGCATCATAAGGCCTATTTGTGGAACACATCTCATTTGCCCTCCACCCCAAAAATACCACAAGAGGGCATGTCATAGGGTAGGAACTGGAATATTTTGTACTATCTGTGCTTGGCAGAGTTGAAAGAAAAAGTAGTAAGACTAAGATAATCATACCCAGTCATAAGTCATGCACAGTATGCAACACCCTGAAGAAATGGGATGACTACGACCCAGTCTGAAAATAGGTAACACGCACCTGAAGAGGCCAGAACGGATCACGTCTCAGAAGGCAACAACCCTCCGGACATGCTGGAACAGACTAGCTCTGACCTATGCAAAGAGGGCATCATCCTTTGTGTGAGACTGGTCCTGATGAGTGTAAAAGGTGTTATAAACCCCAGTGACGCACAGTGGAGGTTGGGAAGAAAGGTGACACCCATTGGCTTTCCTCGTCAGAGCTCTCATGCTGAGCCACCTCGACCTCAGGGACGAAGAGCCGTCACAGTCTGCTGCCAGCAGAGTCAACAACACAGCATCAGATGTATGGTACTGTACGGCTAAGGTTTGACTGATATGTTTGATTAATGCTTGGTTTTTAGTTGTTAAATGGCACAGTAATTCTGACTTCTACATAGTAGTTCAGCATAAATAAACGCTTCTTTGTGGTTCCTGAAATTTACCAGAACATTCCCATCACAGTGTTCCCCAATTTCATAACCAAAATAGCTTCTACACTTCCTAAATCACGCATATCTGAGCTATCGGTCTGCACACTAACTCTCATAAATCACAAAACTTGGACTGGATTATTTCCAAAGTTGAGCCCAATGTACCGATTCAGAAATCTCAAATTCCTTGTCGCTGAAAAGAAATGAAAAGCAATTAATTTACTGTGGAGACAGGCAGGATCAGCTAACTATCTTTGGCAAACATGCTTGAATGTTGGATACAGACTCTATCTACAAATGTACTATCTCACCCAGGCGATCAGACAAACACATCCTCCAAGAACACAAACATACCTGCTAGGCTGGATTGTACCAAAGGACAAGCTTTCCAACTCTTGTATTCTCTTAGAGCAACTATGTGCACAGATAAAGACTATGGATCAATGCCCACGGGATTTCATGAGTGCAAAGAATCCCTTTCATGTGGTAAGTTCCCAAAACTGAAGCGAGCACAGAAAAGCTTTCTATTTAATGCATGAATTAAACGCCCAAGACACAGAGGTCACTACTGCAGATGGCTATGATTTCCAACTGCACAACATGCAAGCAGCAGTCAACGTAACTGCTTAAGCAAAAGTTCACTGCTATCTGCGATAAGGAGCATAAACACATCTTTTCTAAAGATGCTGGAAGCAACCCAGGGGACAGCAAGACAAAGCGGGCTGTGTCACAGAGACATGGTTAGGTCTATAGAATGATAGGCTGTGCAGAGGCATACAGAAAAAGAATCTTTGGAGAGAACAGAGCTGTAAACACAAAGAAACACAAGGATATGCAAAAGACAGCTAAAACTGAGATCTTGGTCTACTGAAAACATGAACATTACTTTTCCATGCAGGCAGCATTGCATTTCTCTCAGTACTGGAATGACATCGCAGACGCAGCGGTATGACAGTCCCCCAAGTGTGTACGGGGTGTCTCTTTTTCTATTAATGCAACACATTCAGGGTGTAAAAAAGAAACAAGAAAAACTGAGACAAACTATATTGGCTCGTGTTGCATCTTTCCAAGTAAAGAAAGGCTAAGTGATGTGGTTGGTTGACTATATGGAAGCAAGATGTTATGCAGCACTTGCTCTTTGATAATGCCCTACTTTAGAAGCATAGAGCAGGTTGATTATGTTTTGAAAGCTACACGATCAAAGGAATTCAGAAAAAACCTTTTGAATCATTTTAGTAAATGCCTCTATCAAACTGTTTTAGGCCAAATCCTTCCTTTCAGTTTGAACAGTTTGAGCCCTAGCATTAGTCTTCTGCTTTTAAACCTATTCATAAACAAAATATAAAATCCTTCCCTAAAGAAATGACCACACTAACCCATTATCTTGTGTAACCAAGTGCAATCAAAGAGCTTCATTTACTTTATGTAAATGTCCTCTCCCTTTCCCAGGCCTAATGTTTTCTCATTCTCTGTTGTGTCACCTCCTATCTAACCTAGATACTAAGATCGTCTGGGTGGAGACTCTGGGTAAAAAAGTCACTACTGACTAAAAAAAAATGAGTGACTTAGTAACTTAGGTTACTTTGGACAAATACCCTGATTCCTCCTTCTCTGTTTACAACATTTTGAGTGAGTGTGCGTGCAAGATATCCAAATATTTCCATATTAATTGCAATCTATATTCTGTCAATAAAGTTTATAATTCTTTATGATCTAAAATCAAGACTTTAGTATATTCAAGAATTTCAGTAGCCTGTTTAGAGCAGACAAGCATACAGAATGGTATTAAATACAGAATTCCTTCATGCTTACAGCATTTCCTCTGTTAATGTTAGGAAACCAGGTGTAGAAGTCAGAACTGCTTCCTCCAAACAGACCCACTCAATCTGCCGTTGCTTCCAGTTAGGTTTCTGATTCAAAGCCTGGTAGCAAAGAGCCAGCACATGCCAGCTGCTCCATTGTCAGCATGTCCTATGGTACAAAACCTTGAGTCACGGCATAAAGAGGTTAAAGTGTGTGATGGCCATGACAGGATTCTGGGGAGACATTAAAGCTCTCTGAAGCCTTGGCAGTTTATTGCTGAAGTGTAACACATTCCTATGTTTCCTTCTGCAGCTGGTCATGACAGTGTGAGGTATTTACTTGTATGAATATTCTTACTTCCACTCCACTTCTCTCGTGTAAACTACAGTATAGTATTGGCATAAATAAAGGGTGACGACACTTCGTGGACCAAGGACTCCTCTAAGACTCAAACACTAACATTCACTAAACAAATGTGAAAGGAAGACTTGCCTTATATGCTTTGATTCAATAGAGTTTGATGGAAGAGATTTTATCTCCATTTGCCCTTGTTCTGTTTTCACTTAACAGGAAATCTTTATGCATTGGCAGCCAGATTTCACGGCTAAAAAAATAATACCTGCCTTGAAAATTTGAGAGTCTTTCATCTATTTTCTTTTAGTGCATATCAATGGGTGTTTCATCTGAGGCATTAGGATACACACTAAGCTCTTAAACACATTAAACTAACTGGATCAAGTCCTTTAAATGTGTTAACTTATGTCTGCCTTTGCTCTTTCATGAGCAAAGATTCCCTTTTTGTTTATTAATTCTACAAGCACCACACTAAAGCAGAATAAACTAGAACTAATTCTTTTCTCAGGCCATTTTCCAGCCCTTTCCCCTTCATCTCCTTGACACTTGATATATTTCCAGTAATCATACCCTGGATAGGCAATCAGTATCTTAAATACCTGGGCAGGAATAAAATCACTTGTTCCTCTCTCCTGTTGAATCTTTTCTGGTTCCAGCTTTCAGTGACTTTCCACTGGCAGCTGAAGTTCATACTTTCTTTTTCTTCCAGTAGTTTTTTCCTTCCCAATAGGCTCTTCAACAGTTTTGTCTTTATTTACCCACTGCAGGACTTGTAATAGCTACCACTTCAGCCCTTTTCATTTTTTAATTTCCCATTCAGGTCCTAAGTATCTTCTATGAGGATGAAAGGATCCTCCTGTTCTTGAGCTTCCACATATTCCTTTTATATACACCCAGAATATTGCTACTCCAGCCATTTCACCGCTCCTACCAGTTTGTCTATGTTCAGCTTATGCTTATCTACATTTAGCTATTAACACCTATTTAAACAAACTACATCTAATCATTTTGCTCATCTATCTAATACTACATTAACTCATAGCACCATTATAGCTGAAAGACAGACATTAACTATAGTACTCAAGCCTTGTACTGGAAATTGACATTATTACTGTTGTTGCTATTATTATTATTTTACTCTGGCATTCAGCAAACATTGTGCTACAGAGCAGCATGTGTACAGATTACAGCAGGGTATGGGAGGTCATAACCTACATCTACTCCATGGCAAAGACCTGCTGACTTCAGGGGAATGCTTCTTTCCTGCTCTAAACTCGAGTTAACGTGATGTAACATATGCTTCCTACCAAAAGGAAACTGGGAATCCAGACACACTGAAGATGGAGGTTAAGTTAGTATTATAATTTGCACTGGTAGCTTGCAGAGGATGGCAGTTTTCAGCATCATACAAGGTCGTCAATGCGGCTACCACAGTGAGCTAGGTCACATAATCTTCGGAATCTTTGTTTCATGTATGCACACTACACACAACCAAAATAATAAGGAAGAGGAGCCATGCCATGGCCCTTTCATGCAAGTTGGAAACTACCATTTAAACAGCCAGGAAAACAACCTGTACAACTTCTGAAGCTTTCTTAACACCATCTCTTTTGGTAACATCACAGCAGAGCGCAAACAGCCACAGCAATTTTATATAAGTGTTTTTATGTTGGTGGGCTTTTTCTACCCAAAAGCACTTGAAATAAGTAGAAGGAGGCAATTTCTTTATATATATTATGTAATTTGGTCTATTTGTTGAAAGAGAGGAGGAGTTGATGACAGGGCCATCATTGGTGCAACTTTTTACATATGTAACTCCTCTCGGAAGCTCTTCATGTCTTTGGCTCCCTGCTGGCTTCAACCATGCTAACAAAAAAGGGAATAGGCAGAAATTTTAACCCCCTAGACACCAAACAGGAATCCTGATGCACAGAAACAGAAAGAAAATACACACTGGTAGTGCCAAACTTCAGACTTGACTGCAATAGGCCTGTGATCCACTGTGGCTCACTGCTAACAAAGGACGAAATCCGAAGCTCAGATTCACTCCTGATTTCTTTGTTAAATGCTATGCCAGTCTGATGCAGGCACCAAGAGCCCAGAGGATGCGAAGCTCATGCTTAATACTTTTTAAGAATGATTTGCTTCTAGGAATGACTTGTATCAGTTTTTATTTCAGGTCAACCTATGTAACATACAAACACTTTGTTTTCACAACACACACACTATATCTGTATATTCACCTATCCATACATGCAGTTCTTGAAGACCTCCCATTCCCATTTCATGGCAGTCCTAGATGTGATCATGAACAAAACACTGGATTTTCCATTCCCAAGGCCATACTCAAATTAAGGAACTGGAAGGGCAAGAAACCATCTATAGTTTCTGCTACAATTAGCTTTCCCAGAAATTATGTTAAAAACATAAAGTATGGCAAAAAAAACTAAACACAGCTTTCTGCATAATAATTTGTCAATTCAGTGCATCCTACAGTGAGCAGTAACACGTGAGCTTGGGATTTTAAAAGCCATTCCCCCTCTGCCTCAAAGAAAGCAACTGCTGGGTCTAAGAGGTACAAGTGACAGCATGAATATGTTACTCAAACAGGAATATGCAATGTGAATGCAAACTGCACACGGCGAAAAAGGCTTAAAAAGACAGGGAAAGGAGGGTAAATCTCTAAAATGGAAAAACATTATTAAAAGATATCTTTGTAATATATGCGAAGCTGTCTTTTTGACTAAGCTATTGACCAGAGGAAAAGGACTACAGGTCTTTGCTATTGTAGTGTGCTGCCAGCTTTCAGCTTTATAGACTCACTTCTCCGGTGAGGTTTGAATATCCCAGTCCTTTGCCATTTTTACCCTCTCTCCCCAGCATTTGAATGAATTTTAAATGTCTAACACATTGAAATTCAGTGAATGAGATGGAATAAAAGTGTGCAGTGAATAATCAGCAGCGAATAACATCCAGAAAGCACTTCTGTATTTCTTTCCTACTGAGAAAAGTGTCCTAAACAACATTTGATTTATTTACCCCGACGTTCTCCTTACAGGGAATGACACTGCTGTTGACTGGGCATTTATTTATGATCAGTTCGTACCAGGCTCTGTGGGTTTCGTAGCAGGAAATGTGATATTCATTACTCTTACCACACTACATAGTCCATCTTTTATGTATTATATAGTACACTGATTTACCACAGGTGTAGACTTGAAAACCTGAAAAATGAATATTTAATGATTATAACATTATATATGCCTGTATTTTGTTGTAAGGAAAATGTATCAGTGTACTTTGCTGCACATATTACATTATGTTTTTCAAGCAGGTCACTATTTGCAATGGCATCATCCAGCTGTTGGTGCCAGACATTTATTTCTGCTTACCTGGCATCACTTCAACCCAATTCTTTCTAGTAAAAGAAGTTCTACTAAAGACAGGAAAAGCAAGATGACACGTCTTCAGTTAGTGAAATTATTGAATCTGATAAAGCAAAAGCACTTCTCCTGAATCCGAATTAGTCTGGTTTTGTACCTGTGCCTGGTAACCAAGCTGTTGTGTGGCTTACATTAAATGACCATTAAGAATATGAATTTAACAGCTGAGCTTTGATATATATATTTTCCAATAAGAAGCATTTTCTAAAGAAAAACAAAAAAAAGAAAAATAGCTTCTAAGTTTTCCTTCATAATATAATTAACATATAATGTAATACTGTAACTGTTGACCTCAAATACAACTTGCGTATAGTTCTATTTATAAGCTAAATACCTACGACACAATTACTTTAGACTATACTCTATACCTTGAAAGTACATAGCCCATCATATTAACTCTGCTTAATTCACTCATTTATGTGTTATCACATGTTATTAAGACACATAGAACTTCTGTAACAAAAGCAAGCAGACTAACGCTTTGCATACCAGACTTGATGTCAAGCATATAATGGCTCAGCCAACCCAGCATTCTTGATTTGCTAATCTATAGCAATGAAATGAAGCATAAAGGGGAAAAAAAGGGGGAAAGGGGAGGAAAACACAAAACCTCCAAAGAAAATAGCAATTCAGTTATAAGATTTTCTATGAAACCATGAATATTTATGAAAAAGCTAGACCTTTTTTTCACTTAGCTTCAAATGTCTCCTGTAAAAACTCTTCTCAAATATTAAGACACATATTAAAAAAAAATAAACTGTGCATATAAAAGAAGGCCAGAATGAAAGACATGCAGCTTTTAAGATAAGCGAGCTTTCGGTGCAAGCATCTGCACTCAGAAGAGCGTTTACACAAATTAACATATTTTATCCACTGTAAGGACCATAAAGCATTTCCAATTCAGCATATACTTTTTATTTCAATTGGCATGACAAAATCTTTAAGTGTAGCACTAGGAAAAGATATAAGAAACTGCAGTGACCAAAGGCAACAGTGGATTTGGCTGCACAAAGAAATGAATAACAATCAAAAAAAAAGAAGGTTTTGCTATTTGGGGCAGAGGCAAGGCATTATTCTCAAATTTACAGAATCAGCTTCTTGCTACCATGAGGTTTTAAAGTAAATATTAAGTCTTTCTGAGTGGAGACAAAGATTATGTGGTAGCACACAATCCCTTCTCTAGAAACATGGCAATTTTGTCATCAATACACAGCTGAGAGATGTCATTACTCTTGGAAAACAAAAGAATTAGAAAGCTACCATGCAGCTATCAGGCTCGGTGCTAAGCCTGGCAAACAAGGTCACTCCACAGTCAAAGCTCTACCACATGCAGATTAAGGCCTGCTAATACTGTAGCTAGTTCCTTCATCTACCAAAATTCAAATTGCAGTGCTTTGGTACATGCCACAGATAGGGTTGCTATGGTAGAGCACTCCCAAAGGCAATGCCTGCTTCCAGCACTTTATTTCATGTCTTTCTTGATTAATTTTAAGTTAGTGATGAAAATACTAGTAAGACAGAAATCGGAAAAGCACATTTAGGAGCTACACTGGTTCTTGGACTAAGCCATGATGTACTTCTCTGCAGTAAAACTCAAAAGAGATTGTTACTTCTTAGGTATATGTAGGAAAAAATATTAAACTATGCTCTAAATATACAGTGTATTTAATTGTATATATAAAGCATCAATATAGAGGATAAGAAGCGAATTAGCTTTGTCTATTTTACTTGTACTTTGATGAACTGAAGACACTTTTCAAGGTGGGTTCAGAAAAGAAAAGATCAGAAAATGTATTTTATTCTACATTAATGATTACTGAAAACAGACTTGGTTAAATACCTCATGTCCAACAGTATTGCCATCCCCTAAAAAGACTTTTCCAACAATAACTTCTCTTTTGCCCATGTTTATGGGTCACGTTTATCCCACCCTACTGTCAGATGCTTAATGAATATTGCCTAAATTATCAACTTAGCTCTCCCTGTTCAGGCAGGCAGGAAAATACATAATAGAACCACAGAATGGTTTGGGTTGTAAGGGACCTTAAAGCTCATCCAGTTCCAACCCCCTGCTGCGGGTAGGGACACCTTCCACTAGAGCAGGTTGCTCCAAATCCCGTCCAACCTGACCTTCATTCACACCAGTACATATTCAGGATATTCAGATCCCTCAGCACTGAAAGACAGCACAGATTTGGGCCTTACCAGGCCACATCTCCCCAGCAGACTCCATGTCCTCACCTGAATACTTTTAGGGAACCAAGATACTATTTTTCTTGCCTGAGGCAGACTACAGCAGAGCTCCCTTTCGCAACCTGGTTTCTCAAAAGGTTCTTAGTCAATCAGATATTACATTTTTAATAACACAGGTGCATATAATATGGCAGATGCACAGTAATCTGTCTAAAATCTATTGCAAATTATTCTAATGTCTATTACTTTTAGCGTATTTCATTGCTTCATGAGCACCACAGTCATACAGAGTTAGAAATTGTTATTTTAATTTGCAAACTGAGAGTCAGGATCCTAAGTTACAGTAAAATTTGCCCCAAAAGAGGTGAAGATACTGTGAAGAAGCGGCCCTCACTGCCGCATTTCAACCCTCAAAGCTAGAACTTGCACCTTGAACCTAAAGTCAGAAATCCACCTATGCAAGAAATCTTGGCAGCCGCCCTGTTAAATAAAAATCTCATGGCAATATGTCTGAATACACCAATAATTTGTTACTCTTGCTTAAACAGCGCGTAGGAGAGAGAAGGCTCCTGGTGACTTAATGTACCGGCAAACTGGCACCGTATTTACCCATTGTCACTATCTGGAACTCCGGAATAATAAATGGATGAAATGCAGCTCATAAAAATATTCATATGATGAAATTTATGGCTTAACATTAAAGCATGTTTAACTTGAAAAATGACTACGTAAAGCTCAACTGATCTGTTCCCTGTGTACGCTCACAGTCATATCTGTTTACTTTGGAGCTGAGTGTTTGAATTTATTTCTACTTGTGCGTATCCAAACTGTGTGCACGTCCCAAACAGCTGAAACTTTTTCTCTATTTCTTTTATTTCCTTTAACTACAAGCAGGTACTATATTTAAAACAGAGCCTGGTACAATTCCATCTTCCAGACCATACACATAGCCAAACCCTGAGAAAAATAGTGCAAAACTCCTGTCTCCTTCCCTCTGCAAAGCTAAGGAGGAAAGGATGGGATGGATGTGAGCTTCACCGCTAGTGGTGGAAGCAACTAGCCCTGCAAAGCCTGGCTTGCTTAGAGAAGGACTGAATTCAGAGCCCAGGTTCCCCTTCCTTTTAACACACCGTTCACATGGGAAGAAACAACAGTTCTCCTCTGTGCACAACACAGCTGTTGCGGGACCATGGAAGCCAACACATCTAATATCGAGCCATCTTTGCCCACCTCAAAGGCTGCTGGGGGCAGGAGGCAGCAGGAGGAGGTTGGCCACATGAATCGACCAAAGCAGGCAGAGCCAGCTGGCTGCCGGTTAGGCAACCCAGCCTAAAGCTTTGACCAGAAAGCTCTTGCACAGATGCCAGTATAGATTACATAGGCCTTCTTAGTTATACCTTGATTAGCATAACTAGTAAGGAGTAAGCAGGATTCTTTTCCAGCCCATATGTAAAGCAAGTATCTCCTTCAAGTGTTTTTTGCTATAGATGAAGAGTGAAAAAAATGCTCTTAAGCTTCTCAATTTCCCAGTAGCAAGAACACACCTTCTTTCTGGGAGGGAAATACAATACTAGTACTTCTCAATTTAACATCCCCTACAGTTTTATTCTGTGATCTTTATTCTGGTATCTAATTTTATAATATAGTGACGGAAAATAAATATGAAGCTTCACAATGCAGTGGTCTGCATTGTCTTCAAACAACACACCACATTCACAACGTGACTGAGCACCATCAGGAATTTGGAGTCATCTCAAATTCCTTACCAACATACCACTAAAAGCAGCTAGTAATGAAACACCTATGGACAATGATACTCTCTGGACACACTACCGTGAAAAATTATCACTCTAAAGATATTGATGGGGTAGTAACAGGATGAGGTGTTTTGCAAGTGGACTTGCACTCAAAGGGATAGTGCTGAACCAGAATGTTTCCAATACAGAATTATCTCCCCTTTGCTTCATTCACAAATCCAGGTCAGCTTTATGTAAGTAATACTTCAAAGACCGAAGTACAGTCTCCAGCACATACAGATCAATTCATGCTGCTGTACGATTCATGCCACTCATATATTGAGCTTCTTTTAGTTGATCTCCTTTGTGTAAAGAGCTGCTATTCCTTCTGCCTCAAGAAGAGCCTATCCCTCCCCCTAAATATATATAAATATATATATGTAAAGTTGAGCGCAGTTTCTCTTTCTTTTTCTTTTCTTGAAACAAAAAAGCCCCAACAAGTTAAAAACCAAATCAGCAAGAGCAGAGGAGGACAATCAGACAGGGAGACCTGGAAGCAACCAGACGACTTCCCAAAACTATTGCACATTTAGATGTGAATATTTGCAATTAAATGCTAAGTGAATAGCATGTACCACTTGTACAAAACCAGCACCTATTCCTAGTTCCATTGCATTTAGTTTGCTAAAGAACAGTGTGAGTGACCTGTAATTTACAGAATAAGTATTCCTCTGAGACAGACGCATTTAATCAGGGTGGGGAGAAAGACGTAACTCAGAGGAGACATGTGGATTCAGAACCAGACTCTTCTTAAATCTTTTCTGAACTGCCTTTTATTGGCCAGTTGAAAGGAATTTGCAGTGCAAAATGGTAAGAAATACAAACCACCTTCTTAATACATATGCCAAAACATTTACTTTTCTTTTTAATGCCACTTTAATTTCTGGTAAAATTCCAAACCAAGGGTTTATATTTCATGATATTGTCAACTTTGCATAAAACTACTGGTACTCTTCATGACTTATACAGCCTCAGGGAGATTATTGATTTTTTCCCCTTCATAAATCTGAAAATGCTCTGTCTCTTCCCAGAGGACCCATTATATTTATTGGTATCCATCCCAAAACAACTGCTCAAGGTTATAGCTATAAAAACATTCGGGGTTTTAATTCACTATGCAGAGTCCAGAGAAGCCCACAGATTTTGGCTCAGAACCTAAAATTTGCCCTGACTGCAAAAGATAAGTATTTTTTTTATTGTGTGTCAGGACCACAGGGTAAAACTTCCCGAGACAGGGCTTACATGCTCTCTAATGGAATATTAAGCAAATTCTAAAGGAAGGTGAAAAGTGAAACAAGCCCTTCTTTATAGGAAGTTGAGACCAGACAGTGACAGTTACCAAGAAACGCTGGTTTAAATAACTATTCCGCAACTATTTATTGCACAAATATTTCTCCCCAAACTGAACTTTTCTTATGGAATAGCTGAAGTAAAGAAATTATTCTAGCCTCAAGAACAGACGCCCAACTTTTGAAAACCCTTTGAATGTCTGACATCTCAGATGGAAATAAAATATGTGGAGGTGTGGTCAAAGATGAAAACGAAGATTTAAGCTCTTCAGGTCATTAAAATACAGTCTGCTGCAATGACTGATTATGTTGCTATTGCTTTAATTGGTGTTTGAATCTTCAAAGATAACTTTGCATCAACTTTTAAGCTAATTTATGAAGGAACAAGGCATCACGTAATAATCTTTTCCTCCTTCTACCTGTACTGAATCCAAATGGAAGATTTGCATGTGAATTTTTTTTAAAGCTATACTAAGCCACATATCCTGTGCTATAATGATCTTCCAAGAGAGTATATGCCTGTGGGATGTTCCTCTCAACACACAGAAAACTGCTGCCAATGTACACCAAGGCACTTTAATCTGAGTCATGGGACTCCTTGTGAACTGATCCATGGCTACCCCTGGAGCAGGTGCTGGAAATAGGCGGAAGAGCATTAGAGAAATGATTTTGATTTCTTTCCCTATGTTATTAGTATGGACTTGAAAGGGGGGGGGAGAACCATCACCCTGAGTACATTACCTGTTTCACAAAGCACCGGTGTGCTGCACTGCATGGAAAAGAACACTGCTGCCTCCGAAATCAGCAGCTACAGTAATGCCATTTAGTTTTAAGACATGTAAAAATATAGTCATCACAATAAAAACTGTAGCCTTTGCCAACAGATTTCACTAAGTGGTATCTGAGACACCATAATTTTGATTACATTCAGAACAAAAGCATATGCCTACTGTGCAGCTAAAGGACGCAAATGCTGACTGCATATTGCTTTGCACTGTACTTTAATAAATTAAACACAGAAATTGCAGTATGTTATCCATATTCTACATGAAAATACCTACAGCACAATTTATAACTGGCAGCTGACCAGTTGGCAAGGCAGGCCTAGACTTTGCATATCACATGAATACGTAGTCTTTCGTTTGTAACCTAGCTTTCATAAAATGAGTAGTAGCAAATTTTCAAGTCTGTAAATTCTATACTGAACCAACACAGTCAACTATAAAATGTTGTGTCCCAAGAGTATGGCCTGTTCCAGAAAAAAAAATGGTTTCACTTTGGATCACTTTACAGTGTCAGCTTTTATGAACATGTTTGGTAAATATCTATCAGAGCACATACTTCTGTTTTGCCATAAACCTTTGAAAGAAAACAGCTTTCAACAAGAATCCAAAAATGAGGGGTATTTCCAATACCCTGAGATTACAAATGTTAACACCATGAGGTTACTTGCTTTCATGATGTGCTGCTTATTCGTTTAATGGCAATATTTCATAACATTGCTCTTTTCCTTTACTCTTCAGAATATTAAGTTGTTATCACCTGATTACTGTAGGAAGAGAATTATCACAAATCTTTCTTGCTTAAGTTCCAGTTAACAGATTCAAAATGAGAAAAAGCCTCCATGTGTAAGTAGTACTAACTGCACATGGAGTATGTTATAAGTACATAGCAATGACAGAAACAGTAGCTTTCAGAAATTATTTACTAATACATTATCATTAAAATGTCTTATCTACAACTTAAAAACTGGTTGTCAAAGTAGGAAACAGTTTACAAGCACCGAAAAAATGGTACTTCCTACAATTTATTGAGCAATGTACACACTATATTTTGAACCATTGACATGTCAAATTGGTTTTTATATGACGATTTGTGAGAGGAAAACGTGGAACGTGAATTTACAGATCATTAAAATCTCCCAATATTTAACAATAAATCTTTACATAAATTACTGAGGCTGAGGGTAGGGAGAAAACACAGAGAGAGCTGAGGCCTGTTTCAGAATTCAAGTGAGTGACTTCAAAGCAAATAAAACCACCTCTGACAAGCACAAAACATGATAAAATGCACCGTTTTTCTTTTCTAAACAGGACTCATTATGAAATAAAACATCTCTCTCCAGGGGAAAGCAACCATGTTGTATGTTAAAAAAAGCACTGCACTTGAGCTGAAAGACACAAACACTGTGCTGCAGCTTTCTTCCTTTGCTATTAGAAGCAGTGACACGGTCACTCAAGCACTCAGCTGATACAGTGTGCAAGACAGGTTTCTTAACAGCCCTTTACATCATCTTTAGGGACCAAAAGGGGGTGATTTGGGTCTGTAATTACATTTGGAACCTGCCTTTGGTTGTCCAAGAGATCACCATGCAAATCAAAGAAGTCACAAGCTAAGAAATGATAAAAAGTATTTGGTGTGATATCGGTATCAACGTGCCAGTGAATACGGCATGATTCACTTGGTCCTGACAAGTTGATTTCTCCCAGTACAAATCTGATTCCTTGCTGCTTCCCTTTTTTTCTTTGGAGCACAGAGAAAAATGATGCTTATCATGGAACCCTATCCCATGATCTCCCCATCTTTCCCAGCCTGGCCTCTGCTGACCCCAACATAAAAAGTCATCAAGCAGTTTATGCAGAATTCCACATGAAGATTGCTTATATACATCTGTATGGCAGAATGAACGTGATCTAGCATTTGCTAAACTTATTTTATGTGTTAGATAATTTACACTATTTTTCCTTTTCTCTGCCAAGCAATGAAACGAGGAGCAGTGGGGCTAACCATGATAGCATCTACCTTTTGAAATCACACTCACTGAAATAAATGTTCATAAATAAACTTTCTCAGTTAGAAATAGCTAAAATTTCAACTAGAATTGTCTATACAAGTAGTATTGGCTTGTCTCTGCTTTACAATTGCAGAGACAGAGACTCTCTCACCCCTCTCTTAGGTGACAGTTACAGCTCTGAGCAAAAAAAAATAGCCCAGTAAACATTTTAGCATGAAACACCACTATGTACTTAACCCTTTTTGCAGGGAATAGTAGCCTGAGTAATACTGTTAGGGGAAAATGCAGTTGCAGCATGTTTAGATCACTAACGAATTGTTGCTGTTGTAAGAAAGTGCCCCAAGAGGCCAAGACGCATGTCATGACACTGTGATTTTGCATTGATTTTATAGCGGATGTCCAAATACTGCAGTGGAGAGTGATATATTCCTATCCTCAGGCCCACAAGGCAAACCAGAAATGGGTTAGTTAGTGAGAGTCATTAACTGTAATGTAAAAGAGAAATTGGAAATGGAATTTGAAAGCAAGATGTGTGAGGAGAATTCATGATTTCTAGCAAAGATGGCAAATACTTGGAAATGCCTTGAATGGTGCCTGTAACACTGTCTCACTTTCCCCTGCACAGAGGTTACTTTCCCAGAGGTAAGGTTAAGGTACTGCACCACATTGCATTTCCCATTCTCCTGCCTCTGTGTTTACTGCAGCTTCAAAGAATGTGTACGAGCACCACATGAACAGCAGCAGGAAATAACATATTTTTAATGGGAACTACTTAAATAAAGTTTAAAAATCAAAGCTAGATTGTTTAATTTTTTAAGGGCTTTGGCTCTGCAATGTACAAGGGTGCTCTAAGATGCATATACCCAAAACCCCGATTCACTTTAAAATTAGTGCTCTCTTAGAAGTATGAATTGCTCCATCTGGAAGTGATTAGGGTTCCAAGGATGTGCAGCATTAAGTAATTTAACTTACTGAAGTACTTCTTTTTTAATAAGCTCTTCAATTTAAAAATAAGAATAGTTCAAAAAAACACCCTTCCTAGTACAGCTGCTGGAGTCACATGAACCACTTTATTCATTTAATGCACTGAAAGAGGTGGGGGAAGGAATTACTTGAAGCCGACAGTAACAATTGTAATAGCAACGACCTAGAGGCACAACTGCACAGGAAAAGAAAGTCAAATACTTGACCTAAAGTGTTTGTCTGTGATAGGCTATCCCTTCACATAGCTACCACCTGGATCCTTCTGATTTGCACTGGAAGATCTTGCTGGAAAAATGTAAGGAATGCATAATACCTACCC